>NC_090960.1:10997500-11640404 GCF_040807025.1 Struthio camelus
GTTATGGGATTAAACACCTTTGCCGCTCCTTAGGCACAAGTGTTTCAAATTAATTACTGCACGTCCTAACCTTCAGTAGAACTAGTCGACCACCACAGACTACCTTCGGTCAGGAACACCCTCCCAGATAAGAGCGCGCTCTAAAGCCACTAGATGCTTGTCTGCCTTGCCAAGTTTTGATACGTTGTTTTACAGCCGTGATCCAGAAAGTTTTTCCTTCTACTTAGGAAGGCTTGAAGCGTAGCTGTAATCCAGAATACTCATAAACAGCTTATGCAGTATTACTGCTAGAGACTTTTAGAAAGTATTCATGCTAAATTCATCAAATGAGCAGGCACGTTAGAATAAAGTGTACTTGACGCAAGCTTTTACGTGGAATGAGACAGAATCACTCTGTCAGTCAGTATCAAGATTTATTAGGACAATTCATGGTCATGCTCCATTCGACTACAAAGCACCAAAATTTAGATAAATGAACATCATCCAAATATAATCCATTTCAGAGAGCCGCATACAGATACATCCGTCATTTAAAGTGATATCATAGCTCATGTCCATCTTCATAAACTCTAGTGGACAAACAAATATGAGGCGCAGTGGCTGAGGCAAACTGATTGGAGAAGATGTGGCAAAACTACTTTACAACGCACATCCCTTGTGGTAGCAGTCTCACAATAAAGTACTATAACCCAAGGGATCTACCACTTGACATGCTCCAGTCAGTAATACCCCGAGACAATTTCCAAATACAGTCTAGCATTTCCAGTCATTCTCTCCCACTCCCTCCGACTTAGTCTTTTCTAAAATAAAACGTAGAGACAGATTGTCTCAGCACAACATTCAACTGAGAAGTAAAGCACTATGGCTGTGACCACACTAGGAACTTTACTGGTTGCTGAAAAGACACCAGCAATGGAAATTATTAGTTGCTGAAAATCTTGTCATAGACCTGAACAATGCTGCTGTTTCACACAGCGTGGCTCAAGACACACATTGTCAGCAACGCTAAACTTCCCAAACACAGGTTTAAAAGCCAGAATCAAGTGTCAGGCAAGTCCTTCACTATATGTGAAGTCGCAACAAGGTTTTCCACTTTTAACCTGAAAAATTTCAGTGAAGGTAGGTGGAGAGGGGAGACTCTAAGACTCTTACAGTTAGGGAAAGCAAGGTTTTTCAAACTAGCTGTTTACAGAAGAGGGTTTTAAAAGCGTAAAATCAGCTTTACTCCAAAACGTCTTATAAAACAGAGAAGCTGACCAAGTCTCAATCACTGTAAGTCACTAATTATAATACATACATTCCGCATAGCCACTAAAAGCTGTTCAGTTAGATGCCTTGTCCTTAAAAGGATACTGTGGTAGGCAAATGTTCTACTAGATTTTTACGTTGCTACTTCCTCAATAGATTAAAATATTCAGTAGATGAATGGTTAGTGGATTCAACTGAAAAAAAAAAAAAAAACAAAATTCCTTTTTATGCATTGAGCCACGAAGTTTCCCTTGTAGTGGGAGTTCAGCATAGCATATTGTAGACAGATTTATTTCATCTATTGTCCCACTCCTACGGTCTTCCTGAGGCTCTTCAGTGCAAAAGGCAAGCCCAATGGCAAGAAAGAACACGTACAGCAGTGCCAGCTACAGAAGACAAATATGTTTAAAGCTGCACGAGGGCAGAGTAGCTCTTTTGTAGCTTAGTATAGTAACATCTCACCAGAAAAGCAAACTGAACTTTTTCATACCATTTTGTCCAGTATATGCACCTAAAAAATAAGCATACTTTACAAAGAATTGAAGCAATAATTTAAACATGCTATCAAGCTATAAACCATATATACATAGAAACATGTACCTATACAAGCATAGAACAAGACTTTATTACAAGATAGTTCTATTGACATTTTTGAGGGAATTTGGGGGAAATCTGGGGGAAAACAGATAAAGCAAATGAGATCAAAGGAGTTATAATGTTGCTTCTAAAAGTAACCCGGTCAGAAATTTCATGCAACACCACTGTCCTTCTTTAGCAGGCATTTATTATGGTTTCATCTATTTAGGTCTTCCCAGGATTTCTGGGCTCCCTTCCTGTACAGAGGTAGATTTCTGTAGGTTTTCTGATATTGCACCATTTAAGTAGAATGCTTTTATTAAAAAAAGAAACTTAACTTACAAAGGCTAATTTATGGATATAATCTCATTGTCTTCATTCAGGTAGTCATAGTAGTCAAACTCACGTGCACTTGAACGAGAACATCCCTCAAAGGGAAACGTTTTATCACGTAGCTGAAAGAGGTTTACTTCAAAGCTGCAACTCTTAACAGCTTCACGTTAAACTGACTATTTCTTGGCATCAGGGTAACGTAGTCAAATCTCTCCCTCTCCTCTTGGGCCTCGGTTGTTTGAGCCAATGCCAGAACTTGCAGTGCTTTCACTGATGCCTTAATCCCATTCACTGTGTGCAAGTGAGATGCCGATTTCAAATATACAGAGGTTCTGGTAGTATTAGGTCTTGCACATACAAGCAGTTATAGCATTAAGAAATTTATATGAAGATGCATTCAAGCACTTCTTGAAGTCATTAAGAAAAGTCCCATCTGCACTTGTGAGACTGGAAAAGGAAAGCTGAAACCTTCCTAGTTTCAAAACAACTGTTAATCAAGAACTAATCTGATGTTACGAGGAAGTTAGCAGTAGTTTGATTTTTGTCCATCACATTCTTGAACACCTCTCTGACAACATATGAAGCTGCAGAAAAGCTTGCATGCAAATTCCACTTTAAGAGGTTTGTTAAATTAAACCTCTTCAACATACCGCAAAAATAAGTAGTGCACCAAAATTCACGATGCCAACGTGTAGCAATTTTGATGAACTCGCAAGCATTACCTAATACTTTTTTAGAGGCACTCCATGACATTATTTTTCCATAAGTCTGTTAACAAAAAGATAAATTTAAGTTCTGAATACAATCTGGTATTCTGCGAACCCAAAGCATGAAAGAACGGGAAGTGCTGTAATTCTGGCTGAGGTTGAATCTACCAAAGCTGTAGTATGCCCAGGCTTACCTGACCGTGAATGTTTCATTCTCGTAAAGAAGCCAGACAAAGTAGACAGCCTCATTCTTCCTAGGTGCAAGTTTATTTAAAAAAAAAAAAAAAAAATGAAGAGGGGGGAAAAAAAAAATCTCCTTTTGTACCAACGTATTTGCCACTATTTTTAATCAAGGATTGCATTAGAACCACTTCATACTCTTTTCCAAAGTTCAGTTTATATGAAGCAACCTGTTTCCTTACAAAACGTTGCATCAGTAGGGAATGGTGCCGCTAGTTTGGAACTGAGCAATTTTTACTAAAATAAGGATACAGAAGGCATAAATTAATTCATTACATTTCCCCATATACACACTAGTCACTGTAAAGTTTTTTTTTCTCCTTGGTTAACAAGGCAAGTACATCCCCTAGTTACTATATAACAACTGCATCTACGTTAGAATTCACGATGACTGTTTTCCCACGACGAAAGGCATAGCGTACCCGGGAATAAGATCGTCTCGCCTTCTTGGGGGAGCCCGTTTGGAAGGGAAGGGAATCCTCAATCTGGAGTAGCTTCACCAGGAATTGCACTCCCTGCACCTGGCAAAAAGTGCTTAGGTACCTTGCAAGATGGTGACTTAGAACAGAGAAATCCATTGTACACAGGAGATTACACACAGTAAGAGTTAACAAACGATAGCAGGAATCGGCTTTCAGAGATTTTTTCATTTTGTTTTTTAAAAAGCAATGGTTCTTCACAAGTGATAACTAGGGAAAGCATCTCATTCATTCAGCTAGTGCATAGCATCTGCAATTGCATAGAATGTTTCCAGTGATGAATGTGTAACTAACCTAAGCAAGTCTTCTGCGAGTTTGATTTGTTACCATTTGATATCCAGATTGCTTGCTGTTTCGTTTACCACACTGTACTTGGTGTGCAAAGTATCCTGAACCTTCTTGGAGTCCATGCCTTCCAACCAGTCCTGGTACATCTTTTGTACATGCACGTTGGTTTCTGGAAGCCTAACAGGTATTGCAGCGTACACTTCTTCCATCTGGTTAAGCAGCGCTTTATCTGGCTTTCCATCTTCAGTTTGTGCCTGGCCTTTTCCATTTAAGCACCCTAAAGAAAAAGGAAAAAACCCACAAGGGTGAAGGATATTTGCTATGAGCAGAAAAACTATATTACCTTGGAAAGTGTTTTCTTAGTGCTTTAGAGAGGAAAGAAAGAAAAAGTGCAAAAAACACTCTTTGTCTTTTTACAAAAACTAACATCCCTCCCCATGCTGTTGGGATTTGTATTTACTTAAAGCCACTTCAGCATCAACAACAGCATCTTAATGTAAATGAGCTTTCCACAGAAACAATCTTTCTTTGGCTGTGCCACAGTTTTATGATCTTAAATACATTCCATGTCTTTTTTTGCCTTTGACTTCTACCATTTCAGAGTCTTTCCTCTGAGGTTTGACAAAAAGACCACGCTGTGACTTATTTGTAGGTCAGCAGAGGGCAACTACTACCGTGTTTAATTTTAGAAAACCCAGTCAATGTTTGAGCCAATCCTATACAGGTAATTGGTGTTCCAGAGCATTCACCAAGTAGTAAGCATCTTAGATTATTAAAGTAAGAAGGAATCAAATTAAGTGCCTGCCTGTAAGACAATCCTCCTTTTAGATTCAAGGTGTGCGTGCAGGAGGGCTATGGACCCACTGTCATTCTCACCTCCTGGGCAGGCGAGGACCTCTACAAAATGGTATGAAAACTTTCCCTTTTTCAACTTCAGAACCATGTTCTGGATATTTCTAAAGCCGTAAGCTGCTGCAAAACGCAGCAGTGTCTCACCATCCTTTTCAAGCGTAACTTCTTGAAAGTCCTTGTTCCTGCAAAGATACACAGAGAAGACAAGACTTTAAACCCTTTTATTACCAAAATATTGGTATTGTATTCAGATGCTTGTAAGAGAACAGAAAACTAGGGTAACAGGGGGACTAATGTGAAGACTCCTAGTTTCTAAATTATAAGTAAAACAACAGTTGGGTAGAATTTTCAGGACAAAAGTATACTTCACCAGATACATTATCAACAAAATGCAGATACATTATCAACAAAATGAAAGCCAGCAACAGCTACTTCAGAGCAATGAATTTACAGGTTTATAATACATAAAGGGCCTATCACTGGCTGAATCAGGTTAGTAGTTTGAAGTTCACTGCACTGAAGTTCACTGTAGCTCCAACTAGCCCATCCCACATAAGAGAGTACAGAATTCCAACTTACTTTAATGCTTTGTAGGTGATTTCTTTGACATCCATGCCAAAAAGCTCCTTTGCAGCATGCTTAAAAATGTGCTCCAGGTAACCATCAGACCTCTTCCCATCATGCCTTACTACATCTCCCTCCTTTATTTCACCAAACCTTAGAAAATGGCAGAAAGAAATAAGATCAACTCAAAAACTTCATTCCTTCAAAGAAAGTAGAATTTATTCTTCCCCTTCTCTCCTTCCCAAAAGCAGCACGTTATATATAGCAGCGACTGGAGAAATAACAACATTTTTATTTGTTAGACTCTAAAAGATAAAACTCTTTAGGGCAGCAGCACCATGGTAGGAAAACTCAAACAAAAAAAACCCCAAAAATAAATAAAAAACAGATGCAGAACTTTACATGTTCAGAAACCTCAAGCAACAGTAATTGAAATGAATGCATGCTAAAGACTTGGTTAACAGCCACTCCTTGCTCGGGAGACATTTTGGGAAAAAGTAACTCAATATGAGCATGAAAAGTATTTACAAGATTAACCTTTCAGACTAGTCCTTTTAAAAGGAGACTTTATTCTCCAATATATATTGATCCAATAAAACATGTACGTTCCAAATAGGAGCTTGTTCTTTAATTGGACAGGCTGATTTAGAAGTAAATCAGTAAAGTCACTATGTCTGCAAGAACTTTATATATTGTAATTTTCTATCAGTGTAGCAGTTTCCCGTAGAAGTAATTGTAGCAGCTATACTGTACACACAGTACTGAAACTGTTACCACTGTATCACATCTCCCCAGTCTAGACAAGGTCTCAGTAGGATACTAATTGAAAGCTGGAAGGATTTTTAAGGATTTTCTTCCATTTTGTGCAAGAAAGCAGGTTTATTGCTCCACTACTAACTACCACTCTCCGAAGAGACCAAGTAACATCCGTCACACTTGAACCAAGATCAGTGAGCTGGAAGACCTGCCTTTGTAACTAAGATAACATGCACGCTGCTTTCTGAAGTAGTCGTGCAGTGAGTAAACAAAATCTCATTAATGCTTTGCGTGATTTTCCATCTACGACACTTCACCCTGAAGCATGCTTTCATTTTATCTAATCTCGAAGAACTGAGCTGCTCCGTTTCGGGTAAAACTGACTTAGCATTTTCTGAAAGGGTACTATTTATGTTAATTCTACATGGATGTATTAGGGAAAAAATGGAAGTTTTCTGTCAAGATGCTGTTCTGAATGAGAGGGAAGCACAGAACAGATGGTCAACCCCAGGATGACATCCCAGCATATCCTTGTGTGAGGCCAGACAGCGGGAGGGGGGCAGATGTGATTGTTCAACGTTGTAAATGCTCAAGCCTAGGAAAGCTTTAGAAGGATGGAGTCAAACACTCTTAGACAGTCACACTTACTAGCAAGTCATGAACTTGGTATCATCAAATCTAATATTTGAATCTAATATCTCTGCAATAAAAATATAAATAAAAAGCCACACATCTTCAAAAATCATAAATCTTAAAAGTAAATCATTTTGAAAGGGGCTGTTGTTTCAAATTACCTGTTTTAGATTAATGGATATAGTAAATAGTTTTCTATGAACTGCTTCACATTACCTGTATTTCTAGCAATATGCATCTAAAAGAATACTTTCGGGTTTTTTAGCTAATCCATAAAGGGAAGGACTTCAGTATACTCAGGCTTTGATGCAGGCTTTTTCTTTTCTTCAAAAGGAAAAAAATCCCTTTGAGAAGTTTTACATTGTTTGTCACTTGTCATCAAAATAACAAAGCAATCCACAGCAAAACTACTTACAAACTATCTACAGCTACTTCAGTCACATCTTTCATAGACACATTTTTCTGTTCCATTATTTGGACAATTTCACCTGTAGAAAAACGTACGACATTTTACTTTCAACACAAAGCCAAACGCACATGCTGTGTCTCCCTTTAAGAGATCCACACCCAACACCTACGCATGCTTACAATCACATTCTCCCGTTCTTATTGGTGTCAGTTCCCTCCAGTAACCGAGAAGCCTGGCACTTTCAGCCCTGAAGAAAAGGGCCTTCCGCTTCCTCTACACTGTAAATAATGATATCCTTAGCCTTTCAGTGGCATAAAATTGGGAAGAAGTTTCTGTACCGCAAGGAAGAAAGGAGGATACATTGTTTGGACATTAGACCTAGAGACAAGAGCCACACCACAAAGCCACTGGTGCCATGCATTTAGAAAGTTAACAATAATTCCAGTAGAGATTAATCGGTGAGCACAAATGACCAAGACAAAGATTGTAATATGGATTTGTATAGCTCTTGCCTTCTCAAGGGGTTGACAAGAACAAATACCTCAGTCTTGTTTTTGGATGAACTCAAAATGTGTTTCTTGCTTGCACTTACCCTACCCAATACCTCTACTTCCAGCAGCACAAGAAAGGATACTTCTTTTTAAAGCGCCGGGGGCAGGGGGGGGGGGGAGAAGCCAACCTTACCCTTCCACTAAAACAGGCTTGAAAAAAACAGAGTCCAGGATAAAGGCTATTCTAACAATGGAGATTCACGTATAGCTTTATAAATAATAAGTTGAAAGAAGTTTTAACCTGATGTTAGAACACAATCGACTTCTTGAGAATTATACAAGGCAGTGTAGAAATCTTCCCGCAAGGCTTCCAATTTTTTGTCATAACAAGGCGCCACAATTACATGGAAAATTTTATCAGGAGGCAAGTTCTGTGAGACATAAAAAAAAGAACATGTGAACTCCATGAAGGGCAAAGGCAGCTTGAAGGATGACAAGGATGAAAAATACCACCATAAGCATTATAAAGGTAATACTAATAATTAACCCCTGGTGATAAATTGGAAGACTAAGCACACAGATAAAGTCATTTGCCAGTAGTCATAAAGCATCAGCAACAATCATCCAAAGTCAAGAGTCTTCTGACTGAAGACTGCGTTTATGCCTTCAGACCACATTTTGCACAGCTTTTGTTGCATTCCTTTTTCAAGGCAGTCAGAAGGAAATCCATGTGGAAAAAACTATGCTTTCCTATGTTATCTGGATGCAGTAAAATCTGGGCGGAATATGTGAAAAGAATGGCAACTTTTTCAATATGCACGATTGAGAAGAGAGAACGTTCAGTTTCTAGGATGCAATGTTCTTTCCAGATACAGGAAAACAGGGTCATTTCTACATTATTTTCCTCTGCTCCCTGTTTTGGCTGTGGTATAGAAATCCACAGGCAGCATTTAACATGAAATCTCTTTAGCCATCATGGAGTTAATATTACGCATAAATATCTAAGCTCCTATTGCACTGGGAGCACAAGGATTGCTGCCAGCACACTGCATGAAATGAGGTTCTTTGTACGTTTTCTGTATCATGGATACTTGCATAGGAACAGAGCACAATTCATTCCTCGAGCGAAGGACAAACAGTTCAGAAAGATGCTTTATCTTTTTACAGAACAGTAAGATCTATGTTTCAGTATTAAAGCCTAGTAAGCCATCTTTTTAGAAAAGTCTCACTGAAATTAGTTACCTGCTGCCTGGCAAAGTAGCCCTTCACCAGGGAGCCCATGATCTGCTGTGGAGACTTGGCAGTGCAAATGTGAGAGGTCACAAGATTGGTAAGTACCCTTTCAGCATACCGGATCCAACCTCAAATGACAGCAAATCAAAGTTAGTGAAGTGGAATGCAAGCGTGGCAAGCTGACAGCAGTTATAGTAAAGCTCTTCTTAAAAACAAAGACAACTTCACAGTAGGTAGGATGTTTCTGTAAGCCATTATTCAGTTAGGCAAGTAGAAGCAACATATTTCTGCTTTGAAAACGCAGTCTGCGCAGACTGGAAGCCCCACCTTGAGAACTGCAGGAAACCTCAAGACTCCATTAACGATAGTTTACAACTGGTTACGGATAATCCACTGTGTTGTTAATTCCAGACCTAGAGAACACTGAATGAACAGCCTATTACACCCTTTCTAAGGCATAGATTTAACAAAGAAGAGGATGCCAGCTAACAAAAAATAAGCTGATGTTCTAGACCTCACCCCTGGGATCAGCAGATACTACAGCAAGTGTACTCTGTGCAGCTGCTGTAACTTTCCGTTTCCTGAGATTTGATAGCCACGTACCAAGTATCCATGTATCCTTGCCCTCTCTAGAGAGGAATGAAATGAAGTATTATCTAAAATGGACATGGATTATGCCTGGAGGGAAAATAAAAAAAAAAAAAAAAAAAGAAGGCTTCTTTTGCTATTGTCAGGGTAGCCAAACCTCATTTAGAAACACCTCGCACACAAAGTCATCAACTCAAATCTCTCTATACTCAATATTCAGTCTTAGATACGTAAGATTCTCCCTCCTTTTTTACCAGACTCGTTTGGCATTTTGGCTATTAATTTATCCTCACGCTACCCCCAATATCTAGAGCAGCTCTATTATTCCCCATTTTCTAGAACAGGAACTAATTAATCAGCAGATTAAGATATTTGGGGTGAGTATCTCTTACTTAGGCATTGTAACTCTTACTGATAACAAGAGTCCGGTGTCTTTCACCGCAAGGACTTAAGTTCAGAACTTTCTGCTTCACCTACATGAATTCAGAACCAGGTAGCTAAATGGTGCAGAAGGGCGAGGCCCAGCCCTCTAGGGAAGTTTGCCGCTTCTGGTGCTAAGAGGGAGTTTAAAAAGGGAAAAAGAAAAAAAAATCTCATTTAATCTTTTATCTTCAATCAGATAGGTGTTTAAATAACAGATAAAAATTGCTGTAAGGTACATGCTAGCCAGGAAAGGTAACACCTGTAGGTTAATTGGTAACGTTTAAATTTAGAGTTTATTAGTTATTTATAAATATATTCAATTCAAAATACAGCCAGTAAGGCCAGTAACAGCTAGAAACTGGAATCCAAGTGGTATTCAGAGGGTTTGTCTCTGTACGGAAGACGAGCGGTTTTCTGGAGTTTAGCATAATAAACCTTTCGTCGTGAAAATGGGAAGGTATAAATTTTAGGGAATCACGAGGATCCTCCACCTGTTTAGTATCCCCAATTCTTGTTTAAGTACATACATTGAGATTAACAGATACTTGTCTACAGGAGAAAGTTCACCTAAGATGCACGTTATCTTGCACAAGCATTCATTTATGTTCTAGAAAAAGCTACAGACTATAGATTTACATGTCAGGACTGTGCTGAACTGCTGATTTCTGAATAGAAGCTTGCTTAATGTTCAGTATCAACCAGCAATATGCGTCTAAGGCATTATCTACAACAAAGAATTTAATTTCCTGGTGCTTGGTATAAAGCCTAGATTAGCATATTCTGCACGATGTGCATACTATCATAACTCCTTAAAGGGCTTTAGTCTCACATGCTGTCAAAATAGAACAAACACTGTTTCAAACAAAAGGAGGGCGTATTTTCTTTATTAAAAGACTTTCTGCCTCTGGTCACTTTGACAGCGTTTTTGGACCTCAGCATTCTTCTTCCTTTAAACTGCAACTATGATTACCATTAATCACCACAGCACTCTAGCTGTGTGGCTCATTTTCAGAGGCTGAATGTTTTGAATATCGTAGTCACAAACTAGAAGGAAATTTCACTAATTTCCAAAAAAACTGCTGCCACATATTGCCTAAAGTAACTTCTTAAATGGTTTCTTTCCTTTGCAATAGATAAAACAAACGTCCTGTAGTTCCAGCTCCACAGTGACCATTAGTCACTGTTAAATTATACAAGCAGCCTTGGTGAGTGAGCAATACAAGGCTTTTATCTGCGCTTCACACACGCACTAGCCGTTTCTGCCTACTCATTAACGGGGCTGAATTCCACCAGCCACAGCTACAGGAAACCTAAGATACTCAGTTCTTACATCAACGTATATCTTTACCCATACAGACTTACAACCTTCATAAGTTCATTCAGATGGCCATTTGTCACTTTGCGTTAGGGCCAAAGAACAAAAAGAAACCCTACAAATCCCTGTATAAGTTCTTACAGGTGTACTTCAGAACACACGTTATTTTTAGTGGTTTACTGCAAACAGGTCACGTACAGACACCTATGCTATAAATATCTATGCATCACTATGAAGTGCAGAAAAAATAAGTAGGAAAGCATCCACTACTCTAAAGCTGCATTCCTGTAAAAGGAGATGAGTCTGGTTGACTGGGACATCAGCGTGGGAATCCCCAATAGCTATGCTCTTCCCCTATCTGTAAGCCTGTCCCATTTATCTGTTTTGGGAATTACCAGAGGTTGGCAATGTTTTAAAAACACCGTCTGGTTCCTAGAGCAAGTGCTCAATGTCAGTTACCAATCTGCTAAATTAAGAAAGAGAATTAATTATTTCTGAGGTATTACACATACAATCGGTAATTGCAATGGTGTTATTTTGAGCGGAAAATAAAAGCAAAAAGTTTCCTCCCCTCTTTAAAAAGGGAGACTAGGAGGAGAAGTAAAAACAATTAAGACAGACAATAAAATGCCCTTTTATCTGGTTCTGGGGCTATGCCTGCTATGCTCTTTCGCGCAGGGTAGATTTTACACCACAGACCACTACTACAGAGGGCAATATTTCAATCCGCAGAAAGCTGCACCCAAAGATAAATGAGAGTAAAGCAGTTATACTTCAGTTCATACTGACCTTCTATCTACAAAGCTATATAAAAAAACAATTTTGTGCTAAACACACACACCCAATAAACAACATTTCTGGGACAAATTTGTGTAACCTAGGGGCAGGGAGGGGGAAGGAGAACAAGGAAGAGAAAACGGACTCAGATGACCAAAGTCAGGAAAAAAAATTACTTTCAAGACAGATCATGAAATTTGTCTATACTTGAAAATGAAGCATCACATACTTTCAGAATGGTTTTGCTGTGGTATTTCAGTTCAGTTTTCCAGAAGCGGAAAACACCTAAGCCTTTCCTCACATCTACGCCACAGCAGATAGCTAGCACCATAACGAGCACTGAAAACAGGAACAGACAAGGCCAAAAGCTCCCCGCTAACTTTTAAAATAATTCTAAGGAAAGGTGCAGATAATCTCAGCTACTTCCACTGGAGCATACACAGAATAAACAAAATACAAATATAATTTAATTATCAGTAATTAAAACTTTACATCAAGGACAATAGCAGATTCTGGAGACTACCAAACACATCCTTTAATTCACTCTTTTGCAACATTTCTTTAAAAGAAGATAATCAACTGCAGTTATTCTAATGTTAGAGAGAAACATTGTTGTGTTTTTACTAGAAAGCCTTTTGAGAAGCACCACAGCAAACTTATTAGGGTGGGGCTGGAGAGGGGAGAATCAGACAAAGGAACGACTTTTGCCCCCTTACTCATGTTTGTGTTTTTAGGAGAGTGACCGATCATACAGGGAAGCTCAAATGATGCTCTGCTAATAAATGCAAGAAGTAAACAACTAGGAAAGAGAAAGACTGGGATGTACCACATGTTTTCAATTATGAACAGAACCTGCATTTATCATAACAGAACACATCTCAGGTGCAAAATTCTCAGAACTGTGTGACATTTCAAATTGGAATTATTTTGTAAGTTTTAGACTTCGCCATCTCACAGTCAATACAAATGTCACTCTCTACTTTCCCTGAGACTCAAGTGACAAATGACAAGTTCAAAACTTTGCATAAAATAAACACAGTTACAGTTTAATTATATCAGTTAGCAAAGGTATTTTTTCCTTCAAGGTTCTTTTCAATAATGGAATGGTATGTTAAACTTTGTGGTCTAGGCACACAAGCAGCAGCTAGTGACTCCTCTATCTTAATTCTAGTTCTGTCAAATTCCTCCTAAGGCCTTACTTACACAAAGCACTGAGAACTTCAGCGCTCCTGTACCTCAGCTGCACTGTCCAGACACTCATATATATTCGTATTTCACATGCTGCTTCTGTAGAAGTGGTGTGAAATACAACCGACTACTGGAATCCAGGCATAAGCAGTGGCACAGGAAATTGCTTGTTCAGGTTCCTCGTGCTAGCAGAAGCTGCGGACTATCAGCAGAGTTCATTTTCAGAAACAGACTTTACTCGCCGTACTTTTCCCTATCTTCATCTTACAGTTGTCTCCTTTTGAGCTCTGAGAACTTACAGGAACCTTTGTATCTGACTGCACAGGAGCTGTACTGAATCAGCACATACCTTATCCAAATTGATCACACCCATTCTTGTCTGCATGGCTCACATTTATGGCTGTGCCAGCTTGCTTGCATATGGGAAACCTGCTGCTGCTGATGCCTGGTAACAAACTCCACCCTCTCAACAGCTCAAAGAAAATGGGACAAACTAACACTGCATTAAAACACCCCAAGGACGACCAGCACTACAGGTAACATATACCATGAGCTGCAAGATTCGGTGTCTTTCAAAAGCCAAGCCAAAAAGCTGCAAGTTCCATAAAGCTCCCAAACAAAACCACCCTGCTCTTAGTTCCTTGGTGGTCCCGGTGAGACTAGGCTGAAATGCAGAAAGGTTTGAGGAATCAGTTCTTACCAGGGCAAGCAGAGGCAAACATTGGTAAGGCATGCTCCTCCTGGTTCCTCTGTTGATAACGCTGCACAAATTCCCTCTGACTCTCCAGGATACTGAAATCAGCAGCTATAGTGGTGTCAAATACATAATGCACCCCTATGAAACAAAGCGGTAAGGAAGAGTGAATTGAATTACTAGAACATTTTCTATCTCACAGGCTTCTTCTCACATCCCAGGTCTATAGAAAAAACGTACAAGATCAGTGGACATACTCTCTACCCTCTACAAGTTTTCGCAAGCAGTACAGTCAAAAATAAAAGTCATATATTGAAAAGACTATCTTCCATTTGCGTCATGAATTTAAAAGAAATACCGACTTGTTAATGCTGACTAGCAACATTTCAAATGGCTGTCTGCTTCCTTATGAAAAGCTCGTCTCGTCATCCAGAACATATTTGCTTTTTGTTTGCTTGTTTAATTGAAGGGTATCTCAAAATAGCAGGGCTATAGGCAGCGACTCTTGAAAGTGAGCGTTCTTTTAAAGATATGCTGAAGTGACATTTTTTGCGTGACAAAAACTTACATATCCCACTAACAGGCATATCTTCCACGGCTGAGGTTGCCTGTGGAGCTACACAAGTTTATTACCAACATAGCAAAGACCTTCTATCTGCTTATGTACTCCCTATACACCTATGTAATACTGAACATGTCCCTGCAGCAAGGGAAGCAAAGATAATTGAAAGCGTTTTTAAGAAAACTGGGGCTCACCAGCGCTTAGCGTTCCTTTCAGATTAAGAAAATATACTGGGCATAGAGATACATAAAAACATATTGTAAGGAGGACAACAGTTTACAGGGTTATTACCCTCCTTCCTCCCTCAAGTGCGTAGAAGAAAAAACACAAACACCTCTCCCCCCCCACAAAACAAAACCCCACTAAACTACAGGCAACAAGCAAACGGTAAACTAAACTATATGCATATATATATAAATATAATATATATATATTTTTTACAATTTTATAGAGCATATGCTATAAAGAACAAAGCAAATACAACTTTAACATAAAATAGGCAGATACAGCACAGTTCTTGCAAGTCATTTCAAATTATAGAGAAAAACAGAATTAGGAATCTTCTAGAGACATAAAATATCAAAGGACTAGTAGCCATTTAGGATGAGAATTCCCCTCCTCCTCAGTTACAAAATAAGGGGATATCTTACTGAAACTCATGACCAAACTTTGATCTCTTGCTAGCGAAGGTTTCACGCGTGAGAAAGGCCAAATTAAAGGATTCACTTGTTTTAGTTATGGGAAAACATATTAAAAAAAAATACAAGTTTCCTCTTTTTTTTTCCAGAAGTTACTCATAAATTAGGCTTCCTTACTTTTCTGTTTGGTCAGAAAGTCACATGTTGCATAGTTGAGTCCTATGAGTATTGCCACATTATTCACCACACATTTTAGTTTCTCCTACATACGTCTTCCTCTCTTTGAATGCTACAGAAATTAACTGACCAAAGACCTGCCACATTTTCTTTCTTTCCATCTACTAATGGGTGCAGAGGAAGACAACTCCAGATCTGGAGAGGCTGCTGATTTGCAGCCATTTCCCACCTCAGCAAAGCGACCGCTTATGGTTGCAGACCTCTCTAAATTCAGTTATCAGGCATCTAACAGAAAAGAAATAAGCTCTCTTCCTTCAGCATATCTATTCTTACCAATCCCTTTACTAATAAGGCTTGCACAGCAAAAAAGCATTAACGGCACCCAAAGGCATTTTTGCATGCCTTTCACAATGTGTAAATGCTTTTAAATTCTGCCTGGTTCATACTAATCACCTTTCAAGGATAAGTCCTAAGAAGTCTGTCTCACTTCTAAAATTCTAATTCTTACATGGAAAAGAAAACCTGGCTATCCGAGACATCTACTTTCTGATGGAAACTAGACTGCTTTAAGCAGCACAGATCATACGCTTCTAATTAAATCAGTAAGGAATGTTACTGCATTTTAGCTTTTCTAGATGCACTCAAAATACAACTGATAACCCAGTCTTTCAGAACAGAATGAAAATGTCTATAAAGAAAAAAAAATGAAAACCTGATCTCAGTGTGAAGCTTCTTGCAGAAGCAAGGTGGGGGGAAGAAGAAGAAAGAAAAGGGCAAAAGAGCAGCCCTGAAAGACAGCTCAGAGTTCCATACCATCCTTCTATTCCGTTGACCCCCATCATCATGGTAATACCTCAAATCCATTTCTGAAACTTGCACCAGTATGTCACTAATATCACAGAGTACATATTTTAAATTGAACTCTAAACCAGATTGTGTAATAGCAATTTTATAACTGCATAACAAACATAATCCTCTCGGGGAAGCAAAAACCTAAAATAACCTCCCTTTTCCGCTCCACTAGCATAATAAACTCAAACTTACCGAGACTTTTGAGGAAACCACAGAGCCTCCTGGCTGCATCATTCACAGAGAGACTGAACTTAGCAGCAAAATAAGGCAATGACTGAGGGCATATAG
This sequence comes from Struthio camelus, assembly GCF_040807025.1. Taxonomy (NCBI): domain Eukaryota; kingdom Metazoa; phylum Chordata; class Aves; order Struthioniformes; family Struthionidae; genus Struthio; species Struthio camelus. The sequence continues at coordinate 11,013,812 of NC_090960.1, forward strand.
ACACTGCCAACACTTTGTGTTTTGAGGTATCACATTTCTGGTAAACAAAACAAGAACACAGGAAACAAGGTGTGTAATTACCACTAGGTAAGGTTCTCTATTTTCCCTCCCTCTCCCACTCCTGGAGCTATTCCTCGGTATCCTACGTTTCAGTGGGCCATACCATGAAAACCCCTATGAAACAACGACCATGTTTCCTGAGGACAGAACAGGATGTTCTTCTGAGCCTGACAACGTTGAGCTGTAATCACCTCTAGACATTGCTTTTGTACGATCCACAGAAACCCATCCCTTCTAGGACAATCCTGCGTTTGGCCTGTTAAGGGCATAAGGAAAAATTCAGAGACCTCCAGCACCTACAAAGTTTTGATTCCTAGCAGGGTCTAGTATCCCCAAATAGGGAAAAAGCAGTACGTTCAGTACTAAAAAGCATTTAAAACTAACGTATCCAAGAGCGCGAGCACCTGAAGTTACAAATCCAACCCCGCAAACTACGGATCTGATTCTTTGTTAAGGTTCCTCTGTAGCTTTCTCACTGGAGAAGTTGAGGAAAATCGGCAAGACAGAACCCTAAATAAACCAATTCATAGTACAATGTTTTGTTAGCACCAAAGAACCATTTGGAAACAGCTAAAGTAATGAGCAATTGTAAAGCTCTGGTGACTGTGGCATTTATTTGAATATGAATCTTGTGTTGTAGTTGGTTCTCGTAGCCATTAAGAGTTTCTTACTTACATGGTGGACCCTTGCAAGTCAAACTGGCCATACGCCACAGACAAGCCTCGCTCTAGAAACGTTAGAGACCACAGTTTGGACCACCTAGACACCCTAAACACTATACAAGAGCTCTGAAGTAGAGCTCCTCACCGACTGGCAAAGTACCTTCCTTGCTCACTGTTCTATTTAGGACCCCCCCAAACTTCTGTCCAAGACACCTGGCTGCCTCCAAATTACGGACTTGAGACTCGCCGGACAGGATCTCACGTGACCCGGTATTTTTTTCTTGTTTGCCTCTAATCTCTATTCCTGTGTGTCACGTACCTCATCATGCTGCATGGAGAGTTAAAACTAGTTTTACGAAAAATTAATTGCTATGTGAGGAATCCTTTTTATCATGATACTTAGGTATATATCAAGAAAAAGACAGCATCAATTCTGAAGTAGCTTATCCCTACCAAGTAAAAACACAAAGTCTGGAACGGAACCAAACTAACTACATCAGTATCAACATCTAAGGATTTGAGCACTGTGTGTATCAACTACCTTCCAGGGACTCTAGGTCTCAGCAGACAGCGTGAGACAGAACACGTTTATCTGTTTTGCATGAGAGTCTTGGCCAACAACTTACATATCCAATACAGACAGCTCAAATACATACTAAAAACAATTCTACTTTCAAAAACTAGCTTTTGGTAACTTCAAATTACGTGGGCAAACCTCCAGAACAATCCCAGTAACTGAGATATGCATATTTATAAACACTGAACCACGGGCAAATTCATTATTACAGTAACGAGGTAGTTGCGTTTTGTAAAAAACTACTTCTGTAGGGTCTACCATTTAGGTTCAGTGCTGTGATCTTGCCTCTCCACTGCAGAATTATTTTAAATACTTCACTGTGCATCTTGCCTTTAGTCTTCACTTCCTCTTTAGATGAAGTATTTCCTGACAAATCTTCACATTATCTGCCTCGGGAAACCAGCTGCTTAGTCATTCTGTAATTTCCTCCTCCTCACAGAAAACGGTGTACTATTTCTGTCAGTTTACCTTATTAAGGTTGAGTATGCGAAAGAGCTCCTTTTGATTCTGCTGGAAAACCCTGACTCCTTCTTCTGATGTCATACAATTGTCACAAGCTAGGCAGTCGCTAAGGAATATTTTAGCATTAGCCAAAGCATGAAACTCATTTTCCTGAAGGGGAGGAAAAAAAAGTGTATAAGTGTATTTGTACATAAATAAACAAACATTTAACAACAATCAACCCATTTTCAGGATTTCTTTAGATAAAGAGCAAGCATGCTCTGTTTTGTTTATAACAAGACAATTCATGATGTAGGAATAACACGTAAGATTACCTAGAAATAATCTCATCTGTTCCATCCTTCTCCATGGCTCTGCTCCTATTACTACTGTGAAACTGCAAAATGCAAACGCACAGACCTAAATTTACCTTTCAAGTCCACATTCTAGTTACGTGATTTGCGCTGGATGTCAGGACTGGCAGTCCCCATCAACTTACCAAGCGACTGAGAAAACTTTCCTTTGAACTATTAAGCCACTTGAGTAACACCACAAGAACTGGAGCAACTAGCTTGGGTTTTTCCCCAAGCACGTACTAGCAATGTTTGCAATCAAAGGAAAAAAACGTTACATGTTTTTGAACTTTGTTTGCCTCACACAAGCAAGATGTCTTTGGCAAGAGCAGCTGCAACAGGCAGAAGCAAAATACAGCTTGAGAATTGATCATTTACTGCAATAGAAAGTTCTGTAGTTCTTGCTAGAACATTGTTGGCAGCTCATCTGTGGAGAGAGGGGATATTTGGACAGAAGTGCAAGATAGCCAGACTACTTAATGAAGAACCCGTGCCCAGGGAAACAGTGACAGATCACATACTGTTCTTTGCCAGATAAGTTTGTCTTAAAAACACATTTTGTGCATTTTAACTGTCAAGCATCCCTCTTTGCTCCTTAAAAGCCCTGTTGTTTTGATTATTTGAAGCAGAAGTTGCATTCTTTTTGACACGCAAACAACTTCACACAAACAAACCTTAAACTTCTGTTTAGTGCTTGCGTACTAAGGATTTTTTATTCCATCTTTTTAAAAGATTCTTGATTCTCATATTTTGAGGTATGTAGAAGCGCTCATAATTTTCTACCACTGCTTGTTGACTGGCGTGCTTTACGCTCAATATACTTGAAAAGTCTCTGTAGTGCCATCCCATGGGGCATGCCACAAAGGACAACAAAAATAAGAGCACGTATGTGAATTGTTACAAGGAATATTATTACCTCTTCAAATTCGGCATTTGAAGTCAATGCATTAACAGATGTGTTTTGCGTGTCATCATTTTTCTGTTTTTTACTGCATTCCTGAAACAGAAAATAAAATACATAAGGCAAAACAGGTTAGTAGTTCAATAAAATGATTCTTTGCAGAACTGTTCATATCATTAGAGAGTTACGTAGCTTTTTGTAATGGTTTTTGACAGCCCTAATTCTACATCGTTATGCACAATGCTGTGTTTGCAAAGCACGTTTGTCATAGTTGAAAACAATTCCTCAGAAATTCCCTTGCTTCAAAGTTCGAGTGTTTCTATATCCCACGGGGAAGATTCAATAAAAACAGGACAAGTCCCACACGCATCGCAACCACGGTACTACACGATCGTTCGGGGCAATGCGAAACACCCGTGACACGACAACGTTTAATACTTTTCTGGGGAGGGATCGCGGCGTTTGGGTGCTACCGAAACGCGTCTAGGGAAGCAGAATGCAGCCGGGAGGCAGCTGAGCAGGGCGGGCGCCAGGCCGCCTGGGGTCACGGGCTGGCGGTGCGCGGCCGTGACCTTGGAGCCCACGCCAAACTCCTGCCTCGGGGCGCCGCGGCGAGCCACGCGGGCCCGCAGCCGCCTCGGGGGGGGGGGGGGAACCAACGGCTCCCCCCCCTTCCCCCGCGCACGGCCCCCAACGGCTCGCTCCCCCCCACCCTCCGCCGCGCGCGGCCCCCAACGGCTCCCCGCCCTCCCCCGCCGCGCGCGGCCCCCAACGGCTCCCCCCCCTCCCCCGCCGCGCGCGGCCCCCAACGGCTCGCTCCCCCCCCCTCCCCCGCCACGCGCGGCCCCCAACGGCTCGCTCCCCCCCACCCTCCGCCGCCGCGCGCGGCCCCCAACGGCTCGCTCCCCCCCCTCCCCCGCCGCGCGCGGCCCCCAACGGCTCTCGCTCCCCCCCCTCCCCCGCCGCGCACTCCCCCAACGGCTCTCGCTCCCCCCCCTCCCCCGCCGCGCGCTCCCCCCCCCTCCCCCGCCGCGCGCGGCCCCCAACGGCTCGCTCCCCCCCCCTCCCCCGCCACGCGCGGCCCCCAACGGCTCGCTCCCCCCCCTCCCCCGCCGCGCGCGCGGCCCCCAACGGCTCGCTCCCCCCCCTCCCCCGCCGCGCGCGGCCCCCAACGGCTCGCTCCCCCCCCTCCCCCGCCGCGCGCGGCCCCCAACGGCTCTCGCTCCCCCCCCCTCCCCTGCCGCGCGTGGCCCCCAACGGTCCCCTGAGGCGAGGTGGCCGGGGCGCGGCAGGGCCCCGCCGCCGCACTCACCTTTTTGGTGCAGTTCTCGCACTTCATTTGCGAGCCCGCCGGCCCCCGCCGGCCCGCCCGCGGCTGCCGAGCGCTCCTCCCCGCGGCTGCAGCGCTGGAGCAGAGCGAGGGGAAGGCAGGTAAGCCGAGGCCGCCCGCCCTTTGTTGCCGTGCCCGCCTCCTGCCCCCTCGTCGCCCTCGGAGCCACGCCGCCCCGTAACCAACGCGGCCCCCGCGGCGGGGGCGGCCCCGCCGCGCCCCTCACGTGCTCCGCCATTTACTACGGCTTAATTAACCAACAAACGCCCGCCGGTCCCTGCACCGCCGGCGTGCGGCTCGGACGCCGCTGCCCAGGCCCGCCGCTCTCGCCTGTTCCTCGCCGTCCCTACGCTCGGGGCCGCGGCCCTCCCTCTGGGGGACAGGGGGCTTTGCGGGCGCATACATTTGGCAAAAGGGGCTTCAAGCTTTTTTTTTTTTTCCTCCCCCTTCCACTTCGTGCAACAGTCGTGAAAGAGACACAGGGTAAAACCACTCGGCCGTTAAAAAAAATACAAAAAAGGGAGCTGAGATGCGCGGGAGGAAGCGGCTCCTCGCACCGAGGCCCACAGAGAAGGGTCTCCTCTGAAAACGCAGAGGAGAGGCCGCTCCACCGCGCGGCCTCGCTTCCCCCGGCGGAGCCCGGCTTGGCGCCCCGCACCGCCAGCGCCCCCCTGCCCCAGCCCGGCGGAGCGCACCGTCCCCGCCGCCGCCCCGGCCCGGCCACAAACGCTTCTGCATCGCGCCGAGCCAGCCGCCTCTCCATCACGGCGAAGCCCGCTCCCCGCGGGCCGCCGCCGAGCCCACCCGCACGGGCGGCCACGAGCCGCAGAGCCTTAGCACCATGCAAAAAAAAGAAGGGTGGGTGGGGGGAGAAGAACCGGGCACCGTACCTCGCTGCTCGCTTTACCGCCGGTAAACTGCGTCCCCGGCAGACACGAAGCGCATCGGCGAGAAAGGCGGCGGCGGCGAGCGGGGCGCCCCTCAGCCGCGGCGGCTGCTCCCCGGCACGCTCCCGGCGCGGCCCGCCGCCTCCCCGCCCCCCGCGCGCCGGGGCCCATTGTGGACCTGAGCGCCGTCACGTAGCCGCCGCCGCCGCCAGCAGCAGCAGCAGCAGCGCCCCCGCGCGCGCCCGCGGCCCCCCACCCCCGGCAGCGCTCCGCGCGGCGGGCGCGCCCCCGGCCCCGCCGCGCTCGGGAGCGGAGCCGCGCGCCACACGTGATGGCGGCGGCACGCGTCCGCCGCCCGCGCCCACCTCCAGCGGCCAGGCAGCCCCGCTGGCCGGGCGGGCCCCCGCGGTCACCCGTGGGACGCGCGTTAACCGGCCTCTCGGTGCGGCGTCTCCCGGGGGCTACCTGCCCCCTTATATATATATTTCAATCCTGCACAGTTGCACCAGACGAATTTGTATTTTTCTGTTCTCTCTGATGTTTGTTCTCTCTCCGTTATTTTTTACGGAATAACGGTTCAGAAGTTACTCAACACATAAATCGGCAGCAGCATCTTATTTAGCCAATATGCTATGATTTCCCATTTCTGTAACGAAACACAAATATCGCTGAGGCTGTCGCCACACAGGCATCAAGGTGTCTCACCTGTAACAAAATTATTGCACGTGCACATGCACATCACCCTTCCAAAACCTCTCAGGCCCCCAGAGTATCAGTTCAGATGTCTATGCATTTATCTGAAAATGCCTGTCTTTCTAAGTAGCAAGTTATGATATTTAAACACAAAGGTTCAGTTCACGTTTTGCTCATTCTTTTAACCCCCCACCCTAAAGAGACACGTATAAGCATACACCGACATCTGCGCAGAGAAGTTTTTCAACTATAAAATGGCTTTTTTAGGAACAAAACTACCAAACTTCTGAAAACATGCTATTTTCAGCTTAAAGTGCAACCTCCCTTTATCACATGCACTAGGTAAATCTCTTCCTGTTACAGCTTAGGTCTAAATACTTTAATCCACAAAAATATTTGTTAGGCATAAATGATAATGCTGTACAAAACTACAGACAGTCATGACTGCCAAAGTTTGTAACCCAAGAACATAACTCCCCAAACGCTTGTTTCACTGCACCTGTCTGTAAGAGGCATCACAATCCAGAGAAGCAAACGTCTGTTGAGACGGCTGTTAAAAGTTTAACGATGTAATTACATTAGCGTCCTTAAAGATAAGGCCAGGGCAGAATGTAAAACAAAGAAACACCATTATTTTTACATGCCCAGACTATAGGTGGAAGTTACCTTATCCTTGAGGTCAAGGACACGGAAATTTCTACCTGTATCATCATAACGAAAGCAAAAACAAACACTATTTATTACCAATTAAGAAAAAAAAAAAAAAAGATAGTCCTATACGCAGACCCTGGAAAAACTAGCATTCATTTTAGCTCGAGGTAAAAATTGTAATAGTGATAGTAATCCCAAATTCTTGTGCTTCTACTTTCTTTACTCAGAATGCTTTTGCATTTGCACTTGGTAGATTAATGCAAGTTCTTTTAAGGCACTGCAGTCACTCTAAAACAATCCCGATGCAACTTAAGACTTTGGGTTTCCTACAGAATTACTAGAATGCAGCACTAGCTAACATTCAATGTTTTCTGTTCCTTTGGATGAATGTTTTCATACTAAAAAGCTGTGTCCATCTTGCAACTTATCCCACATGGACAGAATGGTGTTGATGCATTATCGATTATAGTGATAGCACCGACGCAAGTCCTAATTTAGAAGCGTTGAGATTTGTACTTAAAAAGCATGGCTAACATCCTTCCGGTTCACTCTTGAGGATTATGCTTACTTATGACATTTATTATCCAGACGTGATACACTGATTCTTCAAAAGATATGGCAGTTTTAGATAGTTTTATATCCCTGCAGATATCATTTAAAAGATGATCATTTAAAAATATTAAAATATTAATTTCCCATCTTATTTCTTTATAGTCCTAGTGCAAAACCCATGATTACATAAAAACCTGAAACCTGTATAGAAACATCTGAAAACAGCTCAAGTGTACTGACACACTCCTCTGGTTTAGGAATACCTGAACTGAATTAATTTCAATTTAAGATTTCCAGCAATAGAAAAAGAACAGCAAAAACTTGTAATTCGAAATTAATTCGGTTCAGTTCAGGGCACACAAGGAACGAATGTTTTCAATGTAAGCGGTAAGGTTATACCTGTGTAATCATTAGATAATTAGATGTCCCTTATATTTTATTGCCAAGAGTAATTTCTGCTTTCCAATAGCTATTTATGACATTTTCCCACAGAGCATCTGTTATCAGTTACCATCATCACAGTGCCTAATAATCTAGAAAAAGAGATCACCATCCAGTTTTAATCTGCCCCTGGGGAGGTAATAGTACGTACCTTTGCTAGATTGCAAAGACACTTCTGAAGAAAATCACAGTTTGTAGCACTTAAGAGCATTATTTTGCTTTTATGATCCCTTTTGCTATATTTAACATTTACGCCTGTGCCTAAAGCGTTCATACCAAGAGTGAAATGGAAAACTAAGCATTCCTCTATGAAAAAACAGTAGATGCTGTAATCCATTTTCAAAAGCTTTAAAGGTAATGCCTCAGTCCTGCAACGATTATAAGCTGTAAATGCCTCAAGTCAGTGATGGCCGACGCCACTCAACAGCTGCCAGAATTTGCCAAGAGCAGCAGCTAAAAAACATGTACTCCATGAAATGAGTGCTCTACAGGCTTTATACGCAATGTTCCCATAGAGATCAGTGGGGCACCATGCCCAGCTCAACGGGATGGTCTCATTTATAACTGGCATCCTAAAGCCAACTCAGTCCCGTCACAATACACACACTACACACATTGTTTTAGTGACTGCTTCCAACCAATTGGTTAAAGTCAAACACACCAGAAATTTTATGCTGGCATCTTAAGATTACACACTTATTGTACTGCTGAATTCCTAAGTTTTAAGATCTTCAGTCATGGGAAAGGAGTTAGAAGAGAGTATTTAGAAAAATGGCCTGAAATTAGAAGACAGGAGTAGAAATATAAGTAGTACCAAACTACTGTAAAATAAAGGACAGTTCTGTTATGTGTGCATGTTGTTGTTCTCGGATCAATGACTGAACAGTTACAAGTATATTTACTATACAATGCATTACAATAAAGATCTATTTTTATAATACAGAACAAGTAATCTACAAATAATCAATTACATTTTTTCTATGTGTTTCTTTTGGCAAATAGCTTTTGTTTCTGCAGCCACGTGTTTTGGAATTTGTGTTGTTCTTCAAGTCCACGTTCAGGCTTTTAAAATGTGTTTCTTCTTCCTTTTTTGCCTTGGTAGGGATAAAATGACTTACCTATTTCAAAGTCGTGTAGTAAAATGAGGGATTGTTGCAGAAAATAATTTCTAACTTCATAATTAAATTAAGTCATACCAGGTATCATGCTGTGGCCTTTGCCAAACTGAAGCAGCACGTGGTTGCTAATATTTTTCACAGATAGTAATGCAAGAATAAAACAAATCCTCACTTGTATGCTACATGGTGTATACTGAGTGGAGGGGACGGACGAGGTTCTTGTGTTTCACGAACGCTGCTCTAGACACAAGAAACCTTTTCTGTCTTGTACCACTCAAAGTAGTTCAAGCATTTGGTTTCCAGAGAAACTGGTTGTTTGTAAAACCTGACTGACCACAGCTCATAGAAGAACTCTTTTCTTCTCAGAAGACTCAGAAAGTCAGCTGCTTGTTTGGGTTCAGAACAAAGATACTTATTACTTCTTATTTTTCATCAGCAAAATCCATCAGCAGCTGGTACCTCCTGACTCACAAGCATGCCAATTCAGCCTTGCAGTTTCTCATAGCTCTTCAAGCAACACAAGCATTGCAGGTCACTTTGTATTTTCTGCAACTTCCAGTCAGTTAATTTCTTAATGCGGGGGCTGAGCTCCTTCCCATCGTTAAATAATTCACTCTGGCCTGTTAGAAAAACACTGCCTCTTCAAAAACCCAGTTACTGCTGACCAACAGCAATGTTCAGGAACAGCTGAACAAACTTATACCATTTAACGGCCTCGAGCAGGCACTCTGGAGCATCTGGATTCTTTTCATGAAAAGAGCCAGAAATTGAGCACATCATTCAAGGACCGCGCTCCTGAACAACAGAGAGGACCGAATCTCTTTCACAGATAAAGTGACGTATTGGCTTACATAATGGGGATTAAAATAAGTTAAGCTAAAGGACACGTATCTGCACTTTACCCATTTTGTCTCAGATATTACACAAGCAGACACCCTAATGGATTGAACAGAAATGGTTTTTTCATGTTATTAGTGTTTAACAGAACTAGGAGGAACACGTAGAATTTTTCAAGTGTAACCTATTATCCACAGCAGGAAGGACACTCAATAGTTCACCTGACTTGGAAATTCTCCTCCCCAAACAACAGATTTTCCAAGCCTATGCCTTCAAGTGACAAATGATCCCCCAACGTTATGCCTCTGATAACATTAATTTTAAACCTATAAGATTTATTGCCGTGGTTATTTCTTTGCATTCCCCTCGGCTGGTTTTTGAACTGCAGCATTTTTTTTTCAAGATTGCATACACTGTTATAACAACCATCCAAAAATGGATTGCATTCAATTATTATAACTACCATAGCTATGAGCACTAAAAGCTAAAGCTTTAGAACTACCAAATATTATAGAAAACAGAAATTGCCAACACTGTTATAAATTAGTACAGGCAAAAACAACAAAAACCCTCCATGGTATCCAGAGTTATATACTTAGAGGAATAAGAAACTTCAAAAAATGTCAACTCTCTCTTACAAGTGTGCAGTTACTCAAACATCCATCCATCCATCCATCCACCCCTGACAGCAGGTGCCCAGGGCACAAGCCCACCAGGCCTAGCAACTCTCCCTTCCACACATCCAGCCTAGCCCCACAGCACTCAGCCTCCCTCCTCTGCAATCACGCGAGTTTTCCTGCCCCTTTATACACGGCTGAAGCCAAACAACCTAAAGAGACCTCAAAGCTCCTATTTGGGCAGGAGCCTCAAGCTCGGCCGCCATCTTGACTGCGGGCAGTATGGCGGCCAGCTTGGGTGAGGCTCTTCCCTCCCCGCTTACACACTAAGCCAGAGCCGTTGCCGTGCGCGAGGAGGGAAGGTCTAGTTGCGCACGTGTTTGCCCTCACTGAAAATGGCCGCTGGCGTCCGGCATTCTTCTTAAGCAGCGCGTCTCGATGGTGTGTCCTAGCGGCCGGTTTGGCGCTGCTCTATGGTTCGGGGCGGCGGGGCCCCGGAAGTGGCGGTGCCCGGGCGTCCCATTCAAAGCGCTTCCCCGCGCGTGTGCCGCCGCGGGGCCGGGCAGGTAGTGCCGCCGCGGGGCAGGGGGGCTGGGCTGGGCTGGGGGCGCCGCCAGTCCCGGCGGCCGTGTCCTTAACGGGGCGGCGCTGCCAGGGCGGCGGTGGCCGTTGGCGCGTCCGGCTGGGGCTGGGGCTGGGTCGGCGGGGAGCTTGCCGCGGGGGATCCCCGCGGAGCCCGTGTGCTCGCCGCGCCGCGCTGACAGGAAGCGGCAGCGCAGTCTGCGTGCTGGGTTCTCCGTGGCTTGCGTGGGTTCCCCTGCCCGCGGCGGCCCGGGCGCGGGGCCGGGCGGCGGCGGAGCTGCGGCCCCACGGCTGCTCCTGCCTCCGTCCTCTGTGTCAGGAAGCTTTCAGCGTGCTTTTTTAGATAGCTTTTGGTAGCTCGCCCTCGTCCAGTAGCTTGGAGGGAGCGGATGAACGTTGACTTTCGGCTCTAGGTCCCTTTTATGTCGAAGCCAACAAATCGGGCTGCTAATGCTGTTGGTAAAGCGAAAACGCACCTTCCCCTGTGATCTCAAGCGTGCCCTAGTGAAACCTTCCCGCTCACGTGGTTCTAAAGGCAGCCTTACGGCTTATTATGTGTAACTTCAAGAAGCTGCTGCTGTGCTTTTTTATTCCCTGCGGCACTTCCCTCGCCAGCAAGCGCCTGTCCGTGGCACGCGCGCACCCACGCCCTGGCGCGTGGGCGACGGGGCTAACGGGGCCTCTGCCTGATGGCGCTCCCCGAATGAACAGCAGGGAGGGGAGAGGCTCGCGGTCACGCTCGGGGGCAAACACGCACACAAGTCGAGCGTGTCCCTTCTGAAGAAAGGCCAGGTTTCTGCAGTGACCTTCACGCGTCTGCCCCCTCCTTGACGCTTCCTGGGCGGCAGGAGGCTCTGCCTGCGCGGAGCGCGCCTCCCGCTACTCACTCGGGAATCAAGCCTTCGCCCCCGGAGGGGACGGAGCGCGTCTCTTTCCGTTTTACGTTCTCTCGGATGCACTGCTAAGAGCTACTGAAATCAAAGTCGTGTGTGTGTTTGATTTAAATGGCAGGTTTGGGCTAAATCTGTTCTGTTAAAGAAAAAAACCAAACTTCCCCTGGAGCTTTGTATCCAAGCTAGCCAGGCCGTGCAGAGTTGCGGGAGCGTCATGTAGTATCTAAGAACAGCGAGACGAGTAAAGGACTGAAGGTCGCGTGCTTTTGTTCCGTCAGACTGGGACGTGCTTGGGCCTGCTCGGTTCTAAGCGTTTTTCCTGTCTGTTTAAAGAACTGTTGAACGCTGGCATTCATCTGGAAACCCGCGACGCGGGCAGGCAATACCTGCTTAGTGCCCAGCTCCTGCTCGCTGATCCTGCAGCAAAGGAGCCAGCTACTTAATGATTAAATTACGTCTGTGGCTTGGTAGGGTTTTTGTTTTCTTTTGTGGTTTTTTTTTTTTTTGGCTAAGGGAAGGGGTTATCCACAATCATGGATTTCTCCTGTTTTGTTTTTAAGGCCAGCGTATACCCTGCTAACATTGTGATGCCATATTAACATGTGCTTTCCTTTCCCATCTCGCTTCTACTGATCAGGGTCTTCAATAATAATGTCAAGCATCTCTATCAGTTTACTGAAAGAGAAAAAAGCAGTAAGCAGCCTGCTTTTTCTCTGGTGATAATTAATTTTGGAAAGATCAGCTGGGTCCTCATGCCTATTGCTATGCCTTTAGTACAAATCACTTTTTATGCTTGTGCTGATATCAGGATGAAGGGGTTTTTTTTTTTTTCCACTGGAGTCCACAATCGTGCCAAAATTCAAATAGTTTTATGCTGTAAATACGTGCTAGAAATGCTGCATAAGTTTGTCCTGCTCTTACTGTTTTCAGTTAGTACCCTTTTTTAATCTCTAATCAGATTTTTTTTTAATCAGTTACTTTCTCTCTTGGTTGAAGGACATGGTCTTGTTGGGGCGAGTCAAGTATACTTATTGCTGGAAAATCTTGGTTTTATTCTGGAGCTGGCTTGAAACATGGGAATGCCGTATCTGGCGCCATCTGACACTGGTACCTCACTGTGCTGAGCTGCGGCCGCAGCTCTGAGAAACTCCGTATCTGTATTGAAGAAGGCTTCGTTGTCCTGCTTCGGCTGCCAGGCTGCTCTGTTACGGCTACCATTGCTGTTAGCAGAATAAATGGCGGTGTCAAAAAACTTCCATTACTCTTGCTACTTTCTGTTTTTGAAGAGTTGCTAATTCATGCAGCCCTAACATCATTCCAGGCTCTTGTTTTCCACATTTGCTTCTGAAACCTTTCCAGAGGGTGCTGCTTATGGTGGGAAGGAATTGCCTCTTATCCCCCCCCAATGGGAAGTCTCTTGGCGTGTGTAGATTCCTGTTGTCGTGTTTTGCAGATCTCCACATGACTGGACTGTCTTGTTTGCTTGTATTTAAGTATGCATTTTTCTTTCTGTGAGGAAAAAGACCACATGCCTACTCTGGACAGTTTTTATAATCTAGATTAAAACTTGATAAGAAGTCATGACAACTGCTAGGAAGAGAGAGAGCTGTAGTCAGCAACAACTTTTTTTTTTTTTTTTTGTCCTGTAAGGTTTCATGAGTCTGACTGGGCTGTTGGGAGCTTCTTCCAAAGATGTACATGTTGGTTGAAAACCGCACAAGTTTCCTTCTCCATCTGAAGAGGTCTCCTGGCATCAGATCTTGGTCTCTCTTTGTTGGTAAGACCGTGATTATTCCTCAGTTTATTTCAGTGCCTGCTTTAAGGGAAGTGGTCCCAGAAAAAGTTCCTGAAAGAACCTCTAACAAGAGATGCGTATATCTTTCAGGTGGTTTTCTGTGAGGACAGGGAATCATCATGACTTGGGCTTCTTCCTTAACATAGCCCCTGAACGAGTCTGCAGGCTCCTCCTCGGTGTGGTAGTTTCAGCTGTAGGACTGATAATTTTTCAATCTGACCTGTAGAATCTTGGAAGCTCATAGAGTGATTTTTGTGGGACCCTTGAAAGATGACCAAGAAAAGAAAGTTAAGTATATGCCATATGGCAATATGAATACATGAAAGGGATCCATTCTTGCATCAGAAAACCTCTAGGTTTTCAGAAATTGAAGAATCTTGGAAGCTGCTGCACTGAAGCAATGCTGGAGATAGATCTGTTGCATGGCTGACAAGGAACTCTTAAGGGCACTGTATGTATGTGAAATAGGAAGTCAGACAGGATATTCTGAAAGGGTATGTGGTTTTTAAACTTACTTCACATGCAGAAAAAAGAATTGGAGTGGTATTTATTACAACCACTCGGAGAGAGCTGGTAGGAAAAATATTGCATATCCTGCTTTCCAGCTGTGAGTAGATGACACTGCAGTGGCATTGCAATGTTGTCACTGCTTTCAGTGACATAGGCTTATCAAACGCTCGTTGATGAGAGACAGGTTTTTTACAGCAGCAGAGTCGTTCTGGGGCATGAGGCGCTCTTCCACAACTTCCTCCTGAATGAGAGAAAGCTGTTGGCAGCTTCTGACGCAGCTTCATTGCAGCAATTTCCTTTTGGTTCCACAGAGCACTTCCTGGGAAGAATAATTTTGGTAGTCTTTGTTACCACGCTCAAAGTTGTATTAGGCTTGAGAGGAAGTGTCGTGCAATTGGTTACGCTGAGGGACTGGGAGTCGCTCTAAAACTTGGTTCTTCATTCTGTTACTACCTTCTGTTTCTGACTTCAGCCTTTGTACTCTTCCGTTTCTTTATCGGCAGAGTGGGAGATTGATTATTAGGTGGGAGGCAGGCAGCGCTCTTTCTCTGAAGTCAGTACGATCAGTGTTGCAATCAAATTTCTTCCTTTCCTTTTTGAAAAGCAATGAACTTAACTTGTGAATGTTCATGTACGTTTCAGTAGGGAATTTCGGATGGTTGAGTTGCCGGTGCGTCCTAATTTTTCTCTCCTTTTATTCTAGGAATAGCCTCCATAGGTTTGGCTGCTGCTTATTATAGTGCAGGTAATGGCCTATCATTTTCTGAACAACTCTGGTCCTTGCTCAGCTTCCCTTTCAATTTGCAAGAGTATTTTTAATACTGATGCTCAGTACTCTGTGGCATGTTGCACTTTCAATGCGTTTTATAAATGTGATTAGCTGATCCTTACAGCTCTCCTGGGAGGACATATAATGATTGTCTGCCACCATAATGAAGTGATTACTTTTCCTGTGATGGAGTTGCTCCCTTTCTCTGGAAAATGTTAAATCACTGGCAAAGATTACTCAAAAGAAACACCTTTAAAGAACAGACAGCTGCTACTGCTCCTCCCTCCTAAAAGTTGAGCAGCTTGCACCGAAGGAGAGGTATCCTTCCTTCTCATTCAATGGCATTTGTTCTGCAGGCTGTCTTGCAGTTCTCTTGCTGCATCTTATTGTGCCTCAGATATTAAAGCTTAATACTGTGTAAGGTTGTGCTACCAATATAATCAATATATTCTTATTTTAAGAGCAAAGTCCAGTGAAAGCTACTTGAGACACCAGCTGTATCAACCAACATGTTGGGTGTTTTTTTTTTTTTTTTGGAACATTGCAACAAAGTTGTCTCAAACAACGCTGGGTGCAATTTTGCTTTGCCTTTACTAGAAGCTTGAGCAAGTAAATTGCTTTTTCCAGCCTTTTGTGCCATTGGTTAAGATAGGCTGCCTTATGTAAACATGTCCAGGATGTAAAATAGGAATGTTTGTTTGTCAAGAGGGCCGAATGTTTCCTTTTATAAAGAAATACGTTTGTTCCAGGGAATTGCTTTCCGTTGTCCCTCACCCTTGTCCTCTGCAGCACAAACATCTGGTGGTTGATGGCAGGTTGAGAGACTGTTTTGTGGATGCCTTTTAAGATGTCTTTGCTTTTAGGGAAGAAAAAAGGACGTGTAATGGTGTTTCAACCTTGCTAGTAATACTTATAACTGTGTGTGACTGCAGTCTGAAAAATAAAGAATTTTTTCCTTTTTTTTAAAAGCTGGAAAAGCACAGTAAAATAGCTTGCATTACAATTAAAGACAAACGTTGCATCAGAGAAGCCGTTTTTTCCTTTTGTTGCCTTCAAAGAGAGTGTGTAGCTTCTGGAAAATAACTGCTTGAACACCAAAGAAGGTGGGGGGAAAAAAACCCCAAACAAACTCAACTTTTACATTTGCATTGTTCAGACAGCTTGGCATGGAAACTCTTCTATATGGCTGGGTGTCTCTTCGTGGCAGCGCAGAATCTGGAGCAGTGGGAGGTAAGACGCTGAACTCAGGAAATGACGTTGTGCTAGTTCAGAAACAGCTGTCAGACGTCGATTTCTGCTGCCTGATGCACTCTAATATTGTGCAGTCCAAACAGACAAGTTCTGCTGTTGGTTTTGAGAGACTCTTTGAAATTGGTATATTAGGACTCCAATTAATAAGGGCAGTTCAATTCTTGCACTAAGCATGAAAAAGTAAAACTGAACATAAGTGTTTTGTGTGTGTGTTTTTGTAGTGGTGTCTCTTTAAGGGGAGACTTACCCCAAACTGTTTTGTGGCCGCCTTTCCCCCCTCATCCCCGCCATGTAAAAGGAGAAAGGATAGCATGTTCAGCTGCTACAACGTGCTGCTTGTACTTGCTGCTCCTGCTGATGGCAGAAGAACCATTAGACAGGGCAGCTCCACCTTTCAGGCTACTCAGCCCTTTTCTACTGGGAGAAGAATGATGTTTGTGAAACCGGTTTCTAATCTGGTGGACGTTTATCTGTTGGGAGTTAGACTGAGAACAGTAACCCACTCTATAGGCTTGTCACTTTATTGACCTGAGTTGTTATTAAAGTAAGCAATCCACACCTGAGGCTTCCTGTTTTCACTGACTCTCCTTCAGGGATATTTTAGATCTTGTGTAAGCCTGGCCCATGCAGTACGATACCGGAATTTCGGAGGGGCTGGTGACCGTCACTGCGTTACCAAAGGTGTCAGTAGAACTTGCATTCACTGTATGCTTATGCTGTAGGCCAAAAACATACAAAAGTGAAAGTTACAGGAAAGCTAGTGTTCAGATCTGATTTCAGGCATAGTTTTTATTACATAAAGAATGAAAGAAGCTTTAACTCTGAAATAACATGGAAGATATGGTAAAACCTCTGTTAAAGCCAACAGCAGCAAGACTTTACTTTCAAGGTCCAATATTAAGAGAGGAATGTCTCTAATTGAAATAGCTGATTAACTTTTGTTATCAAGGTTATTTTCACGTATTATTGATGTTTTCTTTTTTCTTTTGAAGCACAGCAGTTGATGGTGTTTTTTAAGGAAGTCTTGCTTTTATTTCTTTCAATTTTACAGGAAGCTATATTTGACAAGAACAAGGGAACAGTCTGCCTAAAAACATTCAATCTTTACAAAAAAATACTGACCTTCTCAAGAGGAGGCAATGAACAAGGTGAGAAAGCAGCATCTGTACTAGCAACCATGTGTGCTAGGCAAACAGAAGAAATGCATACGTGCCCATTTGATAAGCCGCTCTGGAGCGCTGCACTCAAATCAGTTGCATCCATTTTCATGTTTCACTCCCAGGCAGCAGATGGCATCATCTGCCTCTCAGGACGCAAATGCCTTTTCAGTTTAAGGTGCTGAATGCATCATGTTAAGTTTTCCTTTATTTTTTTAATCCAAGATAACCAGACTTACAATCTGTTTGTCTTCCGTAGTAGTCCTTGCCGTTCCTTAGGGATGCTAATATGCATGGTAACATTTCCCTGACTAGCCTGCTTTGCAAGTGGGACTGGTGAAAAACTGAGGCCTTGGATACAGGACTTTTAATCTAGGTTTGGTAGCAGGTGAATTCTTAGGTACGGTGTCTGCTTGCATATGATATTTATCTTGCAGTACTGATGAGAGAGGTTGGGAAAGCAATTTGAGATCTGGGAAGGAGGGAACCGAAACTACAAAGCTAGTGGCCATTCTGTTTTATGCTTCTGTACGTATCTTGTACGTGTGTATATGGCTGAACATAGTGCACTGGGTTTCCTGACCTGTGGTCCACAGCCCGTTTCAAAGAGAGAAGTAGCCTAATCCAGAGCAGGGAATTCTTCACAGCGGGGCCAACTAGAGCAGGTTACTCAGAGCCTTGTCTGGTTGGGTTTTGAATAGCTCCAAGGACAGACTCCACGATCTCTCTGAGCAACCTGTTCCAGTGTTTGATCACCCTCACTGTGAAAAAGCTTTTTTCATATTTAAGCGGAATTTCCTGTATTTCAATTTGTGCCCCCTGCCTCTTGCCTGTCACTGGGTGCCACTGAGAAGAGCCTGACTTGAGCTTTTTTACA
The DNA here is from genome assembly GCF_040807025.1 of Struthio camelus. Lineage (NCBI taxonomy): Eukaryota > Metazoa > Chordata > Aves > Struthioniformes > Struthionidae > Struthio > Struthio camelus. Next base: position 11,031,766 of record NC_090960.1, read on the forward strand.
TCCTTCTATCAGGTATTTATGCACATTCATAACAATCCCAGCTCTCTCAGCCTCCCATAGTGTGTCAGATGCTCCAAACCCTTCATCTTAGGGGCCTTTGCTGGACTCGCTCCATTATGTCTATGTCCCTCTCATCCCGGGGAGCCAAGAACTGGGCACAGAACTCCAGATGTGGTCTCACCAATGCTGAATAGAGGGGAATAAGACCTCCCATGGGCTGCTGGCAGCGCTCTTCCTAATGCAGCCCAAGATGCTGCTGTTCTCTGCTGCAGTGGCGCATTGTTGGCTCATATTCAGCTTGTCCACCAGGACCCTCAGGTCCTTTTCTTCAGAGCTGCTTTTCAACTGGTGAGCCCCAGGCCTGTACTGGTACGTGGGGTCATTCCTCCCCAGGTGTACAACGTTGTACTTCCCTTTGAACTTCATGAGATTCCTGTCTGCCCCCTTCTCCAGGCTGTCAAGGTCCCTCTGAATGAGGGAAGCTGAACCGAAAGCCAGCTCTTGAATGGGTCTTATCCCTCTACACAGCACAGCTGTTTGTCTTGAGTTCTAGATTAGGTGAAGGAGGGAAATAAAGACCTGAACTGTCTTTGCGTGGCCTACCTTTTTGTTGCTGTTGTGGAGAGGTTTGGTCTGATTTTGATGTTGAACAGAGCCCTAGAAAGTACAGTGGTAGATCCTCTGTCTTACTATGTAGGGCTGTTTTTCCATAACCTTTTGCATCAGAAATCAAAAGCAGGGAAACTGGGTCAAGGTTTCCTCATACTGGAGAAGAGGGTGCGTTCCAGATTTTGGAGTCTGCATTGGAGAGGACTGCTTGCCATTAGCCTGTCTCAACTGCAGACAGACCGCTGGATTGTTATAAACCTTGGACATCTACAGCCTTAAGTGGCTAAGTGCCTCTGTGGTGTTGTAGCTTACCTTTTTGCCTTCTGTATTGCCCCCTATTAATCTATCGTATTGGTTCGTTCGTCTTGAAGGTAGTCTTAGCTTTAGCTTTATATTAAGTACTGGACAGATATAAAATTATATCGTGTTCCAGAAAAATACATTGGTAATATGCTTACTTAATGTAAAACTTTAAAAAAAAAAAAAAAAAACACTTTGACTATTCTGGAAATAAAACATTAAATGCTAATGTTCATTTAAAACAGCAAAGTCAGTAGGCCCCTCTTAATGTGCTGTCTTGTTTCTGTTGACCTTCCTGATGGAGAGACAGATGCTGAATGAAGTATATAATGTGACGTGCTTGTGGTCGCTGAGAGACAGAGGCTCCATTGCAAACTGCAGTAGGATCCTCCTCAATGTCAGAGATCTTTGCTCTACTTGATATTCTAAGTCAAACTGACTTTAGAGATGCTTGGAAAACTGACAACATTTGGATTGTCCTTAAAAGTCTAATTGGATTTTAAACACTTCTTTTGGAGCTGGAAGATAAGAGATGCGGAGAGAAGGATGTTTAATATTTCTGAACTCTTCTTCAGAGTATGTTTATATGTTGGAGCTGAGCATATGGCTTCTGGAGAGATGTTACTTGGTATTTGCTCCGTTTCAAGGATAGTTAACGTGGGGATGCTGAGCTCAACAGGTGCTCTGATCTGAACAGTGAAATTTTTCAATATTTGTTCAAACTTAACAGCTGTTTACCTACTTGTACAGATACCTAGTTTAAACTAATTAAAATAGGTGGGAAATGCAAGTAATAAACTATTGCTCCCCAGTTTCTGAGAGGTAGTTTAACTTGTTCATTAGGGCAGACTATACCAGCTGGTACATGCTATGTTCTCTCCTTGGTTGTTTTGACAGAATTGATCAGCAATTGTTTGCCATTGCAAGATTGCCCTTGTTGTATGGGATCAGAGCAATAGTACTGAAGCTACTCGGGAAGGAGAACGTGGACTTTGAGTCGCATAAGCCACCAGCAGCAGTAGTGCTAAGAATTTACTGTAATGCTAATACCGTCTTTCTTCATGTCTGTTTACAGTAGTGGCTCTACTGCATGAGATCAGAGATGTGAACGTGGAAGAGGAGACCGTGCGATATTTTGGGAAGGGTTACCTGGTTGTGCTACGATTTGTCACTGGATTTTCACACCCACTGACTCAGAGTGCAGTGTTGGGCTGCAGAAGGTGCAGTGTGGTCTTTGTTTTTTAATCGTAATATGTCAGGTAGGAAATATCAGTCACATGAGGCAGTCATTGCCACCTATTGGGAGAATCATCTTAGCTCCATTTCTGTACTTACTGATATAACTCCTTGTGTTATTCCGTTTATTTTTTAAACTTCTTGTCATTTGAATCATACACTTGTGAATAACACCATCTTCGTCAGGAGACTGATCATAGAGATGTAAGACTCCGTTAATCCAGCGTTTACTATGTCTAGTTCAGTCACAATGGTTTTTATTTTTGCTATTCATATTACTGATTGAGTTGCATGTTAGAGATACAGCTAGCCTATGCTTGTACTAAAGACAAGCAATCTGAGTTAAAGTGAAAATATGAAATCACGATATGCTGAGAATTTTAGGTGTGCCAACACTGGACACTACATCAGCTACTTGAACAGAATGGAAGATTTCAGAGCATCTGAGCAAAGGTAGATGTTAAACGAGAGAAGTGCTCAGCAGAGCAGAAGTATGTTGAAAACCCAGTAGTAACAGTACCCCCTGCTTTTAAGTAAATCTAGACAGTGGTAAAGTCTCTTTTCAGATCTAGATGCACTGGTGAAAGCCATGACTCCCTTTAGCCAGCACTCACCACCTCTCTCTTGAGAGTTAGCACACCAATCAGGCTGTGAACTAAGTTGTTCCAGCTGAACTTAGCTGTTAGCCAAAGATACTCAAACTGAAGAACTTTAATAGACTATCCAAATGACTGAGGATGACTTCCCCGGACTAGACTGAGGTGTGTTATGTGAGCAGCTCTAAAAGGGAGGATATCCTCCAGAAGAGAAGGTAGTGTGACAAGCTGCAGGGGGGAGGGATTGTTGTCAGTCAAATCTTTGGCCAGCAGAGCTGATCAGAGCTTATTTCTCTGCACTGATGTTCCCAGCAATTGCTGCTCTGGCTGCCTTTCCAAGTTGGAGCTGTCAGAACCATATCTGTTGTAGTTGGCTTCACTGGTTCAGCTGTGCAGTGGCAGAGGGTTGATTCCGTTATGTTTTGCAAGCACTTACTGTAATTATCAGTTAACTGAGTTTGTTTTTTTTTTTAGTACTGAGGATAAAAGCAGTAGGTCACACAAGGAACTTTGCAACAGGGACTGTTAGAAAAGGATCCCGACTTGTTCTGATATGGAAGTAATTGTTTGGCTTGATGCTCCTTTACAAGTAGGGTGCTGTCAATAAATGATGCCATGTGTTGACTGGCCCTTCAAACACATGTATTTTCAAGGAATATAGGGTGCCTGTTCTTGTCTTGTCAGCACCACAACTCCACTAACTCTTGCATTGTTTGTTCCTTTCCACAGTGATGTGGAAGCAGTTGCCAAACTCATCACTAGTTTTCTGGAACTGGACAGAGTAGAGAGCCAACATGATCTCTCTCAGAGCAGCGAAACAGAGGCTAGTGACGCTGATGAACCAGAGGATAAATATTAATAGTCATCATGAGCTGAAGAAAGCAGAGGCCTTCGAACATATGGAAAACATACTGGTTGTTCTTCAGGAGAAAAATCCCTTGTCATCTTTAACTGGGCGTTTCTCTACGTGTGCATTTACAGTGGGAGGAATCTGTCTCGATTCCGCTAACACCTCTTAGTGTTAAACTGCTTCAAATTTCTGCACGCCCCCTCCATTCCAAATATGGCCTTTGTAGAGTCCAAAGCAAATTCTGTTGTTCCTTTGACTTAGTATCTGGATGTGGACAGTGCTGACCTTTGAACTTTGTCAGCTCATCAAGCTCATCTAGGAATAACTGTTTAGTAATGAATTGGTTTGAAGTCATTTATTGCTTTCCCATCAATGAGGTGGAGATACGCATGTAAACTTCCAGTTATTGCAAACATCTACTGCAGGTACAGTATATGAAATGCAGAAGAGCTGAATTTGTAACTCATAACACAATGCTCTTGACTTTTTCTGTCTTTGAAATAATATAAATGACTGAATATATTATTGGTTTTAAGCAGTTTAATATATGCAATAAGGTGATGCAGGATAATGGCACTTTTGTTCTTTACTACTGACTTGCCGCTAGAGACCAGTGGAAATCAAAGTTTGGAAGTGACTGTCTGGAACTTTAAATATCGGGTTGGTCTACTTGTTATGTGGTCTTACTTCTCCTGGACTTGCCAAGGAGCCATAAATAATAAATGAAAAATCAACATGTGGATCATTCAACAGCTTTGACATGTTCTAGTTTAATCCTGTCCTGCTCAACTTCTGGGCATAGGCTACCCCTCAATGGAATAGCCTAATTCTGGACCTCAACATTTACCGTTTTAACTGTCTATTTGGAAAGAGGGGTGGGGGGAAAAAGCAAATCTGCTATTTTAGATAGGGAAAATACTCATGTCAGACAACATGGCAGCCTAGACTTGTTTAGTATTCCCTGCTTTAGGTGATACTGAAGTGCTAAATAAAAACTTAATTTTTGTTAAGATAGCTGGGAGAGTTCTGCTGTCAGACTTGTGCCCAGATTATTACTCCAGATGTGTGTAGTGTCCTTCATTCTGTCCTATGGTTTTACAAATGGTTAAAAACCAGGAATTTTCCAAGATCAATATTCTTTTTTTAAAGAAGTAAAAGCTATCTCTGGTCAAAGTCTTTTGTCTAGAACTAAAACTTCATTGTGCCTATACCAACATGTTATTACTATGAGGGAAAAAGTTGTAAAGAGCTGAAAGATCCTTCAGCATGCTAAAACTGCTTGCATTAAAGTTCACCTAGTATTGTTTATGAATTGTATGGTGTTAAGACCTGAGATAGAAAATATTTATACACAGTTTGATGGAGGAGATCTCCATGGGGTAGAGGGTAACTAGATGATCTGCCTTCAGACTTGCTCAGCAATATGTCTTCTGGCAGCAGTCTCTTCTGAGTTTACAGGCACCTATATTCCTGCTTCAAAGCACTCTACCTCTAAAGAAGTGAAATCTGTGAAAAGATTTCAGTAGAAGACAGATCCCGTAAAATGTTGTCTGTTCCAGTCCTGATTGAAACCAAGCACGTGCTTATCTGACGAAAGAACAGGCTGTGGTAAGATTTCACTTCCAGCCATTTAGACCTAGAATGTAACAGCTGTGAGACAAACATGTTCTTGCTGTTGGTTTGAACAGTTATCTTCATGTTACAGTTTACCATTTTGTGTAGCTTGACAGCAGCACAAAAGTAGGTCTACTCTTCTTAGATAAGAGGCTCGTAACCATGGCAGGCATCAAAGCAGATGTCTGCTGATAGATGTGCTTGTGAAGTCCTCTGAAGTGGCTGGCTAACTACGTGGCTTTTGGTCTCTGCCCTGCATCAGCTGGAAGTGGGAAACTGCCATGTGCTAATATGTGAAAAATTAGATTGTGTAATTAACTAAATTTGATCTCTCTTTCAAAGCACAGCTGTAAAATAAGAATCATTAAACCTGCTTTTTAAAAAAGGGAAAATTCCACTGGATGCAATGCTGTGGAGAAAACTGGAGAAATAACCTGGAGAAAACTGCTTCTGGAGAGAGAATGAGATTGGGAATTCAGAGAATGTTTTTCACCCCTCTGCAGTGTTCTAAGGTATTCTGGTACTGTAAAAAAAAAAAAAAAAAAAAAAAAAGGTGTTTAATGGTATAATGTGAGTACAAGGGATCAACCTGCAGATACTTCCTTCTTTGTAGCAAGGCTATTTGGAGGGAGAACATAGTATGGCTATGCATGCATGGTACTTAGAAATTCTGAACCCACAGATTGGACCATAAATCAATAAAACACAGATAAAACTACCTGCCTGCATTCAGTCTTGGCTATACTGGGCTGCTTTTGCATTTCCATGAGAGCTAACACCACATGGAAGATACAAACCATGTTGTGGTTTTCTCATTAAAAATCAGTTTAATAAAGGCGTTTGTATTGACCTAACCCTACATTGCATCATCCCCTCTGCTTCTGCTGAGTTTTTTTTGGGTGCATCCAACTTGCTATACGTTCTTGATCTGTTAGTAATGTAACATACTGCTGAGGTATCATGAAACACGATCATAAAAAGACTAAAACGGAAATGTAAATAGAATTCAGAAGAAAGGGGAATGACCTATAGTAAGATATAACAGTCTGAAATACGTTCTGTGGAGCAAGTTGGTTGCTGTCCAAGGATAGGATCAGCTCCTCAGAGATGATCAGCTCCTTAGATGGTGCCTCCCACCCTCTCAAGGCATAGCAAAATTTCCTACTGATAAAGGGTAGTCAGTGACGCAGGCTGGGATGCACTGTGTGTACAGGAAGAATGCTTTAAAGTGTCTGCCTTACAGTTAGAACAGCTGGTGTAATCCTCCCTTGTGCGGTTTCCATTTCGCCTTTGGTGAGTCTTTGTTGCCATAAAAAAAAATTAGAATTAGTTCAAAAGAGAACCTGAGTTCTAGAGAATGAGCTAGTATGGAGGGGACTGAGTAAATTCCTGACGTGCTCTGGATTCTGCCTGCAGGCCGTATGCTGGACGCTCCCGGCTTCATATGTACAACTGGGACCTCAGTATATAGTGATGCTTACCTACAGTGTAGGTAAAGAACTTCGTGTAACCTGACACTTGGATGTCACACATGCATGTGTATTCTGGTATGATGTTGCTTCTCCTGGTCCAGGTTTTGAACTTCTTGTCTTCAAAAACTGGCTTTGTCTTTGGCAGTTGGAAGATATTATCCAGATTTTCTTGTCTTACAGTAACCATGTGCATGGAAAATTAACTTGCGGCTTGCAGTTAACGTTTGGCTATGGCAATGTTGGCAGACTCATCAGTGATCTGATGCAGAATGAAGGAACTGTGTTTAGAATAGCAGACAGGTTCTGTTCTTAATTCTTTCCATTCATCCTCTTTCAGCTCCTCCTTTCTTGTCACTTTTCACTGTTTTGCTGAAAATGTTTTTGAGCAGTGATGTTTTTCCCCCACTTCTGTTGCGCCTAGCATATTAAAAAGCCCAGTAAATGTAGCCTTTTGGGTGCCTGATGTAAAGTGGCTTGTACTAAAAGGAGTGATGAATGAAAGAGTAGTTTTGGCTAGGAAACTAGATGCTTCTAGAAAAGTATTACTGGACTTATTTGCTTGGCTTTTTACATCTCAGGCTGTCTAGTAACCTGAGTCTGGACAGCTGTAGTTTATATATGACTTATTTATAAATATGATTTGAAAACCTTTATTAAAAGACCTTTAATTAGCTCTATCCCTGCTTCGCCATACATTTTTCCATTATGTCCTTTCCAACTGTATCATGAGTACCATTTGGCAGATGTTTCAGCTGAAACTTCTACGTACACTTGAAATTACTTTCGTGTATGCAGTTGGATGCTAGACTTGATTATTGTACAAAGTGAGAAAGTTACATAATCTAAGCCATAATCCAAGGTTCTGTTATTTCCCCAAATGAGATGTTTCAGTAACTAGTATCAATTGTGTACATGTCAAGGTAAATCAAAGTATTTATACCATATAGCTGAGATCTGACTTCTCTGCTGTATTTATGAAGTTATGTAGATGTCAAAAACCAAGCTGGCTTACATACTAAATGAGTGCTAGTTCTGACACTGTAGTAGATTGCTCAGAGGCAAAAATACTTCTAGAAAATGTTTGTTTAGAAATTGCTTTTCTATTTCAATACTGCAAGTAGAATTTTAGCAAGGCCTTGTACATTATTTTTTTTAAAGATGACTATGAATAAAATCAACTTTAACTTGTTCTGTGTCAGTGTAGTCTTTTATTGTTCGTCCTTATTAAAATGTATAAAAATATTCATGTTTGTCTAAACGACCGCTTGATACAGACCTATTGAAAGAGTTATTGGGGATGAGGACAGAAGGAAGGAAACCCAAATACCTAACCTGTTACTAACCCTGCTTTCACTCTTTTACAGCAGCCCAGAAGCCTAATTAGTCTTGTTTTCACAGAAGCTAATAAGTGACTCTTCACTAGTAAATATACTTAAATATTGTTTCCACTTTAAACCAAACTGACAAGTCACATGCAAAACAAGGGCAAGTTTCAAAATGATACTGTCCTTTGAATAGCAAAGGATTTATTATGGTAAAATAAACTAAGATCTTGTTTAGTTCAAGGTATGTGAACTATTTAGTCACAAGGTATGCAGCTTTAAATGTACATGGCAGTCTCTTTTTTTTTTTTTTTGGATTAAAAATCTACATATGGAGTTAACTCTTGTAGCTCTTTCTCTTATAACAACAGTTAAAGACTTGTCTTATGCTGTACTTCTTGCACTTTCAGTAGCTAGATCTATACTAATGTTAAAATAGATTGTTTCATGAAAATGTCCGTATGTGTCCTTCCTAAATAGAAGACTTTCAAGAAAGCAATAGACAAAGCAGACAAGATTTAAAAAAAAAAAAAAAAAAAAAAGTTAAAGGAGTATACTTAAGACTATCTGATTTTTGGTTTTTCCCTCGCAGTGATTGTCTGAATGGTATTGCTATAGATTACTAAATGTTCAACATAAAAGCAGAATGAAACTTAGCGTTTTTCCTGGAAATTTGGTAACTTTAGAATCGCTCCAAAGATGGAAGAAGCTGCAGTCGTGGTCAGATTTTGCATAGCTAAGTAAGTACATGCCTTAAGTGATGTGGATGGTGCTTTTCTGTGGGAATAAAACTATGGTTAGCTTAGATGACTTTTAGTAAAAACGTCAAGAAGCCGAATGTGTTAAGGCAGTTTTTCCTCAGTCATCTTAACTATTGGTTAAGACAAGCTCCTTTTCTGAAGCTCTATCATGTTCTGTACTGGGATGGTACTGGTCCTCTTTCACGTACCTCCTGTAATTTAGTGAGCACCTATGCAGCAATTCTGGCTTTTTGAAGAAGTCTAAGCAAGGATGTTAATCTCCTGATCTGAATCTGATCAAAGCTGCATTTAGAACTGATGGCTTTATATATTTCAAAAATTCTAAAAGTCTGCTCTAGAACAAATCTTTCGTTATGTGCTGTTGAGCAACTTGTGATGCTATGGTAGGACACATCTCTGAACGTAGCTGATAGAGATACGAATCGCAATATAGAACGTGATAAAGCCTAAAGCACATATAAAGTATTCTAAGTCTTTTTAACTTTTACAGAAGTTGCAAGGGGAGGATGTGCTGGCTACTGACTAGAACTTGTGGAATTTCTCCAGGTGGTTGTTACATAAGAAAAGGCATATTACTGCAAATACAGAATCTGGAAAAATCTTTTTTTTTTTCTTTTTTCCTCCCCCTCCCCTCCTGCCTTGCCATACAGCTGAGCCCTGCCTCACTCCTGCTTGCTGTTACATAGGGGACCAAATCTGGTTATTTACAGAGCAGGTGATTTAAGACTCAGGAGAGTGCCCCTCAGGGGGAGGGAAATAAAATAAATAGTTGAAGCCTCCTACACTAATAATTCTTTTATGCCTTCAGGTCACTTTTGTTTAATGACAGTTGTTGCTTTCAACTCTTAAGATGACAAACGGATTATCTGCAGATTTCCACGAGCCAAGTTCCCCATGGAGTAAGACAGACTGCAATTAGAACTCCTAAATTTGAGCTTTTATTGCTTCATCTAAATCATCCACCACTTGCTGCAGCTTTTGCAGGCTGGGGTGGACGTTCTCCTCCATCCACTCATCTACAGTACACTTGTGGAAAACTTGTTCCATGGCTGCTTGGAGATCTTGCACCACAGCATTCCACTTGGATAGAAGACTAAGCAAAAATCAGAAGGAAGAAATGAGCACAAGGTGCCACAGCATACAAGGCACCAAGCACGTTGGCCAGTAACTGCATTTGCAGGTAAGCTCTAGGTCAAGGAAGGACTAGCTGCTGGGCTTCTGGAAGGGAGGACAATCCTTTAAAACTACTTTGCAAGGAAAGAAGCGTCTATTACAGGAGTTCAAAGGACGCTGCCCTCTGCCGATGGCAGAAGGTTGATGCTTTTGATTGCTGTCTGTGTTTCTGGGTACCATTGATCTGGGCACTTTTCTTATGTAATGACTTTTAAAGCGCAGAAACATGAGTTCAAAAGACAAATATATTTAAGTCTAACTCAAACCCACTGTGGGTCTAGCTAGGAATTTTAAATTAAATCCAGATTTATCAGCAGGAGTCTAAGCAGCAAAAACATTAGCCACTTAGCATGAATCAGCACTATCTCTAGGACAAATTTTGAAGAGCGCGTGCAGTGACTGGGAGCAGGGGAAAGGGATCTGTGTTTGTGGTGTGTTTTTTTTTTTTTTTTTTTTTTTTTTTTTTAAAATAAGCCCTGCCTGGAATCTGGCCCATGGTGTGCTTCTATGCTGAGGCTAATGACTTTCTGTAACATGTTGTATTTGTATAGGAGTAACTACATATACAAGGGAAAGCTTTCCAGAGACCAATTTTGTACTTGTATTCTATGAACTTGTTCAGTGGAGTTCAGACAAAGATTGAATGTGTTCTTTTAAACTGTGTAACTTCATAATGATTTTTCCAGTAATTCTGCTGAAACATTAACTGTAGAAAGAGTCGAGAACTCAAAGCTATATGCATTTGAATACTTAAATTATGACAAACTTTATTTCCCCTATAATGCAAAATAAGTGGCGTTACCTTATTGCTTCTGGCTGAAAGTGATGCATTATTATAGGATGAACAATCTTCCTCTTCCTGTGGTAGGGGCTGAACCAGCCCATGACATACCTGGAAAATGGATGACAGTATGAATATTTTTGGAACAGCAGTAATACAAGTGTTTGTAGGCTGACAGGGAGGTGATAGAGCTTTTTAGCTGGACTTCTTACACAGATGCAGATAACTCCTAAGGAGTAAGTAAATTTGTATTTTTGCCCCCAGTAGCAGTAAGGCTTAATTCACTAAGGAACTCAATTGAAATAAGACAGCACATACTGTTTAGGAATTCTGCTTAAATACTTTGCTGAATTTGCATCTAAATACTAAGTTCTGCTGAGGTGTCAGAATATAGGGATGCTTGATGGTTAAGTGACTAACCACCTCGTTGGAGTTACTTGAATGCATATCCTCATTTCCTGAATATATAGCCCCCATGTTCTGGTAAACAGCAAGAGAATCCATATAAACCTTATTACCTGTTCCTTTCGAGAAGTTCATCCACTGATGATTTGAGGTAGAAACTAACTTGCGTCACAAGTGTGAGGATGTTGCTCCCAGGAAAGGTCCCCAAACTTGTGCTGTCCAAACGAAATCCATTAGTTTCTGAACTTACCATGTAATAAAAAGCATCTGAATACAGCAGCTGAAACTTTACCTCATGAAAGTATCAGTTTCCAGATTAGACATTCCCAGGAGCTTTTCCACGTTTTCTTTCACCTTTTCAGAATAGCCACCTGGGCAGAAGACAGTGGAAATATGTAAAAGGAGCCCAATTAACCAAAATGCTCATGAGGAGTATTTTTCTGGAGTACTTAGTATCGGCCTAATTCTTCTCCCTTGATGAAGACTTTTTTTACAAAGTAAAAAAGGAAACAGACCAAGGAAAGAACCTGTGAGATGGCGGGGGGAAGGACGTATGGGGATAGCACATTAAATCTTATTCACAGATTACTTGTGCTAGCTAAAGCACTTTCTAGTTATGAGCTTTTCATTCTGGGTACTTAATATTTGTGCCTTGTTTAGAAAAGTGTCTTTTATTTTGAAAAGAAGAAATGCGGGGGGGGGGGAAAAAAAGTATTAGCAACTGCCTGCAAAGAAACAAGAAACTACAGGAAGTATTTTTTCCAGACAGTGTACTTGCATGCTGTATGAGTTTTAAGAAAACAGGTTAAAAATGACAACTTTTTCATGTAAACAAGATCTAAATGGAATTCGTCTCACTTACAGATCAATGTGTCAAGTCAGCTTCAAAAGCATAAGCAGGAGGAAGTGTGCTTATGCTTCTGCAGGTTAAGACATTATAACAACATATATATAAAATATGGCTATTTCTAAATACACAGGCTATGATGCTTTCCCCCTCCCATATTGCAAATGTTGCAATTGCCATCATCTGAGTCATGCCAGATGTACAATTTATTGTTCATAATTCAGGCCATGATCAGATAGTTAAACAACTTCAAAATGTAATAACCTGTGCTAACCTTGGGGCTAGGCCACTTCACTCTTTTGGGCTAGGCATTAGCTCAGAGAGAATAAAATTGTCATTATGTACCATTCTTTAGTGCCTGCAGGCATATAGCCAATGATGGAATCCCCACAGGGAGAAGCTCACACAAAACAGAGAAGTGATCATACCTAAATAAGAGAACATTAATTAGACATCTTGCTGTTAAAACATAAGGGGAAGTATTAATATTTCAATCACTAAAAATCAGAGAGCTTTAGAAATACCAGTTTCTCTCTCAGAGAAGGTACCTTTCTCCTTCTGAAAGGCTCAATGTTCCTGTTTTACTAATAAGAACAAATACCAAACAAATGACTTGAGCCAAATTAGCGTCAGAAATTGGAATCCAGTTCTCTGGCCTTCTCTTAGACCACTCGACTGCTGCATAAAAATCTTTTACTCTTTTCTTACATGGATAGACTTTTACCTCCCATGCAACTTCATTCTATTTGAATCTACATCAGACATTCAGATATATGCCAGGTATTGCATTAACTATGCCTTTCATTTTCTTGGGCAATACTTACGTACTGGAAGGAGCTACTCGGAAATACTGCTGGATATTCATTTAAACAGGGCTCAACAGGGCTGCAAAAGTTTGTGTAGTCCGAGCTGCATTTAAATTCTCTGGCCCTGTACAGCTAGCATACAATCACTTGAAAGATCTTCTGCACTTGAGCTGAAACTGTTTTGTTCTAGTATTTCATGCACTGTTTTTACTTGTTCCTCTGAATGTTAAAGAGTTGGGGTATTACATAAAGAACATAATTTGTGTGGGTTAAAACAGTTGTACTGGTGTCTAAAAGCAGTCCAGGGTGGCACAAAGTGCAGTCAAGCCTTCAAATCCAATTCACTAGTGTTGGTGCCTGTTGATTAACGCTGTAGTAGGGGTTGAATGGAACTCAGGAATCTACCCTTTCTACTCAGTCAGCTGAGTGAGGTCCCGCAGTAGCCACCAGGAAAGGTTGTGCAGGGTTGCAAAGTTCCCAGGAGAATCCCCGGCTTCCTCGCCTCTCTTTTGGAGTTTGGGAGTGGAAGTTTGCTTTCATGTAATTCTTGGAAACACTTACAAAGATGCTCCTTACCTTTGCCAGCCAGTCAGCGCGATACCTTGAAGCACATCAGCAGGGCTATTACTCGCCACTTTCAGCCACTGAAGATGGTTTTTTAAGTGATGTCCTATAAGAGTTAGAGACTGATTCACTCCTGTAGCTCCTTTGAAAGCACTAGCAAACCACACCTTGGAGAAGCCACATCTACGATACTTCTCTATGAGAAGCACTGAAAGAAGACACAAAAGAGCACTTACAGCACGAGTCTTTCTCCATTTTCAGCCTGGACTGTAATGCTCCAATTAAAGGAATTCTGAGCTCGGAACTTTTCTGCTGGAGAGGGAGCCATGAGGCTTGCTGGCATGGGAGCAGCTGGGTTGTTTTTACTGATATAAGATATGTGTATTATGTGTCATAAGCTTTAAGAGAGGCAGGTGACTCTCCTTCGCTTCTCTATAAAAATTAGACCTGGGTTCTTAAAGTATTTCATAGGGGGCTGTATCTGCTGCCTTAAAGGGGCAGTTTTATTGCCCTGCTGTTTTTGTGTGACCTGGTACTATACTCCGTTTCCTCTGAGTTGCTAAATCGTTGCAACGCCATGAAAAGCGGGTATGTAGTGAGTACGCGCAACATCTGACAACTGGTTCGTGTTTCAACAGATGAGTATTTGCACGTGTTAGATGGCTGATCCATTCTCTCATGAGAAAGTTTAGGAGTTTTTCTTTTGAATTCTGTAGATGTACGAAGCCTTGAAGCTTCCTTTGTAGAACTGATCAGTACTGATTTTAATGTGAGAAGAGTTAACGCAAAAAATAGTCCTTTGAAAACCCCCTCACTTTCCCATCAGTGATTCTGCAGCCCTCTTGAAAAGAAACAAGCAGCAGACATTGAAAGTCCTTCATAGAAAAAACGTGACAAGAAAACCGTGAAATCAAACAAGGTGTCTAGCTATGGTATGTTTTAATCATACTAATTTGTCATGGCTGTTTTGTTCTATAGGCAACGCAGCTTTGCTTTTTCCAAGCAGCTCAGCAGAGAAGTACAAACCTTTGCCTTCGACGTCCAGGTCTGCTGCGTAGTCCCATATCATTGGCTCCACAAGCTGGGGGACCCCAGACTCTGAAAGGAACAGAGTTCTTTTAACTGTCCATTTTGCATTGCTCACAGGTGAGAACTAAGTAAACATCAGTGGTACGGTAACACATAAATAAAACTACCTATGTCTTGTCACTAGAACTCTTCCTCTACAGTTGAAGTGTCCGCATGCACTTTCAGCCTGGCCAGGACTTTGCACGTTAGGGTTCAGTTCACGTGCTGGGGCTACTAAATCCTTTGACGCCTTGAAACCGCTAACATGGGGATCAGCAGGGACAATGCATCAGAGATCCCCTTCATCCCAAGCCCATCCCATTCTCAGTCCTTTGAATTCATCTGTACGCCAAAGGGTCTAGAGCTGTGAACTGCACGCATAAGATTTCATCTAAATTCAAAGGCAATAGTAATCACCCTTTAAGGCAGAGCTTTTCTGTGCAGAACGTAGCATTTCAAGATGCCTTGAAAGTATAAATGAAGATAGAGGTTTAGCTTCAAGTTCCCTTGTAACCAACTCCCTTGACTATATTTAAACATGACAAACTCTGACCCTTGGGGAAACTGCAGTAAATTGAGTATTTTAACTGAATCACACTTTAATTTGTTCAGTCTGTTATTGGCTGTGGCAACACAGTGCACCGAGCTGTGTTTCTCTTGTGGGAACTGCATGGGTCCTATCTACGTTTTTTTGACAATTTCCCACTCTCACAGCCGTATGGGTAGATCAGTTGCTACTGGAGGAGCCATGTCACTACTGGAGGAGTATCATGAAGATACTGCCTAAATCTGTTGAGAGCAGACCTGCAAGGTGGCTCTGAAAATGCTGAAACCCTGTCTTTATCAGGACTTTATTAGCACTACTCAAATTTTAGCAGCACTTGCATATTTTTCAACAGACAAGGCTCACGAGGATCAAGGTCATGGAGCTATCCCACAATTCAGTGTTGGAGATCCTCGTGATGTGTACTGTGATCAACTGCACTGTCAAAGATGCGAGGTCACAGCTTCTCCTCGTGAATCTGCACCACTGGAACACAGCTGCTGCTGCTGCTGTACAGAGCAACCACATCAGAAAGTGGTGAGAAGCATAGAAGCTTAGGCTGAGACCACAAACGCTAAGTGTTTTTTTTTATTGGGTAGAGGAAGTAGAATTTACGGCAAAATTCCCCCACGATGACTTTATATTACATTTGTCACCAGCTGGAAAACAAAAGCGCATGCATTATGCGACTTGCCCATGGTGACAAAGGAAGCCTGTGACAAAGTCAAGGATGAAATGTGTCTCCACTTTCTAGTCTAATGGACCATATCTCAGCTATCCTTAGATTTGTTTTTTCATTACTTTCAGCTGCTAGCAAATCTGTTTCAAATGCCTGAGTAAACCTTATTTCTGGTATGCTACAAAAAATGACTCACCCTGTCACTGATCACACACCTGCCAATGCTTCCTCACTTATTCCTCTCAGCATATCATCCCACACGATAGGCGTGACAGTAGGATAAGATGAGGCCATACAACTTGCAACCGCTTTTATGTGGGACAAGCACAGCCTCTCTGGCGTGTTCTCTTGTTGCTGCAGCCACTGTTTTGACTCCTCTCCTTCACCAAGGTAGTAGACCTGAAATACCAAGCAAATAATCTGACTTCTTGTACAGGAATAAGGGGGATCGTTTGACACAGTATCGTGAAATCATACAACATCCACGAACTATTGCACAGAAGTGACATGCTTTGTGGCAGTATCTCAAAGCATCTCTTGGTGTTGATGACACTGCAAGCATCTGTCAGCTTGTGGGAGACTGGCCCTGACTAAAAGGGAACTTTCCTACAGGAACTAAAATATCTAAAGAAAAATTAAGGCACGCTGGATTTGTCTTTGGAAAGTTTGTCCCTGAGAGAGTAGCTCTCAGTGGTTTTACTTGGTTCAAGAATTCTAGCAACCCAAGAGGTCCTGGATTACATAAAATGAGGTTCCTGTCTTGTGAAAGCAAATGTGTACAGAAACCTAGAAGTGACTTAGGAGCATGACCAAGAGCACTTGGTCTTATGCAGAAAGAGGATTTTGGCCTGTTCATATGGGTATATGTTTAAACTCTTTGTTGTTTTAGAGTAGGTTTTTATCTAAAATCTGTTTATTCTACTTTGGTAATATCTTCCTTTATAAAAGCTGGCAGGTCTTTATCTAACAGTGCCACTATAATTATCACACAGCAGGACTCAAAGTGCTGAACTAATGCCAATACCGCCAACGTGAGCATAAGGAATTTCAGGGCTCTGTATGTCATAGTGATGGGCTTTTGGAAATCCAGAGAAAGGAGAAAACTCGAGGCTCCCCTTCTCAAGGGGACAGACTACTAAAGGAACAGAAAATACTTCCCATCACAAAGAGCTCACTTTCAGTGAGATAAAATTTGTCGAGAACATTCAGTCAACGTCCTACATGAAAACTCACATGATTCTTCAAAAACGTTTCCAATTGATATCTCACTTTAAATTCTCATTTGACATAAAACCAAATGCTGAGTTTGCTTTAAGAAACTGCATTTAATACTTTGGGTGTATATCGGTCAGATGAATAGAAATGATATCCCATAATGCTGGAATCATTAAGTGTTGAAAAGACTTTTCTCCGTTGGCTTCTTTGAAGTTGATGTTTTCTGTCTCCAAAGTTCTGCCCAAACGTGTCCTGAGCACCGCTGAAACACAGGAGCCCCAAAGCCTCATCCCTCACCAAAAAATTCCTGGCTCAAGAGAAGTCTCACCTCATCGCATCCTATATGAAACCATTTTAAGTCTTCATGCAGCGCCATGACGTGGTCAATCATGGCTTTGACCAGTGCCCGGGACTCCTCCTTGTGCGGGTTGAGGGCGTTGGGAAACGTCTTCACCTCCCGCAGATGAGAGAACTCTTTGTGCTTCAGCACGAACTGCAAAGGGAAAGGAGAGCTGGGGGGGCAACCCCACCACGAAGGGGGCGGCAGTACCCTCTTGCGTCCCCAGAGCTCTGCTACGCAGTGAAAACCTGGGAAGGGCTCGGGCTGTGTCCGTGAGGCCTCTCCCCAGAGCAGGTCAGGATGCGCTCTGCTCCCCCCACCCCGCGCTGCTCCGGGGCCACCGAAACAGAACGGGCAATCGGGTATCGCCTCGCTGCCGGCTTGGCCAAGGGGAGCCTCAGGCTTTAGGACGAGGGTTTCCCGCCAGCTCGGCCGCGGAGGAAGAAGCGGCTCGGGCACAGCGCTGAGGCGGGCTCGCCGCCCGCTCCCGCGCCAAGCGCCGTCCCGGCGGCGGAGCTCCGGCCACCCGGCCGCGGCGCCGAGGGCCCGGCCCGCCCGTTTCCTGCGCTCACCTCCATGTGCCCGAAGGTCTGCACCAGCGGCACCACGTCCAGCCCCTGCGCCTTCGCCAGCCCTAAAATCGCCCGGATTTCCTCGGCGCTGCGGGGAGAGAGAGAGAGAGAGAGAGAGACGGGGGAGCGCGGCGGCGGCGGCGCTGGCGGCCGTTAACGGCCGCGCTGGCGGCGGAGGGCGGCGCGGGCCGCGCTACCTGTACGCGTGCTGCGCCCGCAGCGGCTCCAGCGCCCCCGCGTAGGGAAACGTGTCCTCGTACTCGAGCAGCAGCCCGGTGGCGCCCAGGGCGCGGAGCAGCGGCAGCACCTGAGGGCCGGGCAGGGCAGGGCAGGGCAGGGCGGCGGGCCGGGCTGCCCCCGCCGCCCCCGCTCCGCCCCCCCCCTTACCTCCGCCACGTAGGAGACGCGGGGCGGCGCGCCCTTGAGGTCCAGGTGCACCAGCCGCCGCCTCAGCCCGCTCGCCTCCATGCCCGCCGAGCGCCGCCCGCATGGATTGCTCTGGTCTGGAGAGCGGCTTCTGCCGCCGCTCCGTGTTGGGGGGCGGGGGCCTCCCCGTCCCGCCTCTGCAACGGATTGCTCCTGCCCGCCCGCCCGCTCGCTCCTCTGAGGCCTCGCTGCTCGGCGGCCGATTGCTCTGCCCTGCTTCCCGTCGCAGGCTGCGCGGGGCTGGCCGAGCGCGTCGCTCCGTGGCGGCGGGCGGGCGGGCGGGCGATGGCTGCGCAGCGGCGGGCGGCGCCGCGCGGCCCCGAGAGCGGCGGGGCGGGGGCGGCCGGGCCCGACCGCGGGGACCGCCGCCGCCCCGGCAGGTAGCGGCGCGGCGCGGCGGGGCGGGGCGGGCGGAGGGAGGTGCCTGGGGCTGACGGCTGTTCCCAGCTCGTGCCCCCGCCGGGCCCGGCCAGGACAGGGCCTGCAGCCGCCGGGCCCAAAACGCGGAGGGGGGAAGAAACCGGTGCGCGCGGGTGTCCGTGGGGGCGCGGGGCGGGGCCCGGGCTCCCCGCGGTGGCGGTCGCGCGTGGGCCGGGCCCGGCGCGTGTGGGCCCTCGCGCAGCGCCGCTCCCCGCTCTGCCCGCAGCGCCAAGAGGAGCGGAGCCCGGCAGGAGCCGCCGCGGGGCTGGCTGAAGGCGGCCTTCCTCCTCGCCTCGGCGGTCCTCGGCGGCCTCCTGGGCTGGAGCCACCTGGGCGCCGAGGAGGGAGTCACGGAGGTGCTGGCCCGTCACAAGGAGCACCTGCAGGGCAGGTTCACCGAGGTCCCCTGCTCCGCCGACTACGACAGCCACAAAAGATACGAAGGTATTTGGATACGAGCGTCCAGACGCCTGGCTGCTGGGCTCGGTGCTTGGATCCCCAGAGGTTCAGGTGTCCTGGGCCAGCCCAGCAGCTGTTGTTTCTGGGAGAGGTTTCCCTGCCGCTCCTCTGTAATTGTTTTCTGAAGCTGCTTGCTTTAGGCAGTGTGAAATAAACCTTTTGCCGAATCTGTTTCTGTCTTCTTTTCATGCTCTGCTGGTTCCTGTAATGGAGTTGTGGGGCAGTTGGTTACCTGCAAATACCATACGGAGT
Source organism: Struthio camelus (assembly GCF_040807025.1). NCBI lineage: Eukaryota > Metazoa > Chordata > Aves > Struthioniformes > Struthionidae > Struthio > Struthio camelus. Next base: position 11,051,077 of record NC_090960.1, read on the forward strand.
ATGGAGTGCAACTGATTTAGGATGTTGTCTGTGCTGCCAAGCATGCGGTGATTGCACAAAGGCCAGCTTCCAGTACGCGTGTTTTGAGATGTGTGAGTTTCAGTTTAAAAAAACAAGCAAACAAGCTGTTTTCCTGTTGATGTTGTCACTGGTTGCGAAGATAGCTTTTGATGCTGCCTGCAATAAGCTCATCTTTTCCATCTTTGCCTCTTCTAGCTGATGGTGTTTTCTGTATTTGTCTCCTTTGGCGTTTTTTTCCTCTGGAGTCTTGGTGTTGGATTTTCTAGAGAGGCGCAAGGTTTCTTTCTGCAGTCACGAGCAATGGGAGTCTAATTTGTGTTCTGAGGACAAGCTATGCTGTTTTGCGTGTGTGTGTTTTTTTTTTCTTTCTTTTTCTCCCTTGGACTTGCAAAATGTGTCTTGATGAACGCTTTAAGCTGGTACTGCTGCCAGAAAGCAGCAGTTTCTTTCTTTTTGCCAGTTTGCCTGTCTATCCAGCTGTGCATTCAACTTGATTGGTGAATTATTTCATCTGAAATTTGTTTTTTCTTTTCTGAGGGAGTTTTCAGCCAAATCCGTTGTCCGGTTCATTCTTGCAGCTGCCAAAACGCTTACTGATAGAAAGCTGGCGGTAGTACGGAGGCTGGAGCAAGTTGCTGGGCACGGGGGAAGAATGACTTTGTTTCAAGGCTAATTTTGGTAGGAAGCGTTCATCAAATTGCAGCCTGGATGTGGTGTCCCAAAGATATGGAGGTAATTTTCACTTCCCCCTTCAGGTGGCTGTCCTGGGTGCTGTTGGTCAAATAGTTTGTGACACAGAAGGGGAGGTAACACAGAGTCTGTTGTTCAGATAGTTTTTCTCAGTGCTGCTATTATAGCGTCTGCTCTGGGTGGGATGTGTGATAGGATTTTGGAGGATTCATCCCAAATGTTATTGAGGACAAGCAAACTGCTGTCCACAAACTACCAGCAGGAGAGCTTTCTTAGTTTGGAGACTTTTTGACTCTGAACCCATGAAAGCACATGTTCTGTTATAACTTTTCATAGTTACCCTAAGGAGAAACTGATTTTACTTCCACAGTTCCACAGGGCAGAGAAATTTGTGCAGCTCTTGTCGCTGCGGGTTTAGTAGTTACGACTGGACTAGGGCTGAAACTGTCTGCATTCTGCTACCAGCGTTTTGGCTTGCCAAAAGAATCCAAAAAACAGCTTAACCTTCTTTTTCCCTCCTCTGGTTTGTTAGAGGAATTTCCCAGGCTGAGATTTAACTTACTTTTGGTCTTGGTAACTCCATCGGCTAGTCTCTTCATCGTGAGGAAGCAAAGAACTTCAAGTACACCTCTGCTTGGGAGGAGGAATGAACACATTCTCTAGTGTTGTAATGTGACGGAGAGCACGCTCTGCAAACGCTATCTTCAGTCTTAGCTTTGTGTGAGAATGATTGACATGACTGGCTCCAAACCCAAGAACATAATGGAGGGGCAAAGTGGAGTCATCTTGCAGTAGTTTGTATCCTCATTTTCTAATTATGTTTGCCTGTTCCATCTCCGAATTTATTGCATACTTGGTGTTGCTTTTTAGCCGATGTTTTTACGTGTGTTGCCCTGCGTTGTGCTTTCAGAAAGAGATCTGTGATATTAGACGCGTATAAACAACTGTTCTGTTAAGCAGTTAATTGGATCCATACTGTGATAATGAACTTTGAACTTTGCATTTTTTTTTCTTGTTTTTTGCTCTGTGTCCGCAAGAGGGTGGTGGTGACCTGGCTAAGCTTTCCTCACTGTCCTGTGGCTGCCCTGCTCCTTGCTCCACATGTGGGTTGCTGATAGCTTTGTGAGGCGATAAAACGTGGATTACAGTTCTCTGCCAAACTGGATTCATTTCTGGAGCTCTCGTCGCTTTGTTGGAAATCGCCGTCTATCACTGAACAGCTTTTCGTTTTCTATCTTTACTCTGTCTTGATACGCACAGCTGCTGGCTCTCTGTCAGGAGGCGGCACGCTTCCGTCATCACTCGGTGTCTGATGCTCAAGCGCAAAGTTCTTGTAGCTAGGATGAGCTTTTTATTTATGCACTCGTCCCTGCTTCAAACTGAACTGATCCAGCTGAGCTTCTAGTTTGCTTCAATGGATACAGTAGTTGGTGTCACACAGCAGTGAGTTAATTTTCATAGCAGTGTCTGCCAGTAAACGTCTCGTACAGAAATGTAAGGCGTTATTTGTCAGAGGCCAAGCGCTCGGCGTAGTATGTTTGCAGAAGAAGGCACAGTGTTCTGTGAACAGTCTGGTCTGCGTTCTAAATCCTGCAGCCAAATCTTGGCTATTTCTGACTGTCTTGAGACATGGTTTACTCCTTAAAACCGCTGTGGCTTCTAGCTTGTCTGATGAAACTTGTCCCTAGCCTCTTGTGTATGCTGACGTTTTCTGCGTCAGGGTACGAAGCATCCGTGATCGCTGTCCAGGAGACAACTTTAGAATGGTTTTCCAGAGACCAGATCAATGGATACGGAATGCAGAGAAGTGTATGAGCAGTGGAGGAAAAGGTCCAGCACCTAGACTGCTGCTGCTGTTGTGAGAATGTCACCCAAACCATCTTTGTCTTCTTGTCTTGCCGTTTGCAGTCATTGAGCATCGCGATGGGGCTTTTCTCTCTTGAGAATCATCCCAGTCCCTGCAACGTCTGGTGCTTGAGCAAGCACCTCTTTAAGTAGGAGACAAAGCTGAAATCTAGGCACCTGGGCCTGTGTCCTGTTGTTACGTTCTGTTCTTTGTATGCTGAATAGGAAGGGTAGCTGTAGGGAGTGCCTGTGTTGTTGCCTCTTTTGGTATACACCTCTTACCTTGTCAGAAAAAATATAGCTCTCGGACCCAAAGCTCAGTAGCTTGTTAGATATGTGAACGGTTTTGTATTCACTAGGCACAAATTTGAGAAAGCTACTGGATACTTTGTAATGCTAGACTGAATTTCTAGTGGGTGCCTCTTCTCTGAGTATTTTCTTAACAGTTCAGTGGTCCCAGCTACAATGTCCTTTAGACAAAGGTGACACGTTTCTTAATGCTACAATTGTTTTCAAATCAGCGGACTCGCTGTTCTGATCATTCCTCAGCTTTGATCCAGTGTTTGCATCTTAATGTTGGTACCTGACTGACTTTATGCTGGACTATCTCTTCCTTGCTTTCTTCTCAGCTTGAAAAACTCTCTGCTATTGCCTTCAGAACACCTCCTGCTTTGAGCATTGTCTTTGCCAGTTCTTTGTCAAAGATCCTAGTCATGCAGCGATTGTCCTTTGTAGTTGCTGTATAGTTTTGCTATAGTTTAGCTATAGTTTTGCTAAACTTTGACTCTTCAGTACCAACTTTCCCAAAAGGGAAAGTCCTCTGCTGTTGCTTGCTGCTGGAAAAGCACAGTATAAAGCTCTTTTGTAATCAGAAGTCTTTGCTATTTTCCTTTTTCAGAAGGTCATATAAAACCCCCTCTGTATTCAGATGGGTTTGTCCTAGAGTATTGAAGGTCTCCTTTGGATTCACTTGTCTCCACTTACTCTCTCCTTGCACATCAGCTTTCCGGTATCTCAAAGACAATTTTCTTTGTCTTTCAAGCATTAAAGAGACTTTTTCAATGGCAGAAGGAAAGTCGTTTCCCCTTTTTTGTCTCTATCAGTCAAAGGAGTTTCAGTGCTTTTCTGTGTTCAGCTTTCTCCTGGAGTCCTTAAAATCTCACTTTTCTGTCGGTTTGTTACCTCAGCCTTTTTTAATCCTGATTTATAACAGGACAGTCAAATTTTACCCTGCAGGTTTCCAAACTTGTGCTTAATAAAGTTGTTGACATCTTTATTCCTGGCACAACAGAACTTTAGGTACAACGTGTATTATACGTTGTGTGATTTATGATTAATGACAATTGTTCTGCAAATCTTGGAGTAGATCTTATGATTACTAACTTGATATCTAGCCAGACTAACTCAACGTATGGTCAGTGATCAAAATTAATTCCTTCTGGCTGCTTCTGTACATGCAGCTGTGAGTTTAAAATTGGGTGATGGAGGCTGTTACTGCCTCAGCTGTCTGTCCCACGTTTGCTAGCCTGCAGGCAGGGATGGCTGATCCTTGTCAGTCAGCTTCTGAGATGCTCTTCAGCCTGACATTCAAAATTAAGGAACTGATTTTAATCTGCCACTGCTGCACATGTATTGGAGCCCTTCCAGACACAGTAACATGAAATGGGTGTCTTTTTATATTAGGGCAGACAAAGTAGTTTGCAGTGTTTGCTGGCTACTACTTGTTGCTATTCAGGACTGCTAGGTTGTTGGGCTCCGAATGGATACAGCGTTTCTGCTCCTTGCATTTTTGTTGCATGATCTGCAGTGTTTGATTTGCAAAATTGACAGTTCCTGGTATTAAGTGATTTAAAAATGCCAGGATGTTCACAAAAACTCTGTCTAGCCTTTCTGGTTACAGGAAAAAAAATTTCCGTATGCCTGAAACATGGCACAGAAGCTCTCCTTCTCATCCCTCTCCCACTTCCAAATCTGTAACTCAAAACAACCTCCCCCCCTACAAAGCCCTTGTGGTTTTTTTGGGTTTTTTTTTGGATTTTTTTTTTGTGTGTGTATGTTTTTTGGGTGGATCTGAATTCTGCAGCTTTGAGGCTGATACTGTATTGCAAAATGCTATCTTGTAGCATGCAAAGCACCTTCGGGTTGCTGGCTGAATTTTTCCAATCTTTATTTTTTTCATTTCAAGGCATTACAGTTGCTGACGAATAGTTTGTTTCCGTTCCGCTCTTCTCTCCTGTAATTCACAGGGTCATGAGGAAACTGAGCTGGGGGAACAGCGGTTCTGGTTCCTTGCCGTTACGGTGCCGGATTCTGTGCTGCCATTGCATTCTGAACGCTTAAGAGCATAACCTCCAGCATTATTTTAGGCTGCTAATTTCCCAGGTCATCTTCCAGTAACTTCGTACATGCTCCCTGGCACTCGAACCTTCAGCCGACCTCAGTGAATTGTTGCTGGGTAGTCAGAAAACATTGAATTTTTTGAGTTTTAATCCACTCAGGTGGTCTTTCCTGGTGTTTGTCTGCTCGCTACCTTTTTACTCTGGTGGCTTAGAAGGAAAAAAAAAATCTCTTTTCAGAGTTCTCAGGGACGAGTTATTGACTACGTGTCGTCATGGTGACTGACCCATGAGGGTGATTGATTTTTGGTGCGGGAACAACTGAGGTCTGAAGATGCCTTGCCTGATGGAGAGCTCGAACAGAGGGCTGCATGTGCGCGCACACAAGTGTATGTGGGCAAGGGAGGGAAGTGCTCTGGGTGCTTGTGTGCGCCTGGACAGCCCGTTGGGTGTGGGTGCCTTTGATACGTGTTTACATTGAAGTCACTGAGTAGCTTCCTTTTTTTTTTCCCCAAGCAAGGAAACGGCGTATACAGGTTGGTGTGATGTTGTCAGTATTCAGCCCACTCACCGAGCAGCATCCTGTTTCTCACTGCTTCTCCCTTCCCTGAAACGCTGCTGTAATGGGAGGGCTTTGCAGCGCGCCCAGAGAGGTAGCCGGAGCATGTCCATTACGACAGAGCGTGGATTCCTACAAAGCACTCGCACTGTGACAAACTCCTCTTTCTATCACTTTGTGGTCGTTGTTTTAATTATCTGCTTTTGGTCAGAGCAGACCGATGCTCTTGACTTGCATGGGTGAATTGATTGATTTTTCAGGAGTGCTTTGCCCCTTGTCTTGCGTTCTGATGAGCAAATAATCCTCCAAGGCCAACTCGGGTCAGCGATAGTAAGTGTATTGGCAGGTGTCAGAAAGCACATTCACTCAAACGTTTCTATCTCTTTACATCTATGCGTGGATTTTCAGCAGCACAGTGCCAAATGCCACATCCTGACGTTAGTGGTGGCTCAAAATTGATGTTATTTGCTGTTGTTGCCTAAAGACTGTTCTGGACTGGACTTCTAATTCCATAAGAGCTTTCATATGCTCTTCATGTGGAACTCTTGCTGCTGGCTTTTTTCCATAAGTTTTTAATATTAAATGCTGAATTTCTCAGAAATGGACTTTAAGAGTTTTTAATTTTTTTTTTGTTTTGTTTTGTGGATACATGTCAAAGCTGCGTGCTTTTGGCCAAATCACTTCTGTGCAACATCTTGTATAAAAAGCTACCTTTCAAGATACGTTTGTGTAGACACCACATACAGAATGCTATTAGCGCTCTTCTGCGTGGATTTGTTTATACTGCTTTTATTATGCTGACGGTATGGTAAGAACATTGTTCTGAAATTCTAATTCACTGTTTTCTTACGTTACTGTTGCTTTGCCAGTAACTTCCAGTGGGCAAATACAGTGTTTCTGAGCAGCTGCTTACAGGCATCTGTTAATAAACTGAATGATTTATGGCTGACTACAGAAACATAAGTTGGATAAAGCTCCTTGTGTGTTTATATGTGAAATAGCAGTGTAAGCTAAGGCGTATTGGTGTACTATTCAAGGACTGTGTGTCTGTGCAGGAACCCGTGTAGTATCTTCTTCGTGGCTTGAAGTCTTATCTCCCCCCTGCCCATCTTTCTTCTGTCAAGCTGTGATTCCACTCCTGCGTGCAAGGCGTTTTCTCTCCTTCCTGTTACCCCAAGAGTTTTTCAACTGTCAGAGCATTAGTGACAGATCAGCGCTTGACTCGGTGACGCAGATTAAGTACAAATTATAGAGATCAGCGTTAACTGTAATACCCTCTTGGTGCTTTGCTGGGCAATGGCCATGCTCCTCTGGACCGATGTCGTTGTAAATGTCACTAGATTCTTGGTATTTCTCCGTGTTTTCTTTTCATCTGCTTTCTCTTTCCTTTTGTCTTAGCCTGGTGCCAGGATGACGCTTGCAGACGGATGGGAGCAAAAAGAATGGGTGCTCGTTTCACAAGCTGGTTACTTCGATTTCGAACGAGCGGTTTCATAACTTGCTCCTTTTCCAGATTTGTTGTGTGACTTCTACTGTGACCAGCTGCGGAGCAAGGTGCTCTTCAGAGCCTGAATCGGGATCTCTTGTACGGCGTGGTGATGCTGCAGTGGCGTGTCCCTTGTTGTCTGCATCCAAATAGCTCTTCTGCGGCTATCTTTTTCTCCGGGATAGTTAATTTTTATTTCCTGTTGCGATTCTTTGGTTTAGGGACAGACCTTTGTGTTTATTTGGTATAAAGCACAACAAAACCCGCGGTGCGTGTTGGATCTCAGTCTATGATTTGAATGCTCGTGAGGACTGGAAAGGAAAACCCTTTGTATATGTAGATACGTGATAGCAAGTGGTTTCAGTTGCTAGAGATCCTGGCCGAGTGTGAGCTGTCAGCCTGAGAGGGAAGGATCCGCGTGGCGCTGCCGGGGGCTGAGCGCTCTCGTGTTCTTGCCCTGCCTGTCTGAAGGCTAAAAAGGAGTATGTAAGATCAAATCATCCAAGATCATCGCCTTTCCGGAGAATGGTTATATAATCAGGAATTTTTATTTTTACTGCTGCACTTGACAAGGAGGGAAAATCACTGGATATGTATGTTTCTATATCTCCATATAGCTGGAGAGAGATACGTGTGTCTCTGGTATAGCCTCACCAAACAGCTCTAAGCAGTAGATTTGCAAACCGACATCAGTAAGTCGATTTTAATCCCGTATTGGGATTATTGTAACAAACTTGAGCAACAAATTTGTAGCAGACTTTTTTTTTTTGTTTTTTTAATTAAACGATTCCAGGAATTTTTTTCAGGTCCATAGGAAAACCGGTTTATTTTTAAAGGCACAGCATTGCTCTGTGTTTTGCTTAACCTAAAGGCCGGAGGCTCTGGGTCGTGCATGCCAGAGAGCAGTATCTCCAGTATGCTGTTTGTATTCCTGCAGTATATTGGGTTTGAGGTTCATTCCTTTTGCATCGTCCCTACTGTGTCAAAGTGCGTTTTGGACATAGGCATTTTAACAGCAAATAACTTTTGTCAGCTTAGGTGGTGTAATTCAGCGGGTGTGGGCTGGCCGTGCCGCTTCTGCGCTCGAGGACTGCGCCAAGCCAGCCGCGGCGGGAGCTGAGCCTGCGCAGAAGCGGCGGTGCCGTTGCCTAGTTTGTCTCCTCTCCCTGATGATGGCGGTGCAAAACCTATTGAAATTGGGGATGTAACGTTCTTTTTCGTTTGCACGATCTAAAGTATCCCGAGAGTGGCAATAACCCTGGTGAATGTTGTGAATCATGAGAGGGGAGCAGGGGGATGTTAATAGAGGTTTGTTCTGAACCTCTTTCGAAAGATTATCTTATTTCTTTTTCTTGTCCTTGTTGTGATGCAGGGTGCACTCCTCGGAAGTGTGGAAGAGGGGTAACCGACGCAGTAATCACCAGGGAGGAAGCGGAAAGAATCCGTAGGTAAATTTTTTTTTTCTTTCTTTTCCCCTTTGGAAGGATTTTAGTTTGGATTGTGGAGGAAGCAGGGCCGTGCTGGTGGTGCGCCAGTGTTTAAGGCATGCCTGTGGCACGAAGCTTATTAGCTGAAGGACTAAGGAGGAGGAGTTAAACAGTCTAAAGCATTGACCTTATTTTCTAGAGCCATTTTACATTTTTGCTTTAATTGAGGCTTTTCTCTTTTGTACAGAATCTGCCTAGTTCAGTGTGGGGCATGGGGGCTGTAGAGTAATTCACGACCAAAAGGAAGATAATATTCTCTGAATTAAATAGGTTTTTAAGGTTTTTTCACTTGGCCTTCTGTTCCACCTGGTCTTTTAAAAACGACAAAACCTTCTCTTAGCCCAGTCTCTTTCTGGATAGTCTGAGCTGGTGCTGACCGTGTGGCATCCTTTATGAATACAAAGTGGTGGGTTTTAATCAAAAAGTAGGAGACTGTCAAATTACACAGTTTGGAGAGCGATCAGCATCTGAGTGCTGTTTGCACCTGACAGTCCTCTAAGTGGGAAATATCGCTGTAATGCTCCTGATGCTCCCAGTCCCTAAGCCGATGTGCAGCTGGTGCAGTGCTTTGTTCACTAGTCAGGCTGGTGCTTTGGTCGTTCCAGATTCTGGGCTCCTGTTTTGGATACAGCACCTCTGTGTTTTGCCCTTTAGAATCAAAATCTGATTTTTTTTTTTCATGTTTTATCTTTTTTTGGTCAGGATCTATTTGGAAACCAACTTTTTGGGGTGTGCTTTGGGGATTTATAAAAAAGGACTACTAGCTCAGAAGTGTTCTGCAATATAGATGCTTTATTTTCATGGCAGACTGCACGATTTAAAGGGTTTCAAATAAATGGCAGCTTCTCCTTTCCACTCAGTTAGGTTATATGTGATGCATCAACTAACGTTTACTGCAGAGCTGTATATTGTATATAATGGCATTAAAAACAAATCAGTTCTCACCTGAGGTTATTGTTTTGCCTGCAGAATAGCAGAGAGGGGACTGTCCTTGGGAGGATCTGATGGAGGGGTGAGCAGCATCCTGTTACTTTTTACCTTCTCTTACTGTAAGGCAAACTCGGAGATTGTAACTGCATTTTGGGGCTAGAGGGGAGAGGAGCTAAGATGGAGAATTTTTCCTTACATGCAGATGTGGGAAAATTTCAGCTGGAAGTTGTTTTTCCCCCCTCAATTGCCACTGCTAACAGTAAAAATAATGACATTTGCAATACAGTTGACACATTCCATGTTATTCAGTGAAGTTAGCATTTCCAGTGTCTCTATTGAACTGTCTGATATGGTGCTTGGTTTTGTCTTCTGCATCTGAAATCGGTTACTACAGCAGAACTGCACAAGTTTGATTGCTGTTTTTTGAGAAGCTAAATCACAGTGGTCCACAACTGTCACTTAAAGATCGGTTGTGTGCAGTGCCAAGGAGTATCATGTAATGTCTCAAGGAGAGCTTTGAATAGCATTCATTAAAAATGGAAACAAAGCCATTTCTCCTTTATCAAGGGTGTTTCCTTTAATTTCTCTTCCCCCTGTCTTTGCTCTCAGGATTTATGTTTCTGGAGTATTTGTAAATATAAGCACCGCTTCAGGCCTCTGCTGAATTAGGGCATATATTAGAAGAAGAGGAGAAAGAGGTTTCGCTGAAAAGAAAGATGTTATCATACTTAGGATTGCTGAGAAAAGTGTGTGAAAAATGTAAACCGAGAAACTTAGGCAGTGTTGCCAATCTGAAACGATATCTTTAAAACATTTAACGTTCTCTATTCAACTCTGTCAGCATCCTGTGGATTTTTTTCAGTTTTGTGGTTGAAAAAGTTGCCATTTTGACTAGATTACTCGACCTCTTTAGATCTGCTCCTGCCAAGAGTACTGCCAAGGTGGTTTTCTATCTTCCCGTTCTCTTGGGACCTACGTGTGATTTTCATTAGACTTCCACAAAGAGAGATTTGAAAGGGCAGTATATAGCACAGACACTGTTTTATGGATTTGGACCACAGAGGGTTGAAAGGTAGTGTCCAGCTGAGGGTCAGAGAATTGGGGAAACAGAGGCAGGGAAAGCTTGGAGGAGTGATGAGGGAGGTGAACCGCTGCCCAGTGCACAGAGCTGGGCAGGGCTCCCCAGCTGGGTTGCCTGGACAGCAAGCCAGGCTGTCGAACAAATATAAATCCATCATCTAAATCATCTTGGAAATATCACTGTGTGGATTTTTAAAGGAGAGAGAAGCTGAGGAAAAGAAGATTGTATTGTTGCAATAACATTTCTGTAAAGAAATCTGATGTCCTTAGAGAGGTCTTGTGCTCTGATCCAAGTCTTCTCATGTTTCTCATACTGTGCAAACATGAGAAAGTTACTGTATGCTGTTACTCCATGGGGAAAGGTGCAAGAAGACAGTTGTGTGGTGCTGCATTGAGGCTTTATTCAAAATAGTGGATAAGCACTAAACATGCTAAAACAAGATGCTAAAACAAGAGCTGAACAGTGTTTGCTGGGGCTCATGTTTAGGAGAAGCCTTTGGACATAGTCTCTTTATTGTTTTCTTTTTTTTCCCCCCCATTCTGCCTTTTTCTCTTTTTTCTCTGATGTGTATGCTTGTGTATTCTCCGTGTCATGGAGTGAATCAACTCCTGATATTGCTGTCTTGGCTCCCAGACCTTGTCAAATATTGATGCATGTGTGCTGGTGATGTGTAGATGAAACTGTCTTTATTTGAGTCATCATCCTCTCTTTAAATCTATCATCTGGATAGCGTACAAAATGTTTCAAGTCTTACTTCATCTAGCTACTTTGCCCATACACCTCCAAGCTTCGAGCGTATTGGATTGGATGTGGTCTATTGTTTTAAATTTCTCAGGCCTTTGGATTTGCGTTTGGATAATTCTACCCACTTGTGCCTGTTGTTATGAGACTATTTTTTTTTCCTGAAGATTTGCTTAAACAATTCCTTGTTTCTGTTCTTTAATTTCTTTTAATTCTTTTGTAGCCAATTTGACCCCTTCGCCGCTCCTAATTTGAGCAAGCATCTGAATTATTGAAATGTCCCAGGAGTCATGCTCCAGTCATCCTGCTGAGCTTTCTTTCCTGTCTTCCTTTCTGATTGTTCCTAGGGTCATGCATATATGCACTGAGGCTAGAAGAGGCCGTTGCGATCTTCTAGTCTGACTTCCAAGAGAATCCAAGCAAGGGCCTCTTGCCCGCAAGTGCATTTCTTTCCCTTGTAGGTCCCTGCAGTCTGCAGCTGTAAAAAAGCTTGGCTCTCTGTTCTTTCTCTCGTTCACAGAATGCCGTTTGCCTTAGTTATTCTGAGGCTGTTTGTCTCTGCCTGTTTTTCTTCTTTATAAAGATAACGACCTTCCCCTTTCTTACCTACCGAAGGTTTTTTTGCGTGCTGCCCCTGCTCGCGTTACCCCTTCAGTCGTGACTCAGTCGTTCACGTCGTGATAGGTGCTGTCATCATGGCTTCTCTCTACTGTGAATGAAACTTGACTTGTTATCAGACCTGCTTAGAAATACCAGAAAAGAAACCTGTTGGTGCAGCCAGTTAGCTCTTCTTTGTTTCCTGCCTTGCGGCGAAATGGCTAGGAGTGGCTACCCGGACCTCCCTTTTGCAGAGGAAATTAAATTTCTTGGTTGCTGAAAGAAGCAAACAGCATTATCCCAAACAAGGATGGACACAAGCTCATGTGTAGAACAATATTTCTGCAGGCAGTATCGCTCCCTGCTCTGCCTTCAGCCCTCCCAACCAGACCCTGAAGCCCCCAGATGCTATCAGTTCTGTATTTTCCATGACGAGGATAGGGCCTCTGCATAGTATTTGTCCTATCGTATACCTCCACTACAGACCACGTAGTTTCCATCCTTCATGTGTAGCCTCCTGATATCATTTATAGGTAGCTGCCACTTCCTACCTGGCAGTGCATCTTTCACTTTACTCTGTCCTCTTAGAAGCGTGTGTTGGTGTGATTAGACTTATCCTAGGAAACCGGAGAGGAACTGGTTATGTCTAATCTACGTCCAGTGTAAGCTTGTAGCAGACACCATAGCCAACTATTGCAGTTAGTTTCCACAGTAATTACCTGCACCTCCTGAAAGCAGAATGATGTGTAAATTAGATTAGTTACATTTGTGTCTCATAACTAATCGGTGCAACTTTTAAAAGAGGCATGACCTCAAGAAGAACATTAACTGTTGTCCTTCTACTCTGCAGATTCAACTAGAGAAAGACATTTAAAGGTGGTGCTGTTTTGAGAACCTCAGTGTGTGACCGATAAGCGTGATGTTGCCTAGGAAGGGGTGGTAATGTCGAAGCTCTGCTGCTCTTCACTTTTCTCAGCCCGAGCATGGGAGTGTAGGAGCTGGAGGGAGGGGAAGGTTTTGAGCTCTAGCAGCTTCCCTGTAGAAAAGTGGGAATGAGTTTTGCGTTTTCTCTTCTGGGCAGCTTGTGTCTGCTGTTTTCTTTCAGGACCTTAAGTAAACTTTTTAAGGGGCGGAGGAACGAGGTAGAATTGCTGTAGCAGTGGATATGTAGTTAACGGTTGGCAGTCCCTCCTGGCGAGGATCATAGCAAGGACCTATTGCGCTTTGTAAGATGGGAGAAGTGACGCTTTTTGCCATATACTGGGAAGCGCTGGTTACTTGCATGTCCTTTTCGAATCCTTTCGCCGGTGGGAGGGTGGAGAGTGTGGGACAAACGATACTCGGGGTCCGAAAGCACGTGCGTTTGTGCTTTTTTCTTTTAAAGGCAGTTTAAACCAGGATAGTGGGGTAGTTCTGTTAAATAGTTTCTCAGAAAAAGGTGTGTGGGTGTATGCGTTTGCAGTGTTCCTGCCGTCTTTAGATGAGCTTTGTAGAGCTTTGCGCCTGGGAACGCTTCCCGGACTGCGGACTGGTGAACTTTGGTCGGACGCTGCAGTTGAAGTAACAGTGCTGACACAGGCCTCCCCCAAGGTATCCTTCGGAGCGTAGGAAACGGTGCTGGAAGTGTTTAATGCTCTGAAATGCCAGAGGCTAACATAAACGCGTTTCAGTTTCTTTCCAAGGTGGCCACTAAGCGAATAGGAGCTCGTGCTCAGGTGTAATCGAGTCCCTGTCTGCCTCTGGCACTGAGTTGTTTCCACCTTGCCCCGATCACAAGCATATTTTTGCAGCTATGAGGGAGCAGTTTTACTTGTTTCATCTGCAGCTTAGATTATTGCACAGACCCAGAGGTCGATGAAATGAGAATATTTTACTGACGCTTGAGTAAAGCTTGTCCCGAGAGCTGCTCTTGGATGAGTGTGAGATGACTTGTTTCCCTAACGTTCCTCTGCAGCTTTTGGAGAAGCCCTGTGAGAAGGGGAGGTTGGAAAAGCTCGTGCGATGTCCATTTAAATAGCTCATTACTTCATACGTTTTTAAAAGGTTCAGGGCTAAACAAAATTATTTGGATAAGGTTGTTATTGTCCCCCTACTTTTAAATGGGGACTTCGGCGAGGTTCCTCTGTTCCAGCGCTGAAGCTCAAGGCGATGGAAACTGCAGCAGTTTCCTTTTGCCGCGAGGTCGTCACGGATGTCCTTCCCAAGCGGGGTCCAGCACGTGGTGGATTTTGGCATTCTTGGCAGGCGGCTCAGCTGGCGGCGGCGGCGTTTGGAGTTTGTTAGAATAACGCGACCGGTGTGTGCTCTGTCAAGAAATGCCGGATTTTGGGATGAGAGGGCTTTTTGCAGGGTATCGTACGTCAAAGATGTCTCACTGGAACCAAAATTATAATGACTAATCGACTTGTGCTACTTGCTGCTTTCCATATAGAAGATAAGACCTCTGTTAAGCAAAACAGATTTTTAAATACCGTTTAACTGATGCAAAATAAACATGCATGTCCCTTGCTGTCCACAAAATACAAAAGTGTACTTGATTCAGTTTAGAGAAATATTTTAAAGCCCTGAGAGACATCTCTCTGCCCTAGCAAATCTGAATATTGATTTTGGTCTGGAGGTGAAGAGAAGCGTTTGGCTTGAATCAGATGGAGAAATAGATTTAATTTTCCTATGAGAAGACTTCACTCTGTTCTTTTACAGCAGCCAGAAATGTTTAAAAAAAAAAAAAAAAAAAAAGCACCGTTTGGCTCTAGCAAGCCTTAGGGTTGTAATTGTGCTTTTAAACAGGCGAAAACGTCTGTATTTATTGAATATGAGAAGTGCACAGGACCTGTGAAGGAGAGGTAGTTTTAGTAACAAATAGTGGGCGAAATAAGTATTAGTGCTGCTATCCAAGCTCTTGACAACTGCTGGAAAACTAGTCATCTTTGCGTGGAAGGGAAAGAAGGGATCCAGGGACTCAGTATCTTACCCTTAGCCCGTGGAGGAAGACTGGTAACTCTGCATGTCAGATCTGAATCTCAGGAGTAGCAGGCCTGTGCCTTATCCACAGTATTTTAATCTTTTGTCCATATACATACATAGAGAGAGAGAGAGCACGCGCGCGCACGCAAATCGAGGGGGGGCTTGCAGTAGTAAGGCAAAATAAGCGTTAGTATTGCAAACCTAAATGTTAAAACCTAATAATTAAATTTGAGAGAGCAAGAGAAATGGGACCCAACTTGGGATAGTTATTAAAAGTCATAATTAAATAATAATAAAACCTTTTTATATGCTCCTTTTTCTTTTTCATTTTTGTAATTTTTAATTTTTTATTTTTATCTTCTTTCTCAGGCTTCAATTTTGGATTTACACTCTGGAGCTCTTTCACTGGGGAAGCATTTTGTCAATCTCTACAGGTAAAACGGGTTTGTGCCCGGTTGCCCCCCTCGTTACCGACAGCTTCAGTGTTCAGTACCTTCTCCAGTTTCTCAAGGCCATGTAGACAGAGGTTAACAGCATCATACTGCAGGAGTTAGATTCACCACAGTTTCCATGACTGGTTAAAAAGCTTCTGGGATGTGAAAACTGACATTACCTTTTTTTGAACTGGGCTCTTTGAAAGCTACTAATAACTTTTTTGGTCCCCTAGAATTCTTCATGCACCCGAAAATAATATTTTTTTTCCACAGTTACGACCTATAGTTTATCTGTAGTGGAAGAAGTTAAGCAGTCTGTGAACTTGTTTTAAGCATTTGAATCCGTAAGCTTATTTCATGAAGCGGGAGAGGAGATTTTTCATGCCTGGCAAATTCCATTAGCAGCAGTTGCTGTGTCTTGATCCTTTAGCCTTTTAACATTTAATCTTTGAGCAATGCTTTGGGAACACAACACTCGCTAAAAATCATTATCTGTAGGATGTTTTAATGTATTCATTGTGAGTAAAGCAGATGGGGGTGAGAATGCAGCTTGGTATTACCCAGGCGGTCTGATTCAGTAACTCCTCTTTTAAAGTCTTGTTTAATTTTTCAGGTACTTTGGGGACAAAATTCAAGACATCTTCACAGAAGAGGATTTTGCATTATATCGGTAAAGAATTTCAAGAACTGCTGAACAAATGACAAAACATAATTTGGCTTTTTGTAGAGTGCAGGTTGGGAGGGGATTGCCCTTTGTGATGGATTTGGATGTACAATCTTATTTGCAGCTCAAAATAGTCATCTCTGAGAATTAAGCAGGCATTGAGGGAAATGAGCAAAAGGACCTTTTGGTAACTACCTGATAAGTTCAAAGCAAGGAGTTGTTATTGAGCTGCATCACGGATGTCAGGATAATAGAGGTGATGTAGATGTAATCAGAACCATGGCGGCTCCACACATTTCACCACCTTTAAAGAGGTCGGTGGTGAGAAATGCTAATTTGTATGACTTATCACTGCAGACTGCCTCTGTAATGCTGGGCTGCCACGAGACCTGTGAACATTGCATTTTTGGCTTTATTGGTAAAGGGAGCAGCAACAAAAAGATGCAACTAATGTTGAGCTGAACTGACACCTGTACTTAATCATCTGCTGTTTTCTACCATTTTGGGTAAAGTGTCATTGCTGTAAGACTTCACATCTCTACTGGGCCAACCTTTCAGTAATCAGTGATTTGAGGTATGCCCAATTCTAGGGGCCGCCAGTCCTGCAGACCTGCGAGCGAGGAGAGCTGCTCCCTCCGAGTTCGGTGGTTACTCGCCAGAACACGTTAGCTGTAAATGCAAGGTTGAGGGATGTAAAATACATCAACTCCTGTTTCACACCTGTTTTCCAAGAGATGGTGCATTAAATGAAAAAGGCAGTCACGTGCCGTTACCCCTTTAGGAACTTGAGTCTTGCGGCGTGAAGTGTGGCAGCACGTTATCAGTGGTAAAGCAGGAAGAGAAAGGACTTCACATTCTTGATGCTCTAGGTAGAAAAGCAGAGCATGTTTTTGTCCCTCAGAAGCCAGAATATGAAATGCAACTCTAAGGTAATACCTTTGGCATCTCGTTGTTCTAGCTTTCCTGTAGACCTGCTCATACTTGGAGCTCGTTAACTTTGTCGTCTTCGTTACATGTGTCTGTGAAGGTGTGTGGCAGACATTTAGGAACAAGCGTTCTGTGTTGACTGGACACAATAAATCTTTAGTTATGCATTTGAATTGCTTTTTGTAATATAAAATGTACCTGGCTTGAGCGCTTTAAAGTCCAGATTTAATGTTTTCTAATTCTTTCTATAGTTTTTCTTGCCTTTGTGAAGGAATCTGAGCTCCCTCTAGTGGCTGAAGTAGTGTTAAGCAGCCAAATAGGTTCCTCAAAAGTGGTGCGAGTGGAGCCTATGTATCTTGTTAGTTTTATTACTATGGTAGTTTTGTATTAACCGTTTAAAGGGTAAAATTATTTGACTTAACCATTTTTAGATACTGGTATCTTATAGATGAGTTTCTCTTTTAAATGTGCTTACCTCTGGGCCCAAACACATCACAAAAATGGGATGCTTTCTTGAGCAGTAATGAATGTTGCATGAATGCAGAAAAATTCGTCTCTGCTTCGCTATGATCGTGGAGGGTAATTGGAAGGTAGTAGTTTTTGGCCTTCTGTTCCCTACATGATCAGTGAACCTGTAGAATTCATGTGAGTGCCGGGGGGTGTGTGTATGTCTTGTTAAAAGAGTTTTTGTGTTTCATGTGAATGGAAGTTTATACAAATTATGTAAGCGTTGAACAATACAGATCTCATACAATGTATATTATAAAATGCTTTTGTTCATATTAGTGGCAGTGCTTGAGCACAAGCTGTAGAAGCTTATGTCTGTAATGAATGGTTTTGTGCTATTCTTGGGAACGTTTATTTTCATTACTTCCATTTACCTACCAAGGTCTGTTTAAAAATACACCCTTGAGAGAAATAACCGAATATAATTCGTGTCTGAGCGTTACTGATTACAACAATAACAAATCTGAGTAGACACCCTGAGCCAGGAGGCTGATTTCTAAACCGTCTGTGTCAAAATTATGTTGCTTCAGAAAAAGCATCAGCCTAGAAGCTGCCAAGCATATTACAGCAATTCCTCTTGTTTCACATAATAGATACAAATTTATCTAGAAGAGAGGCCTTTAAATCCAGATGCTCGGTTTAAAGGTTGTGACTTCATCAAAAAATGATGGCTCGTTGAGGCACGGGTGCCGAAAGAGTAGCGGGAGAGCGGATGGGATTTGCTTTTCTCCCTCCTCTTTCTGCGTGTGTGATTTCTGTTAAAACTCTCCGGTTGTAGAAGAGCGTTGCTTTGTCTGCTTGTGCTGCTTTTGCTGCTTTTCACCGGGAACAGCGCGGAGACATTGGCAAGCGGGCTGGAAATTGTGTAGTTTCCTGGAGCTTTGTGAGCATTTCTGTCACCAGGCTTGAAACCCCGCTTTGCGCAGCAACTCTTAACAGTGCATTTTTTGCTGCTCTAAGAGCGCTCGTATCCTACAGAGACTTTTATGTGACATTTTTAGTTCTTTTTCTTAGTCCTTCTTTATGCTGCTGCCAGTACATGAAGCTGGAAGCTTCATTGTCCAGTGAACATGCTCTCTTTTTAGTTTGATGTTCCTTAAACTCCGAACTGCTTTATTGGGTTTTCTTATTTTCCTTTGTTCTTTCTCATAATTTTGATTGCGAAACAGGTTTGAGTAACTGCTTCTGCAGAAGGTGGTCAAATGTTCTTTTCGATGAGTTCTGCTCTGCTTTTCCCCAAGTCTGTCCCGTGCGTTCTGGTGTCCCCTGGTGCTTTCCTGAGAACGTGCAAGGATTGCTGCTGAGAAATTCTGGGTGGCGTTCAGTTCTTCCGTATACCGTTGACTGGATTTTTTGCTCATTTATTTATTGCAATAGCGGAGCTCTGCTTAGTGCATCTGCTCGGAACAGGGATTCACCCAGAGCAGCTGGAACGATGAAACAGTCGCGGTGTTCATGAAAACGAACACTTAACGTTCTCCAGCGTAAAGAAGTGTTTTCTTTGCAATTCTAGTACACCGGAGGTCTCCCAAGAGTTTTTGAAATATGAGAGACAGGGAGGAAAAAGTATAAAGGATGAGTGGCCAAGAATGGAGGATGGGTCCTGCCTGAGGCTCCTGCTTCTCATGGACGTATGTGAAAAGTGCCTGAGGGGATGTTGTAGCTCTTACTGTCCCAGGTCCAAGGTAGCCAGAAGTCTTGGGCTCATTCATTACCTACTTGACAACATTTTCTAGGCTGAAATCTGGATAATCAGCTTGCCACATGAGTTATATGAGACATACAATGGTGATCTTCTCCCCTAGAATATATAGGCTACATCTGGAATAGCAAGGAAGGGAACAGAAGGAAAAAATTAGGCGTTTAAAACTGATAAACGTCAGAAGGGCCAGGTCGGTGGAGAGCAGGCTGTCCAGAAGAGATTGTAGGCTAAGAAGAGGTGACCTTATACTGTCTCTGAAAGAAGTTACTTGCTGGGTTTGGCTTCAACTGTGCACAGAGTGAGTTGAAGTACGTAAATGCCTGTTTTTTGAAACATGCTTGGTAGGATTCGAAGAAACACTCTGACCTCTCCAAGAAGACGTGTCTGCTCCCGCGTCTAGGTAAATGCTCGATTCCTGTGTGTAACGTTTAGGAGGGACACGAGACGCTTGCCTTACGGAGTGTGAAGCAGAGTTGATGTTTGCCTTGAGAAGTTTATCAGCCCCTGGAATGGGGTGAACGTGAGCGTGAGAAACAAAGGGCAGCAGGCTGTCCTACAGCACCCTGCAGGGCATACCTCCTGCAGCGCGCGCTTAGCTTGGTCTTCGGCGCCAGACTTGTAAATGGATATTTTAATGCTTTTTTTGTTTGTTTGTTTGTTTTTTTACATCAAATACAACCTAAGATCTCCTTGTCGCTAATTACAGTAGCGCAATGGAATATTTTCTAGTAACGTTGATATTCTGCAGCTTAAATGTCGCCCCTTGTCCTTATCCCCTAAAACGTTAAGTTCTTTCATAATTCATGTGGCCTGCTTTTTTTAACATGTTAAGTGGCTGCAATTGAAAATACACGTGACCAAGTCGGAAGTCCTTGTTGTTGTTGACCTGCACTGAGAAACATAGCCTTCCCTTGGTATGTTTTCAATTTTCTTCTCTAGCTTATCACGTCTGCATGTTTGACTGATCCCACTTTAATAGGAAGTATGTATTAAACACCACCTATGTATAAAAATAGTTTTTAAGAGCTGACTCAACTAGGAATTTCATAGTTTCTGTAGCTTTCAAACAGTTTGGTACATACTGGGGAAAAATAACCATTTAGACCATTTAGAGGGATTGCTCTTTGGAGCTTGTTTCCAGCAAATCTTTGCCATATGGGCTGTTCATTAAAGTAACATGTATAAATCTGCAGTTTGTTCAAGGCTGATACACTATACCCTTTTTAGTTTTTCCTGTTACTGCTCTATAGCTGAATTTATTTATTTCACTGAATTACCAAAGTCTGTTGTTGTGCATATTCGTATGCACAGTTTTTCTAATTTAGTAGTTCATATTAAATACAAGTTCTTTGGCATTTGTTGGAGGTTTATCAGATGAAATATTATCCTAATACATAAAGTGTCATGCTTAAAATTTTAGAAGTGCATCAGTAGGATATGAAGAAATAGGGAGGCTGAGATAGCCTAACATTGTTTGCGTCATCATCTGTTAGTCAGGTTCCTATAGTACCTCTCAACTTTAACCCTGAGCTTTGAGAATATCCACTTTAAAGCAGTGTGGATGTATTACATGTATTTTTCTGGTCAAGTCCAATCTTGAATACTGCTTTCTGTCCCCACCATTTCTCTTCAGAAAGCTCATCCTGTAAAGGGCCTTTCTCATGCGCTTGCAGGAAGGGGTCTCGTTTCCAAAGGCCAGTACATGACATGAGGTCGGGTTATTTTGCTTGTGTTTCAAATGCTTGATCTGGAGTTCTTGAAACTAATAAATGCGTTCCCACTGACTTTGGCATGTGTTGGATTAGGCCCTGAAAAAATAACTTGACTGTTCCCCCATTCTCACGAATATGTCTAAGAGGACAGTGAAGGCAAAGTGGAAGATTAAGTGTCCTCTCCTACTAAGGGACTTTTTAAAATAATTTTACAGCCCACACATCAGGCAATGTTACTTTTGCTTCCTTATTTTTCAACTTTTTTTTATTATAGGCAAGTTAACCCTTTTGCTTGTTGAGCTCCGATGTGAATAGTCGGTATGCTTTATGCATTGGCTCCCTTTTTTTTTTTTTTTTTTTTTTTTTTTTGGAGGAAGGCTGTTGCTGTAAACTTACTGCCTGGACATGCTAAATTACATGCGTGTCTGTATTGTGTGCAAGTGCAACTGTAAGTGCAAAGGGTAAGTACATGGTTTTTGGAGCCTAGTCCAAGATCCATTACTTTTAGTCAGGCTCTTTTAGTTTATTGTTCCCTTTGTTGAACAGCAAAAGTCCGGTGTGCGTAGAGTTCTTGCTAATCTGCTTAATCGTCACTGATTGTTTTCGTTAAGTTTTTGAGAGTGATGCTGTGGTATGCAGGATGACAGCTCGCGAGAGGCAGAAATAGCGACGCCACGCTGCCTTAGCTGACCTCCGCTCAGCCCCGCGGAAGCAGGCAGGAGTAGACACACGTCAACTGAGGAAAGGCCGTGTTGGCACCTGGTGTGTGTGGAGAAGCTGGTGTGATTAAAGAGTAACGGTGTTTGAAGCACAAAGGGAAATAAAAAGCCAGCAGTAGGCTCCAGCACCCGGAAGACCAGCCATCTGGTCATATGTGGATCCGCTGAAGGCAGATGCTTCTATGAGAGCAGGGTGGGACCTAAATTCATGCCGTTAGACTTACCACCTCAGCTGCTCTGTTGCTCTGTTTCCCCACTCGCTACTTCCCTTGCCTTGGTCCTTCCTGTTTATAAATTATCCTTTGAAGAATGTGCTTATTTTCTCTTTGCAGCATACTTAAACTTTTGAATTGTTCCTTTTCTTTTGCTAACCCATTGGCTGGCCCAAACCGACTGGATTTTTGGTTCTCGTGTTGAGATATCAGGAAGAGTAGAGTAGAGCTTTGTTTGCATGTTTCGCAAACCAAGAAGCAGTCCTGCTTCAAGCCCTTGCACACGTGTCTCAAAGAGGAGTGAAGCTTTAACAGGGCCTTTTAAAGACTGTAGAGCGGATCTTAACAGAAAGATTTTAAAAGTGGAAAAGGAATCAGCCTAAAAGAGGAAGCAATGTTTCTTGGAGAGCAACGTAACTACTGGAGATGTAAAGTTATGTCAAGACTGTGGCCTAACTGCTTCAAAGTAGATATATCCCAGCCGCAACTGGCTGCCCTGCGTCAGAGCCAGGGGTTATACTTTATTATTTGTGGGTTAGGCTATTAATTATTGTGTTGGATTGTTCATAGAGCCAGCTGCACTTTGAATGCAATTCATGGTAAAGGGAAATGAGTAGTCACATTTAACGCTTTTGGGGATATGTCAGGCAGCCTCTGCTGAAGTCCTACTTCTTGGAAAAAAAGAGAGGAACAGAAAGACCCACTTCCTAGAGAAACGAGAGGAAGGAGTGATGACCTGTTGGTCCTTTTCTGATGTCAGTCTTGCAAACTCTTTGATTATATAGCTCTCAACTTGAAACCTCAGTTCGTTCAGCCATGTAAATACCTGCAAATCTCAGCTCTAACTTCATTTAAAGGTTTTTGTTTCGCATATAAAATAGCCTGAATGTGTGTCTCCTAATAACTTAAAATAAAATGGGTTAAAAGTCAGATCTGTACATCTGTTTTTCAATTTATTGATTTTTTTTTTTTTTTTGGTGGGAGGCAAGATGTGAGCAGAATGAGTAGTGAGGATTTTTTAGTACTTATGGAAATAGTCTGTAAGAGGTGCCTTTCACAGTCTGGCACTGTAGACCTGGTTTTCAGTTCTTTTGCTTCCTGTTAGTCACTGTTTAAATTCTCTAGAGGAATACCTGGGAAACAGTTTCTTGAAAGTTCAGTATATCCTAGTGGAGAAATGTCTAATGCATAAAAGATGCAGAAATATCAGTGTAATTCCATGAGAAACTTCACAAGTATGTTCACTCCAGTTATCTTTTTTTAACGCGCTGCTTCTGAAGCGCTTGGGAAGGAAGGATAGAAAGACTAACACAATAGCCAAGAATGTGTTAAAACTGGGAGAAAGCAATATAAAGTTTTTTTATGAAGCACAAGGAATTACATTTTAAAAGAAAAGAATATTTTCATTTAATCTCACTGTGTTATTACGTTCTTTGCTTTTTTTTCTTCTTCTTCTTTTTTTTTTTTAAACTTCCTCAAGGTTAAATGCTGGCTGTAGGTGTTTGCTGGTGGGATTTACCAATGATATTCCTCATTGTCATAAGTTTCCTTAAGATCATTGCTTGAACTGATGCTGGGAGTTCTGGACAGCCCTGTTCTAGCTCTATATGTCGTTATCTTTGTCGCAAAGGAAAACATAGGATGCTCCTATATAAGCAGTACTGTATAGTAAAGCATGCGGGATGAGTACTGTCTTCCTTCTGTTTTTATAATCTTAAAAACATTTGTGTTCTTTTTCCCAAGAAGTACAGGAATAGTCAAGGTAGAGATATTTTGGTTGAAATTTTCAAAGTAGTTGCGAGAGACATCTTACACTCTTCTTTTTTAGGAAGAATCTGGTGGTGATATCAATACATATGTTGACCTAGAACCCTGAATTTCTTGGTGCCTGAAATTTCACTGGTTAGTTTTAAAATAGTTGAAGGTGGCTCTTGTCGGGGGGGCATCCCTTTAAGAAGATGCCACTTTCTAATCACCTACTGTGGATTGAAATTGTATATCACAGAATCACAGAATCGTTGAGGTTGGAAGGGACCTCTGGAGATCGTCTAGTCCAACCTCCCTGCTCAAGCAGGGTCACCTAGAGCATATTGCCCAGGATCACATCCAGGCGGCTTTTGAGTATCTCCAGCGAAGGAGACTCCACCACCTCTCTGGGCAACCTGTTCCAATGCTCTGTCACCCTCACAGTCAAGAAGTTTTTTCTCTTGTATGTCAACACTCAGCTACGCATGCTGGCATTTTATGAAACAGCCTGCACATGACATGTAGCTTTTAGAAACAAGATGGAAAAATATGTGGAAAAAAATTCTCTCTAACTTTTCTGTAATTAATAAACACTGAGATGTGCATGGAATTTTTCAGAAAAACAGATTGTGTACACAAATTTTAAAACCTAGGCCACAGGAAATAAATGGTTTCTTTTCCTTAAGATTCTGAGAATTAAAAAACACACACACACACACACACACACACACACACACACACACACACAGAGAGACACAGAGACACAGAGACACACACACATATATTTATGTAGGAGATCTCACAGTGATTTAATGCAAAATAAGAGGGGGAAAATGGATATATGCTCCCTACGATTTATAATCTGAGGAAGAAGCTTAGTTCTGGAGAAGCGGTAACAGTGAATGATGGAGACTTACAGAAGAAGTAGCAGAGGGAGGTTGCTGTTGAAGTTGTGTTTCGACGCTTAGCCTGCTGCGTTTTCTTTGCAGTGATGTGAGGCACCGAATTCAACAGAGAATTGCTCAGGCGTTTGGTATCAACCCCTCTTCCCTGTACCTGACGAAGCCGACGTTCTTCTCGAGGATAAATAACACGGAAGCCAAAACTACGCACGACGAATACTGGCACCCCCACGTCGACAAGGTAAATGGGAGGCTGAAACAGGAAGAAAATGTTTCATCTTATTGTTAGGTCGCTTCAAAGTCTGATCCCCCAAGTGTTTATCATTAAACAAGCGGAGTCAAACGTGTTTGATAACTGGTGCTTATAAAAATCCTTCAGTGGGAGGAACCTACGGAAAGGATAAATGAATTTATTAGAAGCACAGGCCGGGGTCACTCCTCTTATTTTCTTTACTTTAGTTCTGTTGTGTTCTGCTAGAATTACTCAGATGTGCGAATCACTGCTCGGGAATGTCTAGTTTGTCAGAAACTTTGATGGCCTTGACCCACACCTACAAAGTGTTCCAGTTCCATCAAACCTCTGTTTCTAACTAGAGTATTGCTCTTTCAGCCAGCAAATAGCGGGAGCTATTTCAAAGGTTTTAGATTTCAGTTATGTGTAAACTGAGGGTTGTTGGTGTCTTTTTTTATTAATTTTTTTCATTTAACTGCATGTTCTGCAATGGGGGTATGGTATGCTCTTTTTCTAACGATATAATGTTTTAAGAATGGAAGTATTATGATTTTTTTTTTTAGCTGCATAGGGTCTTCTATCTGAAGGCTCATGGGTTAATACTTTGAGTTTCTAAAAGGGTTGAGCTGGTTTGGGATCGGTATTGAATTTAACTGAGTTCAGAGGGTCTGGATATAACAGCAGAATGCAAAGTAAAAATGGAAAAAATCAAATAGCTAAAAAAATTCACGTCTTTATCAGGACTTAAAAGTTAGAATCGCTCTAGAGTTATGGATCGCTCAAGATGGAACCAAATAAAACTTGCTCCATCAAAATGCCTCAGTGTTAGAACCTGCGTGTTGTAGAGTAGCTTGCAGTCTGTGACCCAAAACATCTAAAATTATAAATCAAATAGAGAAATATTCCTTACCTTGAAAATATTTCTTGATAAAAGAATCAGAGGGAAGCACAATGTCTGTTAGTCGTAGCATTAGTATAAGCTCTTGTGGTCCTTCTTTGCCGTATTTGCTATGCAGCCTAAATTTAGAAAACGTGGTGTCAGAGTGATGATGTACAATACAGCCTCTGCTTGAAGAAGGTGACGCCAGGGATATTGTGCAGTCGCTGATGAATGGAACGAGGAGACCAGCTTCTGGACACTTGTTTTTTGAAAAAGCTGCCATATAAACATTGGATAGCAGCGGACCTAGGATGGAGATGTGGGGATGGCTTGTGGGCTGCAGATTATCTTGACTAGTGCTGATAGGAACCGTTTGCAGGGTACGAGTCGTGCTGGCGTGGTTGATGGGAATCCCATCAGATGTTACCATCATTTGCAAGGAACAGCAAATAAACTAGTGACTTTGCTTTTGTGCAGCGCAGTAAATTCGTAGGTTTTGCACAGAATCAGATTTGACTGCTACAGTGGAGGATGAAGGTGTAAATTTCAGTAGCTGGTGGCTATTTTTTTTTCTTTCTTTCAGCCCACAGAAGTGTATTTTAGAAGTTCACCCTATCACTTATTACAATAATATGTTTTGTGTCTGCTCAGGCGTTAAGTTTGCCGATATTCTCATGCCTTCTTCACTCTTTTCTACACGTGTTTTGCATCAGCAAATGAATTTGGAGCTTGAGCAACCTTGCAATTAGGTGTTTCTATGTAAATCTCTCCTACAACGTACAAGTGATTTTGTCATTTGGCGGCAAATCTACTTCCATGAAGAGAATTTGTTTTCTTTGTGGAAGCTGCCTCTCTGTTATGGCATGCTGACAGTGCCTGTACGTGATGGACAGCAGGCTAGATGTTTTGCTGTTCTGAGCCATCTGTTTTGCCCACATTTTGTTTATTATCTCGCAGGCTGTCTGTTTTGAGAGCAGATACGCCAACTGATTGGCTTTGGCTTTGGCTTCTCCTAACCAACCTGCTCCTCACAAAAAGCTTCAGAAAGCAAAGAAATCAGATCCAAAATGGGGACTCTTAAATTCACTATGCATAACCTAAACCTTAATAGCTGTTCTACTGAATAATTGGGTAGTTTAATTAATGATGGCAACCAAGACAAAATTGTCTCAGTTGGGACAGTTGCAAAACATCCTGTACATAATCATGTAGAATTTTGTCTAAAAATCACATACCTGCAGTAAAGTATGAAAATGAGACTTACACCCAGGTCGAAGCTATTTTCCAAAGAAAATATTGTTTAGATCGCACAGTGAGAGTTAGAACTGTAACCTGTCCTATTTATTATATATAGGTAGTTTGAACATTTTTTTTCGTTCTGTAGCAGCTGTCCGATTTATGCTTACATTAAGCTCTCTGTACTGGGAAAGCTAAAGCCTTCAGACAACCAAAGTGCTTTTTCTCTGTGCCTTAAACTTCGCTTGCATTTGCCAAATCATGTCTTACAGAAAAAGTTACAGTAAGGGTTGAGTGTGTGTGTGTGTGTGTATATATATGTGTGCATGTAGTTCCAATCTACTACAAATGTGCATAATATACATCTATATCTAGACTGTTATATAAGTAGAAAGAGGAACAAACAAGCATTTATAGCTGGTCAGGCTGTACAGCATTTCAAATTCAAAGCTATGCAGAAGACTCTGAATTCTAATGGCAAGGTCGATAGGTCAGAAAATATTTCAGAAAAGGCTAAATAGGATAGACAGCTTGTGTAACTTCACAGATTGTCTTCAGCCTAGTCAGCCTGCCTTGTGTTTTAATTTCTCCAGTACAGGTCGCAAACTAAATTTCACTTAGCGTTTACAGGCTGCTGTTGCAAGCAAGGAGCAAACATATAGCTGCCGATCTGGAGTAAGAATTACTGTGCGGAGAGAAGCAGTGGTATTTCTACATGGCCTCCAAAGTGGGTCTGAATAACTAGGAAGCTGAACAAAGATTAAAGCTTTTATTTATTATTTGTGCTAGTTTGTTGGATGCTCTGTGCATTATCATTCTCTATGCTTTCCTCTTGTAGTAAAACAGATCACTCTGTTTAATTACTGTGCAGGACTACTTAATGATGGCTGCTCCTACAGGATTTTACAATATTTTTCCCCCTTTCTTTGCAAAATACCGGTAAAATCAAGCCTTTGGGAAATTAACACTTTTTTTTTTTTTTTAATTTCAAAACCTGATACTGTGGGTCCAGCGTTCAGAACCGTGTAATATTTTGAAGAAAGTCTGAAGCAAAAGGTCTTTTGGTTCTTCTGCTTGTGGAAAGTAAGAATTACTGTGCTCTTCTGGAACCGCCTGCAGATGAGAGACAACTGGAGGCGCTACTGGGCACGTACACGCGCCGATTTTTCTCCTGAGGATGCTTTTCTTGCTACCTGTCTGGCGATGCAGCTGCCAAACTATCATATATGCATGTTAGTACATGCAAATGTAGATTTCTTGGAGCATATAAATATTCCTCTTGCCTTTTCCCTGAATTGCTGAGCATATTGCAGTTATCTCTCTCGATCAGAACATCCTTGCTTAGAAAGGTTTAAATTGCATAATGGAGCAGCGCAGATCTATTGTAGGTATGTGAGATTTAGTTTCCTCCCTAAAATATATTTAGTTTTTAGTTATACAGAAATAGAAAGCCTGAGACCACCCGAATGGATAATTTAATCTTGTTGAATTTATGAACAGCTAAATCAAGTGGAGACTGTTGGCTCAAGATGTGGAGTTTCACCGTGCATGGAATTTGTTTGGAGCTGAGCCTTTCAAAAGTCAAACGTGTAATTTCTAATGGAATTGCTGTTGCATGCTCAAATCCGACAGCAGAATAGTCTTATCTTCTCGAAGAGAAGTAACGTGGGACTAGGGGAGTTCTGCAGTCCTCTGCCTGGACAAGGATCCTGTCGTCCTTCGTAGACTTGTCAAGCTCCACGATCCGTGATAAAATCAATTTTATTTTATTTTCCTCAAAACTTCCACCATAGATTTTTTTTTATTTTATTATTATTATTTTTTAAGCCTGAATTTGTTTATGGTCTCTTTTGGTCCCATTTTGGTTTGTATGGACCCTGTCTTTTAGCTTATGCAGCTCTTTTCCTTTCCTCTCCCAGTTCTACGTCCTCTCGTTCCCATGCGTTTACAGGTAGCAGTCATATCGCTTTTGAGCCTTTCTTTGCCTAAGCTGAACAAGCGAAGCCTTCCCGGTATATCTGTGACCTGCTCTCGATTTCCCTGACCCTCCTAGCAGCCCTCCCTCCTCTGGCTCTGTGCTGCTCCACCAGACTCTCTTTCACTCTTTTCCTTCTCCTCAAGTCATTATACGTTTAATGGAATACATCAGAAGGCCTTGCTTCTGCCATAGGACAGCATCATCTTTGAAATCCAAGGTTTCTTCTTGCGTCCACTCAGACCTACCACCTCAGCTCACCTGCAGACCCTCATAATTTAGAGAGAGACAGAATTTGGAGCCTTACGTTGTCTAATAAATAGATACTGCTAATATAGAGAGCCTTGGGAGTAGCTATTAAGGCCAGTTTTCTGATTATCTGCACAAATATATAGGTGGCGCTCTACAGGATAAGAACAATTTGGGCTTTTATTCCTGCAGAGTCTCAAGCATCCTAGGCCTTTGTTGACTGGAAAGTAAATAAATATTTGTATTTTCTTCTGCAGCAGAAAGCAGAGAAAGAGTGTTAGATATCTTTCCCAGTACCTGCAGGCCTGTTGCATGTTACTACAACTATTCAGCTGGGAAATCAAGGAATAAATGTGTCCCCAAATAACCCAAGGCTATCGCACTGCAAAATGTGGCTGTTTAATTCTGATAATCAGCTGTATTTATAATAATATCCTTAAAAGAAGTGTCATAAAAGCAACATTATAGTTATGTAACGGTAGGTGCTTGTGTGTGACTTATTTGCGTGAAGGGTATTCAGAAGAATGTACTAGTGAATTTAAGCTGCGCTCTCTGAGTTATCAGGCTGAACAGAAATGGCTGCATCATTCCTATTGAGTTGTTCATAAGGAGCTATAGAAACTGAACGTGTCTGCGATGTGCCCCTGTGGCTTATCACCTGGTTTTAATGGGAGCTCTTCTCACATAGTTTGAACGTCGGGTTCAGGTATTAATCTTTCTGGTACTGGAAATTATTAACAAGATGATAATGCATTTGATATTCGCAGAGGGCTTGTGGCGGTTTTGAAGTTAGAGACTTCAAAAACTAGGTATGATTTAGTGCCTGCTTTCCATAGTGTTGCATTTCTCAGGCCTGGCCTACTTCTGAGAGCTAGCAGTCAACAAGAACAGGAGCAGAAAGGCCGTTTTTCCTTTGCATACTTGACTCCCTAAATTAGTCTTCTATAGAAATTATCAGATGTGTTTGACGAGGCCAACATGGTTTGCAGTCAGCTCTTGAAAGTTTGGAATTGATAGGGCTATCCTGGGAAGGATGGAAAATGCACTGGTGGAGCAAAACTTGCTGCACCACTGAAGGCATTCCCTAAAAACGATTGTAATGCAGCCGACTTGGAAGTATGAGTTGGTGCACATCTCCTTGAACTTCCGCACCATGGTAGTGCTTCACATGCCAGCAGCCTCCCTTAACCTAACTGGAGGATTTGTCACCAATGCAATGAAGATGAAAATAGCTCTGCAAAGGTGGTTGCAGTAGGAGAGCTGCAGGATGGCTGCTTTGAGGTGTTGCGATGGCACGTGCTCAGTAATTCCCATTTATAGTCTTGTATTGGCACTAAGGTTTGGGTAAATGTGGGGAGAAGAGGATCGCTAAAACATTTTTTCTCATTTTTTTTGTGATTTGAACTTTGCAGTGTAGCATGTCGTTGGATTTGGCTTTTTTTTCTTTAAGCCCTTATGGTCAAAATAACAAAATGAGTAAGAAGGAAAATGTCTTCCTATTCCATCTGTTGCTGTGTTCTCTTCAGTCGTTGCCCATACAGAATAGTATGTACAGCTGCTGTTGAGCCCAAATTTAACTGGCACTAATGAATGTAACTTAAAAATTTTTAGAGAACTTCTGAGTTTGGAAGTAGCACCTACCTTGG
Source organism: Struthio camelus (assembly GCF_040807025.1). Classification (NCBI taxonomy): domain Eukaryota; kingdom Metazoa; phylum Chordata; class Aves; order Struthioniformes; family Struthionidae; genus Struthio; species Struthio camelus. The sequence goes on from NC_090960.1 coordinate 11,081,557, forward strand.
TCACTGGGTCAGATGAAACACTCTGCAAATGCTGTGTATTTATACAATAAATGCTGTATATTTATACAATACCACTTTGTTGCACATTTTTCTCTTTGACAGTGTAATGCAGAACTCAATCAAGTTGTGATATGCTATAAAGAAATTGGAGAATACAGCCATTTGAATGCTCTATCAGAAGCATCTTTTAGGTAGATATGGAAAGGAAGTATTTTCAGAATCCAGCTGAACTCTGCAATGTTTAGATAAATTCTGTCTGAGCAGTAGTATGTAAGATTTCTTTTCTCCATCTTCAACACGCACAGCAAAATCAATAATATTTTAAAAGGAAGGAAAATTGGCATGTTACCCTTAAAAATGGGGTGTTTGATGGCCTGTAGGCTGAGATAAAATAGACTTACAGAAAGCCACTTTTGAAGATTTTTTTTTCACCCAAAACATCTACTGAAGAGAGTAGGAGTTCCTCCAACAATTGTTTGTCTGTCTAGAAGATCTGATTCCCTGGTGTGCTGAAGTTCCCGCATGCTAGCGGAGGAAAGAGAGGTTGAGAGCGTATCAGGTGGAGTTTGCAGAGACCTCTGACTGCAGTGAGATAAGAGGTAGAATTAATCACTCAGAGATTTGCTCTTGGATCTCATCATCAGCAATATGATGAGTTTTTTGTCTTGATATATATATAGAGCTGAGCCCTTAAATATTTTTAATGTGACGCAGAGGTGCAGTTACTCATGCTACGTTGCTTTTTGGCTAGCTGTTCAGTAGGCTTAGCCTGACAGAGATCATTAGGTCAGTTCTGTAATAATGGATATTTTAATAATAGAAATAATACAAATACATATAATAACAGACTAGTATATGCTATCTAGTGTGTGTGTGTACGTATACCAACATAACAGACTAGGCTAATAGACTAGACTAATAGAAATGTATGTAGTTTCTATAAAAGAATGGTTTCTTTCTCAGCTTTTAGAGACCCTTTATTAAATATGTGAAGACTGAGAAATTAGAAGAGCCTGTCAGATCCATGCGCTTAATTATCTGTGTTCTGCAGAGATGAGAGAGTAGAATTTGGTAATTCTGATGTTAACTTACTCCTAGGTAACTTACGGCTCTTTTGATTATACTTCCCTGCTCTATCTCTCTGACTACAGCGAAGATTTTGGCGGTGGACGGTTTGTGTTTATGGATGCAGGCTCCAACAAGACTATCGAGCCCCGAGCAGGTAAGATAAGCGTCTCGGTTTGCTCGCATTGAGGCGGACCAAATCCTGTCCTTTATTAACCTAGTGAGCTAGCTGATGTAGTGGGACTTGGTGTCAGCAGCAACAGTGGAAGATTGTAGCATTTTGGAGTTTTTTTTTGACTCAACAGAGTCGTCTGGAGTTCAGCTGCGCAAAGGGACTTCCTCGGAAGCTCTAGGGCTCACAGCGGCGATCAAGTTACGTCAGCTTAGCTGGCTGCTGTGTGTAAAGAGCAAAGATAACCGTGAGCACGCTTAGACTGCAGCGAGTGCAAGATAAAGCAATTTACGTCAGGCCTTTGGACCTGGGAGTCCTTTGCTGCTCCAGGTGGGGCTCGTTAGCTGTAGTTGCTGCAGGCTGGCCGTGAGGACGGGTGATTACCCCAGCTCTGCTGACTTGCAGTAACATGATGAACCATGATAACTTGCTTTTAAGTCCATAGCTCCTGTCAGTAGGGTTGACAGGATTAACATGCTGCTGTCTGTCAGTTTATAGCTAAGAAAGCCTTTCCTTAGGGCTGGTTTAAGGGTTTTCTAATACATAGATCACTTGAAACTGGAATTACTTTTGGGCGTTGTGCCTAGGAAGAAAGCGCTCGGCCTCAACTCATCGGTCTGGCAGGTAAGCAGTGAGCCGGGAGCAGTGTTTCTCAGCCTTTTCTATTGCAAGACCAGTCACGTTTTGGGGGCAGGGGGGAATTAAGAACAACTTTATTCCTACTGTTTTTAGTTCGGGGGGGGGAAAAAAAAAACTTGGAAGCCAATTCATTTAAAGACAGCATCAGTAATTAACAACAGGCATTACCCTCAGCAGAACTGACTTTGGACTGTGCCTGCCTGCAGATAGGCAGTGTCTTTCTGCAGTGGCGGGTGGATCATCGGTGATCCGCTGTCCAACAGGAACTCAGATTATCTGCGTTCTGGGTTTGGTATCAAGAATTGTATGTTTGATTATACTGTGTTTTGTGGTTGAAAATAAATGCTAAATGAAAAGTACCTTCTCTTGCAAAATGCTGCCGCGGGTGTTTTGGAAGAGAGCAAGTTAAACCAGATCGTTTCCAGGTGCAATTTGAAGATGATTGGTTTGCTGTTATCGCTGTCGAGGTCAGAGCTGAATTCTGAGTAGCTGGGAGGGCGGCCGTCTCCTTGCGCAGCGCTGGGGCAGGCAGACGGTCCGACTGCTGTCTGCAGCATTCCCCTGACTTAATTTCCAGAAGTCTGCAGCTGTGAAATTGCATCCGTTCAGCCCCATCCTTTTAATTTTCAGGCTGTGCTGCAAGGTGTTTGCGCTTTGTGCTGTTCTTGGGGAGAGAGGGGGAGCAGGTGAGGCTGAAGTAGGGGAGGGAAGGATTTTTCGCGGCATCTGGTTTTTGGCCGTTCCCTCTGAGAGGGTTTTGCCCTGCTGGTGTTTGCTGTGGAACTGATTATTGAAACAAGCCAGTGCAAAGCTGGTAGAGAGCAGCCGTTTGGAGAGATGAAATGCGGTACGTGTCCGCACCAGAAGGGTTTTAATGCCGGTGACACCTTCCTTCCACATCCCTCTGCCCAAACGCGGTTTTCGGGGATCCCATGACAGTGTCACCACCTGTGGTGCTATCTAAATAATTACTAAAATCCCATGAGAGAAGGTGTAAAGGCAAAGCAGAACGAGAAGGCGGTTGTGCTGTGCTTTCTGCTTGGTGGGAGAGCGCCTTGCTGCGCGGCGGGAGTGACCCCGCGGTGCGTGCCGTGCTGGCACGAGTCGATACGCTTCTCGCGCTCGGGATCGTCCTTTGCGGTGTTTCGCTCTGTGGCGCTCACTCTCGTATTAAGGGAGAGAGGGACATCTTAGGATTCTCAATATCATTTGTAGCACGGTCTATAATACTAATTTAATTATTAACAAATACCTCTAGCTTTAAAAGAGAGTTATAACTTATTTGTGAGGAGGCTCCTGAGATTTTTTTTTTTTTTTTTTGCCCGTTAATGGACATACACAAGTCACCAGTTCACGCGTCTGGCAGTAAGGGACACGCGTCCTCTTTGAAGCCTCTCGGCGCCCGAGAGAAATGCGCGTGTGTCTTCTGACCTAAGCCGGGGCCTCCGTCTGCTGCAGGAAACTCACTGCCCCGAGCGCAAGAGAGTTCTCAGCTCCAGGTGAAGTTCTGCTTTAAAAGAAAAGGGACTTTTTCATACGAAGATTCCCGTCGACAGTGGTATCTGTTGTCTTTAAGTGCCCGTTATTTCTGTTTCCAAAACTGATGCGTTGGTGTTTTGTTTTCATCCTTTGCTCCGTTAGTTCCCACTCTTAAACTAACTCAAGTGGATTTTAATCTTCCTGCATGTGGGTTGGCAGCTCCCGTTCACCTGCAGTTTCACCAGTTTTATTTCCATTTGACTGTTGCTAACTGTCTTGGATCCTGTGATGGTCTCACTTTGCCTGACATGCTTTTCTGTTCTTGCTGGAAGCCGCTATCCTTTTGTCTAGAGTTTATTTATTAACAAATCCAGTCATTGACTTCTTAAATTTAAAAAAAAGACAATATTGCCTAGTGCCAGCAGAGAGAAATGCATTTGTGCCTAAACAGTCTATGGGCTGTGTCTGGATTATATCTTTATTATGGCCTTGTAAAAAGGAGATTACATTCAGCATATTCAAATTAAATCAGATTCAGTAAACTTTAGAATCTAATGGTAAATTAATATTTCAAGAGGGAAGACACAATACTGATCTTTACTGCTACAATAGGAAATCTTTTATTAAATAAGGACATTCTAGCTGCATTTCTTTGCCTATTATTACTAGTATTATGTATATAGTACATTATATAGTAATGTATTGCTAGTAATACATTAACTTTCTTGAGTTAAGTTTGGATATCAGGAAGCATTAATAGGCATTTATACAGAAGGCTTCTCCTCTCCTCCCCTTTTTTTTAGTTTTGCATATATTTTTTTCTCCCTTTTTTTCACGTGTTTCAATAGCCAAGATGTCAGTGAAGCAAAAAAGTTTTAACAGGCCTAACTTTGTAGAAGCTGAAGAGCCCTTTAAAGAAATTATTGTTCTGGGAAATAAAAATATGACTTTGGGGGGGGTCTTCCTTCCAGAGTGGAAGCTCTAATGTGGTTTTGCAGATGAACTGAGCTGGGCTGTGAAGGCTTTGGAAAGGGGAAGCTCTGCTCGACAGAAGAAATGGCACAGCCGTCAGAGTGAGGTTCTCCAAAACCCAGGCCATGGCTCTCCAGTGCTGACTTGCCCTCCTCGCTGGCCTCAGACCTCTTGCAGCAATCTTTAATAGATACAGTCGGATTAACAAGGCATGAGAGATGTTAAATCATTCCTTTTTTTAATACTAAAATCAGTATATTTAATGCTGCTGCTAAATTTTCTGGCATAAGCCAGAAAAACCGCATTTAAAACTTTGCAATTTTTGAGTTTGTGGCATGAATTTGGGGACTAGAAATAGTAGAGATGAGTAGCAGACTCCCTTTTATGGTGTAAGTGTGGATGAAACCCTGCAGCTGGAATGAAATATCTGTACTGCTGTTCTTTGTGCGCATGCACGTTTCATGCTTTCTTTTTAAAGTGATCTTTATTTGTCTGTGAGCTGAAAACAAGTGAAATTTGTTTTTAATGTAAGTGCTTTATACAAGACTGGAGGGAATCATTGCAATCCCTTTGTGTGTGTGTGTGTGTATATATATATATATTTATATACATGTTTGTGGAAGAAAATCCATTTTGCAAAATGAACTCTATGCATTGGAGAATGCAAAATAAGACTTTCTTTTTTCTTCCTTTGAATGTCAAATTTAGCATGTTTTGATAGCTGTCAGAGGGAAGCGTGTGTTTCTGTAAGTGTAAAAACGCTTGTGATGAAGGTATGAACTATTTGGGAACTTGTGAGGTTGGACCGTTCTTTATTTAGAACGGAAACAAGTGCGCGAGCAAAGCTGGAGCCATCAGTTTATCTCCTGCTCGGGTAAGGAAGAGCGTACGTTTTGGGATGCACACCTGCTTTCTGCGGAGAACAGGGCCTTCAGGGCTTCTGTGTGTACGTTTATTACTGATATAGCGGTCGCTTTATTGCAGTGGTTAGAGATCCCATGATTGTCAGAGCCCATAATCACAAGAAAAATTGCAGCATTCCAGCTTGAATGGTGGGGATTTGTCATACCTTTACGTTATTGTGCTCTTTTAAAAAATCAGTTTGGAGGAATTTGCTACTATGTTGCGAGGGAGTGCGGCGTAAGGACAGAAAACACAATGGAAAATGAGACTTCCACATTCAGAAGTCCCACAACAACATTAACACAAGGTGTGAAAATTGTATGAAGTATGTGATCCAGTACACTTTGTCACAACTCAGCCTGTATTGTGGACTAGTTAATTTTTCACTGACTGTAGGTGCTTTGATCTCTCTCTGCGTTGAATCTAAACTGTGCCTCATAGATAATCTTCTGGCATTCCTCGCTTTAGTTTTGCTCCAGTCAGCAAACCTGGAGCGCATCATCCTGATGACAAATCCGTAACAGCTGAAAGCTGAGCACGCACAAGTAGCTGTCGGTATTAGAGAAGAATAAATGGAGTTGGCATTAGCAGTGCAGTAATAAACAGCTATGCAAAGTTTCTCGGTTCTGGGTGGGATGGCAGGTGTGACTGGTATTGCAAAGCAGTGAGAAATTGCATTTGGGACGAGTAAGGTGATTGCAGAGAAACGCTAGGAAAAAGAGCTGTTGCAATCACGACAAAAATAAATTGGAGCAGGCACGTACAGTAGCTCAGTGGCTCCTCATTTCTATGCAGAGCTCTGAAGACTTTCTTTTGCTTTCTGTTTTTTTTTTTTCTCCATATAAGGATAACTTTCTTCCAGACTCTTTCCTATTCCAGTGATGCTTGGTGATAGGTTTGCGATGGTATTAAATGAATTAATCTCTTAGCTGGGCCTAGAAAGCAATAAGTAGCTGGGAGGCTCAACTCGGAGCTGCAGTTTACACGATGCTTGTATGAATTACTTCGTATAGAAAACTCTGTCCTGTTGCAGGCATCTGTTGTTTGGGTTAGTAGCGGTCGTTTTATATTAGCTGGGCCACCAAAAGGCTTGAGGCGTGTTTGTGTCTCGGGTTGTAGTGCTCCGCAGAGCATCTCGTGGAGCACTGTCAACGTCGAAAGCTGGTCTCTAAGGCTCTTTCCTGGTACAAAACGCTTCAAGTTGTAAATGAGCAAATGTAACATGCACCTTATTTGCTTTCCATTCCTTGCTGTATTTCTGTGGGATTTAGTGTTTCCTGTGATGCATGTGCAGGCTGATATTTTACAAATTGGATTTGATGCTGCTAGATGAATATACAGCAAAGCTGAAGGTATAAAGAGGGAGCAGGGGAGAATAAACTTCAGCCAGTTACTTGATGAAATGCAGGTAGCAAAACGGATAAAGTAAAACAAAATACCAAATTAACTACTGGTTCAGCTCTGTTGTAGCTTAGTAACGATGGCATTTCCTTTCTTTTTGGTTCCTAAGCTTTGCGACCATTAATGTCGCACACTATAAGCGCTACCCTGAACTGTTTTTGTTTGAAGAATGTTTTTTGAATGAAAAATGAGCAGCAGAAGTTACCCTTGTGTTTACACTTAGAGAAACATTAAAGGACATTGTGCGAGGATGAAGATTTACTGTCAGAAGTCCAGAAACTAGAACTTGGTCATCCACGTGCTTTGACCTGAGGTCTAAGCATGCCATGTTCAGCAAGGTCAAGAAGAGTTAAATACATGATCCAGAGATATTGCAAGTGCCTGAAGCTGCTACGCTTGGTTCTTGGAGCCTTCTCTTGGTGACAGCTTTTTGTTGGAATCGGCAATAAGAGGGAAACTTTCTCCAGCTGTCCAGGATGCTCTGAAATGGGAGAAACAGAGCAGTTTTGACCGTGGTGGTTGGGTGAAGCTGAGTACCAAAGGGGAAAGCTGGAAGGAAGAGCAGAGGTGATATCCCTGCCCTCCTCTCTCAGCCATAGGGAGAGGAAGTGGAGCCAAAAGGCCTGGGTGAGACTCAAAAGGGTGATGAGGAGTCAGCGTCGCTCTGCAGTTTTCGCTTCTGAGTCCTTGACTATATTGTTACACTTTCAGCTATAATGCAGGGAGCAGAAACTGCTGGTGTTTTGAGCAACCAGCAGCGCTGATGGAAGAGAGGCAGGCAGCGGTTCTGTTGGAATCCAAAATGTTCATGTACTTTTGGTAGGAAATAATTAAGTCGTTCCTTTATTTTCTTTAAATCTGTAATTCAGAAATTTTTAGTCCAGGTGCTTCTGAATTTAAAGTCCATTTAAAATATTACTAATACTTTTAGCAAATTACAAGCCAGCTCTGAAAGGGTTCACCACATTAATCACTGATTTTATTTTTAACCTCAAGTAATTTCTCTGTCTCCTACATGAATTCGGAGCAAGTTTGTAGCTAGTTTTCATTTGATACCTGCTGTGGTTTTATTGCTTATTAGACCTCTGTGCTTGGCATGCTTTTCATCTGTATGTGTGGCAAAAGTGGCTGGAGACTTTTGCGTCCTTCCTTCTAGCATAAAGATTAGCAGAACGTCCGGACTACTGTCCTTGGAGCGTGACCGTTAAACTTGGTTTAGATGTGGGCCGAAATCCAGATTAGCAGAGCAATGGTGTGTGGTAGGTGAGGAGTGCGCACCGAATGCTCCTTCATTAGCATTCATTAGCATTGTTGATGTGGTAATTTTTCAGAAAGGTTTTCAGCTCTTTCATTACCAAGCAGCGCTGCTGCCACCTGACCCGGGCATCCAGCACACCTTGGACTGACAAAACCTTGAAAATAGAGCGGTGACAGAAGCGCGACCTGCCCGTTCATCTCAAGTCAAGGCATGTACAGTTGCTGTTGTCCCATGTTAATGGGATTCGTGTAACAGCTAGCTTAAAACTCTCCCTCTTCAACGTGGCATTTATTTCTAAGTAATAGAATCGGTATGTTTATGATAAAAGCTTTATTGTGTGATTACAGAAAGTATTATTGTAAGGTTATTTGCCTAAGGATACTGTGTGTTTTTTGGACAGTTTATGTGAGAATGAATAAGCAATTAATGCTAGCGAGATGACAAAGACAAGAACACAGTCCTGTGCGTGCGTTTTCCCAGGCAGCGCTTCTGCCTTGGTGTCATTCAGCAGATGAGACGTGATTTTTTTCTTTCTTTCCTGAGCAACGTTTAGAGCTGGTAAATGTTAAGCCGACAGTCAAAGCTGGCAGTGCATCAGATGAAAGCTGCTGAATAAATCTGTAGGGCCAAATAAACTGTTCCTGCTTCCCTTTAACCTGGGGGGTGAGTTGCTTCATTGCCTCTTGCACAGCAGCTCAGGCTCTCCAGGGCCCCGGACAGCTGCTCGGGACGGGGAACGGAGGTGAGACCTCTTGCGTTCCCCCAGCCCTTCCCTGCCCCTGGTGGCAGGGCGAAAACTCAACAAGCAGCCCCGGTCCTTCCCTGGTGACGTTCGTATGACAGGGAGTTGGTGAGGGAATTTGGCAGCGAACTAAGCAAACTGGAAGGGTGAGCTGGAAGGACGCCGCCAAGGAAGGTGGGGTGGTAGGTAGCCCCACGTAAGGGACGGGAGCGCGGAGGGGACTGTGCTGCGGTGGCAGTGCAGGCGCGTTGTGAACAGGTTGGCGACAGCAAGCGATGGTCACAGTGAGTACTCGTGCAGAATAGTTGAGGCTGGAAGGGACCTCTAGACGTCATCTTGTCCAACGCCTCTGCTCAAAAAATCTAGCATGGGAGACACTAGGGTAGCAAAATAGCCTGCCTGAGACATCCAGGAGGTTTCGGTATCTAAACGTGTGCCAAGAGCAACGCAGGCCTTTCCAACCGTGTGGCTGTTGCTCAGGAGATGAGTGTCCTGTGATGAGCTGATTTGTGTGAGTGAAGTGGAGGCACTGAAAAAACCACAAGGCTTGTAAATGAAAATTGTGTGGAACGCATAGTCTCGCCCAGAATTAACGTGGGAGCAAAGTGATGGAGTAGAAATGGAGCAAACCAGTTTTTCTCCTCTTCTCCTATACTGAATTTGAGTAAAGTCGAAACTCTTCTTGACTTTGCTGCCCTTTCGATGCTTCTCAGCGTTATTAATATATTAATGCTGCACTAATGTGCTAATGGTGCAACCCTGAGCGACCTGGTGTAACTTTGAAGTTGGATCTAACTTAGTCAGCCCTGATGTGAGAAAGGAGGTTGGAGATGACCTCCCAAGGTCTCTTCCGATGTAAATTTTTGAGTCTTGCAGCAATAATGCTTCCTTGGAAGCCATGTGGTATCTTAACAGTGCAAAGCTCTCAAAGTCCTTTTATGTATTCTCTACAGCTTGTTATAATTTAAACTTGTTATCCCTTACTATTTTTTTCTGTTGTGAGAATAAAAAGAACAGAGGATGCTTCTTATCGTATTCATAAAACAACTGAATGTGAATTAACTGCAAAGTACTGTACTGGTGTTTACTAATTAATTTGCACAGTGACCCCATTGGGATGGGTCCATATTATTGTCATCTTAGAGACAAGAAAACAAATGAGAGATGAAGTGGTTGCACTGAAGTCGCAGTACGTGTCGAGGACATAGTTGTCATTGACAATTAAATGTTCCCTTTGTATATTCCTCCAGTCTGTATTGCCTCCCAATATTGAGCTTAGGTAGCAAATTGTAGGCAATTTGTTTATGGAAGTGCCACCTAACATTAAAATTCAGCCTGGCTTGTCTCTTGAGAGCAAGCCTGATGGGAATACTGATGCTTTTACCGTCATACGTAGCTGAAGGGATAATTCTTTCCCTCTGTATGCTGCTTCTTGCAGTGGTTGTGTCTTCTGAATAAATCCAAACGCATTCATTGCTAGGGGGCAATTACCTGTGTGATTAAAATCTGGGAAGGCAAAGGCAGGGAAAAGCAAAGCCTTATAGCGTATACAGGTATTCCTCTAGGGATTTTGTCTGAGCAATGAAATGGGGTGTGATTGCTGCATATAATGAAGGGTCCTTTGCTTCTGCCCTTTGCTAAGTGTTATTCCTGAAAGTAGCAGTGCTGCTTCGTCAAAATTAGGACTGCATAAAATTCATAGCAGTGAACCTGGTGACTGGCACTCATATATCTTTATAAATAATGATTCCTGTGGATCAGTGCAAAAACTGATTCTCAAAAAACCCCAGGAGAATAAGCGGTTACCTGTCGCGTGATGATGAAGATCTTGCTCCCTGTATTTCCTTTGCTGCTTGTGGTCCCACAAGCTTTTCTCAGACTGACAGCGCTTAAGAGCCTGGTTCCTGTCAGCGGCACCGATGCCCGGACCCAGTTTTGACGGATGCTGCGGCGCTGATCGCGTTGGCAGTTCCTTATCCTAGACCAGTGTGAGACTGGTTTATTTAAATGAGTTTGCACGTGATTTTCCCGTGACAGTAGTTTTCTCGTCTCCAATACCATTTATCCTTTGCGCTCTTGAGAAGTTTAAGAAAACCGTACGTGGGTGTTCAAGGGGCACCAAGGGACTGAGAGGCGGCAGCACCTATGGGTAAAACTTTTGACTAATCTTCGTACAGGTTTTAAGTGCGTTCTTGTGGGCAGAAAAGCGGAAAGATCTCTGGCGGAAGCACTTTCAAAATGTATCTTTGCCTCAGATGAAGTCTGTGGGAGGGTAAAGAGTGCTGCGTGCTCTGTACCCGGCTCCACTAATCTCTGCAGTTTGCCTTGCCCAAATTCGGTGTCCTGGAACGGAAGGTGGGGTGACAGAGATGGAAGATGTGGGAGGGCAGCCCACACTTCCCTTCCAGGGAGCCAAAACCCTCCCCTGAGGTTGAGGTACGGGTCAGAGCATGGTGAAACTAAAGAAGTGATGGAGTTTTCTGCATCTTGCAGTGATTGGGAAAATACTCTAGATTTATCTCGACTGGGGAAAAAACCAGCCTTTGTTTTCACCCTTGGCCTGGGAGGGTTCGGCTTGTGAGAGAAGCCGCAAGAGAGCGATGTTCCTGGACGTGAAGTCCTAACCCCAGGGTACCTCCAGCCCAGTCTCCGTCCTCCAAGACCCTGCGCAGAGACTGGCCTCTTTCTCAAAGCTTAGAAAGCTGGAGCTCAAAGCAGCAGACAATCCCTTCCCTGTTTCTTCTGCTCCCCCGAAGCTCATGCTCTAAGGATCAGGGCTACCATAACTTTCTCTTCTTGTTAGATAGTATCATCTTATAAGGTTGTATTGAGTAGCAGCTCGTGCTCTCAAAAAATGCTGCATTTTAACAGTAACTGAAATGTCTGTGCCAGGAAGTAATAGAAAATTTCATTAATGGAGCAGAAAAGTGGGCTAGAAAGGCAGATTGTGGGAGGGAAGAAGAGAGTGAAAAGACCCATGTGAGGCAATTGCCAACTCAAATAATGAAAGAAAAGGACAAAAGAAGCAGAATGAGAATTTTGCACGCTTTCCTCTGAGCTTTTGTCATTTAAAAACATTTCAGTAGAGAAACTGCAAGTACATATATTACGTATTTTTGATGTACAGTGAATAGTTGCTTAGGCATTCTTAGGCATTTGGAATGCAACACTAATCTATTATGAAGCTCCAAATTCGCTCTAATAATTTTGCATAGTCTGGAGAGCTTAGCGGACCTGCCTTATGCATGGCTTCCCCTCCATTCCCAGTTCCCAAAATCCTATTGCAGATACATCAGTTCGTTGTGCCAGAAGGTAACATTAAAAAATGTGTACTTTAAACAGTTTGAACGCACAGCTAAAACAGATCCCGTGTTGCATCTGGTCTCACGCTTGCTAACGTGGCTCATAGTTTGGCGGCGGGGAACCAGACTGCAGTTTTGTTCAGCTACTCGGAGACTCCACTTGGCAGATAAGGGAAGAGATGCAGAAGTAGTTATAACATGCCACGTATACGACAACGCGTGTTTGTTAAAGAAAGAAATTAAAACACGTTCTGTATAGCCAAAGAATCCAGTTTAATTAACTGGCTTAAACAATACACTGAAACTTGTCTTGCTTTGAATTACTACTACTTCTTCTAATAAGAGATCAAACAAAAAAGCTTGAAAATCAGTTTAAGGCAAAGCTTTAGGTGAGTAGGTGATGGATTGATAATGAAGTACTTGAATGATGTGCAAATAAGAGTAAAAATAACATTTTCAGGACAAATGGACTTTGTATGAAAGCCTTAAGAGGGTAGCTCTGTTCATTATAACGCTCCTAGGAGTACATTGCCTTCGTTTACAGTCTTTCAACCATAAGCGCAGGACACCAAAGTGTATATGAACTGTTCATATAAATGAATCTACGTGATATATAGCTTTACCCCCTGTTGATGTACAGCCACAGGCAGAGAAGAACGTGATATATGACTTAAAGGTTCTGCTTGGCAGTTAGGACTGACTCCTATGAAAGAGTAAATGTGAGCTGCAACTCGACGTGCGAGGGGCACAAGGGCTGCTGAAATAAACCACAGATACTAGCAGGGGAACCAAGCTCCACGAGGCCGGTCGGGTTTAGTTCACGTCTCCCGTGAGAGCTGCTTAAGAGTTTACAAGCAGAATAACTTCTAGGTTGTTTGGACTTTTTTTTAGGTAGAAAAGAAACCCTGCCACGTGGCTGGTGCCCGTTTCTGCAGTGCAGACCGTGTAACTGTTGGAATAGTTTGCCACGTTATTGTGCACATCTGAAGTGGGCATTCAGGTGCTTCGTTCTGCCTGATGATGAATGTGTGCCAGGCAGAGTCAGATTGTCAGTTGAATTCCCCAAGATAAGTTTATAACAAACTTTAATCTAATCTGAATACTGGAAAAATTGCATGAGTAGGAAAACATATGCTATCTGGATAAAACAGCTGCGCAGGTGAGTATTGGTGGCTTTGCAGAGCGGTCCTGGAGTGTTGCTTCCGTTCTGGGCTACTTGCTAGACATTAAACTCCTATGTTCTCAATCGGTTAAATAATGTGAAAGTGTCCAGAGTGCCCCGTTTTGCTGTTTCATCAAGTGGATTGCTCATATACCTCAAACGGCATCATCAGAGTAACCGGCTTTCCCCTTAAAGCCACTCAAGTCCAGCAGAACCCCAACGCAGGGGGTGAAAACTTAGTGATGACGCACAGGAGTAAGCGTTTGCTTCTATAAAACAATTTCCAAGCCCAGCCATTGGAATTGCTCTTTCTGAGGAAAATTAAATTTGTGTACAAGAGAGATACGTAACTTTTTAAACTTGGCTGAACAGTGAGTGATCTGACTGTGCACAAAAAGCTATAGCAAATATGCAGTACAAAGCTGAGTAGCTGCCCCAGCTGCTTGTAAACCTGCTGGGTGTTTTTCCAATTAAGATTTTTGGCCACCTGTGTAGCACTCCCTCCGTTTGTCTAAAATCAGAGCCTGGATTCGGAGGGCAGCAGGGAGGAAATCAAAATACTTTGCTGGCAGTTCAGCCACTAGAGTTGTGTCTTATCTCTTTTTTTTTTATTTTTTATTGAGGCAACTTAGAACTGGATTTGAATGTTCTCGGATTCCTCTCACCTCTTATAGACTATGAGATATGGTAAAATCATGTCTCCAGCTTTGTAGTGCAGAAGATTAATGCGTGTTTTAAACAGTCCATAAAGCAGTCAGTGTGCAGCATAAGCTCATAACAGTTTGTCTTTGTGATGACCTCTGGGCTCTCGGGTAGCTAGGGAACAGTCGGACTGAGACAACAATCGCAAAATTGTGTAGAAAGCTGATAGCTGAATAGTAAACTCCATGTCGCCGATTAAATAATTTGTCTTTACAGGCCGGGTTTCCTTTTTCACCTCTGGATCGGAGAACCTTCATCGGGTGGAAAAGGTTCGCTGGGGCACTCGCTATGCCATCACCATCTCCTTCACTTGCAACCCAGACCACGGCATTGGGGATCCAGTTCTGACGTAACACTTCCTGGGATGGAACGTGAGGTTGAATGGAATGAGAGAAGCCCTGCAAAGGAAGGGGAAAAACGCAGATAACATCTCGTGTAAACTCCCATTCAACTAGAATTTCCCGATTGGATTAATATTTTGTAAAACGTTTTGTTTGCGCCATGTTGTTTTCTGTAAGTGTTGCGAACAGTGCCTTAAGGACCATCTTAAATGTGGTATATTCTGTAAATGGTTTGTCTTCTTGTCCTAAGAGGATAGGCTACAGACCAAGAAGAGTCCTGCGGTGCTCTTTATTTTTTATTTTTATTTTTGTTTTTTAAATCTTTGGTTTAAAAGATGCAAACCACCTTTTGGACTGTCCTAATATGACTCCCCATGCTGCTGTTAACTGTTGTTAAATTCTTTAGTCTCTTCCATTACTAATGGGATGTAGAAAGTTTCGCTGCAGTTAATACGGCAGGATGAGTGTTATTTTGCTGAACGTATTTTTATTGATAGAAGAATGTATTCCCCTCGGCATGGGCATTAATTAGTTGGCAATACACCTGTGGGTTGAATACTGGAACTTACTTGACTTGAATTTTTTTTTTTAAACAATTTTTTAAGTAAATTACTACAGGTATTTTCTGCTACAGACAGGGACTAGTTAATACAAAAGCAGAAATACAATCCTGTAGTTAGCCGGAAAGCACAGAGCTCTTGGGTCACCAGTGTTGTGGTGCAGTGGGGAATGACACCGCGTTAGGTCCCTCTGATCAGAAAGCAGCGTTCTGAACTCACCCTCGTTTTAATGAAAGGGGTTACAGTCTCCTGGTCCTTCCATTTTAGTGCCCTTTGCACAATGCAGGGTTTCACTGGGGTGCCCAGGAGGAGTCCTGATGTCCAAGTACCGCTCTCCACTGTTCCTGTGCCATAGAGACCTTCAGCTACTTTGGGTGCTGCTCGCCCTGTAGCTTTAGCAGCGTGGAGCTGAGCAGGGACTGCCAACTCCTCCTCTCTCTAGAAGATGTCCAAATGCTTAGGCAGCTAATCTGAGCTCCATGCGGTGACAACAGTACTACTGACCATATCTAAGCAAGTTAGCGTATCCCTGATGGATTGTAGTAGTGCAATTTTCAGAAGTTCTCTCAACATTGGTACATTATTTTCATTAAAATATGAATTCCACAGAGAGTCAAATTAGCCAGTGCTGAATACCTGCAGCCTATTCTGTAACAAGGTTGACCACCTCCTACTATAGTTAAGAGCTCTTTATGGGAATGGCTTGACCATACAAGTGTGTCCTTGGAGTAAATATAAAAAGGAGAGACAGGTAGGGGTAGTCAGACAGTTTTCTGGATTCATCTGAGCGAGTAATTCCCAGTTAGGACAGCAGGACTTGGGAGAGGACACAGCTGAGAGGAAAGCTAGTTCCTTTGGTGATTTCTTCCATGGGCCAGTTCTGGCCTCCTTAGAATGGATTCTGTAAATCCTGGCTTTCTGCTTGGAAGGCTGGATAAGAAAACCACCAGTGAAGGAGACTGGTGTCCTCTTACGCTTTAAATGGAAGTGGTCCAGGGTTGGAGCTGTCATACATCCATGTGTGGCTCAAAACCAGAGACTTTCATTTTGAAGATGGTAAAATACTTTGGAAACATCTATTTATTCAGCCTAAACTTAAGCTTAAGACTAAACTGAAAGAAGCTCTGATTTTTTTTTTTTTTTAAATTGTTCCCACAATTACAAATCTTGTGGAATGAATACTGTGTTCATCTTGTCCGAAGCAATATTTTATCTGTTTCAAAAAGTTTCTCAGTAGGTCTTTTTGGACTTTTTTTTGTTTAATATGAAGACTTTTTCTATTAACTGTGATCATTGGTCTGTGGCGTTAATAGAATAATAAATTTCAAGAACTTCAGAAAAGAGGGATTGCATTGTAATACAGATGAAATAATGAAACAAATGTGTAAACTTATGAACTACTTTCCTTTGTTGTTATAGTCAAAGGGTTTTATGGAGCAGCGCATTGTTAAGTAAATGGTAGGAAAAACTAATTTTTTTCCTCAATCAGATTCTGAAGCAAACATGTTGATTCAGTTTACTAATAATCTGTATCACTTCTATGAAATTTTGTGAGACTCTGGGAATCTAGTTTGATTTTTTTTTTTTTTTCCCCTGCACACGGGTTTAATCTTTGTTTTAATCTACTCTTGAATGGAAATACTAAATATTGGGGGATTGCACTGAAGATCACTATAATGAGGAATGATGACGGGACACTTGCATCTGTTCTATGGGTAGTAGTCTCAGCTGGCACACCAGCAAGATTAGTTTTCTATTATTTCTTTTTGTTGTTTTGAGAGACTAAACACTTCCTTGTCCTCGTTAACAAGGAAGAATTGTTACAGTGGCTGGATGCTAGGAAGCAGTAGAGTTAGTTGGGTTTGGTATCTAAATACTTGTTTCAAAGCCTGTTAATTCCAAGAAGTTTGCATTACACTTCAGTTGTACGTCTGTATGAAGATAGACCAAGGTCATCAGCAACAGATTTATTGGGTTAAAACTCAGTTCCTACCAGTATCTTGTCATTTAAATGTACGGCCATTTCCACAGAAATATTTGATATTAATGGAAGCTGAATACCTGGGGATCTCTGTGTATCTGGGTTGTGATTCTCCAGGTTGAGGTCCTCTGTTCTAAAAATTCTCACCTCCCCGTATGTCCTACCACGGCTCTATAACACTATCCTATAAATTAAGTGTTTTGCCACTCTGTAAGTGTTTGTTAGTTCCTTCTGTCTGTCTGGCAGGCTTTGAGTTGCCCTATATGAAAATGACACTTCTTTCAGAGCTGCCCTCCATAAAATATTGCTTAACAAGAACCTGTTATACCTTGGGGGAAATCTCAGCTAACCTCCTCTCGGGTGTTACCATTTCGGAGATCCTGTGCATTGTAATTCCTTCAAAACACGGTGCATTTCTTCCATGCTGTGAATTGACTGACATTCAGAAATAAAATCAAGTTGGTACATGGGTCTTCTGGAGTTTTTAGCTTTAATAATGTGTTCAAGATGATGACCAAACTTGTCACATGCAATTTGTGGAAAAACTTGGATGTGCTGCAGCTGGTAAGAGAATTCACATTTTAAAAGAAATGTAGTAATTCAATATGTTGTGCACTTCAGTACTAACTGAGGTATATTTGAAGCTTCAATATCCAGACTTCTAAAAGCAATATCTAGACCTTTGAAGAAATTAAATAGCAAATGAGGAAATACAGGACCATCTAAAATATTCTGATCATAGCCTCCAGCAGGAGAACAATCGTCTTTAGAAAGGCCGGTGTTCCTGGAGCAGATGCGAGTTTGCAGAATTCAAGGACCATTAGAAACAAGCTTGACTAAATTTAATTTAGTTCACTTAAATACATTGCATAACTTTTTTTTTTTTTTTTTAAAGGTATCCCTCTGCAAATCCTTGACCGTTAATTCTGAATTTGAAACACTTTTTAGTTTCTCTCGATGTTTCTCTTCTCTGTCAGGTTCAGCTTGCCCATTGCCGCTGGGAAGCGCAGTGCTCTTTTGTAGAGCCCTGCTTACGTCAAGGACAGAGTCCGTTCTACTGAACGAGTGCAAATCCGATACCAAGCTGCTGAAGACGAGCGCTTTGAACTGAGCACAGGGTAACAGCAGATTTTGGCTTGGTGTTTCACAGTCGTGTGAGAAAGCCCTCACTGCTCAAACAAAGCGAAGAAAGGTCAGTGCATGTTTGGTGTGAGCTGGGGCTAGGGTCTGGCGTGAATTTCCAGCCTCGTACCTTAAAGTGTACTTTAAGGAATGTTGATTTGTCCTTCTCAATAAAAGTATTTTTTTGTTTGTGTGAAACGTCCCAGGGTGAAATAGAAAAAAATGGCACGACACCAAGCCAAACTCTGAATCCCTAATAAGAGATTAAGTGAGGCTTTCTGAGGACTTGAGTGAAATTGTATTACTTCTAAAATTATCTTTCCTCGCAAAGGTTTCGGGGAATATCTGGAACTGTTGTAAACTTAACAGGTATGTGAGCAGATTGCTAGCATAAACCCGACATCCTCAAGCATGCATTTGTATGTGTTCTGTAAGTAACTTTGAGTGGACTTCTTGGGGTTTCTTATATATAAATTTTTCATTTGTGAGAGCAGTTGTAGCATCGTTGTGTTTTGTTTTTAATGCCCTATAAACCAAGTGAAGGCTCGTAAAGGTACATTTATGTTGCGAATGTATTGTCCACCTGAAGTACTACAAGCTCTATCTTAATGAATTTCAAGCCCAGAAATGTTTACCAGGATGCTCCATTTACAACAAGATATTAGCTTTAGCTTCATGTCAGCAGTTTAGCTTCATTTCTTAGTTATTTGTTTTCATTCATAAGGTCCACATCTCAACGGGGCAATTTCTGAGACTGTAGCACACAATTATACACCAGAATTCAAGTGTAGCTGAAGTGACACTGATAATGACTGTACCGTCAAGAAAACCTGTTTTTGCTTCTTCTTCGATTATAATTCTAAGTACCTTTGAATTTCTCCTTAATAGCTTGCCTCTGCCCAGTAAATAAAGATGGCTCTGTTTTTAATACAAAATTCCTCATCTTCCATCCCGAAGAGTTCAGCTGTCCTTACGCAGGGTGTGCATGTGAATTTGATCTCTCTGAAGCGCTCGCGTATGGCTTTGCGCAATATTTCTGTCTTGTCCTAATTCTAGGAATAATAACCAGGAAACGTTGCTGGAGGTCAGGGTTTTTCTGTGCTAAGTGCTGGGGGGGAGCAGCCCCCCCCGCCCCCACTCCAAACAAACACAGCAAATCCCAGCGCCTCTGTCCCCCCTTTTGGGTCTATTGCGTGGAAATCCAACCGAGGGCTTCCAAGACCAGCAGAACGGCTCTCGCCTTCGTGAACCACAGATGCCTCTGGCACGCGTTGATCATCCTAGCCTCATTCAAAAAGGCAGCCTTCTCTGTTCTTCCTGAATCCATTGAACCCAAAATCACAAATAAAGAGGAAATCCAGCTAATAGAGTGATCGTAAAGTGGTGAGTAAGTCCCTGGCAAGTGCCTACTACTCTCTGTAAAATACTGTGAGGGACTTCAACATAGTCTGCTTTCTCTCTGTTTTTGTAAACCTTCTTAAGAAGCCAAAGACTAGCTTTACATCATGTTTGCCAAAACCTTTTATCCGTTTATCCCTAAAGTACCTGTGCAGGCACTTGCTCTCTAATCTTCCATGTGAATGTTGGTGGCTTACACTAAAGCTTTTCAGGACAGCTTTTTTTTCCTGTCCAAGGAAAAAACTTCTGGCCTTTTCCGTAAATGCAGCCTCGGCAGAAAGTCAAGCACTTCAGCGGAGCCTCTTGCCACGCATAATTTCCACTTTCAAAACTGAAGAAAGTAGGTACTACACAGAGGTGACCGTGTTCAGTACTCACTTGGCAGAGAGATCAGTCACGTGGACAAAAGTGTCATTGAAGGAACTTCTTTCTGAAGTACTGGCTTTTGGCAAGTGCATGCAGCACAAAGTAGTGCTGTTCCGATGTCGTGTTTTTCAACCAGTCGCGGAGCTGCTCGCAGCACTACTGCTGTGTTGGCGTACTGCTGTGCCCAAGTTAATTTACCCTTATTTTTCAGCACAGCTTATTAGCTTCGGCTAAATAATGCGTTCATGTGCCAGTTTCAGTGTCTTCATCAGCAGTTGTGTTTCTCCATGGGACTACCTCCTTGCATGGTCAACTCATGCACACAAAGCAATGTTAGTGGACTTTTCTGTTTAGATACAGCCTTAGTACGTTGTAGAAAATAGAAATGGTCTCGCGGTTTCATTCTGCAAAAGCAGACTGTTTAGGGAAGCAGAAGTGGGAAGAAATCATAGCTTTTGTGGAGCAAAATGGTGCGATCATTTCTTGCGTGTATACAATATCCCTGTTAGGCCAAATCTTGCCAAAGGACATCTCGCGGCACAACTTTCATTGGGAATTGAGAGGCGCTTTGGTGCTGAGACCTGCTTAAGTATTTTCAGAGGAAAATTCTTAGACTGTTTCAGTGATGTCTTACTGAAATATATTCATTTGTTTTTGGAAAAGCTAACATTAAATGTATATGTAATTCATATGGAAAGGTAATTATATATTACAGTGAAGTTCAGGCACTTTGGATCTTCTGTCACATTTCACCTATTACCTCATTTACTGATCTTTGCCCTCACTTTGCAAATTATTTCTAAATTAGGAAACTTTTGGTTAACTGTTAGCTACGTGGTGGTTGAATCATTTGCTCACCGCAGTCTGTAGGCCTAATAACTGTAGGACAACGCTCTTTCCTTTTGTTGATGTTATATGAACCTATCAAGTGCATCAAATTATGTATCAAATAACCTGAAATAGTTGAAAAATGAAGGGCATTGTGTTTGTCCTTTTGTAATTCAAAGGAACATCTTTATCTTTCTGCTGCCCCTCCTGCTGCACCTTGTCCTTTCACATTAGACTTTTTTTGCCTTCCTGTAGGTGTTTGGTGCTGGCGTTGTACTTAACTGTTAAAAAGGGCTGCAGTATGCTTAAATTAAGTGCTTTATTGTCAGCAAACACTTCAGACATGAATTCACTTACCTTTATCTAAAGTATCAACACTTGCCTCACAACAAATTAGACATTTTTTTTTGCCTTTGCTCTAGGTGCTCAAAAACCATCTAGTTGTTGAGGCTAAATATTTGTCTTAGCAGTTGATTAGGTCTTCCTGGAAAGTGGCATTTAAAGCAGCATCTCTAAAGTGATGCATTAGCACTATTGGAGACATAATTTTGGAAGTTTTACATTTGATTAAAAGATAATTAAAAACATTTTTCTCCCCTTTTACAGCTGGCTTAACAATTTTGGACAGGAAGGTTTGGGACTTTTATTGGGTATACTGGAAAGGCTCCTGGGCAGGAAACAGTAAGGACTCGAATCATTTGAAAAGAGGGAGGGGGAGCTTGTGAAGATGGATTACACTCATCTTATTTCCTCCTCCCTTTCAAGGCAAGAAAGCATTGATAAGAAGAATCAACATAAACTTACCCACTGCCTCAAAACACTTATGAACAATAAACTAAAAAAAAAAAAATCCAGATTCTTTGAGCATCACTGTTTTGAATAGGTTTCAAGATCAGCTTAACATGTTGAAAAAGTAAGTAATTTCTTTGTATATCCAGTGTCAGCTTACTCTTGGGAAATGTGCATTTCAAATTGGTGTAAATCTCTGAGAGATCGAGAGAGTCTTGTTCATAAATCTGTTTTGAATATTATTGAGTCTTGTTCATAAATGTGTGGAATATTATTGATTATGGAAGTAAAACAATTTGGCAAATGATGATGCTATGGAGTGAAGGTAAGTGAATTAGGAAAATAATTTGCTTATGAAATAGAAAGGAAAAAATATTTCTTTCTAAAATAGGATGAGAATTAACTCTGTTTTGCCCCCTGTAGAATGAGGTTATGGAAAAGCTAGTAGGAAACATAACTTTTGTAATATATTATCATAGATAGCATGGAAGTATCTACTGCTATTTATCTGAAAACCTGTTTTGAGTTTTTATGTTTGAGAAGTTTTTTCATTTATGGTTAATATTTTTCAAACTGCTTGTATTTTGTCTACTCAGCAGAACTCTAAATTGCAGGGTTGTTTCTGTTAATAAATACAACATACTTTCCGCCTAATTTAAATTGAGTGTGATTATTGTTTATAGGTACTGTTCTTAAAGAGGTAGATAGTGGGTAAAGGATATAAATTGTCCAGTTAAGATAAATCTAATTTGTTTTTAATGTGTCACTCACGTTCACAAAGTTTACGTAAACTGCTTTTAGAAGCTGATTCATTAAACTCATGGTTTTAATTTGTTCATAACAAACTCCAGAGTGGTGTTAATAATGATTTATCTTTCCCCCACTGCAGTAAAGATGACTATGTGTTAAAGTTACTTTTAACTACTGCTATTCAGTTCAATAAAAACTGGCCTGTCCCTGCTCCCGCCTTCTCTGCACTTCCTTCTTCTGTCTGAGTTTGGCCAGGAGCTCCTTGTTCATCCATGCAGCCCTCCTGCCCCCTTTGCTCGGCTTCTTGCTCATGGGGATGCACCGTTCTTGAGCTTGGAGGAGGTGGTCCTTGAATAGTAAGCAGCTTTCTGGCACCCCTCTTCCTTCTAGGGCCCGATCTTGTGGGATTCCTCCAAGCAAGTCCCTAAAGAGGCCAAAGTTTGCTCTCCTGGAGTCCAGGGCTGTGATCCTACTTTTTGCCCTGTTTCCCCCTCACAGGATCCTGAACTCCACCATCTCATGGTCACTGCAGCCAGGGCTGCCCCCAACCTTCACTTCTTTGTAAGTATGAGATCTAGCAGAGCACCTCTCCTGCTTGGCTCCTTTATCACCTCTATTGGAAAGTTATCTTCAGTGCTCTCCAGGAACCTCTTGGATTGCCTGTACCTTGCTGTGCTGTCCCACCCTCTTGTCCCCTTCCGACATATCACCCCCCTTCTGTCATATCATGCTCCTCCACCATTTATAACCCCCTCACTTGTCACCCTCTCTTCCCACTTGTCATGCCCACTCCTGACATATGAGGGCCCCCCACCTCATATTACATCCCCTTCCAACTCCTCACGCCTCCTTCTGCCATTTCTCGCCCCCTTCCAACATATCTCGTCCCCGTCAACTATCGCACCTGGATGGCTTTCCCCTAATATGCATCCTGTGAAGCAGCCCTATTAATGTCATCTTGGACAGAACAATGTCTGTCTGGTAACTGTACTGTTACCAGAACAGTAAAAGGATGTAACTGTAGTTAGGAAGGGTATAAAAACTAGTGCAGCTCCCCCAAACAGTATTCTGCTCTCTTGCACAGCTCTCTGCCCTGTTCCCTCCTCAACCCGAGGTCTTGTTCAGCTCCACGCTGGCTGAACCACTCTTGGGTTCATTTTTCAGCAGCTTCTCCACAGAGTTCAGAGTACATTTCAAGTACAGGAAAATAGTGATTTAAATTGCAAATCATGCACTTTTAAGAGAGTAACAGAAGTTTATTTCTAAAGCTTTTCCATATCCCCATGTTAAATTACAAGTACAACACTCTTGACCATACCAAAGGAAATGCTGGCCTAGGAAGATCTGTCTGGGCAAAAGGAAGTTTTCCATGCGAAGGGGAAGTTCTGTATCAAGCAACAATTTGCAGAAACCCCAGTACTATTTAATTTGCTCACAAGCAGAGCTTTCTTTTTCACAGCAGGGACACCTCCAAGAGACCATGCCTAACTGAAACCACAAGCATCCATATAGTTTTAACTACTGAAATTACAACCCACTATGGCTTCAGAGCGGACAGTCTCCTTTCCTCTGCTGTGAAACTCATCCCCTTTACTGTGAAAGAGCTAGTACCTGAGAACTGAAAATCAAGCTTGACAGAAGAAACATGCCCTGGATCAAATTCATGTCGAGTAACTTTACTGGAACAGAGACTGCTTTGAGAACTGAGCACTTCTGACAAAACCATCAGCCACAGCATCCTTTTTGCTAATGAATAAGGTGGGGAGAGAAAGGAACCCCCTGTAAAGCACTTTAAGATGCAGAAGCATGGTGCGGTAAGGGAGCCCACGCGAAAGCAGCAGTTTCTCAAGGTTTGGTGTCTAGAAGCAGACCCTGCCGAAGAGCCCGTGGCACCAGACCACCACCTTCCAGCATCACTCTATAGGTTGCCCAGTGTGACATAATTGTGCAGGTGATTCCTATTTGTCATACAACCATGCTGAAAAGCCTAAGTTTTTTTTTTTTTTGTTAGTCTAGAGAGATAAACCCCAGCTACCATGGCTTAAACCTGACAGCAAGTATTCACCAATAGCCGTGATAGAAGTGCCAGGGAAGCTCACCTGCTCATTACCAGGTAAGAGTTTCATCCCTTATGGGACTACCTACTCTGCCGCATACATGGTACGTGCACACGTCCGTACGCGACGGCGACGGAGGGAGGAAGCATGACTAGCTGCTGGAGCTGCCTCTGAACTCCTACCTACGCCCTAGCTGCGCTGCTGTGGGGATGACACATGCTGTGGAGATGGCACAGCACAGACCCCTGCCAAAACAACAGATACTGCCCTATATGAGGACTGAAGTCACCATTTCACAGGAGGAATTTTGGCAATTTCAGCTCATTTGACTGGAAAACAGAAGCCACAGCTATTTTAAGCATCACCCTGCCACCGTGAGTACAAAGGCACGTAACTGCCTTACACTGTGCTACATGCCAGTGAATCTTATTTTGGCCTAAAATTTGTCTATAGTCAAGGAAGTGCAACAAAAACGTGAATGATTTTAAAGCCCTGATATTGAGGAAGAGTACACTTTAAAAGGTGAGCATAGGCATATATTCCAAGTGATGGAAGTGTTTTCTCTGGAGGGTAAATATCGGCGCAGGAAGCAGCAGAGCGTGTCTAGGAAACGAGGAGTCATTTTCCTTAAGTCTGTCTGCAAGTATAAATACATGCACAGAACAGCGGAGGGAGCTGCAGTTTCAATGCTTTTACAAGCTCTGTTACACATGCACTAACAACAACCCCAACACAAACAGGAAGCCCCAATACAGAGGACGAGCCTTTTGTGGATGGTTTCCAGGAGGACCAGAAAAGTATTATGGTCATAGGGTCCTAGGTGACAGGGAGACAGCATGAACTGTTAAACTGCTAAGCATGCCTCTGTCAGAAAATGCATGGTTCAGAAGAGGTTTATCAGAGCTTTAATAACGAAAGAGGCAGCATTGGTTACAGAGGATGCCCAGGACGACCACCCTTTCTGCGAGTGCTGACAGAGGGGATGGGGGTGACATCCTCTGTAGAGAGAAAACCACCGTTACCTTCCAGAAGTAACCTAAGAAACCCAGTGGGCAAAGCCACCCGACCAAGCAGTATCTGCAGCCACCCTACTGCTGCACCTCAGCAGTCCGCTGCCCAGGCAGTGTCAACAAACCGTGGCAGTTAAAATATTTGTGAACTCGCCAGATGCTGGCTATCCCAGGCTTCTAATACTTAGGATGCAAAAATCCCCATCTCCCCACCCACTTAAACCAAGCAGCTAAAGATTTCTCAAACAAAGGGTGCATAACGCAACTTCCAGGGCAGCATCGCTACCGATTCTTGCAAACTCCCCTAGAACATCTGGGACTCTCCCTCAGCTGGAGGAACTCTTTTCTTATTGAGTCACAGCCTTAAACCAAGTCCAACATGATACTTCTAGGTAACTGAACAGTTTTGGCATGGATGGTGTTACATCAGCGGCCCCTCAGCAACGCTGTATAGCTGAGATTTATCAAGCAGCCAAGAATTTGGTAGCTAAAGCCAACTGATGCCACCTCCTAGTGAGGCTTCAATCCAAGGAGGTACACATCTGCTTAAATGAAATGATACCTGCAGTGGCATTCACAGAGGCCAAGCAAACACCTGGAAGTTATTTCATCTCAGTTCTGTCCCATTTAGTGCTTTTGCCTACAGCGTATATTGAACTGTGTATATTAGCGCAGTCTTGTTTAGTCACAGACTGACTCACTAAAATTGTTTGGGACGTATGCAAGGTGCTAGGCAAGCCATTAAGGAAATGGTGCTGCTTAAGTATTGGGAGAATCAGGAACTTGCGTTTCCGTGAAGTAGATACACCGGTGTACAAATATGCAAAGGGCTTGAGCTTTCAGCATCTGATGAAGGCTGTGAGCAGCCTGCCCGCCGCCCAGGACACTTAGAGCAGTGCCCAGGGCAGGGTCCCTCCGGCGATGCCTCTGCTCGCCCCAGGGGCAGGCCGAAGGCTGGGTGTTGTCGGAGGTTTGCGAAGCAGGCATCGGTACCGTTTGATGATGAGGACTGGCTTATAACAAAAGTTTTCCCCAAGCTGGACACGATTCGAAGTGTGCAAGTCCTGTGTCATTAATCCTTAGAATAATTTAGTCAGGCTTGTAGTTTTACAATAGCACCCCTTAAGGATGTTTTAGTTTTTCATCCTACTTATTTGAGTGGACAGACCCTGCCATATCTAGCACTTAGCTAATCTTTCTCAACTGCGCTTGAAGGAGCTGGCTTTTTCCTATAACCCTTATAGCCCATATAGTCTATTAATAATCCTGTTTAAAAGGATCTTTAGTGGTGGTGGAACTGTCAAGCGTTGCTCAATTTTTTTTTTTTAATAAGGTTCATTATTCATTGTTCAGCCTTCATTTTTTCTCCAAATGCTCCTTTTTTTCCTTCCGTTGCAGGCATTGACCATGCTTGAAAGGTCACCCTTTATTTCAGAGAGGTTTATTTCCATCTTCTCTGTTTTCTTATATCCCTGAAATAATGACAAGGTAGGGATCAGTGCTGCTTGCTGTTAAGCATTCTTGTCTTTTGACAATAACTCAGGGATAGTGAGTACTGAATTATGAAACAGAGGCTAGAGATACTTCTTTTTCTCTTTTATGCTGTTCTTTGTCCGTGACCATTTCACCTTAAAGAACTGCTCTGGTTCGAGGGTCCTGCTGGCAGAGCTCCTCAGGTGAAGTCTCATTGACTTTAAACGGGACCCAAACACGCAGATGAGACAGCGGGAGCACAACAGAGAAAGCCTTGCCTGGATGGTTCTTATTGCAAAGTCAACGAAGCAGCCTAGGAGTACCGGCTTTGTTACTTCTGGGACCTGCAGACATATCCAAACAGGGCAAGAGCCTCAAAACACCCCGCTTTTACTGCTGGATAAACCTGCGGCCGTCTGGGGAACTGGCTGGAGCTGTGGCCTGCCGGGTCAGCTATATCGCTGCCAGTGGACCCCCCCCGAGATGTTCGTCTGAGATGTCCAGCCAAAGGCTCCTGGGTGTAGAAGGACAGCAGGAGGACGCGCCTGAAGTCACAGACCCCCTCTGTGGAGGAAATGGTATTTGATTTACAGAGAGAAACGGCGAGGAGGTTCACGTGAGTTCATGTGTTCAAGTTCGTTCAAGTTCATGGGTTTGAGCCTCTGGTGTTCAAAGCGTTTTTCACAAACGGATACCCTTCCTGTGCTTATGGCTGATTAGTTAGGTATGATTTTTCTGGACAGAAGCCTTGGGGATTTGGCTCTTCTTTGTTCATCTGTTTACACAGTTACATTAAGCGGTTAGCTAGATGCCAGGGCGTTTTGCTGATGACTTCACAAAAATCTTGATGTTTGCTTTTGAGGCTGCTTTTCATGGCCAGCATAAGGTCTCCGGGACGCATCCACACCCTTGCAGGTGACCTGCTCGGTGTGTTAATTTGTCAGCCAGACCACTAAACAACCAAGGGAGTCCTCGGGCAGTCATTCTGCCTGCGATTGCTCTGAGTGATGCTTTTTTCCCTCCCCCTCCAGCAGGCAAACGTTTTTCTTTCTGATCAGATATGCTGCTGCTGAAGAGGAGGTACGTCCTGGCAGGCGTCTCTGCACGTTAGAGCTTTAAGTGTGATTCGTTGAATATCCCCATAAAAAGAGAAGGTTGCGTTTGAGCGGAGGATCTGAAAGGTAAAAGGCTGCCATGAAAGTAGGCAAACCCTAAGCCCCTTCCGACCTTGCACTTCTCAACAGAAAAGACGGGAGAAAAACGATCTTATACTTGGATTATTTCTACTTCACTATTACAGTTCCATGGGCAATTAACTTATTTCTTTCTCTCTCTCTCTTTTTTTTTTCCTCCTTCTATTTTAAAAGGAGAGAAAAATTCACTGGGAAGGGATTTTTTTCCACAGGAAGGAATATGATAAAAATAAATGTTTTCTGTTGTTTACTAGTATGAAAGACAAAATGTATGAACAGCAAAAGTCAGTCAAGCAGAGGGATAAGTTAAATATAAAATAGCGCTAGGCAGAGAGCAGCTACGGGAGATTCCTCCCAGACTGAAAGGCCCCTACCAATGTCTATCAGACTTCCCCCACCGCTTCAATCTGTTTTACTCTTTGGTTAGAAGACCAGACAGACAAACAACTGACCGTTATGAGCTTCCAGGCAGCAAAGCTTTTGCCGTTAAAGCTCTTCACGAAACTTTCAGCAAAACCTCTTCCTCAAGACCACTTACTGAAGCTATTTACCCTGTCCACACTCTGTTGTAATTAATCCGAAGGTAGAGCGTGCTAAGACACGTTGAGAAGGCTGCATCCATCTATGAAAAAATAATGAATTAAGCTTTCCTCTGCATATGTGTTATCTATCAGCTGTATCTTGTTTTTTTTTTTTTATGTGGCACACTCCTACATGCACCGCATCTGTCTGCTGTATCTCGTCAAGCACTAGGCAGGACTTAGACATGTCACGAGCAACAGTCTGAGAAGAAATTAAGACAGAGAAAAAATAGAGATGAATATTACTCCTACACACGTGCGCACTCACAACATTTGATATTCTTGGAACCGCAGGGAAGGAAAAAGTCTTACTCATTTTGTACTCCTCTGGCGGAGGCGGATGGGACCTGCACCTACTCCCAGCTCTCCGTGGAGCTCCTGCTTTGCCTTCCATGCTTGCCCGCTCCCTGGCAATCTAGGTCTCTCCCCGTTCCTTTCCCTTTCTAGTCGTGCACCCATTTTTTGAAGTTTTTTTGGAAAAATCTCATTGTCCTGCCTCGCCGCAGCCACAGAATAACCACGCGTGGGCATTTCTCAGCACTGCTGGTCTCATCTGGAAGCATGCCTCGCTGGAAGCACGCAGCCCCGGAGGTGAGGAAGGCACCCAGACACGTCGCGTTGACTGATGAAGGGCCTCGAAGGCCTCCGTCTTCCCAGCTGCCCGCCTGCTACCTTGAAACCAGGCTATTTTCACGTCAAGACCTGACACCTGAGACCTCTTGACTTTGTTTTCTAAAAGCTTTTAGCACCTCCAGAAGGCTTGTGAGTCCATGAACATGAGCAGGCTGCAAAAATTATCACTGTCCAGAGACGTTAAACACATTTTGGCTCTGTAGCTGCGATTTTTATCTAGGCTTTGGCACAGGCAATTAAAACTTGCCCTCTTCCTAATTGTTCTCCTTAAATTAAATACCTTCTGCCAGGAAGCATGCATGGCGAGGCAGTAACCAAAAGCCTTGCTGTAGCTCAGTCCCATGGGGAGATGCTCCTGAGACGCTCGGCTGCAGAGTAATTATCCTTTGCTCCCGTTGGGCCGGCGCTGGGATTTGCGGGATGGGGCGCGAGGCTCGCCGGAAGGGGTCCGACAGACGGCCGTGCCCTTCGCCCGCTTCCCTGGCGCGGGAGCTGTCACAGCGACGGCGCGCACCTTTAGAAGCAAGGGTCTATACATCAACGGTCGAAACGCGGCAAGGGTTGCGAGGAGAGCTCGTAGCTCCTGCTGTCCCCGGGGTCAGCGCGTCCGGCTGAGCGCCCTTCGCTCTCGGCACGCGCCAGCAGCTCGGGTTTGCGCCGGGCGAGACGAGCAGAATCGATCTCTAAACTAGCTGCTGCCTCTGAAGTGGGAAATGCTATTTTTGTTAGGAAAATCACAGGTGTGGAGAGGACTTTCGGCCTTATTGATCTGCTCTAAGCTCAAGCCAGGTCTCCTTCGGAAGTGCTACGCTGACCCTAAGTGATAACTTTAAGGATGTCGTTCTTTCTAAAGATAATAGCCAAGAATGCTTTCTAGCTGGCGTGAAGATTCCCCGTTGAAAAACAGCCGAAATACTGCAACTAATCTGCAATAGGAAACTGCACAGAGCCAGCTAGCGCTTTGCAACGCCGGTACGCGGCAGCGGAAAGCCAGTCCGCGCGTTTGGGCTGAGCAGGAGTTGTTAGGAGCGACTCGGGTGAGAGCTGTTAGCCCTCTGCATGCCCGCAAGATGACTTAACGCGCTTGTCCTGGTACCGGGCTCATCTGCGCCGGCTGTTTCTTGGCTTCTCGCAACCACAGCATCTCTCGAAGCGCTGCTTTATGCACGGCCCTCCTCTCCAAACAGGAATATTTAGAGTCCGCTAGACCCCACCAGGAGCGACTGTGTCCCCTCAACCTGGCCAAGGTCCAGTAATTTGGAGGAGTCTGGCAAAACAGTCAATGAAGGACCCCGCGACGCACTTGCCCAGTTATCCTCGCAGCTCATCTGTCCTGCCGGTTTGAGAGCTGCCGCCCTCGGCCGCTTTGGAGTCCGGTTCGTTCAGCAGCTGCGCGGCCCCGGGAGCTGCCGCGGTGCCGTGGCTGCTGCAAGGCGCCCGTCAAGGATTCTCCCCAGAAGTCCTCAAATAAAACCCTCTCAGTTACGAGCCCGACTGCATTCATACAGGTACTTGCTGCCACAATGACAATAAGCTGTAAACACTAACTGTCAACTCCCCAGAGCCCCTGAAGTTAGGCTGGCTCCAGAAAGCCTCCTCTGGGGGATAAACTTCCTTCCTAAGCCTTAAATTATCAGAAACCTCAAAGAGAGAAAACGTGTGTCCAGCACCTGGGTTAGCTCGGCAGTTAACAGAGAAAACAGGGGGATGCTAAAGCTTTTCCCTGCCCCAGCTTCCTGGGCTCTATTAAATCCTCCTCCTGCTGAGCCATTCTGCCTGGAATATGATTTTTTCTCATAAGATGAGATTGTGGGCCGAGCCCAGGTGCTTGCACGCAAATTGCTTCTTGTCAAAGAGCTCGCTGGAGACTGACAGCTCCAGGGGGCTCTTATTGCCCATGAAGAAAAAACACAGAAAGGTCAGAGCCAGCAGGGAATAAGGACCAAAAATGTTACACGGAAAGCCAGGACGCAAGGGCCACCTTGGTAGCGTCAGGAGGAAGAACAGCGAGAAAGTGCTCCTGCTTCCCACCGGCAGCGCTGGAAAGCCAAGGTTTTCAAATCCGCCTAAGGCGAGCTCTGTCTTGCAAGGATAAATTTAGCAGTGCTTAAACGAGCTCTTAATTAACCAAATATTCCCCCCGCTTGCCTTTCCAAATCATTCAATAACCGAACAATTAGGACGTGCTCAGCAAGTCCGTTCACATACTGCCCTCGCCAGCCGCAGCTTTCGAAGCCACCAGCTGTTAATGTGCCCAAAGTGAAGTCCGCGGGGTGCGAGCCAAATAATTGAAAACTGAACAGGAAAACAGCCCCCACTTTGCAGAGGAGAGGTGACGGAAACTCCTTCCCCACGCTGACTCCTTCACTGTTTAAACCTCACCTCCAAGACTTAGGACCCCTCGTAGAAAGTGTTACCGGGGACTGCAGCTGCCGTGCGATGCTTTCAAGGATGCTCTAGCAAAGACATAAAGGTTTCTGATGTCCCTAGAAAGGACCCTCATCTTTATTCTGCTTCACGCAGCCTCCCTGGGGGCCCAAATCTGTCTCCGGAAAAGGAGGCCGTGGCCTCGTTTGCAGAGCAGAAAGGAGGAAATGGGAGGTAAAGCCCAACGCAAGGATTAAAGAGGCTTCTCGTTGCAGTGGGGTAGCAGTAGCTGGCTCAGCGATTCAGCCATTTACCGCTCTGCCTGACACTCAAACGCGTCGGAGCTTTCCGCCCATGTAAACGGACTGATCTTTTTTAACGATAGATGTTCAGAGGTACTTTCAGAAGCGCTTCTTTTCGCGGTCCATCGGTTGAGTCGGTTTAACCAGCCTGGGAGCAGGGCTGGGCGAGGAATCCGATCGGGACGTCCAATCAAGCCAAAAATAATTATTGCAACCCCCCAAGTCTTGAAACTCTGCCCGGGGAGAGGCTGCCGGGCGGCACGTGTAGCGGAGGAGCAGGGAGAGGACAGACGCCCTCCCTGCGAGAGGCTGCAGCGTGTTGCTGAGACGGGACCGCAATGCGCGACGGGCCGGGGCAGGCGGCGCGGGAGAGGCAGAACGTCCGTTCCAGGAAAAGAAAATCCACGTCAAAGACAAGAATCTGCCGAAGACGAACGTATTTGTACTGAGCACGCGAACGAAACAGTCGCGTTTCGTCCACGATATTTCTGCAAAAGCCCTCTCCGGCACGGGCAGGAGATCTCCGGAGGCTGGCTGCAGTACGCAGGCCCTGGGGTGCAGCGCAGCGCTGCAGACAGAGCCGCCGCGGACCGAGCTGCAAGCGCGCGCCTCGGAGCGCCCGCGGGGAAGCACGTGCTGAAGAGCGCCTTGGAAGAGGAGAAGAAAGGTCCATTAAGATGCTGCTTTGGTAGCAGCTCTCGCAGGCCAAGCGCACGCCGTCCTGCGGGCGAGCGGCAACGTCCTGGCGCTCCCGCAGGGGCTTCTGTCCCCGCTGGGCCCCGCTGCGCCGTCACCGTCGGCCGGAGTCCAGCAGCGCCCGCGCTAGGCTGCCTCGCGCGGCAGGCAGAAACCGGGAGCAGAGAAGAGGAGGGCGCGCGAGGAAGCTGCCGCCGGAGCAGGGCGCGCGGCTGCCGGGCCAGACGCGCTTTCTCGGCGCTGAGCGCCTGCGTTGGGGCGAGGTTTCTGAGGACGGGCGTGCGTCTCGCCGAGCTCGCCCTGCCTCAGCGCTCGCGGTCCTCTGCGGCCTGTCTCCGCTCGCTCCTGTTCCCGCGAGCGCTTGGCCAGAGGGGGCGGGAAGCGGAGGTGGCGTCGCCTTCCCGCCGCGCCGCTCAGCCTCAAGCGATTTCTCCGTGCCGGCGGTGAGATGAACGCGCGAACGTGGCAGAGTAAGCGCCTCGGCGCTGCGTTTGGCAGGTGTGCTGCGAAGCTGCGCGTTGCCGGGCGGCTGGCTGGCGCGCTGATCTCCGTGCTGCATCCTGGAGGGGACGGGGTAGGATCGGCCACCCCGTCAGTTGGACCAGCGCGTCTGAGCCCTTCATCTCGTTTCTCGCCGAAGAAGTGCCCTTAGCGCTTACAAAAATATGTTGCCTAAATGAAGAACTGAATTACAAAGTCGTGCCAAGCAGCCCCGGAGAAGCAGAGCCCAAAAGCCAGAGGAACTTCTCAGGACTCATTTTCTTCCCTTTCCTGCTTCCTCTTTGCTGCTCCTTTGCTGGGCCGGGGCGGGTGGAAGGGAAAACGTTGCGCTAGTTTTGCTTCGACTGTCCCGGCGGCAGCCTTGTCTTCGGCGCCAGAAAGGCTCTAGCTGGGCTGCGGCTCACGCAGCTCCGTACGCCCGCGCGGCTGGATATCTTGACGGGGCTTCGAGCAACCTCGTCCCGTGCGCGCGGTCAAACCGAGGAGCTGGGGGAGCCTTGGCCTGGCGGCGCTCCGATCCGCTCGGCCGCAGTCGTCACCCCCTGGTCTTAGGCAGAGCTTAGGGAGCTGCTCGACTGAGACTCCTAGTGCCTTAGCGGGCGAAACTCGGCTGGACAAACCTCGCTCGACGCGACCTGCCCAGGGCCGCAGAGAGACCTGCGCCGGAGGCAGGAGCTCAGCCCGGGCCGTCCGAGCGCCGCAGCTCCTCGCCGGGGCAGCCGTCCCCGCCGGCGCGTGGCAGGCGAGGCCCCCGCAGCCTGGCGACACCATACCCGCGCGGAGGGGCTTCTTCCGCTTCAGAGGAAGGAAACGCGCTTCTAGCGGTCGCTCGCGCCCCTGGTGACGCGCAACCGCCGGCGGCAAGCGAGCTCGGCCCCGCGGCTGAACCGTCAGAGGGGCCGAAGAGCCGAGCGGCGGCGGCCCGGGCTGGCGGGGCCCGGGGCCCACCTCGGGCTGGCCGGGGCGCTACGGCAGGCCGCCGCGCTCTCCGAGGCCGGCGGGCGGCAGCGAAGGCGCTGCGCTTTCCCCTCCTGCTGCCGCTGCCGCGGAGATGCTGCCTCAGGCTGGAGGCAGCAAAGAGCGCTCCGGGCGCTTTTCTTCCTCCACCCCCCCTGCCCCCCCCCCCCTTTTTTTTTTTTTGCCCTAAAACCCCAGTGGGTTTTGGAAAACCTCTCCTTCTCCAGACTGTTTTCTCTTTTGAAAGAGCAGATATGGGGTTTTGCGGTGACAAGCTCCAACCAAAACAAGAAAACCGCTGTTGCCTTTTCCTAACATTCCCTAACGTCCCCCTGAAACACCAGCTCTGTTCCTGGATGACCCAGGTATCCCAAAGGCCGGCCGGCCCCGGACGCGGCTCTGGCTGCGGCAGGCAGCCGTGAGCCCAGGCAGCAGCCGCCCCGTTGCAAAGCTCTGCCGGCTGCCAGGTTGATTCGTATTTTTTTTTTGTCATTACAGGGGCCTATACGAAGCCCGTCTGCTCATCTCCAGAACTGAAGCGCGTACCGAAACGGCTTCACCAATCGCAGACAAGAGCACGTCGGGTAAAACAGCTGCTCTGGCAGGCTACATATTACAGAAGCGGGCAGGGCTGCTGCCTTTTGGCAGTTTAGCCGGTCCAGCGAGACGCTAAGGGGGGTATTGTTTATAGCATTCGTCTTTTGCGCTGCGCTCTGGCCCCTGGGGTAAAGGGAGGCTCCCCAGGAGGCGTCCTGGCAAAGGGCCGCGGCTCTGCCGGGCTCCCGCCGCGCCGCTGAGGAGCTGTCGTTCGTCCTAGCGCAGCGGCGTTTCCTGATCGCCGGCCGCTGCGCCTCGTTCGACAGGCTCTCGTCCGCCCGAAGGACGTGCTTGGCGGGGGTCAGCAAATTTAGCCGTCGCCTTGTTGGAGTAGGGTGGGCGGGAGCCCACCAGCCACCCCGTGGGAAAGCGGAGCAGCTCTGGGACGGGGCCGGGTTAAAGGAGGTCCTGGTGGAGAAACCTCACCAGTGACTAAGATCTAGCCTTTCCCCTTTCGTCTGGACGGTTCTCCAGCGGCCCTTTGACGCGGCGTGCCGGGAGGACTTGGCAGGGAAAGCGTGCCCCCCGCGCGCCGAGCGGAGGAGCGGCAGCCCCCCCCGCGGCCCGCGCCACGCGGCTCAGAAGCACGGCCCAGCCCAGACCAAACCTGTCTCTCTCCTACCCCTCCGTGTGTATAATCTGCACACGTGTATAATCTGCTCTCCACTTTCACCCCGTTTCTCTTTCTTTTCTAAGCATATCTCCTTTCCAACTTCCCCTTTGTGCTAATAACTACTATGTTTTCAGAGCGCTCATCATATGAGGTTTTTAGCGTGTGGATTTTTGAGGCAGAAAATACTTTCTGAGACCTATACAGCTTTTGCATCATCTGCTTCCCCTCACACACCTGGCAACAGCTATATGCTGCACCTTGCAACGACGTGACGCCATCATCCATCCTTCTTCCGCCCTGTAACACTGCGGAGGGTAAGCGGCCCTTCACGGACCTTCTCCTCAGGCCAAGCGATGGAAAGCAAGACCAGTCGCTGTGGTATCAGATCAGGCTCCAGACCAGGGTGGGTTTTCCTTTATATGGCCATAAGGAAATATATGTATTTTTTTGCCCAGAGGTGAGCAAACTGCATGTGCGCGGTCAGGAAGGTACGCTGCCTTGCTCGGCTCTGCAAGGCCACCCGCCCGGCCATGCCGTTGACTTCCTTGACAACGGCACCGTGCAGCACATCTCGCAGATGACGCACAACCTCCAGCCTTCCCACACCGCCTTTTGAGTTAAGTCTTATCTTTGTTATTCTTCAATGGGTGTGACTTCCAGGCTTGGAAATGGGAAGGGGCCTAAGAGTAACAATGACTTCAAAATTAACAAGAAGAACATGAATTAGTTCCTAAAAAGTCTCTTAAGCTGTTGAAGCACACTATACCCTGCCAGTTCCCAGCATGAGCTGTGCCTTAGTCCCCCTAGTTCCCAAGGAAATTAGGGCCCATGAGGTCTGTTGATACCACCTAGCTTGGTGGCCTCTGCAATATTAGAACATGCCAAAGAAGGTAATCGGTGACTTGTCACGTGGTTAAACGTAGCATGAGCAATATTAAGGTGAATTCCTTTTTTTCCCTCCAGGAAAATACCCCAGCCACTGTACCCGCAGGAAGCTTGCCTGACTCCTGGCACAGTAACACGTATCCCTGGTCTTCACCCAACCTTGGGGGTTTTATTTTATTTTTTCCTGCTGAGTGCATGAAATCCAGAGTATTTCTGTGCTCTGTATTCTCTGCCCTTCAGTTCTTTGCTGTGATATAGGTACTTAGTGCCTCTGTTTTAGCACAAACATACCTTAAAGTTCAGCTTTGCTGTGAGAGCATCACCCAAGGATATGGAAACCTGTTACCGTGGGAGTGCTGCAGTGTTACTCCTCTTCATCAGATGGGGGTAGGAGTGTGTCGTCAAAGCAAGTGGAAACGACTCTACCTTAAGCAACTATTGTTTCAAAAGTCCCTGGAGCTCACTGTTTGCCGGCAATAGTTTTAGCAACTCTTTTCATGCTTTCCTTATCCCCAGAGTCTGCCCCAGAACAGAGGAAATACGGCTCGAAACCAGCTTCACCCCCACTTAGAGAAGCTCCTTGGAGGACAGCTGAGAGCGGCAGCCTTTCCTCTTGTACCGGCACCCCTCTGCGCGGGGTGAAGAGACCGTGGGAGGAGAAACCTGAGGACGGTCCACTTTTAAATCATAGTTTATTTTATGAACAGAGGTTTTACAATTGTTTAGAAGATTACAGGCATGTTTAACATCTCCAGTGGAGGTATGCTACTAAATGCTAAATGGGAAGAAAATGAGCAGAGTGCATTGAGACAAAATGCTGTTCAATACATGCATCCCTTTTACAATGAGTCTCATCATACAGTGTTCAGTCATTTTTCCTAAAGCCTCAGCCCTTTGAGTCGTACGATTATATGAAAATTTCCTTTCTAAGGTAAATTTCAGATTTTTGAAGCCCCGATAACTGTAGAGAAAGGGGCTAATTAAAAAAAAAAAAGGCAAATTAAAAGCACCTCACACAGAAAACTTAAAAAATTACCAGCTCTTTTAGATAATCCTGTGGTTTCTTACAGCTTACCCTGTGGTTTTTGAGCACCTGGAGTTTGCAGTGCTGCTACAGTGAATTTTAAAACAGAGACTTTAAGCTTGATCAAACTGTAGCATGCTGTAATGTAACAGGAAATAGAAAAAGGGCTTAAAGGTCTCTTCACACACCCTATGAACAGATAACGGTAATATACAGGACAAAACCAAGGCCTGCAGCTAAATTCAGTAAGACCGGGACAATTTCAGACTCTTGCAGATCTGACCCAACTGTTGCCTGAGGACAGCACTGAGAAATCATACAGGGAAACCGGTGCAGAGCCGGAGCTTGGCAGAACTCGGCAAGGCTTGGACAGAGTTTGTCAAAGAGCAAAATAAAGCGTCCACCTCATCTTCTGCACCCAAAGCGCTGGAAGGATTTGTCCCCAGCGCGTAGGAGCAGAGCCCTGAGCCAGACAGAAATTCAAATGCGTTTTACAGTACTTGGGCTCACACAGCTTATTGCACTATAACTAGAATGGCCCCCAGAAACGAGTTTTTAGGACCCTGCTGGGCTAGGGGGTTTCAGAGTCCTACCTTGGACAGATGCACTTCTGGTCCTGATGTCTCCAGACCACCTCCTCTTCCTCACTTGTCCTTCAGCGTGGCCATGCCCAGGGCCTCCGAGCTGTAGTCGTACTGGTTGCTAGAGGACATGGACCGTCCCCAGGAGCACTGCAGGTTGGATCCCCTCTTGCGGAAGGAGGATGTGAACCTGTAGAAGTTGCGGTGCCTGTTGCGCAGGTATTCCCGGTAGTTTTTGGTGAGCAGGGTGTAAAGGAAGGGGTTGATGCAGCTGTTGCTGTAGGTCAGGCAGGTCACCAGGTAGTTAATGCATTTTTGGGTTTGGGTGGTGAGCTGCAGGGAGCTGCTGTAGAGCTGCACCAGCTGCCAGATCCAAAAAGGCAGGAAGCAGGCCCAGAAGACCAGCACGATGCTGAAAATCATGATGAGGACCTTCTGCCTGGGGGATCTCTTGCTCCTCTCCTTGTGGGGTGGGTTCTTCTGGGACTCCAGGTAGGTCCTGGCCAGGCGCGTGTACAGGAAGCCAATGATGATCCCCGGGGCCATGATGCTGGTGCTGAACAGCACGGTCAAGTAGGTCCGGTAGGCGTCCACGCTCCAGGTGGGCGCGCACATCCTCTTCACCTTGCCCTCCGCTTTGCCCGCCTCGGTCAGGGTGACCATCAGCATCATGGGCAAAGTGAGGAGCAGGGAGACGGACCACACGGCCCCCGCCGTGACCTTCCGGTAGCCATGCGACCGCTTCAGGGTGTCCAGGGGCCGCGTGACGGCCAGGTAGCGCTCGGTGCACATGAGGGTGAGGGTGAAGATGCTGGCGTGCATGGTGAGCAGATCCAGGCTGAGCAGGATGCGGCACCCCAGGTCCCCGAAGTACCAGTCCTGGGCCAGGTAGGTGCAGACGATGAAGGGGATGGTGGAGAGGTAGAGCAGGTCGGCCAGGGCCAGGCTGACGATGGAGCTGTACATGGGGGCGGCGCAGCGCGCCGAGTGGCACATCACCACCAGCGTGTAGACGTTGCCCGCCACCCCGGCCACGTACATCACCGACAGCACCGTGCCGAAGGCCGAGGGGAAGAGCAGGAGGCCGCCGCCGCCGCCGCCCGCCGCCGAGCCGTTGCCCCCCGCCGCCGCCGCCGCCGCCGCCGTCCCGTTGGGCTCCATGGGCGGCTCGGGCGGCGGCGGCGGCCCGGCAGCGCCCGGCCCCGGCGGCCGCTCCGCCCCCGCGGGAGGCCGGGCAGCGCCGCGCAGGGGGGCTGCGCTGGGGCCGGCGGCCGGGCAGCCCGCGGGCTCGGGGGCCGCCGCCGCCTCCCCCGCCGAGCCCGGCGCGGCGCGGGCAGGTGCCGTCTCCGGCGGGGCGGCCGGGGGCGGAGGGGGGCGCGCAGAGCCGCAGCGGGCAGCTCCGCGCAGGGAAGAGGGGCGGAGGGGCGGCGCGCGGGCGGCCGGGCTGCGCCGCCGGGCGCGGAGGAGCTGCCGGGCGGGAGGCTGGACGGGGCTGTGACCAGCGGCCAAGTTAGCGCGCAGCGTCCTGCCCTCGCCTGCGGCACGCCGGCTGGCGCCGGGATTTCGGCCGCGAAGTTTTCTTCGCCCCTGTACTGTGATGTAGTCGGGCTCTGCGGGGTTCGCTTCTCCGGCGGGTAGGAACTCTGAGCTGTGCTTAACTCTGCAG
The DNA here is from genome assembly GCF_040807025.1 of Struthio camelus. Lineage (NCBI taxonomy): Eukaryota > Metazoa > Chordata > Aves > Struthioniformes > Struthionidae > Struthio > Struthio camelus. Next base: position 11,120,625 of record NC_090960.1, read on the forward strand.
AGTCAGGGGAAGAAAGCTCTCTGGGAGCACCAGGAGGAGGAGGCAGGGATCCCTCTTGTGTTCCTCAGGTACATAGTGTTTTAGATATACTCAGAGATAGGCTTAGATGGAGACGGATACAAAATTGGGCAAGAAATAGGCTCTTTTTCTTTGAAATAGCTTGCATTCGAAACGCATTTTTTTTCTTTCCTCTGCATAGCGTGGCGACGTTATGGTAAGATTTTAATTTGAGCTTGAGTGACAGCTGAGTCATCTGAATAGTTTGCAGTACAGAATGTGATGAATGAGTTTTACAGAAACACATTTTTCCAAACACTTCCAGACAGGAAATCTGGGGACACTTGCAGAGTCAATGAGAGCCTTACCTTTCAGACTTATTTTAAAGAAAGCAGAGATTAGGGCAATCCCTATTTAAAGGGCAGCTTTCCACGGGTACAAGGGAGAAGTATTTCCAACAGGAATTAACTGCCTTTTGTGCCTTCAAACACTTCTGCTTGTAACCAGGCTGCTGAAGCGACGGCTGTGTGTTCGTTTACTTGCTTTAATCCCCGCTCAAAGTGTTTTTGTGAGAGCTGTCCCCTGGTTCCCTGTGGCATGCTGCAAAGTGGCAGAACGCCTGTCACCGGGATGAGCAGGATTTAGCCCTATAAAAATATTGTGTTGAATACTCGGTTGTGATTTACTGTCGAGTTAACCAATGCATGTCCAGCTCGGCCTCCTGCCCAGTTTTGCCCACGAACGCGCGCGGCGCGTTGCCAAAGCTCTGCAAAAACTTAAACTACGCCGAATAAAGTGCCCGGTGGTTTGAACGCCGGCGGGGGAGAAGGCTCTCAAACGAGGTTGCGTCAGGCAGGGATTCGCTTCCTGAGATTCAGCTGTTGCGCTGACCGAGTTTAGATCCAGCCGCCGAGATGGGCATTTTCTGCACGCCAAGCGCGGACGCCCTCCCAGCTGCCGCCCTGCGCGGCGGCCAAGCCGGCAGCCGGGAACGCGGCGCATACCTCGCCGGGGCTGACTCCCGCCCACGCGGCGGCCGGTGGGACCCACTGCCGCAGGCTGCGAGTAGGATCAGGATTTGGGCTTGAGACTCTCAAATGACCCGAGAGGCTGTGTGAAACTTTTGCCGTCCTTTCTTCTTTCTTTGTTTTGGAGCTGCGCTCTGGATTGTTTTGTCTTCCATCTTCGCTTTAACTGCCAGGGCGGGCGGCCAAAAATTCCCTGCCCTGTTACCTGATTTGTTTTGGGTGATCACGTGGGATGGTGAAAATGAGCAGACTGACACTTTCTTCTAAACAGCGAATTACCAAATAGGTTTAGTAAGTATCTACTTCTAATTTTCCTTCCCTCTCCCGCCAGTAGAAGAGTATTTAATTGAGCAAAGCTGTGTATTAATGAGTGCCCAAGACACTTGTTTTCTTAAACACGTAGGATGCCTTACATGCGTCCATGGGCGCTTATCCCTACTCTTAAAAAATAGTTTGTTGCCTGAAGTCATTCTGCAGCAGAGCGAGAGCGACGCCTGTTCTTTGAGCAAGGTGCACGTCTTCCCGCCCATGTTCTGCTCTGGCCGTCCCTTCCGCGCGCCCCGAGGGACTGACATAGCACTTAGCGCCTGATGGAGTTGGCCCTGGAGCGTACGGCGACTGTGATCAATCAGAAGTGGAAAGGGGACGACGTAGGAGTCCGGAATACTGATGTTTTCTGTTTGTCTGGGTACACACGAAAAACCTTTTTAGCAGCGTGGGTGACGAGCTCCCTAGAGAAGCGGTGAATTTTCCATTTCTCCAGATGACGAAGAACGGACTGCAGGTGCCTTTCTGGAAGATGTATTTTAATTGAATAGAAATATGGAGCTCCGTGCAGAATTATTGTCAGGATAAGTCCTCAGGGACGTATTACACACAAAGCCAAGTCATCGAGGATCTAATTGTCTCTGACGAACCTCAAAAATCTGTTAATCCCATGTGTTTTTTCTTGTAATATTCAAAAAAGTATTGATATGAAAATGATTAATAATGTACTTTATGTGCAGAATTTCCCCTGTGGAGGCATTTGTGCTAATGCACAAAAACATATCCAGCCATCTTAAATTATAGCCTGATTTTTGCATTTTATTGCCTGTTTTGAATGGGAAGTCTTTTCAGGTGCTCAGGCTAAATAGTCTGCTTCTGAAGAGCACGATAATAGACGTAGATAGCGGTGGACGTGATGGGAACTATTAGAATCACCGGGTCCGATGCCATTTTTATAAAGCCATTGGTTTGCTCACTGACGAGCTGGTACTCCGTTGTTTAGTTATGAAGGTAAGCGTATATATGGTGGGCAGCTGAAAGCCGCAGTCCTGGCAAACTGAAAGCCAGCTCTGATTACGCCATTCAGCCGCGACAGGCTTCAACACTAAGTGCTGGCTGGGCAAGGAGAAGGGGGCGAGCGAGCCTGCGCTTGGAAGCAGCGGCTCACTGTTAGGGACTGTCGCTGTAGCCCTCTTGAAGCGCAGCCCTTACTGAATTTTACTTTTGGGAGGGAATCTTGCACTTCAGGATAGGGAAAGCATGAAACGCCTTCTCTTTGGTGAAACGCCTTCTTTCCCTCTCTCTCTCAGGGAGCTTTAGACTCGCCTTCCAAGCTGAGCGGTGCCGTGGATCCAGCCCTGGGACAGCGGTTCTTTCTGTTCCCCTGATTCTGCCTCCTTACTTGGTTAGGCGAGCGCTGCCATTTCTTGCGATGCTGTTGTGCCCCAGCACCACGTAACCGCCGCCTTTCCTGTCGGATTCCTACTCAGCATGAAGTGAAAGGATTTAGCCCATCACCAGACAAAACACCAGGAAAATATTTAGTTTTTGCTAAGTTCAGGGGGTTCCTGATACAGCATCCGGATGAGAAAGGCAGCGTTTGAGCCAGCTCTGGAGAAGCCCAAGGGTGAGGTTCATTCGCGCTCTGAACACGCACTGCCACATGAGACCCATGCATTCATTTCTTAATCCTAAACCAAGAGGTTCAAAGCTCCAAGTAATCAACTGTGAGTTTAGAGGCTATAAATGAAATGTAATGTTCTAGCGGAAGTGGATGGCGATGAGGTGTCGAAGGCACCTGCTGCAAAGCATCCCATGGGACACCCGGAGATTGATTCGACTGCACTGTTTAAATGAATAGCCTGTGTTATATGGAGCCTTTTCTCAAGTTACTAACACACCAATATGTCATCTCTGCAGTTTGGCAATCGAATCTCATTGGAACAATGTTTGGACTCTGCAATAATGTGCATAGGTCTTCATCTCGCTTTGAAATTTTTTCTGAATTAAAATCTTCACTCACATGCAAAGGATTAGTCAAAACCATGGACCATGCACAGCATAATCCATTGATCTCAGTGGAATCAGTCCTGCTCTGCAAAGCTATAAGCAAAAGCAAATTTGGCCCACTTCTGAAAGCCTGCCATTAATACTTACATTTCCATATATCTTTTACAGTTGAACATCCCTTCAATATAAATTTACGGGTATACTTTAATTTAAAGTTGCAGCTCTCTCTTCCCACTCTAGTCTATTAAGAGGCAGGTTTCCTAGCACTGGAGGATTCACTGGAGAGCATCTGAACCCTCTCCAAGATCTCTTAAAAAGACTGCATAACAGATTTCTGGCAACGTTATTTCAGGAATATATAATTGAGTGGGCTTTTAAAAGCCTTCCCAGATATAAAGATCATATGAGGAACTTGATTTTGTACCTCTTAATCATAGCGTTCATGAGCAATGCATTGCTTTCTCATTGCTGCTGCTGCATGTGAAGAGTAGGTCCACAGCCGGCTCATGCCGGCTCTGAGAAGCTGCATGGCTTTGCGCCAGCAGATCTGGCCCGTTGGAAGCACACTGCAAACTTTCTATCGAGAGGCACAATCAGGGTGGCCAAGTCTAGTTCCAAGTAGTTGCGCACAACCATCTAATAGATTATAGTCCAGAAAATCTGCTCCTCCACTCTTGTACCCCCAAAGCCATCAAAGCCTCTTTAGAGTGCTACACTAAGCTTGAGGTCTTTAGTACTGGAACTTAAACCTGGCAAAACTGCAGCGCGCCACAAGTAGAGAGGGGAGACGAAAGGCTTTGCCCTAGGTTCTCGCAGTAGAGGAAGAGTGTAGATTGCTCTTACAGCAATACGTGTTAATAACCCCAAGTCATTTCCTGTAGAGACTCAAACCACCGTTACACTGAGATTTGAACTCTCTCTCCCCCACCTAAAAGACAAAGCTGTACGTTGAAAATCATCCTTTTTCACCATGTGTGCTAGTGCAGAGGAGACAAAGTACTGGCTCGGGGAAAGTTTTTTTTTTTTGTTATTACACAGTGCCTCAATCTACGCAGCCCTGTACCCTAAAGCGATTGCGCCGAACAGTTAACAGATATTGGACCTGAAGAATGAGGGGTGGTGCCAGGGACGGCAGCAGGTTTGATTTGGCAATCTAATTTACCTTTCAAGTAGCTGAAGCTCTGGAAGTAGTATACCCAGTGCAGTGTTGCTTCTGGTACTTAATTTGTTTTTGTTCAAGGTGCTAAGGTCTTTATTCACATTATATTTTTTATATTATATATATATATATATATTATATATATATATATATATATATTATATATAAAAATACTTGATAGATGTCAGAAAAGGGTGGAAGACCAAGGAATCTCCTCTTGCCAAAGAAACAGTCCCCAGCTGAACCTCGTTCCTGGTGTCTGGGTCAGAGCTCACTTGAGTGAGCAGGAGCCTTTCCCTGGATTTCAGCAGGCTTTGGAGGAAGCCTGTGATTTAAAAACAAACCAACAAACAAGACGTTGTATCTCCTACTGTAGGCAGAGGTTCAGACCAGCGTTGGTTCCAGCTTCGGGGATGGCTGAGTTGAATTGGCAGACTGGCAGCACGGGATCCTTTTTTTGCTGGACTGTTTGAACCTTTTCCAAAAGTAATCACTCTCAACGCATCCAAAACAGCAGGGAAAGCTCTTGGGTAGCGCTTTGACTCTTGGCCCAGCTCTGGGTGAGGGCGATAGGTGTATGTGTGGTCAACCCCTCTCCTCTGCTAAGTCGTTTCTCTCCTTGTTATCTACTTCTTTCTATAGATTTTTTTCCTCTTAAATTCCATCAGAGAAACATGTTGTGCAGGTTTGTATGTTATGGAGAAAAGGAGATTATGAAGCAGCTTGGCGACACGGGGCAGGGATCCCTCATGCTGCCTGCTTCTCCCGGGAGCTGGCCTTTGTCTCTAGCGCTCCAGATCGTCATGCCTCTGGGGAAGCCGGGAACAGTTTGTGATATTTTTATTCTAATGTTTCTTTGTCTTAATTGTTTGAGGGTATGTGTCTGGGTCTATCACTGTCAGATGGATCTGCTGAAAGGGGATTTCAGCCAGTGAAACCTCGAGGTGGGTAGGAGCTTGCACGGGCTTTAGTAAGAGCAACGAAGTGTTCTTTGTTCCCATTTTTCCATTGCCTTTGGATCAGGCCCAGACTTTGTCTCTGTTTAAAGCAGAGTTAAACTTGTTTTAAAAAGCCTCGAGGAAACACCATACCAAATGGAGCGGAAGATTTCTGCTGTGTGCTCTGCTTGCAGTTCTGAAATTATCTTCAGCGTGGTTCTGCCAGTGACCTTTGCGCCGCGGGCCGTGGCAGCGATGTGCTGCCCGAGCAGCGGTGGTCCCCGGGTGAAGGGATTTGCTCAGAGGCCTGGAGCAGCCGCACTGCACCACAGCCACGTGCCACCACCTGCCACCTGCTCCCCAGGGCCATGCGCCCGGAGCAGGTGTGGTCTCCAGGGTGTCGCCATGCTGGGCACTGCGTGGTCCAGCTATGAGGAAGATCAAGAGGAGCGCAGGAGAAGGACAATGCAGAAGGAACCGTGGGGATCTGTCCGTTTTTGGAGGGTTTTGGGACCCCCTTTTTTAAAAACTTCCTTACAACTTCTAGACAATCAGAAAATCAGTGTTCAAAGACTTAACATCTAACCACTAAGAACAGCTTTTCCCCTGTGGGCTGTGTGTAATCAGGTACATTTACTATTCTTTACTAAGCAGCCTGGGACTAGATCAGCATATTTATGTAAAAACACTAATACTGGTATTACTGAAGGCAGCCCACAGCTCAGGCCCCTACAGTTTTTCTAGAAAATGGAATATTTAATTTGTCCCCAGTATTACTATGTTTTTCTTGTCTCCTGGCAGTTTGCACCGAGGCTCTGAAGTACGTGACATACTGCAAAGAGAACATCAAAATCTGCTGTGCCATATGATCAGATCGCATTGCAAAAGGCGAGTTCCTGGCTTCGCAAGGCTTCGGAGCCATAAAACTATTCCTTGCTTCCCGATGGGAATTTACGCCTTTGCCTGACTGCCTGCAATAAATCGTATGCATTTGCTCTCATAACGTGTAACGTTAATTTTTCCTTGTAATATAAAATGTACCTAGGGTCAGTAAAAGGATGGTTCAGTAGTCCTGGGGACTACTGGTGGACTAGTCATCTCCAGAAGAGACACTGTTGATGCAAGCGTCTGCAAGTGGTGGGTTTAATGTGAAGAACGTATCTCTAAGGGCAAGTTTGCAAGACATCCTCTTGCTGGCCACGAACACATCTTTTTAAACTTTCATTTCTTACAGGCTCCATTTGCAAAATTAACATAATTTCTCCTGCAGTTTCTCCATTAGCTATTTGCAAATCTTCCAGCTCAATCTCTGTTTTTATAGAAGCTGGGCCATGTTCTGGCAGCTGCATCCCTCTGGGAAAACAGTATTTAGAGAGTCAATCGTCATTCTTGCAGCCATGGAGGAATAGGATGAAACCTGGTTTTTCCTTTCGGGTGCCAGGTATGATGCTAATGTGGGACCCAGGGAGAGCAGTGACTGTCAGGACAACTCCGGTAGTGATGATACACAGATCTGTGGTTTCATCAAAGAAGTACAACCAAACGGCTCTTTTGAGCAATAACTCACAGAAGCTACTTCAGTGACTTCTACAAGATAAAGAGCAAGGGATGACAAAACGAGAGACTAGACTATATGAGAACAATTCTTTCTAAACACAAGGTTTGATAATCTGCCGTGAGTTATCGGCAAATCTTTGACTGAGAACCACGTTCATTAAAACTTAACATTTAAAAAGGAGGGGATTTATCTTCAATAGGATTTTCCTGCACTGGCCTCAACAGGAAAAATTAAAGATGAACATCGCTCTCACAAGCAAAGTCTTAGGAGAGGATGGCTGGGATAGTGCAGCTGAATAGCTTAGGGCTTTTTGTGCCTGTCTGTGGGAAGCTGAGAGCTCTGGATGAAGGGCTGCAGGAGCATTGCTCGGAGGAGAGGAAGCACTACACGGGGAGTTATTGAACTCAGAGAAAAAGCCACATCTTGGAGTTATTTTTGTCAAACTGACAAAGTCAGCCTGTTCGCCCCCCCCCGTTAACTGCAGCTGTAAGATGCTACTGTGGTGCCTGGAGGCCAGTGGCTCTGGTATACTCTTCCTCTTCCTGAGCTGCAGGCATAAACCTAACAGCGGGAAGGTTGAAACGAGGCTGTATGTCCTTTGGCCTAAGATTCTGGGGAGCAGCTTGGCTACAAATTTTTAGAGTTATTTTTGTAGTCTTCCTAACAGAGACACAAGTATATTCATCTTCTTGCCTGGATTTGGAAGCAGGATTGTTGTTTAGTCCTACAGAGTGCTGGAGGAGAGTCCCTGGACCTTGAGATGCGGGTAGAAATAGGAGTATCTCTAAGGGTAAGTTACAAAATCTGGGCTAAAAGCAGTGTATGTGAGGTTTCTGGAAAGAAAGGATAAGAGGCTGTATTGGAGAAAAGAATTGACCTGGCAGTTTTCTTCACAGCCTCCAATTAACAGACAGCCTTTGCTGAAGTCCAGAAGAGGGGCTGGGATTTCTACACCTTCCTCCATGCTCCGAGGGAGGACTTGCAGGGACACTAACAGTTTTACCTGTCAACACCAGATGAGATTTGACTGCTGAGGAAAAGCCTTACATTTTTTCCCAGATAGCTTGGACAAGAGAAAGACAGGAGATACGTATTCTCTGTTGGGGGAAATAACCATTTTTTCTCTTTCAGAGTCCAGGTTGGTGAGCTGTGGGCTGGAATATCTTTCTCAAATGGGAGAAATAACAGAGGAGGTGTGTTTTTTCACTTCCCAAAAGAGCCCTCTAGCTCTCTTTCCCCCCATCCCTTCCTAACCTGTTCAGAAATGTCTCCCTGTTGGTACCGTGGAGAGGATAGAAACATATCTGACAGAACCTAACGTGCTACAATTCGGGTGGCTTTTAGAGACCGTTGTTAGATATTGGTAGAATGATGAATGAATAGCGCTAAGACATTTGGCAGCGTTATGGCTTGACTTACCTGGTCTTTATGCTCTCGGTGGCCCCAGGAGTTGTTGTTCCTCTGCATTGCAGCTCTGAATTAGCAGAACACCAAAGGAAGGAGACGATAAGAGTATTTGTCTCCCAGCAGAGTGATGAGACATTGACTCATGTTTGGCTGTTGTCCTAGCACATTGTTTGCTGCTTGAAGGTGTTAGCTCTGCTCAGTCCTTGAGGTATCACAGCACTGCTCCTCAGCCAGGATTCCAGCAAGCATCTCCAAAAACTCAAGTACTGACTGAGCGTTTGAAAGAAGTAGCTGGTTTACCACTGGTTTGACAGAGGCATGTCTCAGTGAAAGGAAAAACTTCCTCCAGCTCCTCTGTTGCTCCTCAAATGGGCGGGTTTGTTAGCCCTGGAAAAAGGAGCCATAACGGTTTTCCAAGCAGCTCAATGTGCTTTTAAAGCCTACATCTTATTTTTTTAAAAAGACTTAGATAGGTAGGATCATACGTCTGATTGAAAATCGGTGGGATTTAAGCACTGAACCAGCTTTGAGGGTCCAAGTTGTAACACAAATGCAGAGCCTAACCCTTCAGTGTCCCTGTGGAGCTCCCAGCTCCTTGCTAAGTGCTCAGACTCACCAGACAACGTCAGGGGAGGCTTATGCACCTATTGCAGAAAGTGGCTGTAAAAGGAGCTACCTATGACGAGGAAGGAAAGGGGTTGAACATTGTCATCGTGATCTGGCCAGATACAGATCCCTGCTCGTAGTACCTGCCTCTGCTCAGGCTAGTCAGCTCTGAAACGCCTTGTTATCGCCATCAATGCTAGATTTGCTGCTGGGACGGTCCACGTCTTAGTTTCTCATTGCAGTTATGAAAGCCCTCGGGGGGGAGAGAGCAGAACAGCGGCTGGCCTAGGCAGCAGGTTCGAACCAGGCTGGCCGGATGGCCTGGCCACCTGCTGAGCTGCCCGCTCCCGGCCGCGACGCTGCTGCAAGCTCTGCGCTTAGGGGAAGAAACTCACTGTAGCTCCTCCATGGGATCAGCTTGGCGAGGGCACCAAGGAACCCTTTAGCTATCTGATGGTATCATACAGCCTTGTGTGTGCCAACCTGCAGAAACGAAATTGCTCGTGGGGCTATGTAGCAGGGTTTGAGGCTGGCACTGGCCCATAAATGTTGCACTCGGGCGCTAGAAGAAATAGATAGTTGCCTAGGAATCCTTGATTTAGACCCAAGTCTCTTTCAAAGATAGGATTTAAGCATTTTTTAAAATGTTACTCTCTATCTGTTACGGGTTGTTTTTCTCTGGCAGTGGAAGCTCTCTGCACCGCGTTCTATAGTAGGCTCTTGAAAGCATAACTAGTTTTATAATTATTAGAATTACATCTGCTTTTGCAAGCAGGAGGCATGTTACCATACCTAGTATGTAATGCATGCTAATTAAATACCAATTAATTTTTTTAAAAAGTGAGGTTTAAACCTATACAGCTATGACCAGAGTAGTAAATACTCATTGCTTATGAAGAATAAATCAGGTGGGTTTTAATATGCAGCTCCAGTCCTATATAGACATATATTGCCAATTGTTTAGAAAGGATTTAAAGTGTTGCTTAAAGTGTTGCTTATTCCTATTACACAGCTACTGCTGGCTGAGTGGCAGTCATTTTAATGTATTTGACTACTTTTGCATTAATGCTTCCAGCTGTTCACACTGTGCTGGCTCGTGTTTCAACCATCGGCAAATATACAAATTCATTAAGTTTTACCCTATGAAGTAGGTGGTTTACTCATGCTTAATCCTTCAGCTAGGCCACGGAAAACCAGTTTTCTTTGTACAATTTGAAGCTTTATGACTCTGGCAGGTTATCTTGCATAGCTTTATCTACAGGCTTCAGAAATACTGTGGAAGAAAATCAAAGTCCGCATAGAGCTGACAGCATTTGATGCTTCTGATTTAAGAAACATTCAAAGCTGCTGATGCCAGAAAAGGAAACAGGCTTTTGTACATTCTGTCTCTTGTACGAGTTTCAGCTGTAAATTTGGAGTTGGGTTGTAGGCCAGCATGGCCTTGGGGGGACTAGTCCAAGTTAAACCAGCAGAACATGCTGGCTGCTCCCTAATGTACCCTGATAAGGAGCCATCTGAAAGGCTTGTAGAGTGTAATCAAGCAGGGCAACAAAATTAAGACATCACCAGTGACCCTTACAACAGACCCTTACCATCCTCCCACGCCTAAGCGTAGCCGGGGTAGGAGAGGGCAGCAGCACAACAAAGTCATGGGGGTGAAGAAGGAAAGAGGAGAGGAGCCCAGGTGGAGCTGGTGTGGACGGGATGGCTCAGCTCTTCCCATTAGACCTGGAGCTCGGTTTGCTGCGGTATTTTCCGGCCTTTTCCCATGCTGGGCGTTCGCTTTTGAGCCAGTTTTGCCTCGGAAGCCGTTTCCTCCAGGAAGCAGCAGGCTGGGGAAACGAAGCCCTGTGGTCATCGCCAGACGCCTTCCCGCCGTGCTGCGGTGCCCGGGTGCTCCCTGCTGCCAGGGCAGCCCGCACCGTTCGGCCGTTCCTCCAGGCAGGAGATGTGGCTCAGCGGCTTGTGCTGGGCTCCACCGCCCTTCCCGGCACCTCGTCCATGTGCACCGCAAAGGTGTTCCTGCGTCGAGGCTCTGGTAGGAGTAGGACTTTGGGGATTTCCCCGCATCACCCCATATCTCTCCCTAGAGAGTCCCTGATGCTGGGCTCCTGGCCCTTCCTCTGCTGCCCCCTGATACTAAGGGGGGAAACCCAACGAGGGTGGTGAGGACCAGGGCACACCGAGGACGGGCAGGAGGGAAGAAATTAATTGTATCTTGCTAAACTATCACCTTTTGTAAGTGCCTATAACGTCTCGAGTCTCTCGCGGCACTGCGCGTGTGCATCCAGCAGCAGCAGAGTTAGCGTTTACGTGCCGCTCTTCGTTTCTGTTTACTTTGTTCAGCCGTTTTTTCAGGAATCAGACCTACCGGTGTTCAGGAGCTTTGCCTTTAATTTCCAGAGAAGGTGATATCTTAGCTGGACGGTTTCAGCTCATTTAGTTTCATTCAGAAACCAATCAACCTAAATCATCTTCTGTTTTAAGTACTGAAACTAAGTTCAAGCACTTTGCAAAGTGTTTTCCTAAAGTGCTTGTCTGAGTGCAAGCTGTGCTGCATTTATACGACAATTTAGTTCTGAAGCTCACTTGAGACTTCATCAAGAAGATAAGAGAGTACTACTAATTATTCTAATTTTTCAAGTCAAGGTATCAGTTTACCAGAGTGGCTCTGTTCTCCCTTTCAAGTTCCTGGAGCTCTCCTCTGCTCTAATAAGCAGGAACAAGAAGGATAAATATTCAGTTTGGCGTTATTTATTCTCCTGGTTATATTATTGCTCAGTAGAGAAATACAATTTTCCTGTTCTCAACAGCAAGCCTGACTGATGTATTTTAACAAGAAAAATGCCATTAAAAACAAAAAAATCAATTTTGACAGCCCTGAACAAAAACTGGTCTGAACGGAAAATTCAGGAGCGGGCAATAAGTGTAACATGATCACTCTTTGTTCACAGTAGTAATATAAATGTAAAAGTAATGAGGATGTTAAAATAGTTTACCGCTGTGGAAGCCAATCACAATTCTGAATCTCCAGTAGTTTTTTGGCTTCGAGACATTAGGTTGGCTGGTTGCTCAGAACATGTGATGACGGTGCAGTGAAACAGTTATATTTTTACATGCTTCAAGCGGGCAGGTCTCTGCCTGACAAGAAAGTCCGTCTCTCTTCCACTGAAGCATCTTCCTGGCGCGCGCCCGTAATGGCTTCTGCCAGCTCGTAACACATATTAATCACTGCAAATTACTTCAAGGCAACCTCGGTGTGGATATATCAGGAGAACAGATACGGAGCCTTTGTTCATCCGTGAACCGGGTTGATGTTAACCCCGAGTAATTACTGTCCCGTGGCTGTTTGGTGGCTTGGGGACAATCTGCGGGTGGATCTCTGACCGATGGCCAGGGAAAACCGAGTGTGATAGGAACCCACCAAGGCTGAAGCTAATGGAGCTGGCCTGGGATTAGATTAATCACAGGGAACAAACTCAAAGCAAATTGGTAGGTCAGCACGGGGAATGCACTCAGGCTGTTTCTTTGCAAAAGATAAATGGGTGATTTTAAATGTCATCACAGACTTCTCTCATTAGGCTAAATTCACTTGAGAGTGCTTTTTCATTCAGAAGAACATCACGTGGAATAGAAATTGCTCAGCAACAAAGCAGGATATAAAAAGGTTAATGATTTTAAGGCAAAGTTAGATATAAGCCCTGGTGACAGCACTTTTTTTTTTTGTCATTTCAGTGCGTGTTTCTGTCTGCATAAAAGCGCTCTGGATCTGGGGGAAGAGTTCATGACTCTGCTCTTCTGTCTGATGTTTTCAAGACCTGCAACCTGTCACTGGCGTTTAGGTATTTAAGCTTTTGCCTTCCAGCCTTGTCTTGGGAACAGCGAGCAGCTCCACTCATTGATAGGTGGAATTAATGGGTAATTCTCTCAAATTAGAAAACCTTGGCTCCCTGTGTTTCAAACAAACTCAAAACACCTGCCACTGCCTTTGCAGCCATGGTGTCTCAGCGGAGACGAGGGTAACCTGGATGAGGAGAAGAGCAGGTCTTTGTGGTGGTCTTCCGCTGTGAGGTTGGGAGAGCACTTCTTGTTCCCAGGACCTTTGTGAAGGTGGGAGACTATTGCTGCCTTCTTCTGCACAGGTTTCACAGCCTTGAGGGCTGCTTCTCTCCTCGTGGTGCAACTGGGGGTCTTGGGCAATTTATTTTGCCTTTGGGTACCTCTGTGGAGCTGCGTGGCTTGAAGGTGGTGAGCCAGGACAGGGTGCTCTGGTGTCAGTGGCTATTTTGGGAGAGGAGTTGGGAGCATGGCAAGCAGGAAGGAAGGGTCTGCCCAGAATAAAAGTGACACCATGGGACAAAGTGTTCCCCTTCAATGTGCTCCGCAGCCGGAATAGCAGCAGCGGCCCTGCCAAGTGAGGGGCCTGCTGCAGGAACAGTTTGGCAAAGGGAAAAATACAGCCAAATTTGTGTTCAGCAGGCTGGTAGTGGGTGGCTGGATTATGCAATCTTGCTGCTACTCAGAAATCATTATCTCTTGCAAAGTGTCACTGAATGAAGCAAAATGGTAGAACAGAAAACTCTCCCCCTCTGCCCTTCCCCAAAACCTGCGTTTTTAAGCACCTCCACTCAAATTCTTGCAATTTGAAACGTCAGACTGCGAGGACAGAGGCTGTAATGAAACTCTAATTAGGAACCTGAGGGCAGGGCTTGGAAAAAAGAGCTATTGCAATGCCAGATATTCCTGGATTTGCTGAATCTTTGTCCTGGAATGGATGAGCCAGGAAGGAATCCTAAAAAGAGAGACGAATACCGTATCCTTTCCCTTCAGTGTGCTCTTCTGTAAGCGCAGTCATTTCTGGGAGAGGTATCAAGACTTACAGCTCTTCTCGACGCTGCCGTGTGGGATGAATGAGTTCCCATGAATGGAAGAATCAGCACCATGCAGAAATCACAGTGTGCTTTTGCCTTGGAAAGCAGGATTTTAGTTTGACAGTTGTGCTCTACAGCTTCTGCTGTTTTGCAGTGCCCACGTAAGAATCCTCGGTTAGTTGCCTGGCTTGCAAATTAAGGAAATTAGGCTAATTTATTGTCACTGGGAGTAACTTTGACCTCCTGAAGGTGGATTTTAGGTTAATGTTAACTAAGGGTTAATTAAGAACACGTTTGCCTTGTCCCTTGTGAGGTTTTACGCCAGGAACAAAGAAGGACTCAGCTTGGTTTTCGGATCCTGCAGAGGTGTCGGAGCTGAGAGCTAGGAAAAGGTTGCTTGCAGCACTCTTGCTTGTAGACCTAGCAAGTAGGGTGTGGAGCCGCTGGGAGGCCGTAAGCAAAGGCACCCCACGGAGATGGTCTGCGCTGAGGGGTTTTCCCAAGGACCTCCCCACTCGAAAGCACAACGATCCCATGAACAATCCTAGAAATGCAACGTAGCGTGAAACCAAAGTCCTGACTCTTCAGGAACCAATCTTAATAGTTATCCCTAACATTAAGGAACCCTCAAAGAAATAAATTGGAAGCAAGTGTGACTGCGACCCACTGCAATAGCCAAAAGCTTCTGCCTCGTGTGGTCCCTAAGGGCTGGGCAGGCCCTCTTGGCACTCAGCCTTTCACTTCAGGGTTTTCCAGCGTATTAAAATTGCTCTCCCAACTCGCACAACTGAACGAGCGTTTACGGTGGTGGTGGTGGTGGGGAGCCACGTGTGATGCTGCCCTTAGGCCTGAGCCCGTGGCTGCAGGTTTTGGTGTGAAGCAATTCTGCGCAGGGGCTGAGAAACCGCTTGTGGCTCCGGAGCTTTGCTGACCCGAAGCTGGTTCCTCCTGGTGCTCGTTGCCAGAGGAGAGGAGCTGTCGGTGGTGAGATCGGAGCATGCCTGGGTTTCGGTCTTCTGGCCTTCTATGCAAACTTAGAGCGATTACTTCCACCTTACGAGCTCCTGGGAGCAGCTCCGAAAGGAAAGCGCGCCTACCAGAGATTTCCAGTGCTGTTTTGGCAACCCAGGTGTTGCGTTTTCCATTTTCCTTTTCTGAGTTTTGTTTCCTTTCACCTTTTAAATTTCTTTGCCCTTTCCCCCCAGTGGAACGCTCGCCTTCTCAGATTGAAACCAGAAGTTTGTTCAGCTCCCTGTGAAGGCTATTTTGTTAACAATGCAGCTCCAGTACCCTTTCAAATGGTATTTTCCATACAAAAATGTTTATTTTAGGGAAACCACATCTGATGGAAAAAAGTCTGCATTAAAAAAAAGAAAAGCCAACCAGTTTCTAGCAGCTTCCGTATTTAAATGTTTCTATGGTTCAACTGTGGTTTCATGGAGTAAAACAATTAGAGATAACGCAAGTTCTTCATTTTAGCTAAGTTAATTAATTAAAGAGGAAATAATCTTTTAACTGAGGAATGAAGGCTCCGTGCCTTAGAGACTAATTGTGACCCTATGAATCCTAGAAATGTTAATGTTTAAGTTGCAAAGCAGGGGTGTTTTAAAGCTTTTATGGATACGGTAGCTTTTATGGATACGGAGCAATGCAAGCTAGGTAAAACCTTGTTTTGTGGCGAGCCGCCCTTGGGTAACAAGCAACTACTGATTACAGTTGAGTTATTGGTAAACGCAGCTCCGTGGCAGTCTGAATCGGGTCTGAGGCAGCAAACTCTCCGTCAGGGAAACGGTTTCTAGAGCCCTGACTGAAAACAGACGTTTGTGAAGCCGGTAGTAAATGCTCTGGAAGCAGTCTGACGGGTTTTGCAGTCCTTTAGCACTTGAAATGCTTTGCGAAGGATTTCTGTTTTGGAAGAAAACAGAGCAAGGTTACTTTGAAAAGACTTTTGGCTGTTGTTTTGTTGTCCCGGGTTTATAGACTGCAGCAAAAGGACAGAGCAAAAGGGAACGTGAGACTTTCTGTCGTGGCGCTTGAGAGCGAAGCCAGGTTTCAAAATCTGAAAATCCTTGGCGGCATCGAAAAATCTGTCTCCTGCCCAGCGGTAGCCGGAAAAAGAAATCCCAATTTAGCGCTAACAGTTTAATGACCAGAAGTGCCCAAGGGGGCTCTTCCGGCAAGGTCGGGGTCCGAGCGCCGCGGAGCGCCCTAGGGAGAGCTGCCCTGGGGCAGACCCGCGCCGAGCCCCCCTCCCTCCTGCGCGGCCGGGGCCGGGGCCGCGGGAGGCTGCGCTGCTGGAGCCTGCCCCGTGCACGCTACCTGCACTTGCACTGCCTAAACGTGCAAGTCTGGCCTCCGGGACGGCTGCTGCATCGTTTTCCCGGAGCATTTGATTAATGCAATTTTCATTTTTTTTAAATTTTTTGGACCATTTTTGCTGGAGATAGCTATCTGTCTGGCAATTAATAGGTATTCATATAAAACAGGCGAATAATGCAAAGGCTACTTAAATTTGGTCAAGGTCCCCAATTCAAAAGCTGGCACAGCACAGAGTGCCAACAGAAGAAAGCAAACTAGTGGCAAGCCTTAAAAGCACAACGAGTAGGAAAGGTGAGAGGGTGCTGAGTGGTTAAGGGAGGTAAAAGGTCCAAGCTCCTTCGGAGTCAGCTCTACAGACCAAAGCAGGGTTGTCACAGGGCTAACAGCATTTTGAGCTCCTTCCTTCTGGATGAGACTCCTCAAGGCTTTCTCTGTCCTGGAGCAGCATTTGGAAACTGCCCCTGGTGTACAGAATTAAAACAGTCGTTAAGTGCCACAGCGCTCCCCGAGGCCGGCACGTGGGCTTCCTCCTCTGCGGGTTTGGTGGCAAGAGTAAGTGGTAGTCTCAGTGCAGCGGGCGGAGAAGTCTCCGCGTGTAGGGTGAGAAAGGAGAGGTTGTGTATTTCCTTGGGAGATTGTGTGCCGTTGTGTGTAAAGGTCTCACGCCCATGTTTTAGGACATACTAAGTTTGGAAATTTTGCTTTTCTCCTATTATTCCCCCACCAGCCATGTTGGAGGGTGTGGGTCCCCTCCCTTCACCACCTGTGTTTAGTAAGTCATTGAAGTAGTGGTTTTGTTTTTTGTTTGGTTTTGTTTTTTGACTTTGAAAGGTGGCGATGCTCGGAGAGACGGCAGGAACGTAACAGCACGAGAAACGGTGCCTGAGTGCTGTGTCCTGGGTGTGTTTTAAACAACAGAACACGTGAATAAGGTAATACAGTGCGCTGGATTCCCAAATTACTGGAAAATTTGATATATGTGAACAAGCATCACACGTGGCTCCTCAGACACGATGGATGGCTGGTTTCTGGCAGCTTTGCAAGCCCAGCAAAACACATAGAAATCCACAGCTCACAGATATCTTAAAGCAAAAGTTTTCTATCCCTATGCACTTTTTAAAGTATCTGAGAGAGAAAGTAGTTTCATTAGTTCTATTTTATTGTATACACATCTCCAGTGAGATAGGTTTAAATTTTTAAAAACCAATATACAGAGCCAATCTACAGCACAGGTAAAGTCTGTTACTGATTAAATACCGTTGCATCCTCATCTGAGGACAAAAAGCTTACCTCTCCAACTTGAGACTTGAGCTTCAGGCTTGAACCCTGAAAGACACTTCTAGGGGGAAACGTCTTCATTTTCTTGACATTTGAAAGATTAAACCTATCGCACCTCTTCCAGTTCCTCCTCGCTCCCCAGTGCATATTCTGATTAAAAAGCTCAGCCTGCCAGATCTTGCTGGATTTGTAGAGCTCATTAGGAGGAGCATTAACTGATGCGTTGAGTTGGTGGCATGATGCTCCCCAGGAGCTGTCGGTATGCAGGAGCGGGGAGATGCCAGGCAGTGGGAAGTGGGGGGTGTGTGTGGTGGTGGTTGTTGTTGTTGTTTTTAAACATCTCAATATCCTGGCTTTTGAGACGTGACCAGGAATAGCTGCAGTTACATTATCCGTTTTACAAAAAACAACACTGAGAATGCAAAAATACAAGGGTTGTTTCCCGGGCCGTGTAGCTAGAGGCCAGGCTGGGACCTGTCTTTGAACAGTGTCTTAGTCCTCCGGTACCCCCGCGTCCCCAGGCCGTTTGGAGACGGGGCCAGAGATGGGGACTGCAATGTGTTAGGTGACATAGGAACCTGGAGCAAGCGCGATGGTGTCCCCTCCCTCCTGCCTCGCAAGGCTACAAAGGAGGGCTACGAGGGTGATGAGGGGACTGGAGCACCTCTCCTATGAAGAAAGACTGCGAGAGCTGGGCCTGTTCAGCCTGGAGAAGAGAAGACTGCGAGGCGATCTCATCAATGTGTACAAGTATCTGAAGGGGGGGGGTGTCGAGAGGATGGGGCCAGCCTCTTCTCCGTGGTGCCCAGCAACAGGACAAGAGGCAACGGGCACAAACTGAAGCACAGGAAGCTCCATCTGAACATGAGGAAAAACTTCTTTCCCGTGAGGGTGACGGAGAACAGGTTGCCCAGAGAGGTGGTGGAGTCTCCTTCCCTGGAGATATTCAAAACCCGCCTGGATGTGATCCTGGGAAATATGCTCTAGAGGACCCTGCTTGAGCAGGGAGGTTGGACTAGGTGATCTCCAGAGGTCCCTTCCAACCTCAACCATTCTGTGATTCTGTGAAGGCAAGCAAGTTAGACCACGGCACTGAAGCAGCCCCCAGGCCCTCCTCTCCCTTGCGCACCCTTGGCCCGCTCTCTACTCGCAGCATCTGTGCAAACTACAGCAGGCTCTGAGGTTATCGCACCTTTACGTTAGCGATGCTGTCGTACGACTGCTAATAATGTAAGTTGGGGTTTTGAAAGTTAACCTATGGCCCAGCAAGCTCCTTGTGTGGAGGCAAGGTGTTGATGAGCGCAGTGAAAAGCTGCTGGCAGTTGTCACTGCAGGTTAGTAATACTGTACCAATGACTTGAGGGCAGTCTTTCTGTTGAGATCAAACTGCAGGACCACATTGTTGCACCTGTGGTTGAAGCATATTTGGAAAAAAGAAAAAAAAGAAGTGTTGACTTAACAATTTTACAAGCATCCTTAATGTCTTCTGGATTCGGGCTCATCACATATCTTAAAGAGAGAACAGGACATCGGGTAGACAAGTTGCGGGCTTGGAACAAGGCCATGTGTTTGCACTAGCCGGAAGCTACAACTGCCAGCTGCAGGCTGGTGCTGTGTGCTGCTGAGTCAAGATGTGATGACAACAGAAGCTGAGTGTCAGAAACAAAACATTAATATGACTATGTTTTTTAACTGTCAACAAAAGAGGGTGCCAGTTGTGGACAATATAATCCATTTTAGGTTATATCTTTGTGAATTAATTTTCCTAAAGAAGTGATGCATGCTTTCACGGATAAAAGCCCATGTTAATCGTATGGAAGATCTGCAGAGGGCTTTGTGCTATAGTGTGTGGTAGCGCATGTGGACAGGCTAGCTAGTGCTCTGTGTGGTCACCAACACTCGTGCATCTAAATGCATCACGATCTTTGATTTGTATGTTTTTTTTTTTTTTCCTCCAGCACTCTTGATGTTTGCATGCTGCTGTTCTGCTGGCTGAAATCCATCAGATGCGGTCCTAGGCACATAAGACTTTAAACATTTCAGAAAGGTCACAAAAGCTGACAAGGCACGTCTATGCTGGTGTCTCGCTCTGTCTCTTTTTTCCCTCTCTGCAGAGGAATCGTCTTCTGAAAACAGAGCACTTTCCTTCTAAATCTTTATTCTTTTGTAGAGCACAAGCGTCCACCCGCCCGCCCACCTCCGTTACAAGCGTGTGTTATGAGGGAAGGAGTATGCCGTTCCTATTTCTTTTGTCTTTCTTAATAAATCAATTGATTTAGAAATAATGACTGTAAGAGTTTGTGCAATTATTTGGGTGCTAAAAGGATTATTTTGGAGGTGAAGGTTAGATGTTACATTCTTAAACATCAGTGTGAAGAAATATTGCTTGGTCACAAAAAGTGGGGATTTTTTGAGGGGGAGGAGTGTGTAATATGGCAGTACGGAGGCACTTGTTTTTGATCTTTCTGCTCTAGCTTTTATCACAGTAATTAGGAGAAACTACAGCAAATTGTCCAGCTTGTCATTGTCCCTTCTTCCCTCTCCATCGTCTTGGAGTAACGAGAGAAGCTGCTGGAGAAAGGGCGCCAAGCTCTCAGCGGAGCATCGAGAGCAACCTGCAAAGACGGGTTGTATTCGTGTATAGAGGACAAGGAGGGTTCAAGACAGATATGTGGATGGTGGGGTTGCTCTGGTAGGAAATCTTGAAGGGCAAGGGAGAAAAAGTCATGCCGGGAGCAAGCTCCCTGGAATCAAAAGGCTGTTACGCTCTGGCCGCGTTACCTGCTTGCGTTTCGGTGGAGATTGCTCCCCGGCCTGCGAGTCCGAATCGCGGCTTTGCCCGATCCTGATCTCTCTTTCCCGGCTCTGCGCCAGCTGGCGAGCGAAGGGGGACGGCGAGCAGAGCTCGCCGCCGGGACCCGCCGGAAGCGGTGCCAGCTCACCCCGGCTTTGCGCTCGGTTCTCTCGCGCCCCGACGGCGTTTGTAAGCTGAAGCCCGTTTGCGATTAAATCGGGGTCTTTCAGGGCAGCCTTTTAGCTGGAAGAACTTAGCGGTGGTTATGGTGGGGAGCGCAGCAGTCGTCGCGCCTTCGTTGGCGGGGAGGCTGCGGGTGGGATCGCGGCCCAGCATCGGTCGCTGCTGGCAGTTTCCGTGAAATGGGCCGGCTGCGGGAGGCAGTTTTCCGCTCGCTTAAAACCTGCCAGGCTGGGAAAGAGGTGGGAAGTCTGTTGGCAGAAGCGTGTCCGCTAGGAGCTCGAGGAGCGCAGTATCTCCGGGGACAGCTGAAGATTAGGAAGGCGCGCTGGAGGCTGCTGCGGGAAAAATAAATTTGGTGAGCCTGACGTGTATTTTATTTTGCGTGCTGGGGTAAGTCGGCACTTTCTGTCGTGTGCTGTGTTTGCAGCAGTAGAAAAACTTTTCTAATGGGGATGAAGCCAGCAACTAAATGAAGGCTTTCAGGTCCTCCGGACTCCTGTCGGCAAAAGATGGGTTTGGGGCAAAGAGGGGTCCTACGGTGATGCTGCTTGTTGTTTATCCTGCCGCTGAGGCCCTTGCTAGCACGTGCTGTAGAGCAACCTTCCTCAGCACGACGTTCGCTGGAGAAATAACTGAACTGACAAATCGCTATTAATTTATTTAAAGGATTGTGTGTTCTTCTGGGAATAAAAACAAGCTTGATGCACCAATATGCTGGCAACACTTTGATAGATCCAATTCTCCCTCTGACTTACTGGACCGTTTGTGACGGACATACATATTCTTTTTTTTCAACAGCTGGAGAAATCGAAGCAACCTATTGCAGTCCCATTCCAGGCAGAGAGATCCCTACAAAATATGATAAAGTGTCTCTTTATTGGTCAGATAAAATAGGTGAAGTCAGAAATCATACTGCAACATCACTGTTTTTCATCTTATTTTTAATAAGGGAAGGAACAGACTTAACAGTTTTGTCCCTCAGAGGAATCTTACTCAGTTTATTTTTAATTCACACTTCAGACTTGCCTGGATTATTCTTTTCCCTGCACGGCAGCTTTTCATATAGTGATGGGATCAAGGAGAGAGAAGTTAGATCTCTGCCACTGCTTGTCTGTGTGCATGAATGCCCAGGCTTAAGTATCTAGAGAGTGTTGCATCCCTGTTTCTAAGTGGCAGATTTGCAAGATCTTGAAAATTCTTTGTTTGAAAATTCTTTGAAAAGACCGCTTTTCTTCAGGAAATGCTTGTTCAGCAAAATACTTGGCTTTTGCAGGAATATGGAGATTTCCACCTGAGCTTTCTGTGGGAATTTGTCAGCGTAATTTGTTTAGACAACATCATTTTGATCTTACACGCTCACAAGAAATCATGATATTGAGGTATTCTTAAGACCAACGTTATAATGTAAAATGTTTGAGAAAGTTAAAATATTGCAAAAACATTCTAGACTTTCTTATTTATTCTTGCTCCTGCGCCACCTCTCAGTTCCATTTCAGGAGAACCAAGGAAAACTGAATAAGCCTGAAAGTCTGTATTTTGGCTAGCCTAATTTAAAGGGGTACTTGGAAAATGTGCAATATTCACAGGTAGAAATAGGCATTTCAAATTAGTCCTCAAAAGCTTAAGGCATGTAGTGAGGACTGTCAGCAGATAGCTAGTGGGGAAAGTGGATTGTTTTCCTTAACTTCATTCTTAGATCGTCGCTTAAATATCAGTGGGCGTCTCTGCTGCGTTTTGAGATGCTCCTGTAGGATGCTATTACGGCAAGGTTTGCTGTCCGTCCAGAGAATGCGTCTATGAATACCAGTACTGAAGCCAGTAAATACATATTTCACTGAAACTCTCTGCTTTTCTGAATGCTTTGAGGCTGTGGAGTTTGTGTTGGGCCAGACTTGCTTTTCACATAACGAAGACCCCGATTTCCTTCGTCTACGGCAGCGTGCAGCGCTGTCCTCTCCCACCTTCCCTTCGCTCCTAGGGAGAGTAGGGCTTGTGGAGCTGTGCCTTAGATCTTTCTTCTTTAATTGTTTTATTTATTCACCTGCATTTCTCTGCTCCACTAATTTTGAGCTCCTCTTCGGGGAACAGAATGTCTTTAAAAAAATAACTGTTCTGGGGCATTTTGCAGGGAAGGCAGCTGGAGTTACTAAGCTCGGTCCCTCCCTTTTGGTAGCACTAAAATGCATCTGTAACCAGCGGAAGAGTACTCCATCCCCTTTCTGTACGAAAAAAGAAGCTCAGCGTGCCTTGGCGATGCCCGTACTTTCCTTGCCAGCTGCAAAGACTGCAGACAGCAGAAAGCTGGGACTTCTCGAGCGTGGTCCCAGGGTGTTCGGTACTGCATCTGGGATGAAAGGGTTTGCATAACGCCCGAGTACTCACCTCCGCATCTCCGCTCGCCCCTTCGTTCCCGTAGGTGAGGCGATGTGTGTTTGTGCGGCTTACGTACTATATAGCCGCTTTGTCGCAAGATGCGCTTACACCCAGCGCGTTCATCAAGTGTGGGCTTTGCACAGATTGTTCTTCTTGCTTCTAACTATCTGGGTTTGGTGCTTGTGACTGGGTGGGATAACAGATTACTGCTATTGTTATTTGGGAACAGCAGCTCCCAGGAGCCGAACAGCGAAGCTTACAGAGCGTCTAGGAAGCGCCGGGTGGGTGTAGTAAATCCTCCTGGAGGAGGTGGGTTTGGAGGAGGTGTCAGATCCGTGTGTCCGCAGGATCCACAGATCTGTCGTGGCTTGTCGGGCAGCACTGCTGCCGAGCATCTGAGGAGCTGGTGGCCCGGTGTCGTCAGTAAAATCGGACTTTTTTTTTCCACTTTCTCTGTCCGAGGCTATCCAGACTCAGGCAGAGCAAAAAGAAAAGAGCCAGGATGTAGAACAGTGACGAGTTGTGCTCATTAATTGTGTGTCTCCTCCTTGAAATAAGACATCCTCACGACTGCCAGAAAAATGGCACGTTTTAAGAAAAGGAACCTCCCGCGACCGCGTGCTCTGGGAGCATCTGCCTTTCTGACGGTTCTCCCCGTAAAACGTGAAAGCCTTGGCCAGTTCTGGCAAAAGCAAACACAAGTTTCAGAAATGTGAAGCCTGTGAAAATAGGCAGCAGTCAGAGGCAAAACCCAGGCAGAGGTCCCACTGAGGGCAGGGAGGTGCGCGCTCCGAATTTATTAGGCTTGCAGGAATCGGCAAAGGCCGGAGCTGTTACGAGCGCCCCACGCGTCGAGAGCGCTGCGGTAGCAGTTTGCTCCCTGCCTCTCCAGCTCACTCGTTGCATTTCTCCCTGTGCTACTGCTTGGCTCTTCCGCTTCAGCCTGAGTCCAAGCCCGTTCCCAGTCCTGTAGTCAGAAATCGGACGAGTGTAATCGCATATGCATTTATTAAAGATTTGCAGGTTTGCCCGCGTGCGTGCCTGCTACTCGCGGGATGTGATTTCTGGTGGAGCACAGGGTAGTTGACAGCATTTGCTCCATCCGCGATTGTAAGAGCCACGAGTAGCTCATCCTGCTGCTCTTCCCGTCCTGAGGGGAGGACCCCATTCTCTGCTTTCCCCCTTCTAGGATTATCCACGTCTGACTTGCTCTTTCCCGCTAGCCCTAGCTGCTGCCTTCAGCTCTTGCCTTGACTCTTGTGTGTGCGTGGTGGGGAATCATTAACATGAAAATAGGGAAATCTCAGTTCTGTCCAAGCTCTCCTGCTGTATGGTTTTGAGGAAATCGCTTCGAGCTGTTAATGATCTTGCATGCATCTTTGAGAGTAAGAGATAAAACACACCGCACAGGCTGATCATCGGGAAGTGTGGCTTGGGCAGTGCTGGAGCCTTTACTGGCTTCTGTCTGAAACATCCTGGCGCGCTGGTTTGATGGTTTAATTACATGCTGTGGGTAGAAAGTTTTTCCACGTCTTTCTTTAAACCCTGTTGCCTTGTAGTTTCACCTGATGTTCTCTCGTCCTTGAATTGCAGGAAACAGTGAAAAATCAGCCATGCAGCACCTTGTAGAAAAGGCTTTGCTTATCGCGTTGGTGTGCAGTGGTCCCACCTGCATCCCGTCAGCCTGAACGTGTGAAAGCACGCAGTCCTTCATGGAAGCGCTGCCTGGCATCTTTTAAGCTCAGAGATGAGTGCAAGGTTCTCTTGATGCTGAGTATCTGTCCACCAACCTGTTGTCTGAAAGGCATTTCGGCAACTGCTCGGTCTGGGTGGTGTTAGCCGGCTGTCAGGCTATAGCTGCTTGCCAGCAGTGCTGGCATGGAAATGGCAATGCAGCAACGAAAGCGCTGTTATCAGTGCCAGCTCGTCTCTGTCCTGCCACTCGTCCCATCCTAAAGGGAGGACCCAATTTGCTGCTTCCCCCCGTCTAGGATTATTTATCTATGCTAGCTTGCTCTTTTGTTGGCAGCTCTAGACCCTTTCTCAGCCTGATGTCTCGCTTAATCTCTAGGTCCTTGGATGATAGGGTTACTTTGTCTCTCATTGCCTACGTAGAACCTGCCCAGCTCGATCCCTGCTGGTGGCAGGGTGGGAGGCAAGGCTGGTGGCTTCACTGGGCGGCTGCCTGGCACGTCTGCTCCGTGCCGTGCAACAGGGGTCTTGCAATCTATGTCCTTCGCTGCTATTCTTTAGGGAATAGGCTGCCTCGCCGCAGGCTTGCCAGGTGTGGAGTGGATGGTCTCTTAACAGATGTCACATTTGCACCCTATAGCAGCCATACAGGTTTTCTCTTATGGTATTTGCGAAACATCCACAGGCCATAAGAAATGTGAATTTTCTTCTGAATAAGACTGGAGCAATTAATAAAGTTCGTGTCAGTGCTGCTTCACAAGCAGGGCACCCAATTTCCTCGGCTGTTGAAGTCTGACAAAATTTCTGTGGTCTTTAATGGAAGAAATTGGGATGTTGAAATGTTGTTTTGGCCTGGATAAGTCATTGATTATTTAATTAAGCCCTTAATCAAAGAAAAATGAGGAAGCTTCAATTCTCTCCTTACCCTCACAACAAATAAGGATGCAAACTGCCAGAAAAATGTTCTAATGATTGTATCCTGTTGGTCCTCTTAAGAGGCAAGGGCTTTAAATGGAATTATGGTAATGATGTGATCACTGTCTGGGCTGGCTTAATGAGTTTCGGGACTGTTGCAATATTCAATACTTTGAAAATGCACTTAAGAAAAATACTTCCTGCTCCATTCCAAAAAGATTAGAAAGAAGTGACAGATTTTGCTGTTGTGTTGGCTATAGCGTATGTAGTTCTATCCACTGCCAAAATACTGCTGGTTCGAACGCTGCGCTCCTCTGTGGATTTGACAGCTTGATGCTTCACCGTAACCTCAAGAATGGGCTCTTAGAAACTGTGATTTGACTAATAAAATATATGATTATAAGTTATAAATTAGATTATGCAGTTATGTTAGTGGGAAACTCTTTGGAGTGTGCGTTATGTTCATGCATATGTATAAAAAGAGTGGGTTGAGTGTCAGGAAAACAGAGGCCTCTGTGTCAGTCTTGCATAATTAGCCTGGGCATTAGGGGATTTTGCCAAGAGGAAAACAAGATGAAAAATGCGGGGAACAAGTGAAGTGGCTCCATATGAGGCCCAGTCCCTGGTCTGGTTCTGGTAAGTGGTCTCCAGTTGCTCCTTTAGGCAGGAGAAATGGTCACAAGAGCATCTTCATCGCTGGCGTTAGCTTGCCTCCTCTTGGCAGTCTTGCCCCGGGGGGTGAGAGCTGCTGGAGTAGCTCTGTGCCCGGGCAATGTTCTGCGCAGAGAGAGGCAAGCGGCAGTCAGTGATGGAGAAAGCTTACCAGGCTTTGCTGGAGAGCATGTCTTGACCAACCCCGGTCCAACTGCTGAAAATGCCGGGGATGGGTCAGAAAATGTGCTCGTGCAAGAAAGTCCGATTTGGGTGGAACTTCTTGCTCGAGAACAAAACATAATCCATAATCTTTCCATAATCTGAGTTTTCCATAATCTGAGTCTTTCTTTTTGCCTGGAATAATTTTAAATTGTGAAGGTGAGGGGGCTGTAAGTTTACATGGTTCGTTACTAACTTTGGGGCCCAGATAAGTGATCGCCGGCGGAATGAGATATGTCCCGTTGTTGTACCTCCTTTTGAACTGGGGTATTCAGTTTATACACCTGACTGCTTGGCCCTTCTACCCAGCCCTAATTTCACTTTAAAAAAAGCACATAATGTTAATGCTCCCAACCTCTGTTTAGTCAGGGGAAAGGAGCTGTGTCAGGACTGAGAATGGCATCTCTGGGAATTAACATTTTTTGTACTAGAAATGTTAAATGATTTTCCGGACTGTTGAAATTTAATTAGTTTTACTGTTTAATAACGATGCTTTGTATCTTTTGTTAATCCCCAAGAAAATTAATTCAAACATCCATGACTTCTGAGGGGGATGTGGGTAAATAGGACCAGCTTACAATTTCTGGGTGTGGTGAGAAAAGCAAACGTTTTGCCCTCATCCTTGGAAACTCACTCACAGTCTCCGAAATAGGTTTTTTTTTTTTTTTAAATTCAAAACTTAAGACACATGCCCAGAGCGTTAAAGATATCCAGAGTATTAATAAAATACAGTAATGTGTTGCATATGGTTCACATGACAAAGATATCAAATGAGTAAATAGTATTCAAGAAATCAAAGAAGTGTAATAAATCGCAGCGGCGTTCAGGCACGCCCAGGATTCAAGCGAGTGATCTGACTCACAATGCTGTGTCTGTCTAGACACACGCTCTTTTCTGCATGCCAGAAAAATGTCAGGTTTCGCCGGTACCTGGGGAGGGATCCAGGCATGCACTCTGCGATTATGTTGCAGAGATCTAGTACAGAAGTTTTATTGATACATGCAGGCATTTATTCTAATGTATATGCTGGAAAAGATGGCAAGAGACGTAACAAATAAGCATGTATCTCCTATGTGGAACAAATGTTCTGCTGTTTTCTTTTAGTCAATTAAGATGTTGTTTGTAAGTACAAAATGTTTGTTCTAGACAGACTGATATATGGAGCAAAGCCGGGGCTGCGTTTTCCAGGAACAAACAGTCCCGTGGAACGAGCACGTGCTGCTTGGAGCAGGGAGAAATGTTAAACGCAAGTAGATATTGTAAAATCTCTCCAGTTGCTCAGTGTGGATATCTGTGATGGTGGTTTGGTTTTTTCAGGATAAACTCATTTGGCTATTAAACTACTGGAAAGAAATCCTCCACTTGTACAAAGAAGCCTGAATGAATTGTGTGCCTTTATATTTATAAAGGATGCCATTATGATTTCTGATCCTAGGAAAAAAAAACCCACTTCACAGTTCCCCCATGGTTTTCATTTAAAAAAAAAAAAGGCATTTGCATCAAAACTCTGAACATAAAACTCTGAACCTCTATTGCCTCTCTTGGTATAAAAACTTGCATTAACGTTTTTGTGGACCTTTTAACCTGTAGAGGTATTTACTGATATATATATAAGTATATGTATGTAAAACGGCAGTAGCTAAACCCTGTGTACCTTCCTCTGTAATTCTATGCCTGTAGAAAGATGCCTATAAAACTGTATTATTGGGAAGATGCTGGGAAGGGAAAAAAGGATTGAATGGCTTCTGTAGTTCTGGGGCGATAAATTCCTGTGCTTGCCGCATAAACCTCGTTTCCTTGCTGGGATCTCTTCCAGTGGCTGAAAATGGAGCCACTTTTCACTTGGCTGGTCGACGGAGATCCACTCTGGCCTTGTCTCGGTCATTCAGGCCGCAGGTTTGCGTCTTCAAATGCACAAGTCGGTTTGAAACCCTCTAGCTTCCAGCTGTGGAGGCTTATCCCAAGCAGCAGGTGCTCTAATCTCTCACTTTTGGGCTCTCTAGCCAGGACATGATTTAAAAAATTTCGGGCTTCTTTTTACCCCTATCAGCTTTTTTCAAGTGCTGCCTTTTGAAACTCTCTAGAGGGATGTGGAGAAAAAAAAGAAAAAAAGAAAAAAAGCTTAATCGCTATGAATAAAACAGCCAATATTTAGTTACCAAATGGTCCAATGCTTCATTGACAATCCTACTTTTTAAAAGCTCCCTCCCTCCTCCTCCCAGACTCCCCGATTCAAATCATCCATTGCGAACCTTTTTCTGAAACAGGAAACCCTAAAGAAAGAGGCAACTCTCCAAAGCTGAGGCCGTAACTGATAAGAGACCGAAGTGTAAAACTGGGTTGCAGGCTGGTGGGGCAAGTGATGGCTCTACACGGCGGTTGTGCAGTGTCCAGCTTTGGCACAGCCCCGACCGCAGAGCTCCTCAGTTCCTTCTGTGACGCCCACCTAGCTCTCTGCCTTGTTTGCCTGCCTGTGGAGCTCGGAAAACTTGCGTGTCCTCCAGTCTGGATGTAACCTAAACGTCCTTTTCCAGAGAAAACAGTTGGGAAAACCTACTCCTCAGACTAGCAGGCAGAGGGATGATCTGTGACGACTTGAACCTGGCGTGACTCCTGATGAGCTCCCTGGCTTGGGCAGTGCCGGAGGCCAAAGCAGATGAGCATAAACAGCCCCTTGTCTCCCATTATCTGAGAAGACAGAAGCAGTTTTGGCCCTGTTATGTGACATTTATAGAGCATGACACTGCTGCTGATCTTGCCTGGAGGGAATTCACTGGTGAGGCGTCCTGGCCTAGTGAGAGCGATTTTGTTTTGTTTTTTGGACGAACATCAAATCGTCTTTCATTATGACATTTAGCTCTTGGAGGTCTTTCCCCAAATGACTGATGCACGTTGTGAACACAGAGAGCTGGTCTGGGCTTGCTGCTGCCGCGTAGGAGCCCTCTCAGCCTGGCCTGTGGGGCTGGCGAGGGCAGGGGACAGTGGGGCAGAGGGGGAACCCCTTGCCTCTCGCAAGGGCTCATGGTCAAGTTAAGGGTTGCAGGGCTGGGTGGTTTTGGTAATTTGTCTCCAGCTGTCCTCAGCTGGAGTATGGCAAATATAGCATTGGGACTGAGTGGGAGCTGTGGGATGCAGAGAGGAAACGGGGTGGAGAAAGTCAAACACTGAAGACCCTAAAGATCGACCCCGTCTATGTTAAAATTGAGTTACTTGGCCAGATACGCAGCTACAAATGCCTTGATGACAGAGGTCAGTTTTACTAGAATACCTTTCAGAAGCCCTGAATTCATCAGTTTGACACTAATATTCACCTGAAAGCCTGTCATTACTAAATTCAGTCCTTTGTGAACATGAAAAAGTCTTTGCAGGATGTTTTGGTAAGGCATTTTGGGTGCAAGCCCTGATGCACTGGGTGGAGGCAGCCAGGAGTGTACTCTTGGTCTGAGTGGCACCGTGGGCTTCATCAGCTCTGGATGCTGTTCTAGCCTGGTGCTTTCTGCTGGGCTGAATAAATGAAATGACAAAACATCCCAAGGGGGTGAGCTGGTGAGGGGACAGCACGTGGGTATGTTGTTGGCCCTGCAGCAGGTGCTGAGCTGCTATTGTTTCCCAGCTGTTGCTATTATTTAACAAAATGGGTTTGATAAATATGAATAAAGGTGGTGAACGGGAACATCCCCCCTTTATTTACTCTTAAAATTTTGACGAAGCAGTCAAGTGAGATGCCTTCATGGTATGACGTTGTTTTTGATTCTAAATAGAAAACAGTGCTATGCTAAAATCTAGGGAATCACGAAGGTAGCAATGGTGGGAGGGTAAAAATCCAGTGTCCTGTAGCCTGGAAGTTTATGAAGCATTACAACAACGCCTGGAGCCCTTCACTGCGGTATAAACTATTCTGTTGCATAAGCACGTCGTCTTATGGCTTAACTCATGGATATAAATTTCCCCCAGGCTGAAAATGGGACCATGCTTCAGCCTAGAAATGTCTGCTATTTATTTATTTTACAGGTTTGGGGGCAGAGAGAAACTTAGCCGTGTTTAACCCTTGCTGTGCTTAATGTTTGCTCCACAGCAAAAGTTACACTTGAATTGGCCATAAAGCAGTGTTTACGTTTGCTTCCCTGCTGAATCTTTACCCAAATAGTATTTCTAGCCTTTTCTAGTATTTCTAGCCTTTTCTAGTATTTCTAGTATTTCTACTATAAAATTCTAGTATTTCTAGTATTGGTGCAATCCCACTTACGATTTTTCTTTACCAATTGTAAATTTTTTTACGAGCTTAAAAGTACTTGGGATAGGGGAAGGGTGTCCAGGAATGATCAGTCTAGGTTTGGACCTGACATAATCTCTGAGAGGCTGCCAGCATCTCTGCAGGAAGCAGACCTGGGGAAGGCTCTGTGGTGGCTGCCTGCGTAGCCAAGTGTGGGTCAGCCTGGACGGCCTCTTCTGCTGGGCAGGCAGGACCAGGTCGGCCTCAAGTTACAAAAGAAGCACTCGGTTCTTACAGGTGGGACCATCTGACTGAATGACTTATTATCTTGAATGGGCTTAAAACAATTTAATCAAGCTGAGCCAAAAGAAAAAGAAATACTTTACGGTTCTAGTGGCGCTTCCTCCGCATGTCCAATATGGGCTCTAAAGCAGTTTTGGAGAGTTCAGCAATGTGTTAAAATAATCTTCATATCAAAAAAGCCAGTTAGCGTATTCTGGTGAACTCTCTGATGATGATTTTGGGGCAACTGATGCTCGTGGATGTCCTAAAGATGAGTCACTTGTTTACCAGTGGTCTCAAGTTTCTGAACCCTTGGTGGCGCTCCTTGGCAGGCCAGCACTGAGATCCTTTGGGGGCTGTCGTTTGGGGTTGGCATAAGCTCTTTGTGCGCTGCATTGCATTTACACCTCAACATGAAGAGCTTTTAATACTTCAGGACCTTGTATATATTTCTTTTTTGTGTCCATGTTGCTGCATATTGACACAGAAGAGGAAAGATGGGGGAAAAGAGGTTGCTTATGGAGAAGAAGCTGGTAAAGTTTCTTGGTACTTGTGGGCATTCCCCAGTGCTTGGACAAGTGCAATTGCTGTCTCAGTGCGGTGTAACCCATGGTACCGACCAGCTAGCCTGCCTCTGTCCCACTTCTACTTTTCTCCGCAGTAGAGCTCTATGGGGTGACAGCACATAGTGCTCATTGTAGTCACCTGAATTATGGCTGTTGGCACTTTTTGATGCAAGGCTGGATTTTGGATTTAAAAAAAACCCAAAAATTCTGTATCCACAAACTCTTCCAGCTTCTTGTCGACAACTGAGAACAAACTGATTTTGGCAAAACCTGAACTTTTTCAGGGTTTGGCTGAAAAGTGCCTATTTTCAATGCTTTCTTTCAAAAAGTAACTTAATTTTTGGCTGATTAAAAAACAGATATGAATTTTTTCCAGTTATAGTGACTATTTTTGCTGTTGAAATTCATCATGACAAAAGGATACATGTCGCATCGAATCTGAATGTTTAGACGTTAGATCTTGGATAAATACTTAAATATTGTCCGATTCCCTCTCTGCATAGGGATGGCTTTTAGAGGTGTATTCCGTGCCCCCCTAGATTATATTTGCACAAGGAAATATGCAGTTGTCCGGGACAGAACTTGCCCAGGAAAGTTTAGATGCTTGCGGTGTCAATGTTTACATCACTTCAGATAACTTGCTTGGAAAATGGAATGAAAAGGCCTTCTTGGACTTGATTCATCTTGTTCTTAATAAGCCTGATGAAGATGCACATATTGCTGTTATTTAAAGTTAGGAGAACTGGATGCCATCTATGGTAGCTGAACAATACACTTCTCTCTTACTCCTCTTCATCCCCCGTGTGTCAATTTTCCTAGTCACCTGTCAGTTATTTGACTTTTCTAGGATGATGCAGAGCTGGGTGGAGAACACTAAAGCGAGAGCTGGGAAGTTAGTGCAATTCTTGGGTCTGTTACAGGTTTGCTGCCGATTCAGGGTGAAACCTGTCCTGTGCCTCAGCTTCTGTGCTGTAAATAGATGATAATATTTACCACCATTGTGAAGTGCTTTGATTTCCGCAGACAAAAAGTTAGGAAAAAATTATCTTCATTATGCTATTACACACTCGGCCCTTCTTACCAATCTTCAGCCCTTGTATTTTGATGATCCTGTTATTTTCTGCTTGTCCTTCATTTTGATTGACTTGATGCAAGATCCCAACTCTTTGCACAGGAAGGAGCACACTACTTTGGGAAAGGAGGTGCAATTTTTGAACAGAATTCAGAAAGGGATGGGATTAAATTAATATATTTCCAGGAAATAAATCAGGCCTCTGAAGGACTGGGCAGGAAGGGAGAGAAACACACCTACTGTTTGAATGACTCCATGGGGTGCCCAGACCCTCCGTGGGGTTAGGGAGCACGTGGGTGAAAACACCTCCTCAGAGGATGCTAGCCAGGAGTTGCTGGCCGAGGTCTAGATGAAGGCTCTGCTATGCTGCAGGGCTGGTGATGGGGAAGAGATAAGGAGCTTTGGGATCATGCCTAATTCTCTTATGCAAAAAGCAACTCTAAATCTTTTTTCTTTTTTTTCAGTTGGTATCACCTGGCCAAGGAATAGAGCCTCCCAAATCTGGCACTATGGGTCTATCAACCAGCTGTGTGCGATTATGGTAAGCCAGCAAGCAGGTACCTGCCTGGGAAGCGCTGCTGGGCAGGCTGCGATGTGGGTAAAGTTTCCGCTCGGTGGGAAATCCCTCTGTTCTGGCGTGACTTTCAGGCTATTTGACTTTTTGAGCCTCACGAGAGGCCTGCACAAGAGCCTTCCCAGCTCGAGCCAGCCCTTCTTACCAGGCTATCTATGTTAAGCTAAGCAAGGCTTGAACTCGAGTAACATGTTCCACCTCTGACTGACCTTCATTTGAGTTTCAACAGCCTCACAGGTGTTGTTAGTAAGTAAACACCATACACAAATTCTCCCAGCAATCTGCACCTGTAATTTCCATTAAAATTAATGGCAGCTATTATTTGCTAAATAGACTTCTTGGTTAATTGTGTTTTTATTGTAGGCTGTTTGAATAAAGTCAGAGTGTGATCATTGCTATGTAGCAGCTGCAGGCTTAAGGTGGGAAGAGAAGAAATAATTAGTTGGCAGGTAGCCTATAATTACTGGTATAGACATTACTATGCAATGAAATGCTTAGCATTTACCGTGTAAATAAAGTGACCTACTTGGCTAATATGTCTTATGTAACTGAGGCAGCGAGTTAAAGTGCGGAGCACTTCCATCTGTGAAACTTTGTAAAAAGCTAAGTTCCTTCCTAAAGCTTAATCCCTGACTGGTGTAAATCCTGCATGGATCTTCCTACAGAAGCTGAGTACTGTGGGCAAAAGTCATGCTTTGGGTCACTTCACTGGCTTTCCTAGGTAATTAATCCGGCAGGGATTTATGTTAATGTGTTGGAGCTTTGCAAAATTGAGTTGTCTTATTTTGGCGGCTGCAGTAATTCTGTGTTTTAGTTTAAGTGTTTAATTATCAGAATTTTGTTTGTTAATTGATGATCTGATTAACTTTTCAAGGAAGGCAGAATCCCCTGTTTCTCTTGTGTTTCTTTACACTGGACCATTTTAATATACTTTTCTATCATTAGAATGCTAAATGGGGAGGAAGAACGGGGATTAAGGTTACTATTTTCAAGGCTGCTATCTTAAAAAGATGGAGCTAACTATAAAGCACCTTTAGCCCTAAGACAGGCTCGGTGGCTCAAAGGGTGCCCTTTGCTCTTCAGTGCTAAACTGTTAGTTTATCCTGAGTATATGTAAACTAGATGAGCCTTCTTCAACCTCAGCCGCTAACATCTCCAAAACTCTGACCTGAGTGTGTTTGAGCATCTCGTAGCTCTTATCTCAGACTAGACAGCACGTGGGACATCCCTACCAGGTGACGGAAGTGTCCTTCCCTCCAGGGAGTTGCTACGCCTGTCCAGTTCCCTTCCAAACCATCAGTGACTTCTAACGTGCTGGGGGTATTGCTAAAACAATGGCTTTCACCAGTTATTAGCCGTATGCACCTTATTTTGAGGACTCTCTGATTTCTGGCGTCTTATCTGCAGAAGCCCTAATTCCTTCGGCTGTAGTCAAGGGTAGATGCTCACAAAGGCTCACTTGAGTGCAGGGAGGTTAGCCCCCTAACCCGCTCCTAGGCAAAGGAGAGGGCATTGCCCGAGTCCTTCAGGACACCCAAATTATGCTCAGTGGGTGCAGCTCTGCATAGAAAAGGTTCAGAGTGCTCGCAGATGGATCTTATTATAAAAGCTAGTGTCATTGTGTGTACATGCTGGGAGCCAAACTTCAATTCTTGCATTTCCTATCTTTTGAATGCTTGACTTGGCAGCTTTAATAATGTTTAGTAATAAGCTATATCTTTTTGATGCCGTCACTGGAGTGATGGGAAATACAGTTATGCTGCAATGATAAGAAAAAAGCCTGCATAATAGTTAAATGAATTTGCTTTACAAATAAATAAGATGGAAACCCTTTTCCTTTGTGTTGTGTGGATAGAGTAGTTCAGAGAAGCAAGCAATCTTAAATAGGCAGGAATAGGAGTAAAATACATATTTTAAGATTCTGTCAGCATTTGCATACACTTGAAACTACACATATGTTTTACATTGTAAAATAAGTTGAAAGAGTAATTCCTCCTTTTTGCTTCTGCCTAAGATGCAGTCCAGAATTGATATATTAAAACAAATGACAAGAAACTGTTTCCTGAAAAATAAGCACACCACTTTAGGGAGGAGGAGAATTACTCTGAGAAATAGATTCTAGGGAATACCTAATTTCACAATGGCTAAAGAATGGTGTGTAATTATTTCACGTTTTTCTGGAAGTATAGGAGTGCTGTAAATCAAATGTTCAATTCGTTGGCAGAATAATCTAGAGTCCAGGTCAAAACTGAAAGACATCCTAGAAGCATGGTTTGTATTGCTAGAGAGATGTATAGAAATCCTTCAAACCCTCTGATTAACTGCTGTTTGGGAATGGACTCAAATCATTTATCACTTATTTGTCCATGTACAATAGCATTTTCTTTTTATCTTTCTTCTGTTGTCCATCAGGTGCCAACTTATCAGAACCGTAGTGCAGATAAAAATTCTGTTCTGTCAAGACAGCAAAAGGAGAAAGCTCTAGAGACAGACTTTGAAGTGGTAGTTTATGCAGCTGTTTTGCCTCCGTCCTTAGAAGCGGGGGAGGATAACTGAACAAAATTTAGAAGTTATGAATATGTAACTTTACAGTTTGTCGTTTGGATTGTGTGTTAGCAATGTGATTTTCTTTGCCTACATGTTCTCTGAAGGTACCTGGTCATTAAATTGATCTAGAGCTGCCTTTGCCTCCTCTGTTCTGCTTTTTTTTTTTTTTTTTTTTTTTAATAAATAGCCTGGATGTGGATTGACGGAAAATATTTCCCAGGTCACTGCACAAATTGGAAAAAAGATTATGGTTTTCTTTCACCTTTTTCTTAAGCTCTTCCTTCCATGATCTTTCTGCCTCTTTTGGAAAGCATTTGCTGTATACGATATATAATGACTATTAACTGATGGATATTGTAGCCTGAATATAGACCGTAGGGAGTCCTCCTGGCCACCGAGTGTCATTGTTAACTCAGGAGAAATGGGGTGATGAGAAAAATCCCTTTGACTGGGGAAGAAAGAGATGAATCTGTGCAGGGAGCTTTGGAAGGTGCTGAGATCATTGAAATGGTTTGTTGAACGTCAGAGTCCTCTAGCCTGCAGAACAGTCCGTCTTCCTGAAAAGTGATGCGCGTTCCTGAGCATGCTGAAAGGTAGACATGAGACACTACTGCAAAATACACTACCATGTTCTTGTTAGAGAGGCGACTCCATGGCTGAGTTGGGTTTAATGCTATGAGTTTCTGGGATTTTCTCATTTGGGCTGGTTTATTAATGGGTGTTTAAGGCTGCTCAGTGTTGCCGCTGGTTATCTGCTCAACCTGGACCACAGGCCACGGAGTTTTCCACGAGACTGCTGACATTTCTAATGTCTCACTGGGCCTGCTTCCTTGGAGCTTGTGCCCACTGTAGTGGGCATCAACATCAGGTGAAAAAGGTGCTTGTCTAGGCTAGTCTATTTTATGCCTGCGTAGCACTCTAGCCTGCGGGCAATGGGTTAGTGAGCTGCGAAGCAGGGGATAAGTGGGGCCAGTGCCCTCATGTGCGAATGCAGGATGCTCTTTCAGCTTGCAAAGCCTTGAAATGCAATAGTCTGGAAGAGAGTCATCACCTTTGTAAACAAGGTTATTTCTATAGAAGGAAAAGTACTTTAAGAAAAATAGTTCAGACAGTGGTTTGTGCAGCTGGTTTCAAATGGAGAGTGAATTATATTATCTGATGATTTCCACTCTTTATGGCCATATGTGTTAAGTGGGCAAGGTGAAGTTTCCCCATGTCTAAGCTTGTGAATGAACACTTTTGCTGAATGTATTGTTTGTAGGTGATGAGCTGCTGCTGATCATGAGCTGATGATCCTGTAGGTGTGAGATACAATCGGTGCCTTTTATCCATGAGTCACACAATATACACCTACACATGAAATTCAAGGTTCACTGGGAGCCATAAAATTCCCCTGTCCTCCTGTGGGCTGTTTGCTGAAGCGTAAGCTCATCTTCACCATCATCAACGCTGGAACTAAGACAGGGTCTCTTTTTTCAGGACTTTGGGCTTAAAATGTGCCCTGTGATGTTAGCATTCATGTTAATAACATTGACTTCAATGAGGACAAAAGGAAAGGATGTGGCTAGAAGGAAAGAGCATGGTGTTCAGTGAAGGAAACTATCACAGGTAGGAAGGAATGTAATGGCTGGGATTGCCAACGAGTAAGTGTTACTTTAACTCTTCTGAAAGCCTTCTTGTTTTTATGTCGTCTTGCTACATCTCACTGCAGTTCTATGGGTTTGTCTTCTCCTCTGAAGAAAGGGCCCTTTTTCCTGTGGAATGGCAAATGTGTCTTAAAGCTCCTATACTGTTGGAAATAATACAGGGGTGTTTTATCGACAAAGTAGGAGAGGAAACCTTTTCTAGCTGCCTCAGCCTCGCTGGGATTTAACAGCAAGTCTGTTATTGCCTGTTAGTTACATTGCTGTGAAAACACCACCTTTTTGGCCCTAAAATCTACTTAATCTGGGCGAGGGCTTTGAAAATCGTGTCTGGGCTGCCTAGCCGGGGTGTGGGGCAGCCAGGAGGAATTCCTGTCTGCCCGTGTCTAGCCGTCTCGGTGGAGAACGGAGATGACCGGCATGGAGGGAGAGACCAGGCTCTGCTCTGCCAGAAACCACCTCCTTCCTTTACTGTTTTCCTTCTGTAGCCCCATAGCTGTGGTTTAGCTGCTCACAGTCCTAAAGTTGAGGTTCTTCTCTCCCTTTTGCATTAAATCACTTTTCTTCTGGTGGGTGTTGATTTAAGCACTTGAAGAGCTTTCTGCCTCAATTTAAGGCCGCTGTTTTCCCTCCCATGCTGTGGGGTTTCTGGGATTTCCGGTGGTCTCCTCAGTGCATATGGCCAGAGCCTTGAGTGCTATCAAGTGCTAGAGGAGACGCTGATAAGTGTTCCCCCCCATCTGCCCTGAGCAAACGGCTTTGCTAAATTACAGTAATTTTTTGAACCATTCTCTACATTTTTGGGTTTTTTTGTTCTTACTTAAGGTCAGTTTTCCACTGTGGCTGAAGTTGTTGTAATTCAACTCTGCTTTTATCTGTGACCATTCAGAGTCTTCTGGGAACTCGGACATATTTTTGCTCCACTGTCTGAATGGTTCCCTGCGCACTTGACTCAGAACCGCTTATCTCGGCTGTCTCTTGCACAGCTTTAGTCAGTACAGACTGTGAAGAGACCTTATCTGTTCTGGGCTGCAAACCTAGCATTACCCCAGCATGTCCATGCAGCTGGTGGGGGGAGGACCACATGCAGACTAAGTGGAACGGGCCTTATGACAGGAAAGAAAAATAGTGTTGAAAAAAATATAGGTGCAATGCATCTTCTCTTTCCTGTCAATGCTTGTTTTTCTGCATAGCCAACTAAAGTCTTTAATTGCTACCTCTGCCCCCACGGACAGCAGCTATCGATGCTGTGGTAATGAGAGCTGCTGAGCTGACCGCTTGCGCTCTGAACAAATCAAATAGAGCTGTTTGGAAAGTGTAAATGTAAATGACAAAAAATTACAACATCTGAGCCAAAATCAGCATCACTTCCAGGTCTGGATACCTTTTGTTTTATTATGAAAATATTTCTAAAATGCCCACCTTTTGCAGAAAGCTCTGTTTTGACACAAAGCCATTTGCTGTCCAGCAGCTCCCTGGTATTTTCCCCGACTGGGTGTGTTGTTTTATTGGGGTTTCACTTTTTAAAGGCTTCCCTGCCTTTCACTGTCGCTTTGGCTTAATGCAGCTGTCAAATATCATAGCGGTCCTGTAAAAAGAATGATCCTCTCTATGAAGTGTTACTTTTGGACAGATATTTTATTAAGAAGGACATCAGCGGGGGAGAGGTTTTATGCTCCCCCCTTCAGAGCCCTCAGCTAGGGGAGACGTGGTTGAGCCTTTGCTCAGGTTCTCGGCTCACAAAGAGCAGCTGATAGAGCCGAGCGCCTCTGGGAGACAGGCAGCAGCGGGCATTCCCCGCTCATTAACTTTGCAGCAGCTTTAGCCTCCTTCCGGTGTTCCCGCATGGCTAAGGTAGAGGAGGCTTGAAACTCCTGAGAGCCGAGAGGGCTCTTGCGTGCTGCTTTGCTTCTCTTTCAGTTTGTTTCCCGAGTGCTGGCTAGCAGGCAGCTTTATTGGTACGCAAAAAGGCGGAATTTGCAGTTCGTCTGACCTAAGACAGTTGTGCCAGTTCAGGGCGAGGAGACTCTTATCTACTGATCGTTCCTATTGCGTAGCTGTCACTAAATCTAACTTTTCTCTTTCTGTTCCCCAAAACCCCAGTGTCGCAG
Organism: Struthio camelus; assembly: GCF_040807025.1. NCBI lineage: Eukaryota > Metazoa > Chordata > Aves > Struthioniformes > Struthionidae > Struthio > Struthio camelus. The sequence continues at coordinate 11,159,901 of NC_090960.1, forward strand.
CCTGATGTCGGTGTATCTGGTCCCTGCCGCACGGTGGGAGCTTCCCGAGGGATCTTCCATCTTCCCCCAGAGGCGCACGCGGGCAGCACGACCCCCCAGACCACCACAGCTCTGTTTCTGCAGCCGCTGAAAGCGGTTGTGCTGCGTTCCAGGAAACGTTAGCTATCGACCTGGTGTAAAAGGTGGCTAAATGTTGGATAAGAGCGAATCTGCCGTCTCGGCACGCCTTTCGGGAGTGCTGCCGCTGCTCTGCAGGGCTAACCGGTGCAAATTCGTAGTCGCTGCTGCGTTGAGTTTTGAAGGCGAGACAGAGGCTGCCGCTCAGCTGCAGCTTCTGCTTCTAAATCGAAGTAAGTACAGTTTGTCAGCGCTCTGCAGCTTTGAGATGTGCGTAGTGGGGGGGGAGGGCACAAAAAAGAATACTGGAATTACTGTACTTAATTAAAATGCCTTATTCCACAGAGGCCCCCTCTTTAGGCTGCTGCATAACGCTGAGCTGATTACATCAGTCGAGTGACTTTAAGGCAGGGCTTGAGATGTCTCCTGTCTCTGTTTTTATCTGGATTCCGACTCCGTCCCGATTCACACAAAAAAAGCAAGGTAAGCACATCCACCTAATGACATGAACTACATTGCCGCTTTGGGCTTGGCGCTCTTCGCTTTGCTCTTTCTTTATGAAATTGTATTTGGGCGACCTTTGCGCTGGTGAGGCCGAAGGGGGGCTAACGGCAGAGACTAAGACTTGGCAAGGCCGGTAGTCGCTCCGCCAACTCTCTGCGCGGCGGCTCTGCCAGAGACCTGGGGAGAAGCTGCTTTTCCAGCCTCTGAGTAATTTGCAGACTGCTCGCCTTGGACCGGGCCGAAGGTTATTTGCGGTCTGCGGGTGACCACCTGAGCCGCAGGGCGTTCACTGGGACGGCAGCTCTTTATTTTCGTTTATGCAGTTATTTATTTATTTTTCCAAAATCCGCCGTCAACGGTTCTCGCCTGACGGGTTACGTGGCCGTGGCGTTACCTTCGCGCGTGTTTTCGTCCCTGGCTGGCGTCCTCGCAGACGAAAGCTGCGGTTCGCGCGCGTTGGCAAAAGGCCGCGAAGGCGAGCGGGGCCGAGCGGGGCCGAACGAAGAGCGGCAGACGGGGCAGGGAGGTGTTTCTTTTTTTTTTTTTTTTTTTTTGCACGCTCATAATTCTGCGATCCCTTTTTAGCCTCTAAAAATATGCCTTTTAAAATAATTATAAGTTTCCCAACTCGGTAGTGATCAGCATCGGAATCATTACTGTATTTTTCCGGGCAATTTCCCTGTGAGAAAATGGTAGTGGAGTTGTCTTCGTTTTTGCAGTTAGGGAGCAAAGAGCTCAAGGGACTTGGCCAAAGCCGGGAAGGCCGCCGCCGCCGCGCCAGCTCCTGAACCCACATCCGCGTCCCTGGCTCGGGCGCTTCCCCGCGCGGTGTCCGTCGCCTCCAGCAGCCGCGCGCCCTCCCTCCCTCCCTCCTCTGTGCCTTTATTTTTGCACGTGCATCTGGCCGCGGGTCGGATTCGGCGGCGCGTTACAGGCCGTTTGTCTGTCCTCGTGCGTCTGTCCGGCTGAACTTGGGCCCGAGCGGGGCTAGCAGTTTTGAGGCAGTAAAACTAGATCGCTAGATAGCTAGATTTGAGGCAGTAAGCGCTAATTTTGGAGCTAGGCCTCAGTCCCCGGATGTCCTTTATTTAGCAGCACGGGCGTAGACCTCGGGCCTGGAGGCCGCGGCTCCCTTGAAGCCGGCGGCGGGAGCCTCCGGGAGGTCTCAGCGCCGCTGCCGTTCCCGTTCCCTGTTACGTCTGTCAGCCTTAGACCGGCACGCGAAGCCCCGCGCGGGAGCTGCCCCGTGCCCAAAATGAACGGAGGATACAATGGGCGAGCGCCCCGCGGCGAAGGTCGTGGCGCGCCGGGTCTGCCGGCTGCGCTCGCCTCTGATTGCTTTTTTTAAAAGCAGGTGGAACAAAGTGGGGGAAAACTGAATTTGTCTGGGGTTTTTCAAGAGCAAAAGCTAAAGGTGAATAAACCTGGATTCTCCATCTCTTGCCAGCGTCCCCCCCGCCCCCGGCCATGTGTTTATACTGCTGCTCTGACGTCAAAGGATTTGTATTTTGTGAGATAAAGCCACCTCTAATTCTAGCGCAGGGCTTCAGCGCTTTCCCTTGGGACTCGGACCGGTCCTCTGTGGCGGGCGAAACGCCGTTTCGCGGGGCGGGAGGGCGCGAGCGGAGGACGCGGGCCGGGGCCTGCGGCAGGGCCTGGAGCGGCCGGGGCGCCCCGGGGCCCGGCGCCGCGCTCCCAGCCCTCCCGTTCGGCCGCCTGGGAAGACCACCCGGGACGCGCGTACGCGGCTGGAGGAGGAGAGGAAAGCCTTCCCCGGCCGAGCGCGAGGCGCTCTGAAGGAGCGGCGTTTCTTTGGACGCGCGCGCGTTAGAAGCTCTTCGGTGGGCTTTCAGACGCGTTGCAGTCCTCGCGTTCACCTTTGCCTCTGAGTTGTACGGTATTTGGTTAAATCGGCCTCTTTTCCCCTGGCCGGGCTCTGCTGTTGAACTCGAGAGTAGCACAAAATCCTGCCGGGGCTGAACTTAGCTTAAAATTCCAGCGCGCTGCAATAATGCTGGCACCTTTTTGCCGGAGTAATTCAATAACCTGCTGAAAACATAACGAATTCTCCCAGGCGGGCCGTTCCAGCAGCGGGGAGCTGCCAGACGCCGGGCAGGAGAGGCCGGCGGAGAGCGGGCTGGCAGCAGCGCCGCCTGGCCGAAAACGGCCTCGTCTGCTCCAGAAGAGGACAGCGGCGCTTGCGGAGCGCCTTCGTCCCCGCGGCTCGCTCCGTCCCCGAGGAACCGAGACGCCACCAGCTGCGGCCGCGTGACGGGGGGCCCAGAGCAGGCGCCGGTGGCTCCGCCTGGTCGGCTTCTCCTCCCCGTCGGAAAGCGGTTGAATTGATTTCTTACGTTTTGTTTACGACCGCTTTGAAACGTGGGTCGAGGCTAACGCTATTCGTTCACGACCGCATTGTTTATTTGCTAAGTTTCCTGCCGAGACTGCTGACAAGCTGCTGATGATTTCTACTTATGACGGCTCAATATTCATAGCTGCCCGTTAGAAACAGGGGAGCAGCGCTGCTTGCTTGCTGTAGAGGGATCTAGGGCGCGCGTTCCTCGTAGCGTATTGCCGGGGGGCTGCTTGTTGAGGACTTCATTATATTTCGCCGAAAAATGCATCCGCTTCCCATGTGGATGTCACGAGCTGTCAGGGCGCAAATAGCTCGTGGCCTCCAATTTGCTTAGAAGAGATTGTTATTAAAAGATACAACAGCAATTTCCAGAGGCAATAGGAAGATTTTGACAACCTGCTGGAGAGAATAATTAGTCTAATTTTGGGGATGCAGCAAAGGATGAAAACTTGCATTGAGGAAAACAACGGGCCAGATCCTTGTTTGCTGTAAATTAGCTTTGAAGTCAAGGGAGCTACTTTACACAGAGAATTTGTCTTGCTGTGTTTCATTTTTGACTTTTTTTTTTTTAAATTTTAAAATACAGTGCACTCCTAAGCTCTCAATGTGTTTTGGAGTGGTAGTATAATTTGAGTTATGCTGAATTACAAGCTTGAAATCAGCCTGTGCAAGGTTTCAGATGCTGGAGCCTCCGAGCAGCCTTTGAATAATGAACCAAAAAGAAAAAGCAACTCAGGGTATAAACTCCTTTAAGGGGCTAGTGTGATTTTATTACTTTAGGTTGTTTAAAATGGCATATTTCCTCGTAAAGCGCCATGATATCTTAAAGAAACTTTGCAAAATTCTGCTCTCCAGCTTACTAGTGGCGAGCGGTCAGAGTGGTAAAGGGTGGCCAGGTCTCTGTGTAAGTTCAGGCTGCTCCCTTACCATGGCTATTTTGCAACGCCGCTTTGAAAGGACTAGAGGAAGGAGAAGTACCCACCATGAAACTCGGTGAGATGTCAAAATCCTAATCTATCTCACCACTGAGCACCTCTGTCTCCACATAGAAATGGATCCAACTGCAGCTTTTGGTTACAGACCAAGCAAAAGTGTGGAACTTTCACTAATATTAATAGCAGAAATAAGAGCGTGTTAACAGGGTGCGTGATTTGGAGTTATGGGCTGGTGCACTGGAGAAGATAAGAAAATGTGAATTTGGGAGCGGCGTCCCTCAGTGAGAGAGAAAAACAAGAAAGGAGAGAATAAAAGTGACCCCACCAACCCTTAGACAGAGAAGACAGTGCAAAGGGTAAAACAAATAAATAAATTCAAAAGAGTGACTGCAGCCTCATCCCTCAGGTCAGAAGTCGGGGTAGGCAGAGGAGGCATGGAAGTTCTTGTTTCCATGCATAGACAAGTAAGAGGTGCGGCAAAGCAGAGAAGCTCTTCCTTTTGGAGGGCATCTTCCCCACTGCCAGGGAGACAGTTCTCTGCAAGACTAGGGAATGGCTCCGAGCAGTCAAGAAAGACAAGAGATAAACTGGACTGGCTCTGGCGTCCTCTGATTTTCAGGAGCAGTGTCTCCCCTTAAGACCTCTTTTAGTGATATCAGCGAACTTTCTAAACACAGAAAACTATCTGTAGCTCTTTGTTTTAGAGATGGGGAAACTGAGGCACGGAGACTCTCGATTGGGTGCTCTGCGCCCAAAATCCCAGGCCCCACAGGACACGGGGTCTTCTGGTTACTGAGCTGCTCGCTCACACAGGTGGCCTGCAGGGCTTTATCTGGCTGGCCAAGTTAATGCCTCCCTCCACGGGGACCTAAACCCCTGCTTCTCTGCTGAAGTGGTCATTTCCCCTAAAGGCTCCACTCCCAGCCTCCAGGGAGGAAACTTGAATTTATGACCCTGAATTCCTGGGCTATCTCCTTTATGGGAAGCCTTTTTGGGAAAGCGAAAATGATGTTAATTTCTGTGAATCGTTTGGTTTGGTGGGAAAGGCTGTTCAAACACAGAGGTGTTCGAGGAATATTCAGATGTTCCTTAAATAATCCCAGAGATATTTTTCACCTGGCCTCTCTAAGGAGCACAGCCTGCATCTATGTAACTAATCAGATTTTCCTGCTAATTGGACTCTAAACAATTACTGCATCTTCCGATCCCTAATAGCTGGGCTGCTCAGAACAGAAGAGGCTCTATTAGGAGACAGAGACCCAGCGGAGAGCGTCACAGGTGATGTCTGCTAATGCCCTCTCTAGTGTGCACCAGGAGTTGGACATGCATATGCCTAATTAATCACAGTGTGAGGCACCTGCAGTGATGGATTGGTGTTAATCAGGCCAAGCTGGGGACCTGCACGGTCCCTGGGCTGCGCATATTGATGGGGAGGGTAAGCATTTCTCAGCTGCAAGGAGGTGGGCTCTCATCTATTTATTAGCAGCAACTTTATTACTCTGCCCTCCCCTCCCAGTTTCCTTGTGTGGGTTAACTAAGAGACAAAAGGTTACTTCTAACAGCTTTCTGAGCAGCTGTTGTGACCAAAAAAAGTCTATGTGACAGTTTTGTTCTTCCAGAATAAATGACGCAATGCTTTCTTTTCTTTTAGCAACCAAACAAAATGCTGCCAGCAGCCCAGTGCTTCTGAGAAGCCCTACGATAAGAAGCAGGAAAATGAAGCCTGGCTCTTGTGAACAATCTTGTGTGTTAAATAACCAGAACAGCAAGATGTTGAGCCCGTTGTGACTAACGCAGGTTTCTTGTTGGTAAGAGAATCTGGATGAAAAATGGGGATTGTTATTTTTGCTACGTTTAGATATGATTTAAATGTAAAACAAAACAAAAAAAGACAACCTTGGAGATGCTGTAGAGAGATCTCGCTATGGGCCATGTCTGAATTCCAAACTTGGTTGAATTTTAAGGAGGGAAAATGAAAAAGAGAAGCTTATCTCTGTTCATATAGCTGCTGCTTAGCCCAGGGCTCTCCTTAGCTGTTCACCCATGCATTTCTCATCCCTTGACTGAGTCTTCAGATGCTCTCGAAGTCCTAGTGCCCCTCCCCAGGAGCAGTCCCTCCTCCTGGGACCATGGTTGGCCTTGGTTTCTGTCCTGGAGCAACCATATAGTGGAAAGCAGGAACTCTGACCTCTCTTGGAGTGTGTATTTGGAGGCTGTTACAGGGTATTTGTTGCATTTTTGATTCTGTGCCAACTTTGGTCCATAGCAACCCAAGTTTGTTAGCATTCAAGATATGCTTCAAATTTCTTATTTTCTCCCTGTCCTGCAGGAGAAGGATGACTTTTGGGGAGTGGGGGGCTGCGTGATATTTCTGATAAGGCTTTTATATGTATATACGTATTTATATATTAAAATTTAGTATAATGTTGATTAAGTCACGCTGTTGTCAAGTATGATATAGTTTTGTCCCACCAGATACTGGAGTAAGAATGATAGGATGAGCAGGTCTGGCTGTGACTTGGTACAAATTTGTTGCTGTTTGGATTTCATCTGGTCTTCTGCGTACGGCTTTAAATTTGGGGACTTGCGTGGATGGAGTAGCTCACTCGTCCTAGAAACGCTTGCAGCTTCTGGTCTATGGGGTTGGCCAATATTGGAGTTTCTGGCATTGGTGTACTCCTTGTGCACTGATGCTTAATCTGCAGTGGTGCTTTGTTTAGAGTCCTTTTTTCACGTATGTTCTAATGCTTTCCTGAACCTTTCAGCCCTAAATTGATGTTAGGGTGTGGGGCATGCTTTTTTTTTTTTTTTTAATGCCCTCCTGAGGTAATGTTCTTTTGCATGGCTTTCTTCTGCATATTTAATTAAGAAAAAAACACACAAGAAACAAAAACCAAAAAGCCACACGCTTAAAACCCTTCCTTTGAGCTGCAACTCATCACTGCAAAAATAATCCTGTTTAGTCGCAGAACACGGTTGTTTACTTCTTCCCCTGAAGATGATAGTTTACAGATGTATCAAGTCCCAGCTCGTAGCGGTACAACGTCAGCGAGGCTTTGTCACGGTAAAGGTGGCGCTCGCCTTTGCTTTGGAGCTCTTCTGGCCACACTAAGCTGTGGGGCCGTGGGGTTTTGCAGGTGCGTGGTGCAAAACTCCGGCTGATGTGGACGCCAAGGGAAGCGTGCCTCTGGAGGTGCACCGGCGAGAAAGTCTGCTGGGACTGGAAAACAAATGGGAGAGTGGGATTTCTTGTAATTCATTGCTTTATCGGTTTCTTGCTGTCAAATGTTTTGATTTCCTTTATTCCTTTAATGGCCCAATTCTGGCTTTAATGAGGCCGTGGGTAAGGTACGTTATGTGATCAGGTTAAACTCATGTTTCCAGAAGGGGTATCTAATCCATTAAACCTCTCTGTGATCTAAACCCTTTGCTTCCCCTTTTCAAACCTCCTCCTTAGCTCTGCCAGGTATTTTGCTTGTTCTGTTGTCAGGTTAGTCCTTTAGTCTTTTCCCTTCTCTTTTCTGGATCTACTCTAACTTCCCCCCCTCTTCAAATATGACTTTAACCTATGTCCCTGGAGGCGTTTCTGCTGGGATACTGAACAAGAGCAAAGCATTCAAAGTGTTACAGAGTTTGTCACAGAGGTTCAAATCGTCTGCTAATTAGAGAGCAGGATTATTGCACAGCCACCAGGGAATAACTACAGTGTTGTGGCTGTGTGGTCCTTTTCTCCCCCCCCCCCCCCCCCCCCCAACATCTTGCAAGTCTTTATAGTCTGGTTTAGAGCAGCTGTTTTAATTGCCTTTTATTTTTTTTTCTCTTATCTCCCACCGTGCGCAGATGTCTGTGTTCGTATCCAGTGCTGGAGGACCTCTGTTGGCCAATCAAAGTATTTTTGCAATAACAAGAGGGGTATTTAGATGTAATCATGTTGTGATTATACAATGTCTTATGCTGAAGTATAATCTGGCTTCTCTGGCTGGGATTCACATGCGCTTCGTCTGCAGCCAGGAAGACTACTTCAGCTGCTCTGAATGCTCTCTCTGTGGTAAAATCTTAATGGGAGAAAAGGTGGAAAGGCAAATTGCACAGAAAAGGAGCTAGGCCTGAGACTCTTCCGGTCTTGTGTGTGTGTGCTCAAGTGAATCGCGATTCCAGCTTCAATGGAGCAGGAGGGGGCATATGTTTGAAGTGACATCCAACAGACAGGACCATAAGGATATCCTACAGAAGGATGTCGGTAACAATTTATTTACTTTACCTAAGTGGCTCTTTCCTTGCCAAGGAGTGGTGCCAGCAGCAGCCTGTGGTTACCTCCCTAACTTTGCATAGGGGAGGATGAAAAGAGAGGAGGAGGGCTGGTCTGAAAAGAAGGTGCTTTGGCTTTATTGGTAGGAAACCAGGATCCATCTGACAGCAAGGACTTGAAATGTGCCATATATTTTTAACATCATCAGCTTCACCTGCAGAAGTAGGAAACTTTCTCACTGGCAGTATTCCCTGCAGGTTGCGGTGATAAAGAGCAATTGCAAATCTTTTTAGTAAAGAAAATGTCTGTGGCTTTGAGTCTCGGGGGAAAAATTATGGTAGCCTCCTGTCCGAAGTATAGGGCTGTCCTCCAAAGCTCTTGTGTATCTGGTCGGGCATCGGAAAAAGGTCTTTGTAAGAGCCAGCTCTTCTCTCCCTCTGCTGCTTTATCCTGCCTGCTCTCAGGGGCTCGGGGGGGGGGGGGGGGGATGTGTGTCTCTGAGTGCTTTAAGGAACATGATGAGGCTTTTTCAGGACTCTTGGTACATATACTTTGTTAGCTCCAGGGACTCTTGCAGGGCAGTTAATCTTCCAATAAACTGGAATTTTTTCAATTCAAGAGAAACTTCCAATAAATCTTAATGCTTTAGACAGTCACAAATACATTTTTTTCTTAATGTTATAAGCTAGTTACCACAAATGAAATTATTGATGAAATGTATTGATCTAATGCTCAGCCTAGAAACTTCCAGAGGGCTCGAGACATACACATACGTGTGTGGCTGTATGTAAGTTTGTATGTTATTTCTGCTTTTATGTTGCTGGAACATCCTAAATGCGTTTGACTAAGTTCAGCAGCCAAATCTGACACATGGGGTTTAGCAGTTGTGCTGTGAGAGACGCAATGGTTTTCCAGCTTGAGGGTCCCTCTGTGATTATGAATGCTTCTTCTGCATCTGCTTTCCTCTAATAAGGGATAGGAGCAATAAATTCTTCTGAAGATTGCTTTTGCCTGGCCAGGTACTCATGTGGATGAAAGACAGCAGGCTTCGATCTGTAATGCCACCTGTTGGGACACTTAGTAAGCAGCAGTAAGGAAGAAGAAAGGAAAATTGGAGCTGAATGATGAATAAAAACAACAAAAAAACAAACAAACAAACCACAGACCTTCTGTAGAAACAGGCAGATAAATTAGGGAATATTTTCCTGTCTGCAGAGTAAGCTTCAAAGCTGTGCAACTCTTGCCGATGGATAGTTCAGACTGATTGACTGGTTTCCCCTCGCTGATGTGTGGAGAACACAATGGGTGCCCAGCAGCACACACAGCTCCAAAGTTATTTGGAAACTGAAATTTTTCCAGGGGAGGGGCTGGGTTGTGCCCCATGTTGCTTTGCAGCATTTCCCCTAACTTCAGGGTCCCACTGATGACAGTGGGGTGCGGAGCCGTACAAAGATACTGAGGCACTTGAAAGGCGGAAAAGTACCGTTGGTTTTACCAAAAAGTCTAGCTTTGTGTAGGCTCTTCTGCAAATCCTCCTAGGCACCCCTTTGTCCGAGTATGTCTATTCATTTGGTTGTTTGGCCTCATGGGGATTCTTTAAGAGTGGTTGCTTTAATTTAGTGTTTCTGTAGTCTGGGTCCGGCTACCCTCTTTTCTCTTTCTTATTCCATGGAATCAGCAATAAAAAGGTAAGCTTAATGCGTGTGTTTTCCCAATTTGAGTTTTTTTTAGCAGCTCACTTGTACCAAAATCTTGTAATAATGACCGGAAAGTTATTGATAACTATTACACAATAATAATAAAGCCAAACTTTAAAGGAATTTTTACTTGGGAATAAGCTACACTCATAGGCCCGTTTCCTTTGTCCTTTGTGTTTTATGTATCTGTTATCTTGTTTGCTCTGTCTGTTTTGTCTACAAGGTGCTTTTGGTAAAAGATTAGATTTGCAAAGATGAAAAATTTTCCATTCTTCAAAAATCTGAAAGCACAAAATATTATTGCAAAACTCTTTGAAATGAATTCCTACTGAATGGAAAAGCCTGTTGAAAATAAATTCCCAAGGCAGAAAAAGATGCTGGCAACTAAAAACTGATCTGATAAAAGGGGAGCTCTGTGAATGCAATACTTGTTCAAGGTATAGCATCAAACCGTATCTTCCCAGTGCGGTACAGCTGTGTTATGTGAAACCTTAATAAGGAAAAAGGCCCTGATAAATCAAAGGGTAAAGTTTTGGGGAAACAAAAGGATCTTGCTAGTATTTATTCAGTTAAAATATTTGCTTAGAAGACTTATGGTCAATTGTTTGCATGATGTACATCTGAATTTTCTGTTGCCAATAGCTACCAGTGGCCTGGTGCAGAATAGTAGGTACCAGCTTCAGAACAACTACTGCTGTTAAATGCTGCACGCAGTGGGGATGAGACGTAGTTCAGTAAGTTGCCCCTTCTAAGAAAGGTTGGAGGCTGAAGCAAGGAGCCAGTAGCCAGAGGGTAGGGTTGTGTTTTGGGGATAGGACTCTGATATCTGCCCTTTCCTTTCTGCTGTCCATGAGCACTGTGGTTCTGATTTATCAAGGGTGAGTCATGGAGCAGCTTTAATAGTGCCAGGCACAGGAGTATCTTGGGAGAACTTAATAGGCGTACGTCACTGAATGTTTGTTCCTTGCTTATATAGGGAATACTCTCACCTCTGCCTGCTTTGTGGCCTCAGGTGTTTGAGGAATTCTGGACCTGACTATAATGGGGAGAGAAGCCTGTGGAGATGCAAAAAATGCTCTGAACCTCATTATAGGTGCCTCTGCCTCCTGCATGTGTTGCACGTTCATGTTCACCTGGGAGAACAGATGGCTTGTGGGGCCCAAATCCATTGCTAGTTTGGGACAGAGTACGGCATTCCCCTAACAGAGCAACAAAGTGGGATTGTAGGGTTTACTGATTGAGGCAGCCCACGGCACAACACTCAGTTTTCCTGTGACCAGTCTGATATTACAGATAAATAAGCACACAGTCTCAGCAGAGCGTGCTACCCTGTGAAGTGTGAACGCTGCGGAGCCCCTGCCAGCATCACGTGTCTGTTGCCTCCTCTGTTTGTGATATTCTCCCAGATGTGCCTTCAGTCTGCTCATTAGCTTGTTCCTGTTCACATCGTGGAGCGTGCAAGAGGATCTGCCCGTGGCTCGACTGCTTGCAGGTGCCACAGCTAGTGCAGGCCAGAGACACTTATGTCAAGTGGCTTTCCAAAATGCTTTTCACCGCTACTCGTCAAATGTTGCTGAGGCTGACTCAGTGAAGGCTAGGTTGATTAAACCATGAGACGTAGAGAAATATCTAATTATTCCTTTTCCAGCTGTTCACTTACAGCCTCTGTTTTCTTTCTTTATTGCTGGTTTGAAATTTTTTTTCTCCCTTCTCCTCATCCTTCTTCTGGCAGGAAATGTTGACTTCTTCCAAAAACCACAAAGAGAAACCACAATTTTCCAGCCAAGCACAGGCATCTTTGTGGGGAAAAAAAAAAAAAATTCAACTGGATCGAAATCCAACTTCCTAGCAAAATGTAGTTTTGATCAAAAAATGTGAGTAGCTCAATTTACATTGAGTTAAATGAAAGTTATCATATTGAGTTAGAGCCTGGTGTCCAACTCTGGACAAAATTTGGTGAACATGAAGGGAGTTTTGATTAAATAAGGACGATGACATCTGGACTGTGTAAGGCCCTCCTTACTCTCACTCTTTGCTTTTCAGCGTGCAGCTCTATCATAGCTTAAACTTTGTCATAAATTTTCAGATAAAGAATTCCTTTTTTCCCCTGAAACTATGAAGGGATGAATGCATCTTCCTACTTAGCACTAATTTGGGTCTGTTTGGTTTATAGTCGGGTTTAGACAGAATGAAAGTCTGTCTTGGTTTGCTGCTTCTCGCACATACTGGCTCCTATTTTTAACTTGACAATTTGGCACCTTTGTCCTAAGGCCAGTGCACAGGTCAGTCAGTGGAAGGTGTTCTTTCTCTTTTCCTCTCTGTTTCTAGACTCCGAGTAACCAGCCTGTATTAGAGACCCTCTTCTGTTCGTTCTTAGGACTTTGTGCATCTTGGGAAAAACATGGAAATTTGTGCGCTTGCAAAGCCTCCAGTGTGATTCTCATCCCCTTACCGATTAGTTTTGATGCAGAGACAAAGCCTTTCTTCAGGCCAGTGGTTTCAATAAGAAGGGAAGCAAAAGAAGTGCAGCAGAAACCACAGTTAATGACTGCTTAATAACTGAAAAATAGGGCTTGATTTCTGCCTTTGCATTATGAGAAATAATGAGGAGCATAGCAGGGTGGAAGTTGCCCTGGGGCCTGGGAGGCTTTGCTCCTAGGTGGGCAATGGAAGCATTCAGCTGTGTACGAATGCCATCTGAAAATCTACAGGACAAATGCAACCATTTCACACTCCATTTCCCAATTTTTATGCTATCCTCATTTTTGCCTGATTACAATTTTCTACAGAATGTGAAAATTGCTGTTGATTTTTCCAGTTGCAGCTAGTAAATAATTTATTTGAATCTGAACTGTGGTGCAAGATGTTTGCCTATATGAACGGTTTAATTTTTAACGAGTTGCCATGATCCTTGCCTGTCTTCATTTACCCTGGCTCAGTGCTCTGTCCACCTTGTTGTAGGAGTCTGGGACTGTTTGTCTTGGTTACAGCTTTCCAAGATTGTTCCTGAAAGTGGATGTGGTGTTCAGGATGTTGCTGGAGAGATTGCTCCTAAAGCTTTCAATGGCAAGTGAGGGATTTGGATTTCTTTTGCTTTATGGTATCACCTGGGAGCCCGTGTTATGGACCAGGATTACTTTGTACCAAGTGACTTAGCATAGAAAAGAAATAGATGGTTCATGCCCCAAGGAAAAGAGAATCTAAGAATACCCAAATCTCAGCGTAATAGATGTGCAGGTTCTTTAGATGTATCTGAAATCTCATTCTGAAGTTTCAGTGGTGTTAAGCTAGTATGTATTCGGGTTGGCAGGGTAGAAGTACAATATTCAATTGGTTGCACTTCTAGGATTTGCATGTGGTGGAGACCTCCTGAAGGGTCCCTGCCGCCAGGACCATAGGCTAGTGCAACCCCTCCCCCCATCATAAAACTGAGAGCTACTTTGAGGAGTGTGAGAGGAGGAGTGTGCACAAATCCTGATTTGTGCACTGGGGACCTTGACTCCAGGCAAGGCAGAAGCAAGGAAATCCCTTTGGAGCTTGCATGGTTTTACCCTTCTGGCAGTTTCCCAACTCACCCTGGTGAGCAGCTGAGCTGATGGGTCTGCGGGGTTTTCCACGTATGTCTTTTGCCTGTTGCAGTCACTGCTTCCTCCTCCTGGTTGGTTAGGACTAGGTGTCTGCCCTTCCTTCCCACGCTGTAATCTGGAAAGATATTGATACTTGTATGAGGTATACACATACATTTGGGATTTTCAATGCCTCAGACCCTTTTGACTATGCAGTTGCTCCTTGGAGTCTTTCTTAAATGGTCTGGAGCCTGCAAACAAAGCCACCGTGGTGTTGGATAACCTCTGCTGGTCTCTTTCATACACACCGATTTTATCAGAGCTTCCAGCAATGCATTTGGTTCAATGCAGCTTTAGGACAGCATTGACTTCAGGCGACTGTTTCTTATTTCAGATCAGCTTTCCATTTTTATGAGAAAAGGAAACCTATTTTTTGACTTATGAGATTATGTAGCATACATTCATCAGAAGGTTGTTTCACTAATTCTCATTGGGCGCACTGACAGCGCAATTATCGTCTCACTTGACAGCTTTTCCCTTGAATTTTAAACATCTAAAACACAACCAAATGCCATTGGAGGAAATTGGTGGTATTACGCTCTGTTGCTAAGAAGTGGTTAGCTTTTGGGGGAGAAGAAAGTGTCTTTCTGCAATCCCAGAGGAATGTTCTACAGAGGAGGCATACCAAAACATGCTGACGTCAGTTATCTGATGAAAAGGGATTTAGGAAATATTATCAGATTAAAGAATGAGAACGACAACTAGAGAATTACCTGAGGCTGTAATTGTGATCAAACACTTGAATAAAAGAGACAAAACAGAAAAATAAGTAACTACTCAGTAAAACGTGGCAGCCCTTGACCTAGTTGGTTGCATCCTATAGGGTGAACGAGGAGAGGCATCTTCCTGTGATATTTGCTTTGATTTTTCTTTCACAGTGAGAGATGACTTTGGAGTTCGAATCAAATGTGATATGGGAAGAGGAACTGAAGTGTAATCAGGTCCTATTGGGGATTGTGGAAGTGTTCCCAGTGACACTGGTATGCACTGGACTTCGATGTCTAGAGTGAATCTCTGAGAAATAAACAATATTGTGTTGTCCCCATTCACATGTTGGAGATTTATCAGTAAGTGAAACCAGACTTTGTGCCAAAACTAAACCCGGTATCTTGGAGACACCAGAGAGTTTGGCTGTGTGCTTTAGTGGGATGGGGCTGAGGCCCTGAGAGTTGGCTGCTGACGAGTGTTTTGAAACAGTTATTTCTGTCATCCGTCCTTTCTTTTCTTCTCCCTGCTGCCAAGACCCTGCTTATTTTGTGCAATTGAAAAAGGAGGGAAATGGTCAAAACTTTCAGAAGGAACCAAAGATATATGAATCTTGCTAAGTTCTCCTCATTTGGGTGCCCTTGAGATAGGGCACACTGAGAGCTCCGAGTCTCTGGTAGTTGGTGTTCCTGGCTTTTTGCAGGCCAGATGCTACTTAAATAATCCGCATCTGAGTACTTGGGAAAGAAAAAGTGCTGAGAGTCACTGAACAGGCATGAGAATCTTGGTTCACTATGGTGAATTGTGCTTTCTCCATTTTTAGCTCTTTTTTCATTGTGGGCCAGGATGCTGTGTAGGAGCTTTGGGAAAGAAAAGGTTGGGCCCTCTTCTTGACTTGCTGAGAAATTCTCCTGTTCAGAATGGACCAGAGGATCTTTTTCTGGTAACTATACTAACTGGTGAAATGGAAAACCTGGAAATAGCCTTAACGAGATAATTTCATTTAACAAACTGCTGAGGTTTGCCTCCTCTGTTACCTGTGAAAGTTTAAAATCCAGTTGCCTTGGAGACAACCCAGCTATTACCTAGCAGTGAAGTGAACGGGCCATATAGGATTTGTGCAAAAAGCACGTTTGAGTTTGTTCTGCACCTTTCAAGTAGCTGTCATAACTTCTGTTATAAATGTATTCTAGAAACAGAGCAGTGGTTCTGTGTGACCTTACCACATCGGAAATAGAGATATATTTGTCAGTAAATAGATTTTCTTTTCTATTTATATTTGACTAAAAGCTGAGGTCAGAAAACCAGATTTTACAGTACCCTCTTAGGAGAAGAGATCGCTTAAGATGAAGCATGGCGTTGTCAGTTTAATTGAGCTAGTAAAAGATCGGTGCTTAGGACAGAGTTTGCCTCGATGCAGAGTGTATGTACTTAAGTGCCACAGGACAGACTGCAGGGGATCCTGCAGGCCTTTCCTAGAGTCATGCAGCAGCTGTGGCAGTTAATAATTGTGGAGTGGAAATTTTGGTTATTCTCTCTGCGTGCTGTACAAAGGATTGTTCTGTATTATTACAGATTTTGCCTTTTTATATACTCTGAGCACTTCTGCAGAAAGCACTGCTGGACAGTTTAGGCATTCTGGGACTAGATGAAATCAATTCATGTGAGGCTGCTAACCAGTATTCACCAAATTTGGCAACAGTTTCCCGTCATTACCTCAAATTAATGTAATTTGTTCCTCATTCCTATTGCCAAGGAATGAGCCTGCATCCAGATCAGTCCTTCTGATTGGCACTCCTTTATTGGATTTCACCCAGTTCGTACAAAAAGTGAAGTTGCTAAGTTCTATCACCTTCCTTCTTGGCTGGTTTAATGATACCATCTTTACTCTTGAATCTTTGCTGCCCAGTACATATGAAAAGAACTCCCAGGTCTCCTCTTATCTACGTTTATGCCCTCATCTCCTGTAGACATTCCCGTTCCTCCTCTGTGCTCTCTGTCTTCCTCCCAGCATCCTTTACACCCTCTGAATTCGGTGCTACATCCGCAGCGTTAGGTAAGAATAGTTTCCTAATGGATGTGCAGTAATACCTTTTCCTTTAGAACACAATCTTTTTGTAATATTCTTAACTATGGTGATTGTTCAGGCCTGTGTTTGCCATTGTACATGTTGTACTTACTGTGCTTTCAATCTGTGTGCTCAGCAGGATATAGAAGGGATTCTTTGGCACATTCACTTAGTGATTAGTATGTGTATAGCACTTTGAAAGCTTGAAATGCTGTAAGAGGGATAAGCAGTATTATTAATAAAAACATGCGCTACTATACAGATTAGAGTTTCTGCCTATTCACGGTGATAATCCCCCATCTCTTCTTTTCCAAATGCTGTTGTCTGTGTGATCTGCCTCTAGCTTATCTTCCTTGCACCTGTCAGAACACTTTTCAAACAGCTTTTCTTCCTCCTCTGATTGAAGGCACATGAAAAGAAATGATTCCTCTTAACACAGAATTCAGCCTTCAGGTTGCAGTGACCATATCCAGATGTGATGATCCCTAAACCATGTTAGGGGACTTTGATCTAATCAGGTTTTCACTAACCTCTCTGATTACCGGTTGCTGGCTGAAGATCTGCCATTCATTAAAACCCGTTTGGTTTTCAGCAGCATCTGAGGTCTGATCTTACTGGAGGAGTGCTTTCCTGCATCCAGGTAATGTTTTATCTGAGCTCTTTAGAAGTTCATTTGTTTTTCTGTCATTCCCTTTAGCCTCTCCTTGGAAGATCAGCTAGCTTAGTGACAGAGGAGGAAGAGTACAGATGCGCACAATATTTGAATCTTTTGTTCTCTTAATGACTGAAGCAGTAAAGGCAAAGCTGTCTCCCTCCTTTTTCAAGTTTGGAAACCTGGGAAAATGTGTGTGTTTACTCTTCAGCTGTGCACAGCTATACATTTCTAGAATTTTAGAAGTGGGCGAATGCTCAGGGATGTTCCTAGCCCAGATAGTGGAGGGTCCTATCTTTTACCGTCTAGGCACCATGAAGTGCAGAAAAAAAATACATGAAACTTCAAGTGGGAACAATGCCTGTGGGGAAAAAAGTGTTTTCCTCTCCCTCGTCTTTTCGGCTGGAGAGTGAAACCGAAAGCAGTGGGCTACCTCCTGGGCTGGGTAGATATAGGCCTGCAAAGTTCCTGGAGGAACTTGTGTGCTTGAGACTGTCCAGATAGACTTTGTCAGACCTTTTCACTATGTTTTGGCAGCTGATTTTGTGCTGGTAAAGCTCCTGCTGGTGGTTTGTCACCCGTGGAGCTCCAGCGCTCTGAGGGTGGCCTTCTGCTGTCTGCCGCCTCTCTGACCTCTCCAGCAGACGTGCTGAGCATGAGCTCTCTGCCTTGGTCTTTTAAGAGCAGTACTTAACTCATCTGTCAGTGCTTCAGAGCTCTAATTTTGTGGGCTATCTGCCACTAAAACCTTCAGGATGATGTGAGAGGGTTGTCTGAAGTACATAACACATTAATTTCTCAAGAAGAGATTTTGAAATGATTGCTCCTTCCTCCAGAGGATGTAAAATTAATGCAAGCTCAGAGAAGTGTAACTGATTTATGCGTTTCCCTGCTGCAGTCTCCTTCCCACCTCTGAATATTACTTGGCCTCTTCTAAGAGTTTGGGGAAGCTTATCCCACCACGTGTGGATTCTTCTAACGATGGATTTTTCTCACGCTTACATCTAACTTCCCTTCCTGGTATGATTTCTTCTTCATATTCTCTTTCTCTCTCCCTCTCCTCTCTCCGCCATTCCCTCTTTCTAACCTCCATTACCTTTTTTAGGTGCTAAATATACTTTATTTTAAAGCTTAATTATTCTTTCTCCTATATAAGAATCATTCTCCTGTCACTCTCTGGACTGTAGCGTATTGTAAAGATGGGAGAGCAGAAAAGATACTAAAGCCCTAAATTCAAAACAAAACTTACCGGCTTAGGCCGACACCAGTAGAGAGTTCTTGCAGAGCGCGAGCAGATTTCAATAAATCCTCACATTATGCTTGCCATAATCAGGATGATCAAGACCACTGTTTGTCGCTACTCTTAATTGTGTAAGGCAGCGATACCAGCTTTATTGTGATCTTCTCTGAATTCAGTTAAAGTTGCTTTGGAAACATTTGGTTTGGCTGACAGCAGGGAGGGTAAGAGCAATTCTCTCTTCCAGGCTGAATAGCATATGGCAGAGTGGCTTCCTCGTGAACTTGCATGCTTGAGATTTGGGGAAGTTAAGGCAGGATGTCCAAAAGAGATGAGCTTTGGAGTTAGACGAGTGTCTTGTGAGGTGACTGTTGTTCTCTTTTTGACAGGACTCCTTTTAGTACAAAAATAGATGTGTGCTCAGTAATACATTGGCATCATTGGACTTAGAAGAGTAGGCTCTAAAACCTAGAGGAGACAGTGGCTCTATCCCTTACCAGCTAACTGACCTTGGGTACATCTGCAGCACCTACTCAGGTTTCAAAGGCTGGTAGCAAAATTTTGGTGTAGTGGTAGCCCTTTTGTTCCTTTACCAGGAGACAAGAAAGACGATAATATTTCTTTGGGAAGGGGAGGCAAAAACCGATGGTCTAGGTAGTGTGGCATGTATATAGAGCCCGTATACATGTATTAGAGGAGGAGGAGTTAATTCAGGGACAGCTGTGCTCCTGAGGAGCAATTGAAGGAAAGATTTCTTGCTGAGCTCTTAAGTGCACTCCCTGGGGATAATAGGAGGAGAGTAGCTGAAGACAGAAAACAGTGAGCCAAGACCAAGTCCCCAGAGAAGACACATGTAAGTGCTCTCAACTGATGCTTTGCAAGTATCTTTTTCCCTTGGGACTAGAGCAGATTTTGAAGCTGAAAGTCAGTACTTGAAAGTGTTCTTCAGTTTTATGGGCTTTAAAAAGTCATAACTAGGGCATTTAGGTTGTGGAGGTTTCTTTACAGTGCTCTTGACTGTATTCTCAGCCTGTGTATT
Organism: Struthio camelus; assembly: GCF_040807025.1. NCBI lineage: Eukaryota > Metazoa > Chordata > Aves > Struthioniformes > Struthionidae > Struthio > Struthio camelus. The sequence continues at coordinate 11,179,086 of NC_090960.1, forward strand.
GGGAGGACTGAGGCAGTGCAGTGGGCTGGTCTAAACACAGTGCAGAACTTAAATGACTGGGGCCTACTCCTCCAGCCCTGGTCACCCTGTGAGGGTGTAGAGTCCTGAACGTGCACCATGGTATGCTGAAAGGAGATGGGGCCAGGTTTCAGGAGCAGATGAGAAAAACAGAGATACCTGTGCTTTGTTGTGATGGAGCAGGGAGCATCCAGCTGAACCCCAGGACAGTGTCAGCTTCAGCAGCCCTTAGTGGTTTGCTTCCTTCCACATCCAAAGATTTGGATTTCATGTCAGCCTATATGCTAGCACAGCCCTGTTGATATATCTCCAGGATGGGAATGGCATCTGAACATTTCATGGTCTGCATGCGACTCAAGGTGGTCATGCCAGATCTTCTCCCAGACCTTTACTGCTTCTCTTCAGACGTTAAGCACCTGCAAACAGATTTATAAAACTCTTGAGTTTTGGTTGCCTGCCTTTAGGCAAACCTTGTATCTTTAAATGTACATGTTAAATATTTTACATGGATGGTTAGAGGTGCTGAGAACTTCTTCTTCTTCTGTGGTTAAGAGGAAGTCGATGGTATTCAGGACTGAAAAATTGGTTGTCTCAAGCTGATTGTTCAGACTGAAAGCAAAAAAACCCAAGAGGTCCTTGTTCTAGTAAGGACCCATTTGGTTGCGTGCTTAGGAATAGTGGCTGGGAATCATGCCTACAAAGAGCCTCTGGAAATGTTTCAACAGTAGGGAAAGAAAAGGAAGGCCGATGTTATTTGGACCATCAGTCAGGAAAGTCTTCCTGCTGGGAAAAGAGTAAGAGGGGGGAAAAGGGGCTAGTACTTGGGACCTATAACCTTTAAAAGAGACTGAAAAGAAGTCCCAGGTAGAAACACGTAATTTACTGTGTCCGTCACCAAGGAAGAGACGGAAGAACTGGGGTGCATGGCAGCTTTTCTTCTCTCTGCAAAGCAGTGGTAAGTTACTACAGCTCTGGAGTTTTTCATCTGTATAGCTGAATTTGCGCACAAGCGAGGTGCTGAATTCTGTGCTTCCCTCCCAGGCTGAGATTCTGGGGCATGTATACCTCACCTAGCTGTCTACTGCAAGATGTTTCAAATGCAGCAAGGCTTTTCCCCCCTACAAACATATGAAACCTTGATGGGATTTTTTGGTGTGTCGTCTCCATGTTGACCTGATTCTTCCAAGTACCTGTATATTAAGGGCCCCAAGGAAGGGAGGGAAGTGTGTTAAAATGAGTGTGACGAAGTGGAGTGTCAGGCCTTCGGAGGAAATTAATTTGATTTTTGTTATTTCTAAAAATAAAACAATCAAACCCTTACTAATAAAAAAAAAAAAATCAACAATATTGGGTTGATGCTTCTCTTTCAATTACCTGCAGCATGTTCAGAGACTTGAGTGTAAACAGCAATTCCAAGCTGCCTACTGCATAGAGGCTTTAATTAACTCTAATGATAATTGCAGAGCGTGCTTTGCCATTTTGGGCAACAATTACCCAGCTTATGTGGGGAATCTTGTGTGGGTGGAATGTGATTGCGGGGGGGGGGGAAGGATCAGAATATTTATGTTCATTGCTAACTCCTAGATTCTCCTGCATGTACAGATGGATGGTTTCAGTCCTGAGAGCTGAAAAATGCATAGCCCTCACTGCACACATTCCTGCTGCCCTGTGAACTCGGGAGAAACAGTCTGGCTTAGCATTCATTTTTACTCGGAGGAAACAGTAGAACTGGTCTCTTGGTTTATATTTCAGTATTTCAAGGATGTTTCTGAATGGGAACAGAAACACTGAGTTTTTATTTCCTGGGAGCATACTTGCTTTGACAGTTCTTGAAACTAGAACTGATATATATTCTTGTAAGAAAGCTAGATTGTTTCAAAGGAACCTATACTAATAAGGTTGACACCTGAGGATTCAGGCTCCGAACTTCCTTTGGCTGTCTTGAAAAGCCCAGCCTAAACATAGCTTTTTTTTTTTTTGTTTGAGAGCACAATCAAACAGCCATATTCTGTGAATTTTCTTATATAGACCTATCTTTATTAGTTTTTGTAGTTTTCTTGGACATAAATGGGACACATCCTATTCAAAATAATGCTATTGTAAATTTATTCACAGCCTTTCAAGTATTTGCGAAGTTGGGTAATACCCATAGGATACGATAGTTCAGAGGTTACTATCCATAGTATGCTTAGCAAACAAACGTAAAATCACTGTAAGAAAATCTCAAGTGATTTTTAGTAGCTTTCCTTAAATTACCCGTCTTCCCTCTCCTTTCTATGATTCTGCTAGATATAAAAACATAAGAGACTTGTGGCATGATCATCTTACCTAAGAAATGGAGCCCCAGCTCTCTGAGTTTCCTTTCATTGCCCATTGTTCTAGGTAAGTTGTTTCATATGTCATCTTCTCAGGGCCATCGCTTCTTAACAACTGAGCACTTCATTTTTATTTTGAGAAGATAAACTAATTTAGAGGAAAAACTTGCTCAGTTTTCGTTTTTGCTCGTTTTTTGACCCTGAGCATGTTTACTGGGCTTTTTTCTGGAACGCTCTTATTTTCATAATGAAAACTGAAATGATCTCCAAATGTTACACTTTACATTTATCAACCTAAAGCATTAAAAAGCAGATGAAAAGCTGGAACTTCAATTTTTGATCAGAAGAGGTTGGAAAAAAACCCTAGTGCCACAAAGACACAAAATAACTTCCCATACAAAGACTGTTCTGGAGGCAAAACCATATATGTAGATATCTTGGAAAACTAAACTAATGGCCTTGTTTCAAAATGAAAAGACCAATAATGATTCTGTTTCTCTGCTCCCTGATCTTACAAAACATACGAGATGGGCAAAGTTTCTTCTAGCAATAAATGTTAGTAAGTGGTTTGGTCCAAAGTGATCAAATGGTTTAGTTTGTATGAAAAGTATATAGACTTTGACCTGTAGCTATTTCTTGGAAAGGATGAAAAAGAAACAAAGACAAGATAATTTCTAAAGAATGTTTTAGAAGTTCCAGGCTTGGCATTTGGCAGAAACGTTTCCTTAACCCAAGGAGACCGTATGGAGGTTTAAGAAATCTTTCCTTATCTAAGCTGTGTCCTGGTCTTAGGTAGAATAAGCCTTATGCAAACTGAGACGGGGGGGGGGGCAGGGGGGGTTGCTTTTTTAATTCCTACCTCGCTGCTTAGTTTAGACACAGCCCTTCAGCCTTGGGGCTCTTGCAGAGGCAACTTCTTGTTCAGCTGGCAATATCTACCACTTGCTCTTTTAGGACTTCCTGGTGGGCCGTTGCTAATTATTTGGGTATGGGATGGGGGAGAGCCGATAGGGAAAACTCTAACCCAATTACTATGCTGCTTTAGTGGTAGTTATGTTTGACATTGAGTTCAAAAGGAATTAAGGACCCTTTTGGACTTGGATTGCAGTTTCTGGACATCATCACAAATAAATTTCTCAGTGGCCATTTCATGCGGAGGCTCCCTGGAGCATTTGGGCTGATAAAAGGTTGCTATGCCCTGTTTTGCGTCAGCTCCGATTAGGCACTGATTTTACGATAAAGGGTATGGAAATGATTCAGAAGGCATTATACTACCACATGATGCATGCTTGTTGAGGATGTATATGTGCTTCTGTGCGTTATTTGAGGTGTGTGTGTGTGGGGAAACACATTTAAAGCTGAGCTTTGTACTTGGACTCAATTATGAATTTTCCAGCAGTGTTTATATACCTAGGATTTTGGGGAACCAAATACTGCTCTTGGCTCTTACCTTGACATAAACCCATATCTAGTCAGGAAGAAGGTCAATCATAGAAGGTAAAACCACTAGCTTTTAAATTCTACTAGTAATGCTGGCAGAACAGTGTTCTTAAGTAGTGTGCTTTAAAATAATGCAGCAAGGCAAGCTTGTTCCAAGATTATAATATATGTGGGAACTTAGCAATTATTGCTAGCTATTGCATGGTAATTGGAAGTGCTAAATATAGGATCTTACAATCTACAGTACTACTGCTGTGCTACAGCTATTTTTCTCTTGCTAGTTCTGCCGGGAGAAGGCCATTAATTAAAGCTTCAGCGCTTGGGCACCCCACCACTCCAATCTCAGAAGCTGTGGCATCTTCTTCATCTCCTAGAATCTGTTTTCGAGATTGTATATTTTGCACCTTGGACTAGTTCAGACTGTGTAGCATTAGTAACACTGAAGTTTGTAGGTCCCTGCAGAGTGATCTTTCAAGGAAAATCCCTATTCACATATCCCATTAACCTTTAGAGGTAAAATGTTTTCACTATGGTACTTTTTGCAGGTTATGTGGAAGTGGGTATACTCATGTGTATCAGTGGAGTCATTACAGTCGTTTTTGTCATACTATGTCTGGGAAATGGTGCTGGTTGTTGGAGATGTGTTTTGAATCACGTTGTGTTTGGAAGGGCATGACTATTGGGGGGTTTTTAGCACACAAACGATGAACCTATGTTTTTCCTGGTTTGCTGGGCTTGACAGAGAATGTGTTGAAGTGATGTGGAGCTTAGCAGCAAATAATAAAAATAAAAGAAAGACTTTATATTTTTACTCTTAATTGACTCTATTGCATCTAAATATAACTCTTGGTACTGTTCAGTAGAATGAAATTTCATAATGTAACATGCAAAGAATGCAGCTTCCATTATAGCACCGCAGGCAATAGCTTTATCTGCTTTTGCCAATGAATAGGTTCAGGGCCGATGAATATCAGACTGGGAAGCCCTAGGACCTGCAGAAAGCTGTGGTGTTGTCTAGCATTATCCTAATGGCCCCTGCTATGAACAGCACTAAGGTAACCTCAGATCCTGATCTCGAGTCTGTATTCGGATGCATATTAGCACTGCTCTTTTTTTAGCCATAACCTGAGGCTAAACAGCATCAGATCACAAAACCACAGTGTGCTCCCTGGTCCCCTCTTCTGCTGTTGCCATCCATGAGGGCTGTGATGCAGCTGGGAATCAAACCCATTTCTCTTTGCTCTCTACTTAGGTGTTTGTTTTAATAATGTTTCTTTCTCAGGGACTAATGGATTCTGCCACTACAGAATGTGTGGGGTGGTTTTGGTTTTGTGTTTTATTTTTTGGGTGTTTTTCTTTTGTTTTTTTTTTTTTTAAACCTTCTGGCTCAAACACTGCCTCTCAGAGTATTTTAATGTTACTGTTGTAGTCCAAGTCCCAGCGTCTTCTGGATTTTTCCTTCCGTCTGAGGAGAGGAGCTCTGCTGTCCTCATTTGATGAGGACTGCTCTTGAATATCAGCATATCTGTTGATAAGTGTAGAAGCAGTTTCTTTGTCATTCCTGGTCAGCGGGGATTTGACTTGGAGACATAATGGTGGTGGGAGGACTTTCTCTGGTAGTCTTGTGTTTTGGCTGGGCTCGTGCAAGCACTGCTCTTAAAGGATCCTCATGATGACACGGCTCTGTTTCCATTGACAACAGTGATGCTATTTTGAAAGATGATTTAACGCAGAATGCATGCTTTACTTCCTTTGTTAATGCAATAAGTCATCTTTGGTTTATGAACTCGATGTCTTGCAGTGTATGGTGTGCAGTATTTGGTTTGCCTCTCTGCCTTCGTACTAGAAAAACTAGATGAGTAGCAGCAGAAGAAACGTCCCAGAACAAGTTCCTGTGTTTGTGCTAGAAAAAGTGTAGATTCTGAAAGGAATGAAGGCTAACAGATGGGATGGAAGTGCCTTATTGGTAGCTGCTGATGGGCATAGTGACTGGATGTTGTCAAATCTCCATATAAAAGCTCATGGATTAGGCTACCATTATGTAACTTGCCTTGTCACTTCTTGTGTTAGTCATGGAATCAAGGTAAAGCCTAAGCTAAAGATGGCACTGGTACTTTAGACAGTTCATTAGGAGATAAGTGGAGAGAGGAACCTAAAGCCTGCGGTGATCAGAGTACGCACTGGAAAATGAGCTGTTCTAGCGCCCTGCGTCTCCTGAGCCGCCCTTGTTCGCAGATCTTCGAGGGTGTTTGATGCTTCTGTAAGAACCTAGCAACCAGCTTAACCAAAGCTATCGTATTACTCAGATTGGCTGTTGCTAGAGCTTGTCTAAGCTGCTGTTTATGGAGCACAATGGACTCCCGAGTGTAAGCTATTGATTACATTTACAATAAGTGGCTTCTGAGAAGTCTCGCCTCACTGCTCTGCAAGGAGGTTGTGTGATGCTAATTGCTTTGTCTCAAGGGCAAATAAAACTTTAATTTATGAATTCATTATTGCATAGTAGCTAGGGCCTTTATCAGCTTCTCACAGGTAATTGTATTGCTGGAAACTCCACTGATCAGAAACAAAATCGTTTATAACATTTAATAGCACCAGTTTTAAAGAAAAGGGGATCGTTGTCAAAAACAGTGGAGCGAAGACCCCGTGGAGATTGGTAGCTGGAATAATTTATGGCCATTCCAAGAACAGAAATCTGTTGGCACAGAATCCTGCAACAGCCATAACAGATGCAGCTGTAGGCCCACATGCACCTACCCTTGATCTGGCTGTGGAGGGGGGCACAAAATAGCAGCTCAAGTGCACACCTGGAAATAGGGAAGAATGTGTATTTTAGGCACTTGGAAACAGAAGGGAGCAGATTCCTACCCTGGTTGTGAAGGGAGACCCATCGCCGTTTGGAGCATTTACCTGCAGATGTTCTAGACAGGCAAAGCTCATCTCTCTTTGCTCGTGGTCTGGCTGGAGCTTGGACCAGTGAAATGTTTTTATGTTGCAACATGTGGAGACCTTGATAACTCAATGAGCACGTCAAACCAATTCAGTGGCCCAGATTACCATTGCAAAGGGCAATTGCACAATTAAGTTATCACAGACTTCAAGCCAAATTCTTTGGCCTTTTAAATAGGAAGCAATTGAGTTACCTTGTGTGCGTGGATACAAAAATAACAATAGTGCAGTGCTTCTAGTTCAGAGGGAGAAATACAGAATTTTATTCTCCTTTAAAGATTTCAGCAACCCTTATTCATAAGATTTTTTAGCAACGTTGATTTAAACTTCATCACAATAGATGTCCTCTATTTTGTTGCTGATATACCATTTACCAAGAAGTCTTTATCATCCCCCAGGAGAACACCACCAGGAATGGGAGAAAAGAGTGAATAGGGCAACTCTGGAGAAGGAATATGTTCATCAGGAGGATAAAGTCCATTGTAGAAAACACGTGGTGGATCAAAGCATGATCTTCTCTTGAGCTGAAGTGTGCTACTTCATCTTGGGAAAGATGGATTTGGTGGCCAAAGACGAGAGGTGCCTGGAAGAACTTTGAGAGCAGCTACTTCTGTCACTATACATGCTTACAAAATGTTGTCCCTCAAGGGAAGACAGCACAGGCAAAAGCTATGTGGCTCAGAGTGTTGGTAGCAGACAACAGATCCTCGTCCTGATTTGACTTCTGCCTCACTTGACAGTAGCTGAAAATCATCGCCGTTTAACAGCCCTTGTGCAAAGACTTAATGGCAGTGTCTCCCTCATGTTCTGGACAGTGTCTCCACAATGGAGGCTGCCGCCTCTATGCGGTAGTGTGATTGATTTTTAGGTAGCTAGAGCTTTCCAGAGACCTTAAATACAGTATTTTATAGAGCTTTCTAGGGAATACCTGGACATAAAATATTTCCAGTAAATTTCTAGCACTCCCTAGATCTAGAATGTTAATATGAGGTCTTTTTTTAGGTAGTTTTAACATTTTGGGGGGGAGAGTTTTATTTTATTTTTTTGTCAATTTTAGAGTTTTCTAGGAAGACGGGCATTATAAAGCAGCAGTGAAACGATTCAAATAGCATAGCAAGACAACTGCTGGGCTACGTGGAGCCCAAGCAAAGGCAGCATGATCTTGGTGCAAATGGAGATATTTGCCCTGTTGGGCTGTGGGCTGGTGAGGGCTGTGGTGGGAGGTGAGGACTAAGGAGAAGTACTCGTGCTCCAGGTGTGCGCTGCACTGCACTTCCTTTTCAGCTCTGTGAATCTGGCTTGTGGGGCTGAAGAACCCAAAAGACACCATTTCCTGTCGAAAATTTTGTCTAATGTAGTTCCGAAAGAGTTGCACTTTTCAATGGAAAGCACTTTCATGCCATTTTGACTAGTGTTAATTTTATGATTATATGTGTGAAAGCCACATCTGCAGTCTCCAATTAGGATTTAGGATCCCATTAGTCAACCTGATCGAATAACAATGAGACATCTAATGATGATGAGAGAGTAGATAGGAAGCAATTCTTACCAAATAGTGCATTTATAACTTCCAGATGGTCAACAAACACTAAAGAACAAGTCCTCTCCAGGCCTCCTTTGAGGAAAATAACTATGGGTGAAGTGCTGGCTGTTATTATCTGGCCATTTCTTTCTGGGAGCACCAGAAGTAATATGTTGGCATTATGCTGGCTGTTGTATATCGTGCAAACATCTGAGACTTTTGCCTGTGGTTCACTGACTGAACCAAATGGAAATCTTTATTGCAAGAAAAATATTCAGGAAGCTCATCATGGATAAGAGCTACTATGTCCTGGGGTTAGCCTTACTGGAGGAAGAGAAGTTTTTAGGTTTTCAGATAACAGCTTATGGGAGCTGCAGCGGGGGGAAGTCAAGGCACAGAGCTGAAGCTCTGGGAGCTTCTGCAAGGGGAGGAGGATGCTCCTCCATAGGAGGAGTTTAGAGCCACTTGAGATCTTTGGAAATTCATATCCAGAACTGCACATTCATATCCAGAACTGCACTCAACTCCAACAATCACAATTTGAGCATGTTTTGGTTAGAGAAGAAACCAACCGCACAAATAGCACAAGTTTCCTTTAATGGTGGTGGTGGTAATGTGTTGTAATGGCCTACGGCTCCTTTCAAAACGGAGTTAAAGCCAGCTTGAATCCTGGCTCCATCCCTTTCTCAGTTTGAAGATCAGCTCTCTGTCCTTTAAACCAAGATCCAACTTGATCTACAACAAATGTGTTAGTATCCTGGGGAAATGCTGGCAATTCTTAATTCTTTGCAGACATTAATAAATCTGCCTTTCCAAACAAACAGAAGCAAACTTCCTTTCCTTCTCTAATGAATCCCCAGAGGGTAAACGTGGAATCGGCATGTAAATAAGCTTTGCTCAGATTACTGGTTTGGAGCAGGGTTGTTCTTTCCCCCTCATTTATTGCTTGGTTCAGCAGTGTAAATAGTTTCTTTGCTTCCCAAATCCAACCTCTTTTGTAACAAGTCTCTCTGTGTGAAATTACAAATAACATGCAGGACGCTTCCAGACATTTAAAAGCTGAGCAAAGAGCCCAGTTAAGTGACAGGCAAGTGTCTGAGCAGAAATTAGCCCTGTGTCCTGCTTGCCTGAGTGGATCCCAGTTACAAAAGTCTGGCTGTTGGCTTTTGTTGAGGAATAGGCATATCTGCTCCTGCCAAGGATCCCAAGCCAGACCTGCCGCTGCTTCATTCAATGTGTATCTCATTCTCGTCTTGTCACAGGTGACCCTGGGGTGTAAGGTGGGTGCAAGCCCAGTGGTGAAATTAAGTATCTCCTTCCTCCTTCTTGGTTGTGTGATGATGATCCGCTATGTTTTTGTGAACGCTTGAGATCAGTGGGATGAGACTGGAAAAGGCCTGAGGATACCACGCACTGGAAAGAATATGCTGACTTTGGTCCTTAGGTGTTTCTTTATGTATCTCCTGTAATTCATGCCATTGCTTTCTACTGCTTGTTGAACGTGGCTTTCAAACTGGAGGTGATCTGTGGATCTTAAACAAAAAGAAAAACCAAACAAAAAACCCAACCAAACAACAAAAAAACCCCCTGAAACATGCATTGCATCAAATCTTATAAACAGAGTTTGTTCTTTCTCAGAATAATAACACAGTAGAGATGATGTTACGCAGAGAGGGCAATGAAGCGAACTGGGGAGAAAGCAGAGAATTGCTTAAGCCTGAGTGTCCATCAGTGGTCGCACAAGTGAGTCATGAAGCTCTTCCAGTGATCAGCCCATCAGTCATGAGTTGCTGCTAGGCGTTCACTGCCAACTAGCTAACGTGAAAGAGCATGCACTGGTTATCACACACTCAGGGCTAAGGATAAACCAAACGGATATTGCTTGATGCTTTTGAAAGCAGTCACTGGGGACAGACTCCTATCTGGGCTAAACTGATACACATCCAGGGCAGTTCCTCTAACCTTGCTGTAGTTGCTTCACATTTCCATTTTAGAATCCATCTGACAAATACTGAGTCTAAAATAGTGACTTTTTTAAGGCTAGTTACTCTGCTGTTTTATGATAAAAATCACAGGTTCTGTTTAGGAACCTGAAATCATTTGCAGTGCTTTTAAGGGATAATTTTCCTTCAAAATACGTAGTGATTTTAACACTGTATGAATCAGAATGAAAATCTGTGAGGTCTAATATATATAATTGCCAAATAATATGGCTCTTGAAAGAGATGAAGAGGGGTGAAGCAGCAGCACTCTATGCTATTCCGTTACCGAAGCATTCCTGGGTTGTATTTTGTAGAGGCTTTTGCAGTTAAGGGCATGGAAACAGAGGGATAGAAGGGGCTTTGGGGGTCATTGGTCTAGTTGCCTCATTCTGCAGCCAGCCCTGCCAGGCAGTCTGCTCAGAGAGTAGTTGAATGCTGGAGACTTTACAGAATTTCATCCTTTGCTTTAACTGCATGTTTTGTTTGGGGCTGCAGTGAAAGATACTGCAGCCTTTGTCTGTTTGGATCAATATTTTTGGGATGTGATGTGTCTTTGAAATGATCAGTGGCTGGAGAAGGAGTTTTAGTCCCTAGCAGAGGATCCTCCAAAGCAGGAGAGAAGCAGACCAGGAAGGGCTGTGATCTCGTTGCCCTGAACTACGGGAGGTTTGAAACCGGACCTCACATCTCCCTTGTTTTGCGGTGGGGGTGGAGACAAAAGCTTTGGGTAGTCTCGAGCTCTAGAAGATATGGGTCTGGAGCCAAGTCATTTTTCTTGACTAATCTTTCTAAAATGTAGCAAGACCTTCTGGCTTCAAAGCCTTCTCATCATTTTGTTTCTTTGAAAGTCCATCCTTCTCCTGAGGATGGAACCCCCCACAGGAAACTTTGCGATAACTTTAGTTAGTTGAAAAGTTGAAGAATCATTCCTTATTGTAACAACTGATAATTATTTTCAAGAAATCCCAGCAAATGTTGCACAGCTTTATAAGAAACATTTTATTTTCTTACGCTCAACAGCTTTTGTATAGCTAAGTCCTCTTGGATGACCTGCTACTTTATTAGCTCACTATGAATCATTCCAGCAGCACCTTCCCCATGCCATATGGTTCCCTAATGCCCTGGCCCAGAAATGTGCCTATAAGCAGCAGGTGCCACTTGGATGAAAAGTGAGAGATTTGCCAAGCTTTCCTCCCACTAGCTGGGCACAGGTAGATTTGAGCCATTAAATGGCTTTTGCAGCGTGGTTTTCTGAACTGCAAAATGGCTCAGAAGGGAGTTTCTGGTACCATCTGGGGTAAGAGAAGAGCAGGTTTTGTTCTCTTTTGTTAGTTTTTGAGCCTGCCCTATCTTTTGAAATAATTGGGGTCTGTAGTGACCAGTCAGGCTATACAGAAATGCAAAGTTTTCTGTGTTGCCAGAGGGTAATGGTCCCTCACTGGGGGATTGCCATCAGCTGGGATGTACAGTTATTTCAGAAAAAGTAGCATCTCCTTTGTCATCCACTAAAACTGCTTCAAAGGTGCTGAAACGTTTCAGACTCTCTCCTGCATTTTTACTTTCTGACTTGATCTGGATTAGAAAAACATGATCTAGTTTTACAAAAACAACTAGCCCTGTTGAGAGATGAGGATCATTCCTATGCTACTCAGAATCAGCTGAGCTAAGCCTTCAAAATGCTCAGGGTTATATGGGCAAGGAAAAATTCAGTTATTCTTGACACTTAGCTGCTCAGAATTGCCCAAAGGTGTGCACAGAGGAAGGAAATACATCTCACAGGTGTGCTTGGGAGCCTTGGGCCTGGGAGGAAAGCAGGGTACAGCAAAGAGTTCAGTCTGTGGCTAATACTTGGCGAATGTCTTGCATATATCTAGCCCCAGAATAAAATGATGATGGGCATGTCAGACTGAGACATGCATACATGAAAAGGTGAGCTAGTGTTGAGAGTGGAGTTTTATTGGTTTCTTCCTCCTTTGAGTGAAACCATATTGGGCTGTACGTAAGCTACAGTTGCTAGCTAAGCAAGACGTCGGCCTTAACGTCATTCCTTGCCCTTTCTGTACAAACAGCCCAGGAGTATTGTATCTGATAGCGGCAGTATCTGAGCTGCAATGGCTTGTTTCCTTCTTAGTCATTTATGGTGCTCATCCGTCAAACCTCATGAGGCAAAATTAAAGAATGGCATTTATACACCATTTAATTCCAAAAGAGTCAAGAAGTGCATTAATGAGCCCATCATAATGAATGTTTCTATATGCAGATAAAACATGGTCTGATGCTACTCCTGCAAGGAAAGAAATCAAAGGCCAGGTGTCAGCAATTTTGATTCTACAAGTAAGAAATCTAGTAAAGCCCATGTGAACAATTCACAGGGGAGGTTGGGGTGGCATATTTTGTTATAGGAGCTACTCTGTGAAGGGGTTTGCCTTGGTGGAGAAGAGCCTAGGAAGTATCTACAGATTAGGAAGAAAATCTATGAAATTTGAGGGGCTTTTCTCAAAGAGAAAACTTGGCTTCCTGGTTTGCAGGAGTGTCTGATTTCAGTATTTAAATGGAGGGATGTGTGGAGTAGATTTTCATAGCCTTCCCCTCCATTCCAATAAAAAAGTAGGAATGAAAGGTAGATGTTGCTTCTTTTTGGTCATCTAAATTCTTCCTAGTCCTTTTAAGAGCCGTGAGATTAAAAATGCATTGGATAATGTTGCTGTCAACGTTTATATGTTGTTGAAATCTTGGGTCTGATACAGGAAATGACAGCTGTGGTAAAGGGCTGTTTCTTCTGTGCGGAAAAACTGCAGCGGTTGTCACTGATGCTGCTAGAAATGTATTCCTCATGGAAGGAATCATCCATTAGGAAAGACTCCAGATGACCGGAAGAGGAGCTACTAGAAAGTATCTAGAAAGACAGAAATTTTGACCACATTTTAAATTACCTGAAGCGACAAAAACTGAAACTGTAAGCAAACAGATTTTTTTTTTCTTTCTCTGGTTCTCCGGATGATAATTTGCCTGTATTGTGAGATAACACTACCTTTGCTGGGCTATATATCCTCAGCTACCCAACTTGGCACTTCTGCTGAGGTTTGGTCTGCCGGAGAAGTGTTAATGGAACGAGGAGGGGAGCCAGGGTTATTGCTCCTCAGTGGAATCTAACATATCGCTGACAACTGTTGTAGGAAACCTGAACTTGCAGGTGCACAACACAGCCTCATGTAGCACCCACTGATATCACCACTTTTGAGAACCTGCCTGTTCTTCTTGCTTCCCTGTGTGCTGCTAGGGAGTTTGAATAATTAAAAAAAAAAAAACAAAAAAAACCCAAAAAGCCTTACATCAATCTAAAGTTTTCCTGGCTCTAGGAAATGTTACACAAATCAGACCTAGTAGAGAGCTAAGAACTCTTCAGAGCCTGAAGCTGAGCACTTGACTTCACAAAAAAAGTTTTGGTGAAAGTAAGATTTGGATGTGCTTGATGAGAAGAAAAACTTGGAGAAATTTAGGCAAATGCTTGGAAAATCTGCTGCTCCAGGGCAGAATGCCTTGGTCTAATTGTGGACTTAACCCTCACTAATTGTGTTACTATTTAAATGTGTACTTTAAAAAAATTGATCTTCTTTTGGTTGGCTATAAGCTGGTGCTGCAAAAAAGGGATGGCAAAAAAGCCCGAGGCCCAGGAGTATGTGGGTCTTCTCTGACCTCCTTTGAAATCATGCTCCTGCACTGTTGAGGCCCACGAGAGCTGCTCTGCTCTCCATGGCTGCCCTGTTCCTGGCACCCTGCTCCAGTTCGGAGGAGCTGGATGAGGCTCCCATGGGGAGTGTTTTCTGTAGGGGAAGTGGCAATGCTGTGCTCTGGGCACTGCTGCCAGGCCCAGCCTTTCTGCTAGGCTGTTATCTGGCTGCATAAACCCTCTCTGATCTTTCCTTCCAGGCTTGACCGCCTTTCTGTCTTTTGTCCTGGTTTCCTTCCCTGCTCCCCTTTTTCCTTTCTCCGCTGCCAGTAAAACTCTTGGAGTGACAGTAGAGTGGGACTCTGGGGTCTGACTGCTGAACAGCATTTGCCTTTTCCAGAATTGTTTCATTTAAGCTGTTAACTCTTCTTACCTCCATTCAAGTCTTATTTTCATGACCGAGTTGATGTTGATGTGTATACAAAATGCGAAGCTCCCTCTCTTGGTACCCGACTTTGAGCCATCTGTTTTTCTTGAGCTGTTTCCACTTTGCAGCTGCCTTTTATGTTTGTAGCAGTTCAGTGTGTCCCTCTTTGGATATATGGCACTGTCTCACTTTGTGTGTGATACTGCTCATATACACCTGGGGAAAATTGTGTAGTAAATAAATGGCCTTGGACTTGAACTGCAAGTTGTTATTGCTGGAAAGCTGCCTGCAGTGAAAAGCAGGGAAGTCTTTCTGTGGTACGTAGAACCTGCAGTACCCTGAATTACAGTATCAAGTGTTTTCCATGTCATTATTATTATTATTATTATTTTACAACAGATAACTTTAAGCTGAGTATCAGCTGTGTAGAAAGACAGAAGTCCTAGACTGTCTTTTTTGTAACAGGGAAGTTAGGCAAAGGTGCAAAAGTTAACCCATGTTCAGATTTTCACCCAAAAGGAGAATTGTTAACCTGGGGGCACAAAACCGTGCTGCTTGTCAGCCTTCTGGCACTGACGCGCTGGTCTGCAGCTAGCCTGACAGCACGCTTATGCCATTTAATGCAGTTTTACCTCCAGCTTCTGCTGTGGACTTGCGTCAGTTTATAACTGGTGGTATCAGTTTTCAGTTTGTGCTTGTAAATGTGTTGGCACAAGGTAAACTATTCTAAGTTGAATTGGCATAAAATACTTCATGGACAGAGTTATGCCACTGTTGCCAAATGGACATCGTATCATGTCTCTAGTTACACATAACGAAGCATGTGTTGACCTAAGCCCTGGCGGCCAGCTCTATCCAGGCAAGCTCTCATGGGCCCCAACATGCACCTACAGACTCAGTCGTCTTCCGCTGTCGGATGTGGCATTTTGGTCCTGCTCCTAGACCTTTCTCAAACCCTTCCCAAGGCACAAGGGCTTCTGGCATCTTCAGATTTCTGTTTCTGCAGTCCTTGCCTGTCAGCAGCTCAATTGTCTGTCTCCAGCTTCCTTATTGTCCTTTATAATTGGCTTTTTGCTAATTTGCTTGGTTATCTCTCGGAATGTAATAAATGAAAAAATGAAGGTGACTTGGTCTAATTATTCTCTGGTGGGTTAATGGGGCCTTTCAACAAGCACAGAGTGATTATAAACATTAAATCCAGTTAGGAACATGGATGACAGTTCTGGGAGAAGATCCACTTCTATATTTTCTGAACTGTGATGGATTTCATCCCTTGCAGAGCTCAGTGTTTTTAGCTTTTCTGTATCCATGCATCCCCAAGGAGGGAAAAAATGACAGAAATACTAGGCAAAATCCCCAACGCAGTACTGAAAAGGGTGAATTTTGACTACTTTGTGCAGTAGACTACTTTGTTTTACTAGCCCTGTGATTGCGACAGCATCCTACAAAGCTTGAGGAGTCACGAAGAAATAGCTCAAGCTCTAGGGAAGTGAAATGGGGAAAAGGAGTAGGTGTTTTAAGAGAAAGTATGTTCACTTTACAGCTGAGGGGCAAAGAAGAGAATGAGGAAGAAATTTGCAAGTCCAAAAAAAGTAAAGGCATTAGTAATGAAGGGCTCTGGAGGAGATGTGTAACAAGGTGATAGTTCATGATCACAGATGTCTGAAACCTCTTCCAAAGCCCTAGCCTGGCAGCTGACTTGGGTGACCAAGATCAGGTGCAGCAGATCAAGAGGGAGGCAGTAGCACAGGCCTTGGCTGGGGAGGCTTTGGAGAAGGCATGGTATGTGAAGAAGAGGGGCAGAAAGATTTTTTTTTTAAATGCTGTTGAAATGTTACAGGGTCTATTAGTCACCTAGACTGCAGGAGTTGCATGGGATTTTAGCCATATAAATCTGTGTGGGCTTGCTGGGGAGTACTGGAGCTAGGAGGCTGAGTAGGCACCTGGGAACGCTGTGCTGTGTGTAGAACTGAGTGCAGAATGTGGCTCCAGCTGTGTTTCTGTGGTGGCAAATTGGAGCACTTTGCCTTATTGTCTAGTTGTTGTAGCAGTTCATATCAAATCTCTTAATGCAGTATACAGAAGATTGGACTTCTCAGACCCTGAAAGTCTGTATGTCACTTTACCTCTCTGTATTTTACTGGCCTCAACCATGAACTCATGCTGGCTGCTCTCCATTGCTGGCTTATAAAGGGCTTGGACATCTATAGGCAAAAAACCACTGGAGAAGTATAGACTGAAAAAATCTCCTTTGTATTCTTTTTGCGGTGCTTACCAAGAAACTGGCTGTGAAAAAGGTTAGATACTTCGGAGAATGATGGAGGTGTATGGAGACTGGCATTTATGCAAAGGATGCAATGTCCGAAATAAAATATTGCAAAAAATATAAATCCAGTTGCTGTGGGAGTCTTTAATAATAGGGCAGGAATGGGAAATGCACAGAGTCATATTGTGCTACTTTTGCTCATAGTAGATGCTACTGAGAGTAAGTGAGGCGAGATGGAGCTATAAGACAGCAATGGATTTGCCTGCCAGCTATTTGCTACCAAGAAAAATACTTTTTTCTGTGCCAAGCTCACCATGATGAGGACATGGCTCCAGTTACTTGGTTAAATGCTCCCCTGCATAGTTTGCTCATGTCAGTTGAGCACAAGCTGTGAGAAAGTGCTGGGAGCTGTGATGAGCTTGCTCAACTTCACAGTGGTCATAAAATTTGCTAAGCAAACTGCTAAACTTAAAAGTATGCCTGAAGAGTGGTCCCAAGCTGGACTTTGGGAAGTGGACCAACAGACAGAGGGTCGTTTGGGCAGGGAAAATGCCAAGCTCTTGAATAGCCTGCTAGAAATACAGTCATGAGGCGAGGCCTCTTCCAAAAACAAGACTAAGCTCCAAAGAAAATGATCGTGTGCCTGTACACCTAAAGCAAAAGCTGAGGCTGGGATCTGTCTGCCAGCTGCCTGGAGGGAGAAGACATTAGGCAAGGTGGAGGGCCATGTGAGAACATGTAGCCCAGCACTTCACCTTCCCCCAAAACATCCCAGAGAAATGGGGATGTGTCGTCCCTTGTAGTGACCCACAGAACTGTCGAGCACGGGGTGAGGAAAGGAGGCCACCGCTTTGTAGTTCTAGCCTGGATTTTTGCACAGAAGCATCCTACTAACTACTTGGAGCAGTTTTGCTAGTGGGAAATTATCTTTATGGCTTATCTGTATAACTTGTAAGCAGGCTTCCCTTTTCATTCCACAGAAGACAGATCCAGACAAGAAAATATCAGCATAGCTTCTAGCAGTAATAGCTGTTCTTGTTCTCCTGGGAGTCTTGGCTGTGACTGGGATATGTGCTAAGTGGTCCCCGTTAGGCAGTGTGGGTCGGGAGGTGGCAGACAGCGTTTGCTGCTGTGCTAGGTTTATCTAGTCACACAAGCAATGTTCACACCATCTGTTGTATGTGTTTAACTTGTCTTTTTAAGGGTTTAGCTTGTATAGTTTTATTAAAAAAAAAAAAAAAGAATGGGAAGAGGCAGATTCCTCTGGAGGGGGACCCAAAGCGTCCGAGCTGTGACTCTGGAGGAGACTGACTTCTGTGACTTGTAAGGCAGGTGAGGGAGGCTTCTCCCAGAGGAGACAGTGAGGCTAGGCTGTCTGTTTTGGTCTGTAATCTCTCCTAAGGTGAGCTGCCGAATCCAACTCCAATTTAGATGAGTACCCTACCGTTGTGCTGCTCTAAGGCCACCTCAACAGGGATGCTCTGCTACATAGTTTTAAAGGTCAAAGACATATGAAAATGAAAGGGCTCCCCGAGACAGAGAAAGAGGGTACAAGTGCTCCGGTTTCATGCTAATAAGAATTTAATAGCACTGTAAGCCTCTGTAGTTAGGGCTCTTCCTGCTGCGTTCGCTCCCGATGGGATTGACTTAGAGCAGTGATACAGGAGGCTGTTGCAAAGCAGGAGCAACGCAGTTAAATCGGAGCTGCAAATCAGACACCTGAAAAGTCACTAAAGGACAAGGGAAGAGCAGGGCAAAGGGTAGGAAGCAACAGGTAGGTGGAAGGTAGGAATTAAAGCAAAATGCTCAAGAGATGGTTCTCATCAGGCATTGTTGCTGTAAGGTGTTTTTGTTTAGCTCACTCACTGAAACCTCACGGTTACAGTGAAAATGAACTCCCTCCCCTTCAGTTCTCTCTGTAATTAGCAATGGTCGTTTGAAAGAGTCTACCTGAAATCACCAGCTCTGTTTTTTGTTCTGACAGAAGCCTGCGCTTTCAGCCTGCTCTCCTTCACGACATGTAGCACGTTCAGAAACGTTTCTGAAATTGGCCTCCTTTCGCCTGAGCTGTCTCTGATTCGTATTTAATCAGATCTTGGACTGAAGATGCTGAGTCTGAGCCCAAACCACTAGCACTCGATTGAAGATTATAGTTCAGAGGCTGGGGACAGGTGGCTGTATTTTTTGCCAGTCTCCGGACTGATTATCTTTTATTAGTTATCTTTGGTCTCAATGCCTTGTACCTAACTCGATCTGCAGGAATGCAAATAGTTTAGCTTGGCTCACTTTGTCCTCTCTCCCTGAAATATTTTGGGTTAATGTAAGTCAGTCCTATTTTCCTTTTGATTTTCTGCATTACGTTGCTGCCCTGACAGCCTGTAGATTGCTGCCCATGCTGCCGCATCTGTCGAAACCAGGAATGGCACGTGTGCAGGCCCAGCACCTACAACTGCTCTGCACGGGTTCTGGCTCTGGAAACAGAGAACCACCTGTAGGGGAGGTCAGCTTGGTGTCTGCTCTGTCTCCACCCCAGTGTTACCATCAACATCTCTGCATTAGTGGCTGGACCGCTTCTGCCTTCTTTCTCGCCGGCCAAAGTACGGCTGTTTAACTCAACGTCAGCATAGGCTGCCTACAAACCCCATGGTCTGAGATGAAAAGCTCTGGAAGCGACTTAAATAAGGATCCTTGTGTGGTACAGGAAAGGGAGGAGACTTATCTACAGTTGATACCTCTGGGAAAAACCTGTTAACTAATTTTCAGAAATTTTCTAACATAAGTATTCTGAGATTCATGTTATAATCACAGGGCTGAGAAGATACCTGGGATCTCTTCCAACATAACATTTTATCTTCACACACTATCTCCGTGCTGTCTGGGAATTCTCATTCCAGTAGCTATTTTGAGAGAGAAAGACTGCAGCTGCCAGCACCCGGGGACAGACAGCCCTGGGCTTGGCACAGGGTCGACCATGCCCGGGTGGCTGCTTCCCTGGTGCCTTGGCTGCCTCTGACACCGTCAGTCTCTGCCGTGGTGTGGTTAGTTAGGGAGAAAGTCTAATTGGAGACTGTGGTGAGTTAATTCTGTACTATCCGGAGTCTTGATTATGTCACGAGTAATGGTACTGTTTATTCCTCGCTCCTCAAAGTGCCACTAAACTATTTCTCCTCCTTCTTCATTCTTCATCTTAAACTGGTAATTTATTTAATGTATGCTGTCTCTCATCCTAGTTTGATTCCTTAGATGTTGGCGATGTTGCATCAGGGCACAGAATAGCGATTGCATTCACAGTAACCAAAATAGAAGTCACATAAGCTTTTAATCAGATAAGTCAACTGGGGTCAGAGATGCATTTCCAGCCATTTTGCATAAACAAGATACGAATTTTAAATCTTAGCGTGAAACAAGATTAAATGTACCTGTGGCCTTTTCCACCACAGGAATTCTGACGTTCCCATGAAAACACTGAACGCTTTTGTCTTGCCTTAACCTTGTGAAGTGTGGCAGCCAAAATCTTCAGCCAAAATGTACTTGATCAATTTTAGCTAGAATCCAAACACACGTGGATTTATCTCTTATCATATAGTTTCCGGCACCTGAAACTCTTGCTTCCTATTTAGTTAATGAAGAGAGAGAAAAGCACTTCCAAGGATGCTTCAGCCCACCTAAGATTTAACTGTACTCTGGTCAGCCCTGGCTTCCTGAGGTGACTTGGTGCAACTGTGTCTGAGTAGTGAGGATCTGGAAGCTGAGCAGGATGAGCCCCTGCACAGCGCATCCTGCCCACAAGCAGAAAACAGACCTGAGGTAGGTTAGCTAGAAGACTGGTTTGATATTTTAGCTGACCTGGAATGCAGCTTCAGCTTGGGATCATATCCTTTAAACAAGGCAGAAAATCGAGACAAAAAAAAATTAAAGAAATGAAAAAGAATCAAAGATTTTTTTAAAGATGTTAGATATCGTTGTCTTGCGTTATCAAAAACATGAGTTTGTCATGGACGTGCCCCAAATTAAAGATGAATGCTCTCTGTAGGCCCTCTGGTTTAGCCAGCTGGTTTTTGAAAGTGGGCATTTGTATTTGCCTGAGGTTGTCCCTCTGTGGCGAAACACCAACAGTACCTGCGTGTGGTGGTTTCTGGACTACAGGGTTGCTGTATGCATAGAGCATGTTGCTGGTGGTTGTACAGGCTGGGCTGTTGTGATATGCTTGCTTTGCAGAAGCACTAAATGATTTTGCTATTTCAGTTTGTAGCAAAAGGAAAGGAGATAGCCTGATGTTGTACTTGTGGATATAACTCCTTTTACAAACAGATTTCGCTTTTTTTTTTTTTTTAAACCAGCTGATTGCAGAAAAGCTAGGGCTTATCCAAAATCCCAGCATAAGGTTTCTTCCCATGTATTTTAGAGATGGAAGCAAGAAATGAACTCTCATTTTCTCACCATTGTGCTGCCTGCTTCCGGGTAGAGGCTCTTGCCACGTCAATGTAGCTAGGATACTCTCAATGAAGAGTTAGTGTTAATGTCTCTGTTTTGGGGACATTTCTCACCTGTTCTGCCTTGGCAGCAATGCAAAGATCCAAATGGTTTTCAGGATGAAATGAGCAGCAGGTGAGAAGTGGCATGATGAACTCCACAGGAGCCACCATGAGAACAGGGGTCCTGTGCTGCATGTGAGAAAGTGGGTCTGCGTGTAAAGCTTATATGAGAATTAAGTGCTTTCCTTGATGATGTTGCAGACTGGTGTCAAAGGAACAGAGCTGGTAGGAAAGGCTATTGCTTTTTCCAAGGAGGTGAGGGAAGGAGAAATCAGTGGGAGGGGGAAAAAAAACAGTATAATTTTCTGACTTAGCTCTAGAACTAATGGACGAGTACTGTTTGCTACTATATATCTTTTTTTTTTTTTTTTTTTTTTTTTTTTTACCAAGGACGTTTTGTCCATAGTCCAGCTCTATGGAGCAGAGGCTGCAGGAGCTTTGGTCTGTTCATTCAGCACAGGAGAGACTGGCTTCCCCAAGGCCACCTTTTTGTGGTAGTGAGGAAGAAAGAAGGCTGCCTGTAATGCAGGACGTCCCACCAAGGGAAAATGAGCCAGAATGGCTTAGGAAGGACAGCAAGGGCAGCCAGACTTCCCACGTCTGCGCTTTCTGGAGTCACAGTGTTAAAAAGCTGCTTTGAGTTCTGGAGACTGCAGAAGTATGTGAATCACTTACCCCAAATTGTCCTGCCTTTCCTGGAGTGGGGACATTATAATATGGCACTTAGAGTCGTTGGACTAGACTCTGGGGTAGAGGCTCACTGGATTTTGTCTTTATATCTCTTTCCAGCGCCACCAAAGCAATGCACATCAGCACATGCTTTGAATAGAGCCCACTTAAATCTATCTGTCTCTATCACACACACACACTGAGTTTCCCTTGGCAGTGCTGCTAGTGATCACAGCTATTTCTTCTTTGAAGAACTTGTCCCCTCCTGCTTCCTTGTCTGCTCCCTTCTTCTAGCCAAGTCATAAATTCGGATTTGTAGCTCGTATTGTTCCCAGAGAAGCAGACAGAGAGGGTGCAGACAGAGGGTTATGACTTCCCTGAGGGATGTGGTTTAGAGGAAGAATTGGCTTATCAAGTGGAATAGATGAGAAGTAGTAGTCAGAAAATAATAGACAAGTGAATTGATTTGGATGGAAATCATCCTGCTTTTAAATACTGGCTTCATGGGAAAGCCCTTTAACCTCCATGTATCCACCCTCTGCGATCTCAGGCTGTTCCTGGGGTCTGAGTAATGTCAGCTGTTTCATCATTTGCATTGGTTTATTTTTCATGAGCCTTTTTTATTTTTACCAAGTCATTTATGAGGCTAAAATACATAAAGATATTCCCTGGTGATTGTCACCACCTGGGAGCTAATCTGCTACACAGACAGGTCAGACTGTTGTCAGCTCAGAAATCATGCAGAGCCATAGCAAGGGCCTGTGAAAAACGAAGCCAAACAGCATGAATTTCTCATTTGCCATCTGGGTTCTGCTTGGTTGAGATCAGCAGGACTATCCAGCTCTCGTTTGCTGCCGTGTTGGTGGTTGATGGGGAGAGATCTGAGCAAAGCTGGGGTAAGGAAGGTCGGGCTCCCGTACGGTATTGTCACATGAGGTGTGCAGCAGGTCTAGCAGCTCAGGATCTACGCAGGTAGGGCTGCGTAACTATTTTCAACCTCTGCGACTTGCTCCAGGGTCATCCCTGCCTTGCTCTGTGTACTTGTTTCCCACAAAGACTAGATGAGGAAGCTTTAAAGGGGAAATGAGGGAGCCTGAGCACAGTAAGAGACTCTTTGTCTGTATGCTTTTTAACAAGTTGTACAAATGTTGAGGAAAGCTTCCAGTGCAGTCTGTTGCAGAAAAACCTCCACAAACAGTGGAGCAGATAATAATTCCACATTGTTTTTAGCTTTTCTTCTGCATGCACGAGGGTATAGTGCTCGATAGTGAAGGTCTGTAAGTCCAGAGGGTCTCTTGGTCGGTCATTACATGGGAGCATGGGGAGCCTGGCCTCTTGCTCTGCCACAGCTTCCTTTGCAACTGCGAGTTGCTGCGGCACACAGTTCCCCACCTGGGCATAAACTAACTTCATTTCTCCTCTTGCCTGATTGTATATTCTCTTAGGGCAGGAACTGTCGCATTTCTATGTAATTAATTAGTGCCTGAACGCAATGATGCCTCATGACTCTATTGTTATACAAATGCTGATAATAAATGCTTTCTGCGCATTATTGGGCTCATATCATCTGGGATAAACTGTAGAGCAGTGAGACTATCTTGGATAAAACCATGTTTTGAGCCTGCGGTGAAGTCACAATTAGCACTATCCAGTTCTGTTGCCTAGTCCTGTGCACCTGGTGTGGCTGCAGGGATGCCGCAGTGGCCTCTACAATAGCTGAAGGTCTCTTACCTGGAAAACTTTAAGTAAAGCCCTGCAAACCCCATTTCCCTAGAACCTCAGAGCCTCAGAAATGTTGGAGACAGCAAATTATTATGCTTCAGCAGCTGAGAAATTCCATGAGTCTCTGGGTATATGTAAAAAGCAATCAACACAAATTCTGAAACCTAAGCTGATGAAATCTTATAGAGTTGCAAATCAAACCCATTACCAGAGGGTTGTTTATTAGCTATCACATTTTGATAATTGTTATCATTATGCATTAAAACCTTCAGTTAATTTCTGTTTTTTCCCCCACAAATCAGGAACACTTGGTGCATTAAGGTCTGACCTAGTAGCCAACAATAGCAGTATAGAATTTAGATGGAAAATGTTTAGATGTTAGGCAAAGCACTTAACATAGGCTGGGAGTGCCACTGAAAAAGAGGATTCAGTAACCCTTCACATCCTGCAGAGCTGTCACGGTAGTGACTAGCACTAAACCTAGCTATCAACACATTGTGAGCCCCCAGCTGCTCATCTCGACCTTATTTCAAGGAGGAAAAGCTTTGCTGGCATGAACAAGCAGTTTCCAAACTGTGGACTGCAAGTGGTCTGCGACATCCTGGTAAGGGGGTTGCAAATTTACTTTGTGCCTATAGTGCGTAGTGATTTGTGACAAATTCTGAGGGTAACTCCCAGGTCCAAAGTATATGAGAAATCTTTGCTCTCCATGTTTATGTAAGAGGTTTCCACTGGTGTAGCCACAACCAGTGGAGCACTATGGGTGAAACTGGTACTAACCCAGAGTGGAAATATGATCCTAATCCAGTGGTCTCCATGATTTTATTATATGTTTGCAAATCGTTGGGAGCATCATAATGTCCTGCACTTACCAATGACTCTTCATTCTGGGATATTTAAGTTCCTTATGAGCATTTATTGACTGAGCCTCACAATGAGGGCTAGAGAAATTACTTTTGTCGAAAAATTTATTTGATGAATTTGCTTTGTTGTAGTGAATTATCCACGAGCAATTTATAATGTGATGAAATTTGTATATAGTTCAAAACAGTTCACCAAATGATTTCTGGTTTGTAAATTGCAGTGAACAGTGCAGGAACACGTATTCAAAATGTGATTTTGGATGTCTGTAGGTTAGCTCTGGCTAGGATTACGAAGAGGCACAATCTGCTCTTTATGCAGTTTGGAGTGCAACCATTTCAAACTTTTCACAGCAAAGGGAGTTTTCTAGAGCAGCTTTAAGCTGAATGTCAGAAGATTCTTAGATGATATGCAAATAAAGGAATTATCTCTAGTAGGAAAGAATTTGTTCAAGCCTGTTTTGCTGCTTATAACAGTCACATCTCCAAAAATTGCATGTGTTTTTTGGCAAGCACTGCCCAAATTTGATAATCTTGGCAATGTGCTCCCTTGAAATTCTTTGTTTTATAAGATGGCATTTGCGCAGTTGCTGTCGAAATTCCAGCTAAGGAAGTAATAGTCTCATCATTCCACTGCCCAATAAAACATATCAATGAAAAGAGGAAAACAGCTGGCAAAGTGAGTTGAAATCTGCTTACAGCCAGGTTCCTGAGCCATCCTCCCTGTCCCTTAGAAGCTTTGCAAAGTATGAGTGATTTTGAACGACATTAGCTGGGAACTGGAAGCCTGGCCTTTGGATCTGCTTAGTAAACCCTTTCATGGTGACTTTGTCCAGGCCTGCAGGGACAGGCTGAATGATGACCGTGGCCATGCAAACCTCCTGGAGATGCAGGACGGATACTCGGCAGAGTAGACCTATTCAGAAGCCTCAGCTAGGAATGCCCTTAATTGCCTCTCCTCTGGTGTGAGGTCCTTGGACATCTCATGCCAGAGGAACAGGACAGTGGGGCAGCGTTGCGCTGAAGAAAGCTGGTGCATGTTTCTGAACAGTGTGTCTCTAGATTTGTTTGTAGTTCTCTCCTCCTCCTCACAGCCACGGGACATTAGCAGTGTCTGCTCTGCTGAGAGTCTGGGTGAGATTCAACTCAACTAATCTGGCCATTTAAAGCTAGATTTGCATGCCAATGGGACAGCTAGGGCTGCTGTGGAGTAGGTGAGGAGAGGCTGGTGCTCCTGACCCTCTGGATATCTAACTCAGGGTTGAGTGACTCACCTTATCCTATGGAGGGGAAACCTAGAGGTCCAGTATAGGCTGGACACTCCTTCTGAGGTGGCAGAAATGGTACTAGATATTGATACCTTATAAAATAATAAAAAATGCTTTCATTGTCTCAGAGCTGCTCTGTATGTAAATAACTAATACTCCTGGAAGACTGCCAGACAACAGCACGGGGACCACTGTCACCTATTTCTGATATAGAGCTCTAGGAACAAAGTGATACGCACTGATTAACATACACTTGCTCTTTTCAGTCTTGATTTCTTTACACTGAGTCCCCAAGTTCATATTCAGATTGAGCGCTGGACCCAGTGTAGGTGTGTGGCAGAGTATCGGGTCCAAAGGCCTTTCCCCTGAACACAACAGTATTTCTGTTGAAGTAGATTCAAGCATCGTGAAACCTTGCCAGCTCGTGGCTCACTCTCCCGTTCAGTCCACTGCGCTGGCGCTGCGAGCCCATAATGAAAATCAGCTCCCTAATATCCCACACCTGCATGGTTCATGGTCATGGAGAAATGGAGAGCCTTTCCTGGGGTAACTGTGGGTCCATAGTGGAGACTTTACCTCTGAACGATAGTCCAAAACCCACAGCTGGTATCAGCTGTGAAAGGAACAATATAGGTAAATAAATTCTCCAGGCACCCTCTATGCTTATTTTATTCTTGTAGTCTGCTGTATCCCGCTGCTCAAACTTAGCATCAGCGGAAATACTGACTCCGCTGTGTCTGCCTGTTGCAGCTACCTGGCTATTTTTCTCCACACGGTTGACACCTGAGGTTTAGGAATTTGGTTTGTTTAGTCCTTGAGCCTGCCCTCGACTGTGATGACGTCAAGGATTTTTCTGCAGCTCGTAAAAGAACCCATTCATATAAAAGGCGCTGAATCATTTCCATGGGAACGGGACGCTCAGCTTGCTCCACAGTGGGAAACACTGATTTGCATTCTATGAATAAATGTGACACCCTGCTGCCTCAGAGAGCCTGGGCTGGAAAAGGAGCGATTGCTGGCTAAGAAATAGCTCTGTGCGGTGCGTGAGGGGAAGAGAGAGACCTCCATCAAATCACACGGACGTAAGGCCAAGCTGCTGGTCTTTGGGTGAGGAGAGGTTTAGACCTGAGTTCCCTCTGACCCTCTGGGCGTTGCAGGCCAAGATCTGAACTCCTGACAGTTTAAGAAGATTTAGACTTTTGATTTTTTTTCACTGTGAGATTCAGCAACGTGTCCCAGGTCTTATCCTCCCCTCAGTGTTAACTTGTGTTGTCTCTTGTAAGAGGTTGATCTTTCACATCGAGGGCATGAAAGTCCGGGATCAGGCAGGCTTGTTCAGTTATCTGGGTGTTTATAAGGCCAGTGTGTGATTCAGGAGAAGCGTATTTTTCGCAGCAGATCTTGAGAGAGAGGAAAAGTGCGTGCCGTCCTTTTAGTCCAGCGGGAGGGGAGCGGGAGCTGGAGCCCACGCTGGTAATGGCAGCTATTTTGTTTTAATATTTTGCTTAGGTCTTATGTTGGAGAGAATTAAATAATGGTAGTGGATCCTTCCAAGAGGACTGGTCTGTCCTGTTGAGTTATAGTGTCTGTAGAAGGATATGGGAGCACTAAATTCAGGTTCCTGCATCCACATACCAAACTGGCCAGTCAGCCAGCTAACTCGGGCGTTAGCTCGCTCCCCTTCACGGCCAACTGCGTTTATGACCTGGGCTAGTTGCAGCTGCTTGGTTAACTTTGCAGTGAAGACAAGCCGTGAGATGGATTTTGTCAACTCGTGCTGCCTTGGAAGGGTTTAACGATAACCCTAATGAATCACAGAGCAGCCAACAAGGGTTTTACGCCTTCAGTGAGCTGAATGTTAGTATGTCCCAGAGCTGGTCTGGACTTAGCTCTGTTAGTGCTGGCAGTTAGAAGTTTTATATCTGTGTGGAGCTGTGCTGAGGGAAGTTTAATATACAGCTTAACCATGCTCTTTAGAGTCCCCTCGGTATTAGTGGAACTAGAAAGATAGTTGTAAATATAAATTAAAAGGCAGTTAAAAATGTACAGGGCCAATTCAGTTCCTGCTGTCTCTCTGAGGTCTTCATGGAGATACGCTTTGGATTAGTTTTTCCTTTCTAGCTTATTTCTGCACTCGTGAAGGATGGGCCTTACAAGCTGCTTTGGAGCTGTCAAATTGACTGGAATTCTCACACCTTCTTACTGTCATTTCCCATGTTTTTCTCCTCCTAACAGATGAGTCACTCCTACAGTTACAAGTCCCTCTAGCTCCAGGGCTTCGTATGTTACGTATCGGGGAGTTTTGTAACCAATTCCTTAAAGGGCTGCAGCCATCTCACAAAAACGTGTTGAGAGTATTGGTCACCTGGTACTGGACCTGTATTTTATGGTAACTTTATAGGGTGTTACCTCCCTCATATTACTAGCTATGTTCTCTGCCTACCTCAGTGACGTTCTCCTGCTTTCTCCATTTTAATCTTTCTCTTTTTTCCCCCCCTTAACTCAAAATCGTTTCTGTACTGTAGTTCTGTCTCAGCCTTGCTGTTTGCTCTGCCACTATCTTGCCTTAGCAGAACAAGTATCTGTGTCTGTTTGAGCCTGAGTCAGATCCGTTTGATGATAATGTCTGAGACGAGTCAGTCATCCCTGGTCTCAGTTCTCAACCGGATGTATGTGGAGTGATATTTTTCTTGCTTTACTAATTCCAGGTGGTGCTAAGAACAGAGGTGAGGAATAAAGCACACAATGGAGTCTGTGTTAAAACAGGAGAAGTTCTTACGTGTTATAACTGTTTGCTGTGTTTCATGAAAGCTCCGATTTTTCAAGGAGGCTGTTCACTTAAGCAGAAGAGGCCTATGTAGAGGGTTAGACTAAGGTATATTTTAGCAGCAGAGGCCAGCAGAGGGATCCCCTGGTCTGCTCCTTTCCTCCTTTGGGTTATTCTTGCTTTATTGAGAAATTCCAAGTGTGACAGAAGTACAAATGCAATGTGATGGGATGGCAGCTCTTGTCTGCTAGTACCTCCAGGCTATTGGAAGCAATCTACTAATGATGCCCCTTGTCTCCCCTGACCGTTGCCCCCTTGGTGCTTAGTTTGTTTGTGCCTGGTGACCTTCACTAGCAGGCCAACCTGGGGTTGACTTACCAGAAGGAGGGGAAGGCTCTCAAAGTCAGAATGTCCATGTCCTTGACCCGTTAGAGCTGGTGCAATGCCCAAATGCCATGGACGCTAGGCAAGTATGGAGAGTAGGATCATTTCAGGAAAAAGGGTTTTTATTTTCAGTCTCTTCTCAACGCAGAAGAATTGCAGTAACATGAGTCCTTCGGAGTGACAGCATAGCCCTCTGATGTGCTCATGGGCAGGGGACCAAGTTCATGCTCTGGAGCTTTGTAATGGCTGGAATAGCAGGTAAGGGCATGAACTGTTCCCTCAGCTCTTCATGTAGATCAGAAGTTTTGAAAAGGTCAGCACCATGATACCAACCAGTTCCGGTACTTTCAGCTGCAATCTTCATCGCTGGCTAGCGGGTGAAACATCCGGTATGAGATACCTAGGGTCCTTGAGCCATCGGCTCACATTCTAGCAGGGTTGACTCACCGTTGTTATTCTAAGCTGGATCCTGCTCTTTTCCTTTGAATAATCTTTCAGATGAGAACTCAGTCATGCTTCTTTCCACTTGTTGCTTTAGCCGGATGGGTTTCTCTGTGTTCTTGGCTAGCATTTCTGGTTACAGAACAACCAAGTGCATGGCATGCTGTGCAACGATGAGGTCATGCTGGCATACTTGCTGACACGTGTATACCACGTGTTACGCTCGGGTGTGCGGTTTCCTGTTGTGTGCCACTCCAGATGCACTGCGTCGGATGCTCACAAGGGCAAAGGGTTTGCTTCGGTATCAGAGGTGGCACATGCCTTGAGAATGGGCAGAATATTGCCCCTCTGTGCCTGCCAGTCGGTGGCCGGTTCATGCAGGCCAGCAATAACTTCACATGGAAATGATCTCTTCCCTGACCCCAGGTGCTTCGCAGAGTTGCTCGCTGGATGTTCAAGGGGGAATTGGCACAACCTGTGAACCCCAGGCATCCTGTGGTCTCCCAGCAGGCTTTTGTTTTCTCAGCTCTCCCGTATCTGCTGGCTTATTTCTCGTTGGCTCTGTCTCCTCAGGAGACCGTGCACATGTTGTGGCTCACAGAGATGCCTGACCCCATCTGCATCAGTCACCCAAACAAAAGCCGCTCTGCCTGTGCCTTACCGATTAGACCTAAGCTGACGCGCTGACCTGGGGAGAGGGGACAGAGCTCACCTGTAGCCCCAGTCCCACACACTGCAATGGGGAGAGAGCAAAAATGTGAGTAGCTGACATCAAGTTTAAGTACCTCTCCACTGTATTCCTCATTTCCGTATTCGTGCATGCCCTGACCCCAATATCATCTGCTTCTCCTTTGCTTTCCATGCCCCAGAAGCTGTCTGCCAGCTCTGAGATACTGAATAGCTTTTCTTTTCCAGCA
Source organism: Struthio camelus (assembly GCF_040807025.1). NCBI lineage: Eukaryota > Metazoa > Chordata > Aves > Struthioniformes > Struthionidae > Struthio > Struthio camelus. The sequence goes on from NC_090960.1 coordinate 11,209,238, forward strand.
GGTTATTTTTCAGCCATTTTCATCATTTTTCCCTCTCTCTTTTTTATATTCTGTTTACTCCTGCTGTCCCTTATCCCTGATAGTAGACATCTGGGCAGGAGCTTATTAGGGCAGTGCTGCTGAAGCCAGCTTTCTGCTGAACTGAAGCCTCGCTTTTACTTTCTTTGCCTTTGAGACCTAACCACTCTGAATTTTTTCTATCACTTATACCCTGGTCAGCACAACTGTCTCAGAGAAAGAAAGAAAAAAAAAAGTCATGGTCACAGTTAACCAAATGTTGTTTTCCTTTTGTAACAGTGTAACGGTTTCATAAATGGCATGTAAAACCTTATAATTTCTCTTGAAAAGCCATCACAAAACATTCTGTCTCACCCTAACATCCCAAAGACCACAGGCTGCTTGATGTTTGATGCGTTTTGGCAGCCTGACCAGCTTGGCCTTATTTCTCTGTGTTATTTAAACTTCCATGAAAATGCAATATTATGAGCAAGGCCCGGGAAGAAACCAACAGGACAGTTTAATATCCTCTAGTACTAGGGAACCAACCGCTTCTGTATCCTAAGGGCTTGTCTCCCATCCAGTATCCTTAATTCTCCCATCTAATGATAAGTAGGATGTGGCAAATGGCAGCCTACGGTGTCCCTGCATTAAGGAGGAAACAAAGCCCAGATTGTCAGGCTCAGCTACTAGATTTCCAGTTTTCTGTCCCCTTTCTGTCATGAATGGCGTTGGTTTCAGCCAGATCTGGACTTGTGACGAGTTGCTGCATCAGACTCTTCTCAGGGAAGCTTTTTTTGGGGATATCCTTGTGGGTATCTGAACATCTGCAAGAGTCCCAGGAGACAGCGTAATAGTTCAAGGAAAGGCTGGATATCTCACACTCCCCAGAGAAGTGAGTGTTTTGTGGAAAACCTCTGCTATTGCATAGTTATCATGGATGGGACCTTGTAACTGGGATCATGTGAAATGGCAGGGGAAAAAAACATTCTTTGGGCTAGAAACAAAAATTGGCAAATTGGGGAAAAAGCAATAAGCTTTTAGAACAGCCGGGATTGCCCTGGCATTTGTTTAGATGACATCGGGCTCTGCAGCGTGTGCCTGGGGGTATGGGGAGAAGTCGGGCTGGGGGCCGTGGAAGCGGGGTCTTTCCCTGGGGTGCAGGGACACCCCTAATGCCACAGGGTCCACACCACTCAGGAGAGGTGATTTTCACACTTTGAGGCATGTTTTCAGGGTTTTCTGTAACTTTGTCAGCAGCTAGTTACCTAGCCTTCTTAATTGTTTCTTAATATATCTATAGAAGGTAAAAAGATAATTTGGGTGGTCAGTAGACTGGGAGGCATTTAAGATCTTGTAAAAGCAGCTGAACTGTATGTTGTTGTACAGGGCAACTGATTCTGTCCGTGTCTTCACAGCAGCTCCTTAAGATTTCACACGTGAGGTTTTACAGCTTCATTTTGCTGCAGGAGCAAAGCTGAGGCTTGGAGGCGCTTTATCCATGACTGTGGCAGTGATCCGCCCTTGGTAGCGTTAAAAAAGCCACCGTGGCGTTTCTTAGCTGCTTTCGAGACTGCGGGCCACATCTCCAGAGGCAAACAGCTGCGTGTTTGCAGAACGGGATCCGCCGGGGTCGGAGGAGCGCAGTGGGCTCGTGGCTCTGCTGCCGCCCTGGGACGGGGCGCCCCAGCGCGCGCTGTGTTTTGGGGTCGGCAGTTTTGTTTTGAGCAGGCCTGTCTCGCTCCGCTCTGCTGGCAAAGCGCTCTCCTTGCGGTAAGGACTGTTTTCTTGAGCGAGGCAGAGCTGCTGCAGGGATGAATAATTCATAGGGTAATCAGCCATGGTGGAAACTTGCACCACTCAAGCATGTTTCTTTTTTTTTCCCTCTCCTTTTTTAAAACTCAGGCTACTGCTGACCTAATTTATCTTGAGGATGAATGTGGCCGTTCTGCATAGACAAGGATTAATTTAGTAACTGCAGGGAATGATGTGATAATGAACTATTGAACCCTTCACCTCTAGACGCTGCTTTACTGTCCAGCTGGGTTGGTACTAGGTCCGTCCTGCAGGCCTGCGAGTGTGTGGCTTGGCAGGTTGAGCTCTGGATCCCGGCTTGGCTTTGCCACTGCCCTGTCAGGCGAATTTGGAAAAGTTGCTTCCGTTTTCTGCGCTGACGCTAACTGTTGTGAAATGCTTTGACTGGTGGAAACACCACACCAAAGGAGGGAGTGCCGAGACAGCCCTCTGCGCTGAGGGTGTGCTCGGACGCTCCAGCTTGGAGAGGTCTTTGGTGTTGGGAGCGTAACAGGACTCTCATTTTAGAAATTTTTAGAAATAGAAACATAGGCTGTTGCTGCCTTTGGTGTTTTCGAGTCTGGACTTCTTTTCTTTCCTCGTTCGAATGGAACATGGCAAAGGGTGGCCTGGTTTCTGAGCATTAGGAAGGCTCTGAGGAATGAGTGAATGTCCAAGATGACCTAGGAAATCTGTGGTGGTCAGGAAGAGACCCCTTGTCCCAGGACAGCCAGGGCAGCCTCACTCTTTCTATTTTCTGTATTTCCTTCAGTGTATCTTTCCCCTATGCTATACATACACAACTTTAATAATAGTACCATTTTTTCGTTTATCTCCTAAATTGGCTTCCAAGTAAAATTACCTTGCATAAGACACCGAAGAAGAGAAACACATATGGTTTAAGAAGCTGTTGGACCTTTTTGTACCCTGAGCAAATCCTAGGAGCGTGGAAGCATCAGCAAGTGCAGCAATGAGCGCAGCAAGGCACCGTCCCCCTTTGCTTTCTCTAGCGATATCAGACTTATCCTTCTTGTTTGCAGCTGGCTGTTGGTCTGGCTGCTGCATGCAGTTCGCTTCAAAAATAAGCATTTTATTTTGAAGAAGTTAGGAGAAGCAGAATTGCTTAAAACAGTTTCTTATTGTCTTCTTTCCAGTACAAAGACGCTGGTAGTGAGCACGGCTGCATGTGGCTGGTAGTGAAATATTTGCGAAGTATGCTGGTATTTTTCAATCTCAGATGTTAGTGCTTTTATGGGTTGACCATATCGGCTTGCTGTGGGAGTTTCTCTACATGACTTTCAGACAGTATTGATACTGTTTCTAACCACTGCTGGCATATGTTCTTATTTTGCCCTTTATCTGAAGGTACAGTATGCTTTCTTGCCAGCTGCAGGTCTCTTCTGTAGCGTATCCTTTTACCACTTGTGATGACTCAAGAGTCTGCACTGTATGTGGGAATAGCTCCACTGCTGCGTCTGCCCTCAAAAAAGTGATTTCTGTGTATCCTGCAGGTAGCAGATATTCCTTCTCGAAGCCAGCAGTGGATAGCGTAGTTCTTATTGACTGACTTTTTGCAGGATGGCATTAGTTTCTTTTCCAGCCCCACAGGTGGACCCCGCTATACCCTGCTGCCGCTCTCCTGCGATACCTTGCAGTCGTATTATACCTCGACCCGTTCACTCAGCAGAGGTGGCACTTAGCAAACTCAGCTCTTCTGCCTTAACTCTTTTGGTATTCTAAAATGCAAGATGAGGCTTGTAGGAGAACATGTAAAAATTTTATTTAGTAAGATTGAAGCAATAAGAATGTTAGGCTTTCACTGCAAACCTGGAAGCAATTAATTACATGCACAATCAATGCTATATACATATATATATATGTATATGTATTTATATGTATATATTTAGCTGTTTTGGTATGTCCAGCTCGGAACGTAGGCCTTGCCAAGTTGACTTGTGGACTGGACTGGATTTCACTTGCTGTTTACCCTTAGAGTCGTGACTGGGAGTCAAGGCATTTTTTCTTTGGTGCCTGTCTCAAGTTATGCAGAATGGAGTTCACCTCTCATGCCCACATTGTTTTGCAAATTGCTTCTGTCCTGCTTGTGGCTGAGATGGCTTAATATGCATTCCTGGGCTCTTATGAGAGTAGCAGTCTTTTTTGCATCAACATCAGGAAAGAAAAAAAAAAAGCGGTTAGCTTATAAATGCCTTTTATGAAGCTCATGAAAGCCAACGCATTTGTTACCAGCATGCTATAGAGAGTGTGCGGGACACATGTCGATATGTTATTAACACAGTTAACAAGGTGCTTTGTCTGGATGTGTTTATACGAGCAGACGTATAGGTCCCAGAGCTTATTTCCCGAATCAGGCAAGAACTGGAATGAAAATGGAGATGTACGTGATGAAGGGTTGACTTAAGTGTTGGCAGAGGTGGCCAGGGCTAAGGAATGATTGGAGTCCAGCTGTGCCAGGGGAGGAGCGAAAGGGAAATCCAGCCAGGCTGAGAGGAAGCATCTCTCTCCACCTGAGCTGGAGAGAAGGGACAACAGACTACTGCATGGTCATCTCTGCTGGGCTCAAGGGGACAGGGCTTTCTGAACTGTGTATATTACCAGGGCTTCACCCTGAAAGTACGATCCCATGCCAAGCCATTTTTTCAATGGAAACAGTGTACAAAGGGTCACAGAATGTTATATCTGCTCTTACTAAGTCAGTCTTGGTTTAACGATAACGGTAATTGACCTTCTCCTAAAATCGTCATCATCAAACAGGAATTCCCAAATCCACACTAACCTTGCTAGACTTTTACTGCAAGGAAAGTAGAAAGCAAAACCTTACTGCCAGGTGAACTCTCTCTTTTTGCCCCAGTACCCTGCTGTAGCCTTATCAAGTTACCCAACCCTAAGAAACCGGGACTGATGTAGAGCTGCCCTGGCAGGACCGTCCATGCAAAAGGCTTGGACAGAAGATCTCTGGTGCATCTGGCTGCTGTAGCTGAAGAAGATCCTGCCTCCAGAGAGAGACCTGCCTTTGTGTCCAGAGCTATTGCTCCCCAGTGAGCGAACAGAACGGAAAGTCCCAGTGCGTCCTGGTAGGTGAGCCTGCTCCTGTGGCTCAGCGCTGAGCTGCCGAGCTACGGCCACACGTTCTTTTGTGCTGATTCTCCTACCCAGGCAGTCGTCCAGGGCATTGGGGCAAGGTGACCCCTGAGCTGGTGTGGTGACATCTTAAACTGCCTCACCTGTTTGTTTAGTGAATTTGTTTCAGCGCCCCTTCCAGGTAGGAACCAGAATTAATAGGAGAGATGAAATTTGACTCATGCTGTCTTTCATTCTCATGTCAGAGGAGAAGGAAGATAAGCAAGTGTGAGAAGATTTCTTGAGCGTTCATTTAAAGCGCCTTTGATTGTTCCATTGATCTAATATCTCACACTTTGATACATTTCTACACTTCTGTATTTGAGTCACATAATGGTACTTAATCAAATGACCTCTATTACTACTGCTATTACCCTGAACAGGCTGATAAAATCTAGGAGAAGTGATATAGCTGCTTAGTTTGCAATGCAAAAGGTTACTGAGATCAGGTTTTATGACCTGTGTTGTAGTCCTGCTTTATTTTTATGCTTCTTGCTGCTCAGTACAACTCAGCTGACAGTTGTACAAATACACTACAAATTATAAGAATTTAACATCAGCATCCTTCCAGACAAATAGGCTGCCTGGATTCTTGACGGGGAGGGGTGGCAGGACATTCATGTGTCCAGTCCCTTCCTCTAGGCACTGTTATAGTGAGGATGTGCAGGAACGAGCCTCAGCTGTGAGCTTGACAGTCTGTCTGCAGTGCAGTCTGCTTTGTGAGGGAATGGGGTTCACGCTCGCTCTGGGTTGCCCAAGCCGCATGGGCTCTGGCACTTCTGTGAGCTGAAGTGTCTCACATTGCGTTGCAGTCTACTGGTACCCAGCAGGCTCTGCACAACGCTTCATGCTCGCTTTGGCTTCAGTGTGAATATTCATGCCATTGTGTATTTTGTCCTGACAGTAAATGAGGTTTCTGTATCAGCTGTGTGTTGAGTGGAAAAGGGTAGACTTGGCTTTTACTCCCTTTGAAGAAATGCCAAGAATTTCTCATAACTCCTAGATCTCTGTGGGTGGCCGATGTCCTACTTAGCTTTAGGTTGTGTTGTTAGGGCACTAGCCATGCTGTCCCAAAACTTTCTGAAACCAAATTAAACAGCAACGAATTACAGTCTTTCTCTCTTGGCTTTCATTGATGCTGCTACAACCATTTTGTTCCTGCCACCTTGTCCCATTCCTTTTTGTGTTGCAATTCCCAGCTGAGAACAGTCAAAAGTCCAGTGGAGATGGGCCTAGCAACACTGAGCATATGCGCAAAAACACCATTATGTTTTGTAATTCCACCTTCTTGTTGGAAAGATTTGGAGATGTGTTCAGAGCTACAGCCAATGTGGAGGTCTCTCTTTTGTAGTACATAGTTGAGAACCTCTGCCCTACAGAAAGCTCAGGTCTGCTCACAGCTTGATACAAGACTTTATCTTTCTCCTGGCTCCCTATGCAGGTGTTACAGCCCAGGCTACAGAGCTGGTTTCTGTACCCAGGGGCTAAATTTCAATGTGGGCCAGAAAAAGTTAATTCTAGTAGCATCCTGGCAATTGTAGCTGATGGCTTTTGAAGCAACTGTAGCCCAAATAAGGCACTATGAAGTCTAGATGGGGATGTCTCTGTATATGCCAGGCCATTTCTCTAGGTTTTCCTTAAGTCTCTGGAGGACATTGGGTTAGTGGCATCTTTCCTCTACCCAACTTGCTGCTGATCATATCTGGCTCTGGTGCTTCTGTTTCTTTGGAGCTGGTAAGCTTTAGGCACCACAGCCCTGTGAACTGAATTATCTTCTGTATGATCTGTCCTAGAAGTTTCATGATTTCTTCTACTTCTTCGTATCTGTGCTACAGACCTCTGCATAGATCATTTTTTTAAATAGAGAAGATCAAGCTACTACTGTAATTTTCTTCAAAAGCTGTGAACAATATCCTATGATGTTCTGGTCAGTCATAAACTTTCTAGCTGAAATCCGTGTTTGGTCATATCATTTAAGTCCCTTTTAGTGGGTTACAAATTCCAGCTCAGCTGGAGGCAATTATTATCTGATATGTACCCTGAGTAGAACATAATTATACTTGTCACTAAGTGGCACTGTGTAAATTACTCTTTAATTGCTACACATCAAATCAGCAGCTACCCACTCATTTTTCTGTGAAGATAAAGAGTTCCAGTATTAGCTTCATCACTTTGGCATCTGCCTTCACCCAAATTCTCATTTGTTCCTTTTAGTGCTTAAGATGTAATTTTCTGTGATGAAACGTTTTTAACGTATTTGGCGTTTGTCCTGAAAATCCTCTGTTGGCCTTAAATACGTTGGTAGAGAGTTTAATGTTAAAAACACAAGGCGTTATACAGAAGATAGGTTCTTCAAGAACTGCTGTCAAGATAATCATTGCAAACCTTTTGGGGCTAAAACCTCTTTTCTGTCTGGTAGGCTAATACAAGAGGGGCCATAACAGGGAGGAATGCAGGCCTTTATGGTGATTTAGTTGGGCTATGCTATTTTTTTGCCTTAGTGTGGGGTCGATAAATGCTTTTGAACACTCTTGATATAGATGCAGTTTAGCCCTCTTAACCCTTGATGAGTTAGGAGTGACGAGAGGGGAGGAAGAATCTGCTCACCGGGCGCATGTGCACCTCCGTGCAAAGATGTTTATTGTATCTGTGAACATATGGTCGCCAGGCCTTGGACCAGACTGCTTCATTTGGCTGAATTCCCATCCCTTGACTGAGGACGGGGCGGGTTGACATCCATCCCGCTCGTTGCTGCGGTGAGACGCCAGTGGGCTTGCTAGCGGGTGCGCGCGCTGCCCTGCCGGTTGGCTGCAAGGGAGCCTTCCTTGGGCCGACTCTGCCACAGCCGGGTTGAGCATTTCTTGCCCAGAAGTGTCTTGCATGCTTTCCACCTTGGTGCTCATGGATCACGAAGCTCAGTCGTTTAGTGCTGGGTCAAAATCCAGAGATGAAGAGAAAATTTGATGGGAGTGGGTATTACAGGAGACTCACTGGAGGACTTAGCGGCGTGTATTTACAGAGAAAAGGGCTCTCTGTCCCCTTTTCGCAGCGCAAAGTGGACAAGACCAGTCAGTTGTGTGGAGGCCGCTGGAGCGAGGCGCTTGTTTTCCTTTAGGATTCTGCCCCACTTTCTATTGCCGACACCAGATACCCTTTGGCAAAGAAGCTGTGAGGAAAAGCCAGGGCTAGCAGCCAGCCTGCCCTGGTTTTACATTCCAGGACTGTAATTCCTGAAGCAGTTTATGCCATCAAGCATGGACAGAGTGTTCAAAATAACAGAAGGAGCATTTCCAGTTAGAGAAAACCTCAGCAGCATGCTTACGTGAAACCTTTTCTGTCCCCTTTTGCAAGCAGAGATGGGGAGCAAGTCTCACAGCCGGAGCAAACCTTCCTTGGTCCAGGCAAAATGCTGCTGCTCTTGCCTGGGGTGCAGGCATTAAATTTAGTGCTACTAATTCAAAGTGTCTGTTGCTATATTTTTATAACAAAAGTACAAGTGCAATTGAAAGCCAACATTTTGAATTCCTTGCAGTCTGAGAGCCTCCCATCCCTGGGTTTGATTTGGGTCCATACTGATGGCACTTATTTGCCTCTTTCTCCAAAAAGTTGCCGTGTTACCGATTAAATTCTGTCTGGAAGACCCAAACAGCCTTTTTAATTTGCTCTTTTTGGTTTATTTGTTTCTTTCTTTCATCTTTGGTCTGATTTTTTCCCCCCTGTCCGTGTCATTGGAGCCAGGATTTCTCAAGGTATATTTTCTAAAAGTTGTAGATTAAGGCCAAGCTGTGAATCCATGGGTGGCTGGGGAGCAGTAGTGCTAGCCTTGAGCTGAGCCAGGAGTCCATCCTGGAACTAACTTAGGTATTTCTCATATGCTTAGGTATATGAGAAAATAGATTTGGGTTTCTCTTTTTCTTCTCTATCATGTTTGAGCTGTACAACTGCAAGGGCTAGAAAGCTATTAGTATATATTTTTAAAGGAAAGATGAACATTTCCAACAGCCGGGGAATTCTAGGCACCAAAACTTAAAAAAAAAAAAGAAAACCTTCTTCATCTGAGACTTACTATCAATCTGTGGGAGTTGGTGGCACAATGTGCTAATATAAACCTGGTAGGGCAATGAGGTACCTGCTTTTAAAGGTCCTTCATTAACATCATAGCAGGTTCATTATTTCTCCCCTGCATAATCACCAAATATTATCGATGGACTTTAGATTTATTTTCCATGTATTTGATTCATTGAGTCAGACTGGTATTTAAATGATGAATTTGTTGTTACATAATACTGAGGCAGTTCATACCCATGGTTAGGACTCTTGCGAATCATAACTGTAGATGTTTGCTCTAGACACCCTACTCCTAACTGAGACCTCAGCACCACACTGCATTTAGGACATTCAAACCATGAAAATAATTGCAGAAAAACTGCATAAACATGCACAGTTAGTGAAAAGTCTTGGCAAACTGAGTGCTTTCTATAGTGAGGTTCTTCTGTCTGCCCTATGGAAATAAAATGTGGTTGCTGGTTCCCAGCTCTGACTGGTTTTTCTGTACGCCCAGGGTGATTTACCGTGGTGAGGCTCTTGCCACAAAGTATGCCTCCTTCGAGAGCGTGGTTGCTTTTTTCTGACCTCAGCAAACATTGAAGCTGGTCACCTTATTTACTTCATGGGTGCAATCATACAGTCTCCATCCAAAGAAGCTACATTTTTCTCATGTTGAATCATCTGCGCTGAGAGCTCCATGAGAGCAATGATCCTCCTAGAGCTGTAAGAGACAAATCTCTCTAATTACATAAAACGATTTTCTCAAAGTCCCCTTCGAAAGGTGTCTCACTGTCATCAGTGACACACAAATCTCTGAGATCGCTCCGACTAGCAGCTTTCAAAAACTCGCATACTTTCCCTTCAGACTGCTTCCAGGCACTTAGTGTCAAGTCACCACTCCTTAAATGCGGAGATTATTACTTTAGAGTAAGAAGACTGACGTAGTCCAAGGGTGAAGATGGGCCCCTGGTTGCAGCTCTGCGCTGTTCAGGCACTAGGTCAGGGTGATGGTAACCACTGCTAGGGCTTTGCCTGGGTTGCTGTCAGCTGTGCCCCGTAACCTACCGCTGGGGAAATTCATCCTTAAGGTCTGCATGTGAGCCCTGCAGGACATTTGGTCCCTAATGGCATTAGCTGGATTTTACTCAAGGTAAATTTTGTTTCCCAAAAAAAATACCGATGGTTTCCTTCCATTCGTGCTTTGCAAATTAGACATGGCTGCAAGGAATATAATTACTTTGTGATGTCTACCGCTGATGCTGGGTGCCATTTTTTGGTAAATATTTGTCAAATTAAATGTTTCATTTGCTTCTGCTGTTTTTTGTGACTCTCTTTGTGGTCAAATCCCCAAATACTTGAGCTAATGCATTTGCTGGCAGGAATGCCTTCAGGAAAAGCTAATATGGGAGTTCATTTGCAGGAAGCGTATGTGCCAATTTGCACGTGTGAATATTTTCATCAGAAATCAGGATCTATGAGTGCATTTCATGCAAATTGGGACCAATAATAATCCCATCTGACACTAGTGTCCAGTCCAAACTGAGCAACAAAAGTCAGAGCTTATCTATTGGATCCTCATATTGGAGTGACTCAGACTCAGGGGTGACTCGGGGGTCTTTAGATGAGGCATAATTAGAAATACCTGCTTGAAATGAATCCAGTTGAGAAAATAACAACTGGATCTTTTGTAAGTCATGAAAGGAAAAAAAGATAAATATACTGAGTATATTATTGTGTTTGCTTCTCTCTGAGATGTGTCTATGCCCATCTTGCGCTCGCTGATGGTAGCTGGGTTACGCCATTCAGATGCCCATCTCTCTTCTGGGTGCAGAAGAATCACATCACAGAAAGGAGAATTGGGTTCAGGATCTAGGTAATAGCATCACGATGGATGCTTTCCTAGTCTGTCTTATTACAGCAAATGAGGACTATCTCCTGCACGGATTCTTTGGAGCTTGTCACTTCTCATATACCATTAATATATCAGTTGTCCAGAGCATGAAGGTGACTTCTGTCTCTGCAGTGGTGGAGGCAAACTGTTCCCACCTCTATCCTATTTTCTTCCGCTCACTCATTAAGTGAGGGGCAAAAACGTTGTGGGGCAAATACATTATGCTGGTAGTTTAGTGAGTTTATTGGCTTCTATTTCACAGTGCTGATGAATTGATTTGGAGAAGATCAGCAGGAGGGGAAAGTGTACCTGCTGGCTTTAGTGCTTCTGTATGAGGTACAATTTCTTTCTTCTTTTCAAAGGAAGTTAATCTTATAACCAGGCAGTTAATTCTATAGTAGAAGACGCAGGTGGTGATGTCTCTTTCTCTTGTGACCATCCCAAAAGCTACAGGTTCCTGTGCAACTATTTGATCTACTCCAAGAGTAGCAGAGGCAAAAGGAAAGGCTGTTCTTTACTAAATACTTGATAAAGGCATAGAGGTGCACCTGTTAGTTGTACTTACGTACAGCAGCTTGGTAGAAGTGTGTGTCTGCTGCCTGTATTTAAAGCTGGTGTGAGATGGGTGCAGTATCAGAAATACTGGCTCAGCCATATTGTATGATAGCGTCTTCCACTCATCTGATGCATCAGGATACATCTGTTGCTGCCTCAGCTCTTCCCCTGCGTGCTGTTGATAGTGCTAAGCTGTGTTTGCTTTCCAAGTCCTGTACAGACATGCAGTGAGGCAAACAGACTATTTTAGGATGACCAGACATTTGTATTTGGCTGGGATAGCCTCACAATATGGGTCCTTGTCTTCCCACAAAGGTTTTCTCCAGGACCCTCTTGTTCATGATTTTGATCTTGGACACAGGATTTTCCCAATTCCAGACTGTGGCCTTAGGAATTTACCTATTCTGGACCTGTGGCACAAGGCCTGGAAGCCAGTGATGTACGTTTTTAGAAAGCCTGGTACAAGGTGTGTGCCTGCTGAATATCCCGGGCCAGGTTATGTGCGGCGTGCACGCTTGGTACACGACTCTTTGTTCCAGTCTTATGGGTTTTAATTTGCTACGTTATCTTAAATGCGGGGAGATTGTGATGGGAGGGCGCCGCATGGGCAGCGGGTAGTTGTGATGAGGGCTCCGCGGGAGGGGATGGGAAGGAGCTGGCTCTCCCTAGCCCGGGGGGAGGAGGCTCCTTTCCCCTCTTCAATGATCAGCTCCGAAGTTATTTGTGTATTTTAAAATTCAGAGTAGGTTCTGCTATTTTTTCAAGCACAAAGATACTGGCTTTCTTAGCGACGCACCTATCTAGTCTGGCCTGTGCTGTGCTGCTTCTGTTCTAGAGTGTTTTGTTTTGTTTTTTAAGAAATGCAAAATGATGACTTGTATTATACAAAAAAAAGGGGAGCACAAAAAAAAAAAAAGCAGTATCAGAGTGCAGTGAGTGAGGTAGCAGAGGTGTAGGTATGTGGGCAGACATCCCAAACCACCAGAAGTGATGGTACTGATGGGAAAAGCTCGAGCAACTGGGAGCACATCTTCTGAACAGCCCTTGCTTTGTCACTCAAAATTGAATGTTCCTCTGTAAAGTTGCCACATCGCCTAGGACCTGATTCAGAGACTCCCCCTGGCTTCAAAAGGGGCTTAGGATCAGACCAGGAAGCTAGTAATTCCCAGTCTACCACATGAGCAGACTGTGCTCTTTGACTACTAATGTGACACTTGCTAGAAAACCTCCCATACGGGAAACGGTAATGGCCAAATAATAAGCCATATTGGATAACTGATGGAGAAAAACTTGATAAATAATTTTTTTGATGAATATTTATTTGAGCAGCTGGAAAGAGAGAATATTTTGGATGCAAAGTCTGTCAGGTAAATAATTAGCAGTAAGTTATTTGATCATCTCTTACTGGATGGTGCAAAAGTAGAACATGATTCAGACACCGTTGCCTGCTGTCAGCACAGGCTGAGTTTTACCTGCTGAGAATGATATGGATAATAGACTGGTAAAGTTGTGGAATAACACGAGCAGGAGCGTTTTTACTTATCTCGCAGGATGTTTTCTCCCAGCATCCCCAGCCCTGTCAGTGGTCCCACTTCATACTGAAAACCTGTGTGCATCGGGGCTCTCTCCACTGCTGCTCTCTCCCTCGCGAGGTCAGACCGGCTCAGCTGCTTGCTGCCAGCGGGCCGTGTCCCAGCTGGGGCTCTGGCACGTGGAACAAGGAGGGAACCTGAGCGTGGCTGAGCTTTGCGGAGAAGCAAGGCGGGTCCTGCTTGGGTTGGACCTCAGTTTTATGCCATGAAATCCTGCCCTGGTGAGCCAGGTCATCTCAGGGGAGGGGAATTTTCAGTTTGGAGCACTGTAAGTAACGGAGATCTTAAAACTACAGCAAAGCAGTTGGGGTGTCCTGTCCAAAAGTCCAGGACACCTCAATCCATCCTGCTCCTACAGGAGCAGGAGAGGGACAGAGACCAATAAAAACCCAGGGGGTTTGTTGCACTTGTCAGGCACTCAGAGCAAACCCGAATTCCTGAGTATGAAGTGCTTTGGGTGACTGCTGCTTCTGAAAGTAAATGATACCAGGCCACTAAATTCTTTGTAATATCCATCCAGCGTGACATCAGTGTTGGAACGAAGATGCCTGTGTTTTGTTTCTCCCACTGCTGTCTGCTTTTTCACTCTCCTTTTTGCCATCCAAAAGCCACTACTGTTGCTGCCGACTGGGATGAAAGAAAACGCAGAGTCCCATCGGAGAGCTGTGATCATTTAAGGAATGAAAAAAAAGAGAGAAAGAAAACAAAAACCAGGAGTAAAGTTTGCTGCTCACGGACGATGAAAGTGCAGAACGAAGAACGCTCTCAGAGCAGGCGCTGTGTGGGTATGGGTTTCTCCCACTCTCACTGTGCTGCCAAGCCCTCAAATTCAGCAGGGATTTTAGTACTTGGTCTGTCTTGGATGGAAGGAGAAACTAGAAGGGCTGGTGACTTCATAACATGGAAAAATGTCCATTAGTGAGAAAGCTGAAACTGTCGAGCTCTTCTAAAAAGACCCATAGTGAATGCCAAGGTAATGTTTCCATAAGATTTGACATTCCAGGATGACCCCTAGCGAAAAATAATAATAATAAAAAATCTCTTCCTTCTGGGAAGCACTCGGATTCCTTTCTTGCCTGATGTATATGGTCTTAGTTTCTAGACATCTGTCTACTTAATCTGTTTTCATTGCTGTAGTAGTACTAACAGCCAAAGTATATGAATTTCAGTCTGTAGATGCCATGCCTTGAAATGGTCATTTGTTTCTCAGGCCTGGAAAAATACAGGACCTGGATGCTTTCCTCATCCCATGGTTCTGGGGCCAGCTTGTCCCCGCCATCAGTAGAGAGGACTTTTATCTTCCATGCTTCTAGCCCAGTGCTGTTGGTGGACGTCTGCGATGCAACAGCCACGGCTCTGCAGGAAAGTTATCCTCAAAGCGCTTTCAGGGATTTGTCTGATAGATGAGGGTTTTAAAGGTAGCTTTTCATGCAAGAGCAGCTGTCCAAGGAAATAGCAAACAAACTCTCTTCTCCCTTTTTCTCTGGGCCTTGCTGACAAGAGGTTGGAGTTATTCTACGGCTTATAAACTAGAGGTTATTCTGTAGCAGTTTTAAAATTGCTACAGTATGTTGGTCTGAGTCTGGATAGGATTCCTTGTTGTAAGCTTGCAGTAAATCTTTTTGCTAGACTTTTGAGGCAGTCTTCTGCAGTTAAATTGCTTCATTTGATGAGAAGAGCAAGGGGCCAGGAATTAGAGATGGGTGAATGTGTGAGATGGCAGAAAAGGAGCTTGCTTTTGAGAATGTACCAGCGTTTTTCCTCAGACTCCAGCGCTGGCGTACAGGGAGGAGCTGGGGTGCAATTACACAAACAAGTCTCCATATTTTTGAAGTGCTTTGAGGGTGAATGAAAATTTTCCTATAAATGTGCTCTGCATCCAGCAGATTTCTGTTGTGCTAGCATTGTGGAATAGGTGCCCTGTCAATCCTGCCAGCTGTTAATGTGGCATTATCTAAGTAGCTTCAGCTACAACATCATTATCTGGTAATTAATTCAAAAATGCTTGTTTTAAAGCTTACCCACCTATGCACACCTGCTGTCTCTCTATAGTAGCTTCTTTAATTTCTGTTGTATTGAATACCCCAGGGATTGTCACAGAAAATACTAGTAGTTAAGACAGAAAAAAGATCCTCCCTCCGTGTGCTGTCTCCTGCTTTTCTTGTCTATATCCCTGCTGAAATGGGAAGCATTCATTTCACACATGAGTGAGCTGGGGCTCGGAGAGCTCTACCCGTGTGCTGCAAAATGTAGGCAAGGACTTTCGGCAGCGGGAGTGCACAGCACTACGGGGCCGATCCAAAGCCCGTCGGAGTCCGTGGGGTGTTCTTCGCTGTCTGTGGTGGCCTTTGAACTGGTCCCACATTTATTGCTTCAAATAATAGTGATTTGCTGTAGGGACCCAGTGCTTTGAGCTGCAGAGTTATATCAAGCTTCTTTATTGTGGCTTGGGCCAGCAAGGTACAATTTCCTGTAGGATAACTACGTACTGTATGATACCAATTATACTGATTATCTGTTGCTGTCAGGTACCGAGTAATAGAATTCAGGCTCCGCTAGTTAGAGCGGGTGCACGCTGTTCCTGCTATATTGGACTGTGGAGCCAACCAAGATTTCTGTAACTCCTCTGCTATCCGCAAAATTATGAATCAAGTTGCAGAATCTAATGTGTCAGTGCTTGACTTCTGTGTGATGCAGAGCTGTCCTAGAGCTTAGTGGGCACAAGCATTAGGTCTAGGACCTACAGAAAGGGGCTCTGAGGGACCCCTCATGCCCCTTCCTCCAGCCATTGACTGATTTTCTGGGTCACGTGGATCTGGGCAGTCTTCAGATCAGTTTGCATGTTCCTGTAGTTTCAGGTTTAGCAAAATGCTTGCAAACGACCCTTTCCCCACCGTTTGCATGCAGAGCCAGGCCCTCCTTCCCTGCATGCTCTGTGCAGCGTGCAGAAGTGGGTTTGCCAATTGTAATGACCTTTCTGACATATTGATGTTGCTGAGTTTTTTCAATGTGATGAATGCAGAGAACATAGAAATTCACTGGGGTCCAGTTTAGCTTTCTGTTACAGGAATGATGAAGAACAAATTGTTTCTCCCTGTGGGGGTTTTAGGTGCCATTATTACACGGTTCTTGTATTCCCCTGGCTTTGCTAAGCCTGTTTGGCACCTTGCAGCAGGAGCTGTTTAGAGGCTGTGGGTGTGAGGCTAAGCAGATCTTTGTGATTACGGAAGTCTTGGAAAATTCATTGCATAAAAGTCATTAGTGCTAGTGGCTCTTGATTGTCTTGCTGTGACCCCTTACCCAAAGCCTATGCACCAGAAGATGGCTTTGTTATCCTTACTGCTGATCCACTGGGAATGCTACAGGGTTGCTCAGGGTTGGGAGGAACGGGGCCATTTCACTCAAGTGCATGGCCCTGTGCAGGCACTGAGCTCCTAACTCCTCTCTCTCTGCCCTGCGGGCAGGCAAACGAATAACCCTTCCAGGTATTTGCACATGGACAGCTACATCCATATCACTCGTACACATCCCCTCTCTTACTCGGTTATTTTGCTGCCCATAGGCAGTTTTCAGTTCCTCATCAGTAGGCACTGCGAGTCCCTGCCACCCTGTGCCACGCAGGCTCTGCACAGCCCCAAAAGAGAGCTTACAGATTCACAAGGAGTACATAAATAAATAAAATGGAGACAGAGAAACCTCCACAAGAGTGCCGCCTTGGATGGTGCCAGGACAATCCTGTTCTGCATCCCCCGCCGAACTTCGGCCTAAAGAAACATCTGCCATTTAATTCAGCTTGGGTATATTTTTCTTTCATTTAAAAGAACGCCCTTATAAACATCACTTCAGCTCTGGGGAGAGGTGCCAAGGATAACTCAGCGTTGTCCTGCCCTGTGTGAGCTGCAGCATGCTGAGCAGCGTTCGCATTTCAGCCTGCCTCCCAGGAGGGCAGATTTTTCCGTAAGCTCACCAGGTCCTGTAGTGAGGAGGTGCTAAATCACTTGGTGCCGAAGCCATTTTGCAGCCTGCCAGGTAGACGGCTTTAGCTCAGCGTGGCCTTAGGCAGAGCTCTCAGGTCTCCCTGCTTGTACCCCAATGTTACTTACTCCTTTTCCCAACAAACCTGGCAAATCCTTTCTCTTCTTGAAAATTATTTAGTCCAGAAATAAAGAAAGCATATAACCAGGAGCTGGCATGTATACAGCAAGCTGCACTGTGAAGTGTTTCGTGCGCGGCTCCCAGAGCACTTCAGAAAGGAAAATGAATATTTTGAGCTTTCCTATATAGATAGAGAAGTAGCGGGACTTGGTCAATGTCCAGACCTGGGACGTGAACTTATCTCTCCCGGAAGGAGAGAGGCACACCGTCTCCCCCGTTCAGAGCTGAGCAGTTTTGAGACGCGTGCTCATCTGGAGGAGTTTCCTCACCCCTGGGAGAAATCCACAGCCCTTCTCAGTTTCTGATGGGTCAGCTCTGTTATCCAAAGCTGCAAAACATGCACAACACCTCATCTCACTGTTTGGTAACTGTGTGGGGGCATTTGCTCTGGTCTGATGTTTCCATGTCCTCCTCCAGAAGAACTTTTGGAAAATTTGCTTAAGTACGGTGGGGAGTAACACGTCCAGGCACTTGCAGATTTATGTGGAGAAGCCCCATGGAAGGTCCTTAGACCTTTCGAAGTTGGCTTTCAGATGTAGCTGGAAGGCTCAGATTGGCCTATGGGCAGCTACAGTGGGCATTAGTGCAAATGCAGGGTAGTGCTGGGAGGACTTCACGCTCCCAAAGCTGAAAATTTGGCTTGCTTCTCTTAGGAGAAATAGCTGCATTTTACTACTCCTAAGGTCATCTGACAGTAGCCCAGTTTCCTTAGCCAAGATATGCAAAGTGATAGCTAATCCATTTGGGCAGCATTTTTAAATGTCAGTGATTGATTTGCCTGACCAGTCAGAGTAGCTCCAACTATGCCAGTGCAGCTCTTCCACATAAACAGATATTCGGAGATATCCATTCTTTTCACAGCAGGGCAGAAAGGTTGCTTTATTATTCATTGGAAAGAAAAGAAAAAAAGAAAGATTTTTACTGCAATGATTCTGGAGCCAGCTCTCTAACCTGGCTCACGCCGAGCCGAGCCGAGCGAGCTGTCCCCCGGTGCTGGGTACGCTCGGAGCAGGCTCTGTCCTGCTGCAGGGAGATCTCCAGCTGCTGTCTTGCTGGGGACTGCAGGTGTGGATTGCTGTCTCTGGATGGGTATCAGACACCGCTGCACCAACTTTTTGCAGGATTAAAGCTGTTGTAAATTTTCAATTAGCAGCTGAAAGCTGCTGTTTATATCACAGTTGCATTTGAAGGTATTGGTCGCTGTTGTGGCCCTACTGCACTGACCACCTAACGTAGGCCTTGGAAGAGGTAGTCTGTACCCCCGGGAGCTACAGGCTAAATAGGCAAGATGGACAAAGGTTGGGGAAAAGGAAGGACAACTTATTGATGAGAAGCTTGAAAAAAATTAAGTGACTGGCCTAGGCTCTGTGTTGAAGTCAAGAATTTAACCAAGATTTCCTGAATTTCAGCTAAGTGTCTTCAACACATCGCCATTGCTCCTCTCTGTTCAGGGAGAAAGAATGATATATCTGGCATGGGAAGGCCGCTGTGACCATCTCCTCACCCTGGAAATGGCATTTCTTTGTCTCAGCAGTTCAGCTATTGGGTTGGAGGCTGAGCTTTTGCTTTTCATGGCTTTGAGGAGACTTTTTCCTCCAAGAGAAATGTCTAACGTACGTATCTGCAATTCTCAGAACGCCCAAGATAATCCTCGGGCACTCCAAACGCAGGTATCAAAGCCTATGGGCTTTGATTTTCAATTAAGGATTTTAGTAGAATAGTGTTCCTGTAGAATAGGCGAAAGATGACTTTTACATCTACTGGGGCTTAGTGCAGCTTCTTCACGTGCTACGGTCAAAGTTGTTCCTTTAACGTGGACCGGCAGAGTCTTGATGCCAGGTGCTGTGTGTCGATGTTTGGGGAGCACCCGCAGTTGGTAGCTCGTCTGCCTCCCTCGCGGGTGTGGTGAGATAAGGCCTTGGGACCCCTCTTGGCTGGGCTAGTGTGAATGAAAGCCCATCTCTTGCCATGGTGCAGAAGTGTGGTGCCATATGTGTTTGCTTTAGGACATGAGCTGTCACAGACTGTCCCAAGGACAGATTTTTTTTCAGACGTCGCTTTCAAATCAAGGCAGAATTTTTAGACAGCAGAAAATGAATCAGGCTCCGGCAGCTCACCAAGATATTTTCTCTTTAATTAACCAAACTAAATTGTAATCAACCCATCAACTACCACTGATTAATGAGGGATTGCTAAATGGGAAACTGCTCTTACTATTTTTGGTCCGTCAAAAAACCAAGGGACACGATGATGTTCTAATGCAGCCAGATGGCCAGTGCTGTTGTACTGAAACGCAGCTCTAGCGGAGGAGGCTGGGTAGAGCTCAGTGGCACAGGGAGGCTCAACACGGCCTGCCGTTAAAGAGCGGAAATGTGCCGTTTTCTGATATGCCGAGGGCTGGAAAGCTTTGGAAATTCCACCTTATTTTTTTTGCGCTGGTTTTAGTGTGACTTATGAATAGGCCTCGCATTCGAATGCTGCAACTCTTAGTAAAGTATTACCTTATCATTCACAATATCATTTCATATCTTTGCTGTTACTAATGTAGATGATGTAAATTGATGTTTAATGGGGTCAAAGGGTCAAATTCTCTCTCTCTCTCTCTCTCTCTCTCTCTTTTTTTTTTTTTAAGCATAAACCGGTTCAACTGCATTGACTCCAGTGGAAATCAACCTATTTGTATTGTTTGGAGACTTGGCTCCACGGTGTTTCCTTGGTAAGTTCAGTGTGCATGAAATACGAGATTCATAGCCTCAGTTGGAAACATAGCGCAGGCAGACTTTGTACGAACTTAAACACACAGTCCTTCCAGAGAGCTCAGCCTGAACTGTAATATATCTCTGTATCAGCCCCGGCTCCCCACGTGGCTTGGCCCGTAGCCTTCCTCGTAAGCCTTTCTTTTCCGCGCGGTACCTGCACATGTCAGCCAGTGCCAGGTGGGACCCACCTGCGGCTCCACTCCTGGCTCGCTTCTAGCCAGATTTTGCTGAACGTTGCCAAACTGTCTGAATATTTTGGCAATAGGCAAGGAAAGGATGAAATCCACAGAGCTGTTTTCCTCCCTTGGCTACAAGGGAGCTTCTTCTCTCACTTGCAGTCAGGCCCAGCATCTCCCAAGGAGACTTGCTGGAGCGTTATCCTGATGCAGCTCTAGCCCCACAGGGAGAGGTTTTCCTGCAGGGGCGGCTGGGTCCGTGGACGCTGCAGCCGTGGAGGCTTCGGGTGCGCGGTGCCCTGGCCGCCTTGTCCTCGGTGCTGAGCTCCCTCCAGTCCCTGCTCTGGAAACAGAGACTTGGCTCCAAAGATGCTGCAGAGTACAGGTGACTCATCGACTCGCAGAGACATTTTGGATGCAACAATTCTGTTTGTAAAATGCTTACGGTTAATGAATTAATGATGTGCCGCTCTCCTTAGAGCAGCAAACCATAAACGAAGCAAGTAATCGGCAGGAGGCTGGCTGGGTGCGTTTTCCTTAGCGTGTAAAATTGACACAAGCAGAGGAAAAGGCAGAGCACGCCGGTGCTGACCGCGCGTGCTCTGCTCTGTGCACCTGCAAAAGAAAACCTTGGAAGGAATAGTTGTTACATGCATTCTTAAAGCATGTGGGAGCCTGCTGCCACTGTGCTGTAGAAATACCCCCTTCTTTTTTTTTTTTCTCCTGCTTTTTGCAGTGTAGTGATTAAGAGCTAGAGAGGTTGCTCTAAGGTTAGACGTACCTTGCGTCCAGGGGGCTGAAAGCGCTATACTGATGTTTGTATTTGGCTACTGGTGTTTGCCTTTCTTTTCCAAAAGTATTAATTGCTTTTGAGGATCTCTCTGTTGGCGGTTAAACCATTTGTAATGCCTGAAAAAACAGGTCTTGGCTCTTTGGTGGCTGGAACTGCATTTGGTGCCAGTATTTTACCCCTCACTCTTGCTGGAGTTACAGGATGCCTGAGATAAATGCGTGATGCCTGAATCAGCCAGGTTAGTTGTCACAGTCAAAACTCCCGTGACAAATCCTCTGCTGTCTCATCCTGTGTCAGTGGATGTTTTAATATATCATGGAGGCAGGTTCTTTCACTTATTTTTAATGTTTGCCGTTATTGTGTTATATTATAGTCTTTCTAGACAGCTGTAAGCTAGTAACAGCAGCTACTTGACAAATAATTAAATCTAGCGCCAGTTAAAATTCTGACTCCTTGAGTGTTTTGCTCTTTAAAATTAAATTTATGATATTTGCACTTTCTCTGGTGACAAAAACATGAGTTCTCCTCACAAGCAGATGGCTTTGCAGATGAGAAACATTTGGGATGGCTGGATTTAGCAGCAAGCCTTCAGTTTGCATATAAACTTCACCATGCTCTCTGACTTTTTTGACTGGCAGCCTCCCTGATCTCTAGATCTGTCGACGGGGCACTTGTTCTTGGGAAATCAGAATAAAATCAAGTGAAGCTGTCTCTTAAGGTGTTTCCAGGGCCTGTTGCAGCAGCCCTACTGCTGCTGCTTGGCTTCTCATTGCAAGGGGAACGTTGCAGCCGGCGAGCCACGCGCGTGGATCAGATTTATGTGCCTTGTCATCATCCGTGATCGGAGACTGGCTCTGTTCGGTCTCTCCCGACGCAGGCGGCAGAGCCGTAGCTAGCCCCTCCGTTGCAGCGGCTCTTCCCCTGCGGTGCAGCTCTCCAGAGAGGCTCCCGCCAGCCTGGGGCCCTGGGCACTTCCCCAGCGCAAACTCTTTCGGGGGCTGGTTTAAGGGAAGGTTGATCCACAGCACATTCACAGCCGTGGGACCTGAAAACAGGCCCATGTGCAGCAGGAACCTTCCTCCGCAGGCCTGTAGTAGTTTCAGTTGATGATACTCGAGGTATGTGCCTAAGTGAAGTGAATTAGCTTGGGTCATAGCATGTGGCAGACTAACGTTGTATTTGAGTAACATGAGAAGTGATGAAGTCGGGGAAATGCCTCAGTTGTAAACAAAGGTGGAAGAAACGTGTAAATGGCTGGATTGGGTCAAATCATTTTGCTCTTGGTGCCTTTCTTCACAAGTGGCATGTTTGCTTCTTGTATTGCTCCTGACTGTGAAGCTGGTGACTTGGGACTGGTCCATTGTAACTCCAAGGTCTCTTTCCTGAGCAATAAGAGTTAGTGAAGAGTCCATCACTGTGCATGTAAGGATAAGAGTATACTTCCTCCTATGCATTCCTTTGTCAGCATTAGCTGTGGACTTTATCTGCCACTTGGCACCCACTCACTCGACAACGTGAGAGGTTTCCGCAACTTTTGCAGTCAGCTTTCAGGTTTACTGCTCTGAATAACCTAGAATAGTCAACAAACTTTATCCTTTTGCTCTACCTCTTCTTTTCCAGCCCACCTACAGGCATGCCTCTGTTCTTGCAGCACAATTTGTTCTCTGATGTTCTCCACCAAGTTTCTGGTATGCCTAAACCAGGATCCTTAACTGCAAATCAGATGGACTAGAGCATCTTACAGTTGCGATGTTGGATTTGGAGATGCAAAGGTGATCAGAATCACGTAGAGCTGGCAGTTTCTCCAGGTATGACATCTCATACGATGAGTAGATGGAGTAGATTTCCATGCATAGCTCACCCAGATTGAAGGTGGGCCTAGGGGAGTATTTGGCATGCCTGGGTGTCGCTTTAAAGCAAAGCTGATCAAATACAAAAGAGGATCTGTTACTTTTTTTTTCTTTTTCCCAAAGAATTTTCCAATTGTGCATCAGAGACAGCAGGATTTTGATGTGAGAAAGGAGTAATACCTGAGCGAGGCTCCCAGGATTTGATCTTGCATTTTGAAAAGAAAAAAAATAGCAACCCTATATGTGTGTGTGCTAACGTAGCAGCTCCTCTGGAAGATGCGTAGGGCATGGCTGGGGCAGCTGCACTTCACCTGAGGTGTCCTGGTGTGGCAGCCACCGTCAATGCAAGTGGAGCAGCCCTGGCAAGAGGAATGATCTCTTCTAGGGAGTTCTGCCAAGGTGCGGATTTGCTATTCAAGATCCGCTCAACCTTTGTCCTCCTCTTTCAGTGCCACCCAGTAAACATTGAAATGAAAAGTTTCCTAGCAAGCACCCCTGAGAAATGAAATGCTACTGATTGAAAAATTCCCCCCTCACAACCCGGCCAGGTATTGAACTAGTGACCTAGAGCTAAAACCTCCTTACATCTCTGCTCCTAATTCAGCCAGTACATGCACATCTGACAGTTGTAAATGAACCAAACCTCTGTTGATTTATTGCCCAGATCCTCTTCTGGGAGCACACGCCAAGGCTTTTCTGGCCGGTTAGCGATAAGCTGAAGAGCTGCTGGCTTGGCCGTTCTCCCTTGAGACTCCAGGGTGGTGGGAGGAGGGTGGCCCAGGTTTGCCCCATCCTACACCTATCCTTGCAGTCAGCGAGGCTGCGGGGATGAGGAGGGGGCTCAGCCAGGACATGGGCCGCAGAGCCGCTCTCCCTTAGACCGGTCTGCAGCCGCTCTGGTGGCTGCGAAGGAAGGCTTCGCGCCGGTGACTCCCGCGGCTCTGGAAGCGGAGCAGGGCAGAGCGGGTGGGCGCCCACCCCGTCCAGGCAGGTGTTGGACGAGGTGAATGGCCACTCTCTGCTTGCTGAACTGCGAGACTTTTTATGAGAGTCCTGTGGTTTGAACAAAACGGAGAGAGGCTTTTTTTTAAATTAGGTTGAGGCAAGCTGAGGAGTAAAAGTTTTTCTTGAAGTGAGAAATTGTGCTGTTTTGCCTCCTAAAGGCTGAAATGAGGCAATTCAGTATTTTCAAGAAAAAAAAAATCCAAAAAGATTCTCGAATTTTTGGGTAGATTTGCAAAAAGTTTGGGTAAACATGAACATCATGTTTTTCTGGCAAAGACAGATGAAAAACATTGCCTGATCCTAACTGTAATTTGCTGCCCTGTTTCAGTCCCCAGAGGTGCAGAGGCCCGTATCTGCATCCTGGGTTGTTTTGGACATCTCGCCATGGTGCGTTTACAGCTAGAGTTTAAGTCTTGAGCTGTTACTAAATGTTCCCTGGCTTAAACTAGCAAAAACCTGGACTTTTGACCTCACCTATGTGGAATTTAGTTGGTGAAACCTGGCCTGCGGCATGCCAAAGCCCCAGAGGTTGGGGGGGGATTTAAGATTTCAGGATGGTGAAAAGGCGGAAATACGAAGCAAACGGGGCACAATCTGGGGTATGCAAACACACGGACATATATACGCACACCCCTTTCACACCAATTTCAACCTGCAGTGGTCTGTTTCTGCAAACCCAGGGGCAACAATTAGCTTTTGGATTTTTGGCTGATAATAAATTTCTGCAAGGGGGAATAGATAGAGCACAATAATTATTTTACAGCTGTAGTTAACCAAGTAATTCTTCTTGGTCTTGGAGGAGGCAGTTCCTCCTCTGGAGTTTGCTGATGGTATGGGCTCCACTGCTTATGCTTGGCTGGTGTCACGGATCAGTTGCTGTTTGGTTTTAGGATCAGGACAGCCATCTGTTTTCTGGTCTCTGAGGGTGGCTGGCACCTCATGAGGCTAGTTGGGAACACAGGTCTGAGACACATGCTGCTTGTAGATGGCTCAGAGCCTTGTTTTTTTATCTGTGGACTGGGTGTTATGTTCCCCTGTCATTGCCTGAGCTGGGTCGTGATGGTTGCAAATGTTTGAAAGAGGAAAAAAATCAGCCTGGGGTGGAAATGAAAAGGCTTGAATGAAATATCTCATCATTCAAAGATGAGCCAGTATTGACGGGAACGTCACCTGCAATCGTTCCTTACTCGTGGGTGTCTTCTTTTCTCTTGGCTTTGTTGTGCTGATTTAACAAACCCACTGCAAACCCCTGCTGAGAGCACAGCGCCAGCCTCAAACAAGAAATGAGAACCAATGGCCCTGGGTGGAGGCTCTGTGTCCTCCCTGAGAGGCAAGGAATCCTGGCCGCATGGCCCCGTGCTGCAGGAGGAACACCTTCTGTGGACATCGAGCCCAGAGAACCTCTAGGGGCATGGCAGGGCTTCTGGCACGGCCCTGGTTTCACAGCACATTTTTCATATTGCTTTTAGGGTTTATTTTTTGCATGTATAGAGCCATAATAGAGAGATACGTTATGGAGATGCTTTCGTTGTGAAGAACTTGGTTATGCTGATCAGTCCCGTCGAGGAGAAAGGGGTTAGGCTGATTAATGCTGGCAGCAGAGCTGCTCCCTTGCATTCAGGTAACGCTTCTACACTGTCTTCATTGATGTGTAAAACCTGGATGTGCTGAGATTTTCAAAACAACCTCTCATTTTGATTGTCTGATTTCAGAAAAGATGGACTGCATTTTCTCAAGGCTCAACCTGCGGTAGCTTTCCTTCAGAACAACGGGAAGTTCTGGTGCTGAGCTTGTCTCAGACCTTGCTATTTCTGGGCAAGGAATAGTTAAAATTGTGACTTCTCAAGCAGGAGGCTTAATTTTGCGTTTTATTCCCCGGCAAAGACCCGAATAAATAAATGGATAGCATAGGTTCATGAATAAAGCAAGCCTCTTTATCTCTCATGCATTGGCTCCCCCTTCCCTAAAATGGTGTGGATGACGTTTTCCTGTCTCTGATGCGCTTTGACTAGTGTGACTCCAGCCTGAGGAGTCAGCGTGCTAATGAAACATTCTCAGTGTAGGGAAGAGCCAAATAATGAGGGAATGTATAATCGGGAAAGAGCTGATAACAAAGGAGGACTTGCTGTTCAGCGTGGTGCACCTCCAGAAGAGCACAGGGAAGGAGTCTTGACTTTGCAGAACCAGTGGTGCATGGGGTGCGTGGAGGAGGTGAGGAACACAAAGCGAGGCTGTTCCAGTTTCTGCACCAGTTAAATGTTTAAGCTGTGTGCGAGAGTCCTCCTTCACCACACAGGGAACCTTCCCTTTTCGTAGTATGCTTTGAGACTGTGTGTGCAAAGGCAATATCTGGCCAAGCGTATCATCCAGGTGGGCTAGAAGCAGAGCTTTTGTTGTCCCCATGAGGAATCACCAGCTAAATACCCTGAAGGGGAATAGATGGTTTAAAGCTGAATTCAGTTCCTCTGTAAGCAAATGCAGTTTGCTGCCAAATGGAGTATCATGCCACAGCTCTGAGTTTGTTCCTAAGCGTTAATTTACTTCTAATTCTGTAATGTGGTTAGAGTTTTGTTGGCATTGCCGGTTGCAGTCGTTGTATCCTTTCTAATGAGGCCACAGGTCTAATGCAAGCAGAGGACTCCTGCTCTGATATTGGCAGCATCCCTGTAAAGGTACTTTTAGACACATTGGAGAAGTGCCAAACATCAGGGAGGGTATATTTATACTAATGAAGCTTTATTGTCAGTGAAAGGCAGGACAGGCAAAGTGTTCTCGGTGTGTCTATATTCACACTTTGTGGCAGTAAAGCAAAACCAACCCCTGTGTACAGAGCAAGTTGCCTTATTAATGGGGAACTTTTGCTTTTGTAATTGAGGATATTAGAGACTCCTGCTAGCGCAGCTCTGCCAGCTGCAGATCCCATCTCCTCACCCACCCCCTTCTTCCTTTCCCTGCCTGGACTGTGCGATGTAGGTCTGGTCTCTCTGCTGGATGTTGCAGTTTGCTTGTGGATGTCCTAAGAATAAGAAAATCAGAAGTTTCTGAGTCTTCCTTGGAGGAAGGAAAAGGGAAGATATTCTGGTAAAGGAAATGTTTGTCTGGGACAGATGATGTTCTCCCCATGGGTGCTCTTGTGTTCAGAGTGACCGTGTTAGAGGATGTTGAGTGTCCCCTGATGGTGGCACTGTCACGGGGATGCCTACCTGCGTTAACATGTACACCAGCATGCTGTAACTCTACTATGGACAGTTGTGTGGGTGGAAAAATTAAGCCCCGTGCATATATGCTAGTGTAAGATGTGAATGAGTAAACGTGAATGAGACCAAAACCAGGATGTAAATGTCCCTGGATATTCTTCCTCCAAACTGTTCATTCAGTTCTACCCCAAACTCAAACTGGATTGCATGTCACAAACATCAGCTGCTTTGTCTTTATTTCATTGTTTTCAGTCCTCATACAACTACTAATCGAGCATTACTGCTTTAAAAAGAGCAAACTACAGCCATTCACAAAATAACAAAACTTTTAACTCCATGAGACAGCTGATACCATTAAAAATCATGGCCCTATTACAGGCTTTTATTATTGATGGCTACTTGAGGAGACATACACTATAAAATACAAAGATAAAAAGCAAAAGGCTACGTAGACAGATGTTCAGCTGAGTGTTGCTAGCATCAAATCAGTGGCACTGAAGGAAATGAGAAGAGACATACGGCACAGTCTCTGGACTAAAAGTATGCACATTATGGATCTGCTAAGGCCTTGCCTTCACAACGTAGACTTTAAATGAAAGCAACTTTGAAGTCAATATTGATTGTTCTTGGGGATATATTTTACCTTCAGGCACTGCTGTTTCCCAAAGGAGCGTGAGCAAGAACATATGTCTCTGTGCAGTGCTGACTGCTCGTGGAGAGGGATCTCCCTGAAATCCTCTGAAATCGATTCCTCCTTTGGAAGTACCCACTGCTGCTGCTAAGAGACCGTTGCCTGTTCTTCAAGTATTCCCGGTAGTTTTTGGTAAGCAGGGTATAAAGGAAGGGGTTGATACAGCTGTTGCTGTAGGTCAAGCAGGTTGTCAGGTAATTAATGTTTTTCATCACCTTGGGAGACAATGGAAAGGATTCATAATACTGGAAGAGAAGCTGCCATATCCAGAAAGGCAAGAAGCAAGCCCAGAAAACCAGCACTATAGTGAAGATTAAATAGAGCACCTTTTGATTCGGCAGCCGCTTGGTCTGCTTGAAGGATGCTGTTTGCGACACCCAGTAAATCTTAGCTAATCTGATGTAGAGGTAGCCAATGATTACCCCTGGGCCCACGATGCTGGTACCAAAAAGGATGGTGAGATAAACTTTGTAGGACAACTTGCTCCAGGTGGGCAGGCAGATACTTTTGTTGTCCCTTTGCACGAGCTGGATCATGATGAGCATCGGGAGGGTGAGCAGCAGTGACACCAGCCAGATGACAACGGCAATGGCCTTTCGGTAGCTCTTGGACCTCTTCACTGTGTCCAGGGGCTTCAGCACGGCAAAGTAGCGCTCCGTGCTCATGACTGTGAGGGTGAAGATGCTGGCATGCATAGTGAGGAAGTCCAGACTGAAGAGGATGCGACAGCCAATGTCCCCAAAGTACCATTTCTGAATGAAGTAGGTTCCGACAATGAAGGGGATGGTGAGAAGGTAGAGCAGGTCTGCCAGCGCAAGGTTGATGATGTAAATATACATGGAGGCAGACGATCGCAAGTAATGGCACATCACCAGCAAGGTGTAGACATTGCCTGTCACCCCAATCACGCACATAAGGGAGAGGATCGTCCCAATGGTGCAGATGGCGATCATGTCCTCCATGGAACTGGCAGCTGGAGGGCTGTCCCAGGTGGCATTGACAGAGGCGTTGGGTCTGATCCTGAACAGGCCGCCATCACTTGTATCTGTGACCATGTAGGGAGTTGCTGAAAAGTGGCTCTCTAGCTCGTCGGTTAGGGACATCCTCCTGGTCTTTTAATACTGGATGCTTTGTTCATGCCACAGGGGTCTGGAGATCTGTTTTTTCTGCTCTGAGAAGTGTGACTGCTGGGAGCTGGTAAATCATTTCTTAGCAGATTCTCATCCGAAGGTGTGTTTTCTCCACTAGAGGAAAGACATCAGCAACCAACATATTAGAAATTGGGCAGAGCAACAGAAATTATCATTCAGAAGTCACCTGTCCTGAGTACATATCTGCACTGTCTGCAGGTATCAAGGGTCTTCTGCGTTGAGGCTACTCAACAAAAAGGTTGTGCAGATGCTTGGAACCACTTGCTGCAATCCTCAAAGTTAGTTTGGGGTTGGGGAAAAAAACCCATCCTTCCTAAATTCATAATGGCATCTTACAGACCTATCGGCATGATTGCTGAAACCTTGGTGATCTGGCACTTGCTAAGCTCTTAATGTGAAGGAGTCCAAGACATCAGAAAAGGGAAAGCAAACCTTAACTTTCCATTTGCAGCTAAACCAATGCCTATCTTGTTTTAGTGACACACTCCAAGTCCTGCCCAGCATTTCTGCAGAGTTTCCACAGAACAACTTTCCTTGAATGAGAAGCTCCTGCTAAGTCTCATGCTGCAGTTTCAAACTGTAGTGAGGTGATGGAAAACAAAGCCGTTTCCATCTATATAGCAAGTTGCACTGTATGCACATAAACTGTTTTCTTCATGCTCTCTATCTAGCGCGAACCCCCAGATATTCACGTGTCCGCACGTAGATACTTTTCTGACAGGCTTGTCTGTGAACATGCCTAAACAGCCTAATGCAGAGAGTTGCATGCTTGCTCTGCAGCATTCCGGGCAAGTAGTAGCCCTTCGTATGCTGGAGCTTTTGGTTAGCTCAAGCCCAACACTATTCGCTGGCTCTGGGTGTAGGCAAAGGGAGATCAGACCTGCCTGAGAAAAACAGTGAAGAAGTACCTAAAATGCTAGAATTTTAAGGTGCGGTACAAGTTTGTGCCAACCTGCACATAGATCTGCATTTGTACCATGTGTTTTATGGAGCTCAGATTGTCTATTTTTATGCAAAAATGTTTCAAGAAGGGGTCCTGGGCTGCCTTGTCCTTGCAGGGCTCAGCAGGCAAGGATTTCCCTCTGCCTCATTCTGCTGGGCAGGTTGGGTTTGTTTTATCATAGGAATTTGCCGAGTTTTGTGGCTTTTCGCAATGAATTCAGTATCCCTTTGCCTCCGCATCAGCTCTGACCTCTTTGCCCTTCCTCCTCCTTGCTCTTTGGCAGCTAGGTAACAGCACTAGGCTCTCCTCTGGCTGTACGTATACCACAGACCCTGACAGGGTCACCACTGCAGCGCTAGAGGTGGCCAACATTCATCTTCTTCATGACTTGTCCTCACCTTCCCTCCCCGTTACAACCTGCTGTGATTGGTGCTGTAGAGATGTTATGCCAAGAGTCTGTATAAAAAAGGGCAATCCAGTACATAGAGATTTCTCCTCACTTAACAATTGGTAGAGGAGTGCAAAAAATAAAAAAATAAAAAACCACAATACACAGAACCCATCCCACCTAAGTCCCTTTGAGAGCAAACATCCAAGGGGTAAAGGCCGAACGCGATCCTGGCGTGGACAGTGCTCCTTCTGTGAGCGGTTTCTCCTGATCTTGGCTCTGACAGTCTCACCACCATCTCAGCTATCCTGGACCCTGCAAAACCAAACCTGCCTCCTCGCTGCCCCGCTGAGCAGCACGGTCCCTTCCTGCTCTGGCTTTGGGCATGTGCAGCCAGCCTCCCAGCGCGCCAGCTTGCTTCCCCGTCACTCACTTTGTCAGTGTGCTTCCTTATTTGCGTATGAGCTGCCCTGGCAGCTAAAGCGCCGTGCATGAAGGAGACATATATGCTCACAGGCTCTGCCAGCGCCTCTGTCACCCGGTCGCTGCTCACTCCGTCGGGAATGAAGCGCTCTGCACAGGATGCTCCAAGCTAAGCCCAGCGCTGGTCACGCATGCTTGCCCTCAAGCGCCGCTGGTTTCATGCTAGCTCATTTCAGGAGCATGTTTCCATGGCCCAGGTGCTGTTTTTTTTTGCAGCTGCCCCGACTGTGTTCTGGGCACTGTGAAGAAGGGCAGATTTGCCCTGTGCCTGTACACATTTGTGTGGTGTCCCCGAAGTGACAGCTCGTGCCTGAGAGAGCTCAGCACACCACGTCTCCCTGCCCTGTTCTTCCACTGAGCCTGCGTTTTGCTTAATTCATCAAATTGCTACAGCCGCTAACTTCATTCAGATGCTTCCACCTGTCTTGACACAGAGCTGGCAGCTAGGCAGGTCCTCAGTCCTCAAGGAGGAAAATTAAGCAGAATGAGGAAACCCTGCATTGTTTTAATGCTATTGTCCTTCCTGCACTCATGCATAAATGCATATACTCACACACATGCACACACACACACACACACAATAAAGAACTTGCTATTCCAAGCAGCAGTTTAAAGCATCTTATGGTCTAAGCATTTTTCTCAGCCGTTCCTGCCTTTTGCTCTGCAGTATCACCACACAGGGGTACCATGCACATCCCATTAGCTACAAACATAAATTAATTTGTCCTGCTCAAACCTGGCTCTTAAATCCAGCAGATGAAGTTTCCTACAAGAAACAAAATAAAAATAAATCTGGTTATTTAAAAAAGGACTTAAAACTGTAGCTTAAAAATAAAAAGACTAGAACAAAAGAGAATCCTTCTTCGTGGGAAGACAGTGAGAGATCCCTGGTGCTCCGTCGCATCTGGAAAGGCAGTGGCAAGAAGTGAGCGTGCTACCTAGCCAAGTATGTTTGAAATCTGTGCGCTCTTAATACTCTCATTCTCCTCCCTTAACTCACGCCTGCTATTTCTGTTACTCAGTGACGTTAGGCATAGCGTGGCTTTGACTGCAGCCAGCGAAGATCCTTTTTAAAGAAGCAGCGTTTTGATAGCTGGGGCTTGTTTTGCCAGCTCGCCCTGCCTGGCCATGAGCCAGCTGGGAATGCAACATGTCACTGCTGTTTTCATCCCAGGACTGGTGATAGGAAAAGCTGGCCAGCCCCTCTTTGCGTTGCGCAGAAGAGTGCGAATGTCTAACGTTACCTGAGCAAACGGTTGTGTTGGGGAAGAGGTGTCGGGCCAGGGAGGGTTAAATTCCTCTGGGGAGAGTTGGCAGCCCACGGAAACGGCCAAGCTCCTCAATGCTGTGATCGATTCCAAAGTGAAGGCAAAGTTTATTTAGGTTGGACGGCACATGAACAAATCTGTGCGGTGGTATCACGCACGACAGCATCTGAGATATTTCAGACTGGCAATAACAAAACGTTAGCCAGGTTGTTTGGGGTTCGGCTGGTTGCCTTTCCCCCGTGATACTCAAGGAGTGCACAGACAGAGTGCGAGCTACCAGGCAGCTAGAAAAACAGCAGTGCTGAGGAAGGGGCTGGCGCTGAGAAATGGCTAAGCTAAACTCAGGAATATTTTAGCAGCTGAATATCGTGTAGGTTGTTTGCTTGTGCTAGGCTTGATCTTTCTCCCGCTTTAGCTCCGTGGAGAGTTGCCTCTGATTCACACCAGCGTGAGGCAAGGAGTGCCCGTCTCTGAGGGTGGCCCCCGATGGATGCAGATATCGGGGAGATGCTGGTCAGGCCTGTTGCTTTGTCGCTGGTCTGCATTCGATGGTGCTTCCGAGCTAGTGGTTTGGTGCTCCTGCAAGGCAGCGGTCAGTGGCACGAGCTGGTCCCTGGCTCGTTCCTGTATCTCTGCTGTTACTAACCGAGAGCTAGCTCCTTCTCTAGCTTGTTCCCTTAATACCTATATTGTTTCTTTGTTGTTCTCTACCTTTTACACTCTGCTGTCTGGGAACTTTCGGATGCATCCCGTTTCTCAGCTCTTCCTGCAGAGTGAACTCAATTCATTGCTACGTGAATAAGTTCAGTGCAGCCTGAGAGCACCCTCTGAATAATGCCTGAGCTGTGTGGGGTGACTGCCTTAGCACCTGGCAGGTTCGGTGAGCACCAGCCGTGGCCGTCCCCGCAACGGGCCAGCTGGAGTTCAAAGGAGGGTGCTACTGAGATAAGGGCTTTTTTGTGTGGTGAAGATTCCAGTTAGGAGCTCAGGTGGAGGCTTGATTTTGCAATGAAAATAAATTTCACGTTAGCATCTCTAACAAGGGCTGGCCAAGCTCTAAAATCCTAGCCCAAACAGCCTCTTCTTTAATTCTCTTTGCTCTAAATCTGCACTTTATGGCTAGATCCTAGAAAATCTTTCAGAAAGTGCTGGCTGGGAAGATGAGGGTGCACCAGGGCTATCCACACTGACTCTTGAGCTGCTCTCCAGGCTTCGCCGCAATGAGGTGGAGCAGGCTGTTGACACTGGGTCGCTGCAGTGGCTGATCAGTGAGTGCTGACTGCAGACCTGAGCTCTGAATTGTGAGAGCAAGAGTGTGGTTGAAAGTTGTTATGCGTAGATCCCACCTCTCCTCAATATCAGCGGCAGTTCCTGCAGTCATCCGTGGGTACCTGAGTTCAGCACCCAAGGGTGGCCTTGTTTGGCACCCAGCTCTCATGTCCTGCTGAGGAGCTGATGCCCTTAGCTTGGACACAAGCCCTGCTCCCTAATCGGTGACGCTAATTTGAGACATAGGTGCCTCCACTTGGCATGGCTTGGATGTGCCAGTTCCAGTTTGTTCTCCAGCATGTGGAAGGTGTGTCTAGAGGCCGCTCTAGGCCGCTCTACTGGAAGCATCAAACGCTTGTCATTCCTTGGTTGCTGAGGCTGAGTTGGTTTTGAACCATGCCCTGGAAGGCAAGGGAGAATGGGAAGGCTTCTGCCTAATCCATCAGTTCCCTGGACGAGTTGGTCACAACCTGGTATTTTATCTTTGGTGTTTAAACCACTTGAAAAACTTTATACCAGCGTGCTTGTTTATTAGGAAATATCCGTGCCCACAGAGCTGCTATTAGGGCAAACTGGATTCACATACGGTCAAAAAGCATTTGTGCCCTGCGGGAGTCATTAGAGAAGATGTCTGGAGAGCCGTTCGAGAGCACTGTGGACAGTGTCAGGTTCTCAGCCCTGGCTCCGAGGGTTGTTTGTGGTTTTATTTTCCCTTTTTCTGTTCCCCTTATTTTCCTCATCTGCAAAACAGAGATCACTGAATTCACTGCGTTTGCTCGTCTCCCAGTGCCTGGAGTATCAGGGCTTTTCAGATCTATCAGATACTTTTAGAGCTATAGATAGGAGTCCCAGCCGTTGTTTGTAACATGATTAGGAACTGCACAGTAAATATCGGATGAGGGTACAAGCCCTCTGAGTGACGAGCCGGGTCTGTTTAATCGTTCATACAGCATTCACTGCCACAGGGCTCAGCTTCTGCACGGGGGCCTTTTGAAGTTCCTGCAATGGCAATGACCGTTATTATTCTATTATATACAGGGCAAAGAAGACCTGTTCTCCCCCTTGCCATAGGGATTTATGCCAGTGCTATGGGAATTTGATTGTGTTTCGTTGCTGATTCAAACCTCGGTCAAGCAGTCACACCTCTTGGGTCTCTCTAGCTGGGCTGTATACCCTGCTGGGCTGTCTGCCACCTTGACCTTGTCTGTGCAGGAGCCCATTTGGCACTTTCTGGTTTTGCAGGGGCAATTTTGAGAACAGATTTGTCAGCATCAACAGGCTTCCTTCTGCTCCGTGCTGGAAGTATGAGTTTGCCTACATATCACACTCTAAAAATGTAATAAAGTGCTGCTCCCTCTGCAGGGAGCAGCTTGTACAAATGTAACTAGAATTGATGAAGAGAAAAAATGTTTCGAATGTGTCCACGTTCTTAGTCTAGGTCAGTTCTAGAAACGCGTGCAAGCTCGGGCTAAGATGTGATTCCCGTTTTTCTAACTTTGTTTACTCCTCTCCATGCACGGACCCCCCCTTAATACCAGAAGCAGGCATGACATAATATACATCTTCACTACAGAAGTTATTGTGGCAGCACAGAGATTCAGGTTAGCTTCTGACAAACCATCCCTGACTTTGGAATCAGCCCAAAGAAGACCGAGCGTTTGCAGCATCGCAGATACTAATGTGGATTAAACCTAGGTCTCCGCAGGGCTTAATACCACTTGTCTTCCTCCACGGGGCTCACAGAGGTGTAGTCAGAAGCAGGCTCTTCTTCAACACCTTTAGTCAAATCCTTTGTCTTATCTGGGTCTCAATTTCTTCTTCTGTAAAATGGGAGTAGCAGTTCCTTGCAGGAGCAGAAGGTCAGCTTTTCTGGCATGCCTTTGGGGTGAATGGGCTGCACATCACAAGGCGTGGGATGCTGGTGTGGTGATGGGGTTACAGCTCCATGGGCTGTGTTTCCCTGCAGTTGCCCACCCTTTAGGTACCCGCTGTGTGACGATCCCTCCACTGCCACGTTCTTCGCTGCCGAGCTGGCAGCACCTGGGCCACAGAGCTCAGCGCCAAGCTGGGGTCCTTCCTGGAGCTGCAGTCAGAAGTGCACAGAAACAGCGACCGCTTCTGAGAAAGCATTAGTGAAAGGGTTGTTCGTTGCCATGCAGGGCATAGCAGTCCCTGAGTCACCTCTTCTTCTTAGGCTGGGACTTGGGCACAGACAAATACGATATTGAAACTCCCAGGCGGGCCCTGACCTTGGAAATGTGCTGCCTGTTGGTGGCTTGCCTTCTTCATCCTTCTTGCTCTCTGTCCTTGTCAGCTAAAGAGCCATCCAAACTTAGCCAACACATTTGGAGACTTCATTCAGCTTTTTTGGCCTTGTGGTCTCCTTTCTTCCTGTTTTTTTTTTTTTTTTCAATATGAAACTCCAGTTGTCCTTTATGAGTCAGTTTTGATTTGCTCTTGGCTGCTTTCTGTGAAAGTGAGACACTGGGGGCTGAAATAACCAGCTTGTTTTCCATCATCCAGGTTCCTTTACACAGATATTGGGTTTATAGCTGCTTTGCTCACGGAGGGTGTTCATCTCTTGCTGGGCCATATACCAGCAGCAGAGGATTTATGTATTGATAAAGGCTTGCTCCCTCTGCACTGGGGTAAATTGCATGCACTGAAATGCAACTGAGACTGCTGTAATAAGTTTGTAGCTAGCAAATTTTGTGTTGTTTCTGGCCTAAAAAGTGTCGTTATCCGGGGCAGGGAAAGCAGTTCGGATGTTCTCTACTGGTATCCTGATGTTCAGGTAGGAAAGGGCAGAGGGCTCAAGCTACGACTCCCTAGGATTTGTAGATAAATCCTGCTACCAACTCTGTTGCTCTGGAGCATTGTGAAGCGAGTCCTGAAAGGATGGAAAAAACAGAGTATGCTGAAGCGGTCAGAGCTTCTCTCAGCTCTTCCCTAGGGATTCCTGTTCAATCTCTAAAGAACTGCTGCTCCTCTCTCTCCTGAATGTTACCGTAATAAATCTCTTGCTCTTACGTGAACCTCTTCAAGACCATAGAAGTCACCTCTGTTCTTGTGGCACAACAGTTACAGCTTTTGGTCTCCTATTAGCTCTGAAGCCTGTTACAGGGTGCTGGGAAGTGCTCTGTGGTCTATATGTGAGTGTGGTGGGGCAGGGTGTTTGCTGAACATGCAGGCTAAACCACTCTTGAATAACTGCGTGGTCCAAGACTGAGGTTCATGATGCAGGGAGTCCTTCTAGGCTCAGGTGCCTGTTCCTGGGAGGTGCACAGGGTCAGGATGCAATTCGTGCATAGCGGCGGTGTGGTGAGCCGGGGGGAGCTGCTGGTGGGATCGCTGCACCGTGACAGTGGGACGGAGGTACGGAACTCAGCAAAACTCTGTGGCCTTGGTGCTGGATGGGCTGGGTGGGCGGAGGAGCTTCTGCTGCCTCCTGGGCAGGGCAGGGTAGGTGGGCACTTCAAGGGGCTTCTGCCTCTCTTGCTCTCCTCAGCACTGATTGCATCATCCAGCAGAGGAGACTCTGGGCTGCCCTTAGGTTAGGCACACTTTACAGACAAACCATATTAGGAGATGATGTTATTCCATCTCCACAGCTGATCCGACTCCAGCCCTGAACTCCAGACTGCAGACTGGATGGCATTCGTTTTCCTGTGTGAAACGAGTGAATGGGATTGTTTGGCTTCCATTTCAGCAGCCCTTGACATTCACAGTCCAAGCTGAGTCTCAGCAAGGTGTCCCAGAGCCTGCTGTGGGCACCGGAGCGCTGCCTATGACAGTGCGGAAGCAGGGGAGCTGAAAAACCCGAGAATCTGATTTAACATCTGGTATTTGACATGTGAACAGTGAGAACTTCACCACGCTGGAGGAGTCATTATTTTGGGGCTGGCCCTGGACATGGGCACTGAGCTTGGCTGGGCGCTGCCAGTCTCTGGGGGAACGGAGCCAGAGCTCTTCCACAACAGCTTGGGATTGCGGGAGCTCCCTGAGGAGGGAGCAGCACCGTGTCCTTCAGGCAGCTATGGCTCCACCAGCTCCTACCTGGTCCTGCCCCCTGGGGCACAAGCTCTTCACCAGGAGGAGATCTGTTGCCTGCATGTCCTGCAGAGCATCTGAATCCTGAAGCCTTTCCCAGCTACCTGGCAGGACAGCTGGACGCTGCTGGCTGAGCACCCTGTGCACCTACCAGACAGGTGAATTTGTCCCTTGTCTAACCTGCAAGGCACATTGCAGAGCTATTAAATCGGCATCACCATGAAACTGCATGCCAGATCCTGCTGTGCTCTGCACAGTTGGGAGGGGAGCCTGTGACCACCAGGTATGACGCAGACCACCTCAGTGGTGGGTGATAGGAGGGAGTTACAGCTCCCTTAATCTCTCTCTTTCCCCCTGCCCTCCACAAAATCCATATCTGCATCCTGAAGAACTTTGTGCCTTTAAACAAATGGCCACTGTATCTTCTCCTCCATTCCTCATCCATCCATTCATCCCTCCGCTGTTTGGTTGCCCTAGTGGGACATGGTGACTTGGACATCTCATGTAGGTGGTTCTTCCTTCCTATTCCAGTGCTGCTAGCGTTAAATGCTCTCTGACCAAGCTATTACTTCCTTGTAGTTTTTTAAGTATTGGTGGCTGGCTGGGGCACAAAT
Organism: Struthio camelus; assembly: GCF_040807025.1. Classification (NCBI taxonomy): domain Eukaryota; kingdom Metazoa; phylum Chordata; class Aves; order Struthioniformes; family Struthionidae; genus Struthio; species Struthio camelus. Next base: position 11,247,047 of record NC_090960.1, read on the forward strand.
GGATTTGTCACAGCTGGTCAGGGCTCATTCAAGATTTGGCTTCTGTTTGCAAACCACTTAGCTTGCCCTCGGGGTATGGCTGGGGAAGCCCTGGTGGGGTGAGCCTGTTAGGAAGCTATATTTATACAGCAGATATGACCATGCAGCGGCTGCCGCTGAGATGCAGGAGGCCCGTGACCTTTCTTTGTCTGCAAATAGCTGGCCCTGAGTGTCTATCAGCCTAAATGAAGTGGTTCTGCTTCATCTTTAGGTCCTGTATACAGGGAATGGATATTCACTTGGAAAATGAGCCTGCTGGCGTATTGCGGCTTTGCGTAGGCATATTCTTGCCCTCCACTGAACTAACGGGCTCGCTTTGCGCTGTAGACTGCTCTATCTGGGCAGAGGCTGGTCTTGCGCCTCCTTAGTCCTGGAGCCTGGTAAAGTAAAGGAGATCCTTACTGCACAGTGGTGGGATGTCTGAATTAGGCTGTTGCTGCATGGAAGGAGGGACAGAAAAGTACAACAGTGTGCAGATTGGGGTTGTACTCAAATTCACTCCGTGACAGTTCACTCAGTCATAGCCCTCTGTGTTACTCTGGTATGAAATTAAATGCAGTGAACAACATTAACACAGTGCTAGGGGGTGATTTTTCAACTGCATAAGGCAAGGTATTCAGTGTTACCACTGCCACATCAAACTGTGGCTTGACCACGGAGCACATCTGCATGTAAAAAATCCTGCCACCAGGGAGGCAGAGCAGCAGCTCCTTTCTTGGTTGTTTGTGTGTAAAGCTTACTCTGTTTACAAATTTCTAATGTGCTCATAAATGAGCTGCAGTATCAAATGCCAAAGGGCCTTGGTACAAATGCAAACAAGAACTTCATTGAAACATATTGATTTACAGTATATTTAAGCTTTGCAAGTGTGCTTTGCCAAGCCCGTTTACTCCTCCAAGTATTTTAAAGTGTAAACTGCGTGGATAGGAACAATAATTAGACCTAATTGATGTACTGTGATTTTCATCAGAGGACCAGGAATGTCTCGCCAGAGCACAGGCTTTCAGAGGCTTTCCCCCAACTCATCACATTTACACACAGCAGCTGTTATCTGCAGTGCAATGGTGATCATTCCAAGCCCAGGTAGTGAGTCAGGCCTTAAAAATTATGAGATTGTCTAAAATGTCAGGATCTTTCCATGTGTCTTTTTTGAAACTTTATAACTCATTTGCTCTACTTTTTTTTTTTTTTTTCCTAAGCTCTTTGGTCTTCTGTGACTGTTAGAAATTCTCACATAACTGCTTGTGTCCTGGATCTTGAGACTTCTGAAGAAGATAAAATCTCCAGGAACTGCCAAGGAGAAGTTTTACTCATCTCTTTTCTATTGTTACTGCAACAGTTGTTCTCTGGGGTCAAGACAACTGCAGCAGACAGAGGTAAGGGTACCAGGAATCTTTGCTGCTGAGCATATATTTTGTATAAATATAGCAAACCATAATAAGCTGTGAGTTTTATCTAAAATCAGCGATTAATATGCCTGCTCACTGATTTGTCCGAGTCGAACATGTCCCTGGCCAAGTACTGTTCGCTGTGGTGGGAGAGATGGGTCCTGACTGAAACTGCCAGTGTGAAGTTGTCGGCTTGTCTTAGCCTGAGACAGTCTCTGGAAAGGCTTTGGCGGTGCTAAAGCTGTTTCGGCAAGGCTTTCGTTGAAATAACCTGGTGACTTTGCAGACAGCCTTTTGCACCATTTGGTGTAGCTAATGTGTCATGCGCACAGCTGCCTCATTAAAAATTTTGGATCGCACCAACCTCCCCGATCTTCCATGACTTTGTGAAAATAGCAGCCCCCAGAGTTTGCACAGTCCCATTTACATTTTTATTAACGAGGTCCGTGATATGCTATTTGAGCTTGTTTATCCTCCCACCTCCCCAGCTCCTTTTCAGTTCCTGGAAGAACTGCAGGGACTCGGATTACGCTGGGGAAGGGAAGCAGGCTGTGCTAGCCAGGAGTCATTGCTTCCCTCTGAAAACCATGAAGCGCTTCACTTTTACAAATGCTTTTTGAGAAAACCTCTTCAGCACAAAAGTGAGTTTGGCCTGGGCAACGTTTCACATCTCCCTCTACAGCAGTTACAATCTGATGATCTTTTTGACCGTATTACGAGAGCGACAGTAGTAAGGGACATCAAAAGTTCCCTCCTTGGGGGCTATTCTAAATCTTTCAGCCTCATCCCTCATAGCTGGGAATTAGAGATGATTTGGGAAGGTGTTTTGGGGCCAGAAGACTTGTGGGGAAAGTCAGGCTCCCAGCATTTCCAGGTGAAGCTTCTGCTGCTATTTCTTAGGCACTTCCTCAGCATGGAGGGCAGTGCAAATCCGCAACTTTTGCCTCCTACCCGGCAGCAAAGATTTCTTCTGGGGCTTTTGAAAACCTCTTGCAGGATATGTAAGGCAAAGCCAGAAAGATTGTCTGGTGGTGTGTAAAGAGCAGCAAATGTCATTGCATAGAGTTTAGGGCCCGGTAGACTGTGGTAGCATTTGCCATGCATGGGGTAGAGCTGGAAGGAGCTGGAGATGGTGGCAGTCACTGCAGTGTGTGTGGAGGTAAGGGACACCTCTCTGAAGCCACAGAGGCTAATTTAAACTCTCTGTTAAAAAGCAGCTTTTTGGATAGTAAATTCTAATCCCATGGAATATATTTTCTTACTTAGTCTGAGAAGCAGATTTTTTTCTTACTGGTCAGCGATAGCTCAGTGCTGATCTCTAGGGCCCTGATTTCACATTGCTGTGTACGAGGAGACACTAACGCCTTCGGCCAAGGAACTGGCTGAAGGAAGTTGGGTCAAGTAGGCAGAGGATGTGGGCACTTCTGCCCACAGAGGGAACCTGTTTCACTTTGGAAATGATTGCTTCCTTCTTTCATTTCCGTTCGCCCAGGGGCAGCCAGTCACCATCGCCCACTCTCTCATCCGGCCTTCCCACCACTGTTTGCTCCTGTGTTTCTAAAAACGATACCTAGGAAGGATGTTGCGTTTATTTAGTAATTGGTATTTCATGCTAAAGGGAAATTCACGTGGCAGCACCTCTAACAGTGACACCGAGGCTTAAATCCCCAGTAGAAAGTTGGAGCAGGTGTCAGGTTTCAATTTGGAAAACATATTTATTATTCAGATTATTATTATTTTTTTTGATGGCTTGATTTGATCCTAAACAAATAACCCTTTGTTTATAGTAGGCTTTCTGGTAGCTGTGCGCTGCAAAGGGAAGAGGACTGGGTGTACGGTCAGGGTAGCTGAGAACTGCACCCAAGGAGTAGCCCCAGCGTGTGGGACCCACAGTGGTTTGCGCTGTGAGAAGTCAGAAGGTGTTGGGTAGGTTTGTGAGATGTGCATGAGGCATGGACAACTCCTTTCCTGGGAGAGGGCTGCAGGGTGGCAGTGGCTGAAGTTGCCGCTTCTGCCCTCCCTGTGTCCCTGCCTGAGCTTGACCACTTTAAACAAGTCTGACAGCGCCACGCAGCAAGATTAGATCATTTTCTTCTTATTCCTAGAGTACTCGGTGCTCCTCAGGACATGTGTCACCTCACCTAAACTCCACCGTGGACATGGCATCCTTCCCACACTGGCAAGCATTTAACTTCAGCTCTGTTATTTCCCAGCAGTAGCTGAGCCCGGCTGCTCCCTATAAAGGAAAAGCTTCCAGCAGGGGCAGCAAAAAGTCACCACGAAGCCACAGCGTAAAAGTCACTGCAGAGCTGCAGCAAGAAATGCCCCAGTGGCTTCGGGACATTTTTATTCTACCATTACTGCACATTTGGAGGCCTTGTAAAATCTTCATGTTTAAAACAGACTGTTCCCAGTGGGCTGGGAAACAGCCTTTGAAATGTGCCGCTGCCTTTTGATGCTGTTTGGCTGCAGGGTACAATTTTTTGGAAGAGGTGTCGAAGCCACAGCTGTTTTATCGCAGAGTCAGAGGGAGCAGCGTCCCTTGCACATCCCTTCCTTTTCAGGCTGTAAATGGCAGAAGGTACAAACACCTGCATCAGTAATAATAGAAAAAAATCACTCCATGCAGAAATCAACAGTAGATTAAAGCACTATTTTTCTGTGTCTCCAGACCCTGAGCATGTTACTTCTCGATCCCCATGAGGATGGTGTGGGTTGCAGTTTTCGGCCGCAGCACCAAGCTTTCGTCACTGGGGGTTGCTGTTCCAACTGCCCCTGGGCTGCCTCCTGTTTTATCGTAGCATTTGTGGTCCTGACTCACTCTCTAACATCACAGGGTTGTACAAACAGATTTGCAAGGAACTGAGGTGCTTCATTTTCATGCTTAAATATCGAAGCTGTGTTCAAAGCTACTCTTATTTCACTGCAAAAGGCTGCTTCCTGTGCAGATGGGAGACAGAAGATTGCCTCAGATGTGCATGTTTGGAGTCACGGCCCGGTATCCCACACTCCTGGGCTCTGTGCACTGCAGGCTTTTCCATAGTGCCTGCCTGGCTAGTTGCATCCCAGCCTTCTAGGTGCCAGCTCCCTAAATCCTCATGATTCTTTTTAACCCCTAATCTAGCTCTTTCTGGGGAGCCAGCGCCATTTTCACGTCCTTAGCAGAGTGTTTTGAACAAAGTAGTTCTTCAGACTAAAACATCGAAGCTCAGGGCCACGGATGAGCCTGCGTGGATGGGTTTGGCAGGATGCTCTTAAACAGCTAGCACTTTGCAAGTTCTCTGTGTCCTACACAAATGCGGGACACTGGGCACCGTGGTGCAGCACGTGGTGATGAACATGAATTGTGGGTGCACAGCCCATTGTTGCGAGCCCTTAAACAGCTCACACGTTAGCTCTAAGAAAAATGCCCATTTAACGGTCGCAGTGGTTTTAGGCTACTTTTGCTCACCTTCATTAGCAGTGCATGAATCACTGCGATCAGGTATCCCAATACCTTCTGCAGACAGGCTGTGACCTGTGCTTGCCATAATGCCTGTCTGAGTGAGTATGAGTCCCCTCAGGGCATTCCCGTGGTTTCATCCATTCTCTGGGTGACTGCAGTGTCTGGCAAGGTGTTTCCCTTGCAGAAGAGCAAGAGCTCCGTATTTCCCAGCTGGGTACTGAAATCCATGGGAACTGACTGCATTTCACTTGATCAGAAGGGAGGGAAATCTTTTTGACTTTGCTACCTGCTCCAGGCGGTAGCTGTTTCCAGCAGTGACAAGCATTTCCCTTTCAAAATCATTTCTTCTTCACTGCTAGCGCCTCTCATGAGCTGCCCTTTGCACCAGGCTCAGCCAACAAGTGATGTCCCTGTGCTGCTGCAGCACCCTACAGGGGGAAGGAGACGCGTCCCCAGCGCTGCGGCCATCCCTGCTGCACATGGCATGGTCGCCCCTGACTCGTCTAATTGCCTCAAGTTAATTACATTGCTCTGAAATATACAGTCTTTACTTATTTGAGGGAAAAAAGGCCTCAGTCATGACGATAAGAATAAACTAATGGTGCTTGTGTCTCGCCCATTTGGCTGGGTTTGGCATGAGCCTGTAGAGCTGGGCACAAGACGACATGAGCCCAAACGAGCCCACAGAGCACAGCATAGGCCCGTACAAACCCCTGGAGCTCGGCAGGGGCTTGTACAGACACGTAGAACCTGGCAAAGGTGCGTATGAGCCTGCAGAGCCTGGCCCGTGCCCATCTGATCCCAGAGAGCGCAGAACGGGCCTGTATGAGCCCACAGAGCCCAGCATGAGACTGCAGAGCCTGGCACAGGATCGCATGAGCCAGCAGAACGCAGCGCAGGCAAGTACGTGGCCATATGGGCCGGCACGAGCCCGTATGAGCCCAGAGAGCCCAGCATGAGCCCGTACGAGCCCTTACAGCCTGGCATGGACTTGTATGAGCCCGCAGAGCCCAGCACGAGCCCAGATGGGCCTGTAAATCTCAGCATGAGCCCATACCAGCCCTTAGAGCCCGGCACAGTTCCATACAAGCTCGGAGAGCGTGGCATAAGCCCTCAGAGCCCGGCAGAGGCCCGTACAAGCCCTCAGAGCCCAGCGCTCACCTGTACGAGCCCGTCCCAAGCCCACACGAGCCTGCAGACCAGAGCACGAGCCCACATGAGCCCGCGGAGCCCAGCACAGGCTCGTGTGATCCTGTAGAGCTCAGTACGGACCTGTATGAGCGCGAAGAACCCGGCACGGGCCCGTACGAGCCCGCAGAGACCCAAACGAAGGCGGACGACCCCACAGAGCCCAGGACGCGCCCGTAGAGACCGGCCCGGGCCCGTATGTGCCTGTATAGACCGGCCCGGGCCCGCAAGATCCCCGTAGGAGCCGAGCCCGGCCGGCCGCGGCTGCCCCGTGCCCGGGACAGGGCGCGGGGGCGGGAGCGGCGTTCGCAGCGCGTCCAAGGCGCTTCCGGGCAGCCATCTTGGCCCTCCACGCCTGCCGGGAGCTGCCGTTCCCGCCTCCCTTGGCAGTGCATGCCGGGAGGCGAAGTCTTCCGGCAGCGGGCTGCCCGTCGGCCATTTTCCTTGGCAGTGCATGCCGGGAGGCGTAGTCTTCAGGCACTCTACCGTCCGGCCGGGCTCCCGCGCTCTGCGGAGCATGCCGGGAGATGTAGTCTGCCGACAGGGCGCCTCGGGGGGGCCCGCCCTCGGCCGCGGGGCGTGCTGGGAAGCGTAGTCCTCCCCTGTCTTCCCGCTCCGACCTGCGTGCCGGCCCGGCCCGGGCTCGGCGGGTTCGCCCGCAACAGTAAAAAATTAAAAAAAAGGCGTCTGCGGGCTCGGGCCGGGCCGGGCTTGCAGGGATTCTTCTTTCTAGAGACTTTCTGGAGACTGCGGATGAGATCCGTGTCAGCTGTCCGGCGCCTGCCTCAGCTGCGCCGGCGGGAGGTCTCTCAGGGCCTGGGCTGACTCGTGAGGACATCTGAGAAAGCAAATCCACGTTAGGCAAAGCTGTGTGGGTGAAACTCCTTGATAGGAGGATCTGGCAAGGAATTCAGTTTACTTTCATTCGCTTAAGGAGAACTAAACTGAATCATGGTCACTTGAATTCTGCCAGGACTGGGACAAAGTAAATGTAATGCGGCTTACCTTAATCCACTTGAAAAATCAATTCAGATTAATTTTCCTGAGTTCCTTGCACAGTTTGCCTTTTATTTTTTGCATCCTAACTAGTTTTACTGTTCGTGGCTGAAGCCTAGCATGACCGTAGCTTCCGTCAGTCACTGGAAGCGCTCCTGTGGTTATGCATGGACTTGAAACGCGAAGCTCGTACGTTGAGTAGCCAGTACTGAGAACAGGCGTGGACAGGTTCTGCTAACCATTTCACAGAGCCACAGAACTGCTGAAGTTGGAAGGCGCCTCTGCGGGTCTCTAGTGCATCCCCATGCTCGGAAGAGGGTCAGCTAGAAAAGGTTGCTCAGGGCCGTGTCCAAGCCGGTTTTGGAATATCTCCAAGGATGGAAACTCCACAACCTCTCTGGGCAACCTATTCCAATGTCTGACCACCCTCGCAGTAAAAAAAAGGGTTTTCTTATGTTTCAAAAAGTACTATTTTTCTTTTTCCGTGTGCCTCTTAGTATTTGATCGAGACACAGCTCACAGATATTTCCGGCTCCTGGAAGACAATCACAAAGTGACTAACACTGCTGCCTGGGAACAGCCTTACCCGGATCATCCCGAAAGATTTGAACAGTGGCATCAAGTGCTGGCTGATACTTTGGCCGCTTGGTTTGTACTTTGGCCGCTACTGTTTTGAGGCTGAGATCTCCAGGCCTGGCATTTACCTTGGGATGGCGTACAAAAAGCATTGACCAGAAGAGTTGAGAAAGCAACAGCTGCATCTCAGGGAACGACTTCTCCTGGAGCATTGTATGGAACGGGAAAGGGTTCTCTGTGTGGCACAGTGATGTGGAGACACCCCTCAAAACTGAAGTGTTTAATAGGATAGGAATCTACCTGAACTATCCCCGTGGGACCTTGAGGTTTTATGGGGTCACCTCTGATGACATGACTTTGATACACCAGTTTGAGTGAGAATTTTGCTGAGCCGCTTTATCCTGCATTTTGGCTTTCAAAGAAAGAAAACTCTGTCAGGATAATCAGGCTGGGGGAAGATGCTGAGAAGACCCCAGCCTCTTTGCCTCCCTCTGTGGAAGCTGCTCCTTCAAAAGCATCTGAGTCAGAAGAACTGGCCAGTACTTAGGTTACGGTGTGATGCAAATGCGGTTACTGCAGGTAGCTGGGAAAAAAAGGGAGACAAGTTTCAATAAACACTCTTGTGATCAAATGTGGTTCTGGGCATCTCATATCTTAGGGATGGACAAGACTTGAGAGTTCATGTCCTCGCTCATCAGCCAGTGCGAATTGTTCCCAGCAGTATATGAATACTCTATTTGGTATGAGTTAAAGGTGTTTTGTTTTTTGCTTTTTTCTCCAGTGAGGGTGTTGTGCTTAACGCCCCGAGGCCCGATTTTGGTCTTACAAGTGGGTGTGAATGGGCAGACAGAAGCCAGGAAGACAAGAGTGTGTTGCCATTTTCCCTGCTGGCTCTGGATAGACAGTCGCAGCCCCCAAGGACCAGCTCAGTTCTCAGCTGGCTTCAGGATCAGAGTGGTGGCATTGAGGTGGTGAAACATCCCTCTTGGTCCTCGCCCTCCCCGGTCTGCACGGAGGGCAAATAGCTACGGGTAAGGCTGATGCGTGGCAATACTGTTAGGTGAGGAGGAGTCTGTTCAGTGTCTCCAGGAACAGCCAAAAAGCTTGTTCCTTCTCCCGGGGTAACTGGCAAGCAGGTGGAAAGAGGTTGTGGCGAGCAGAGAACAGCAGAGGCTGCGAAACTGTAAAACCACGAGGCTGAGAGCAAGCGTTGGCTCTGCACTAGGCAGAGGGGTGAATTCCTGGAAGAGGAGCATGCAGCAGAGCTTGGGAGCCCACAGGAGGGTGCTCTCAGCCCATAGCTCGCTCCTGCTGCCTTCCCCGAGAGGCAGAGGAAGGACTGGAGGAAACCCTGCTCCCTCCTTGCTTTGCAAGTGGTAATTGGGGCCGAGCCCCGCAGGCTGGGGCTTCTGGCAGGGCAGTCAGTAGCGACAAGGAGGTCGCCCGCATATTGCTGACAATCATTAGCCTTCCCTTCCCCATGCCCTGGCCTCTGGCACTGCTGCCGTCCCTCCCACCACTGCCTGGCTCTCGCCATGCTGCCTGCGGGACATGCACCCTGCAAAGGCAGCCAGCTGAGGGGTGCTCCCCTGTTGGGTGATGTTTTCTCTGCCCCAGTATCCCTGCCCCTGGCCAGCTCTTGCCTTCACCTTCGCGAGTTGCTCCAAAGTGCAGCTCTTGGAGCCCCATGGCAGCAGAGGGGATGCAAGAGGGCCCCGTTGCATGCTAATTTAGGTGTGCATTCTGCAAAGTGAGTTTTTGCAAAGCTGCTTGCTCCCAGGACCAGAAAACAAACAAGTGGTGGGGAGCTCCTCGCACTCTGCTGCTCGTTCAGCAGGATGGGTCAGGCCACAAGGGACAGATCAGCGGAGCTGCAGGGACTTCAGCGTGCAGCTGAAGATTTCCACCTTCCAGAAGCCAGCAGAGGGGGAGAAGCTTTTACAGAGCGCTTTGCGGAGGAGGTCAGTCCATCGTCACCCCCATTCCACAAGTGGGGAAACTGAGGCAGTGTGTGGGGAGACCATTTGTCAGTGGTCACCTAGCAGAGAAGTGCAAAAGTGGGAGTAGCAGTGGGCTATTGGGGAGCCTGGGCAGCGCTGTATAAAGTACAGCATTAAATGATAGAAATGGTAAGGTGAGGGGGAAGAAAATGGAAAGGGAACAAGGCACGGGAATCTGCACATGGTTCTTCTACTGCTCACCAAAAGGTAGGCTGAAAGCCAGGCTTTAATTTTTGAAATTTTTGACAGGGGGAAACAGACAAAAGAAAAAAAACCCAAACCCAAAAACAATCAAACAAGGCCAAAACAAAGTCAGTGGCTGTTGAAGTCCAAACATTTTGAGGCTATTTTTATTTAACCTCTACAAAAATATGTGAAACTTAAAAAAAATCCACTTATGACCCAATGTCTGAGGAGTTATGTTTCATAAAATGGTCTGACAAGATCCAGTGTCTTGGAGATGAAGCTGGACAATGGTATCTAGGCATGAGATGCCCATTTTCATAGTGAGGGCAGTAACAGCTGGGTCACCTTAGTGGGTCCAGCGCAGCTTCTCCTTTGCTGAAAGCCCGTAAATTAAGAGTGGATGTGTATCTAAAAGATGCTGCTGTTGTGATAGGGCTGGTGCTTGTAGAGACTCTTTGGTCTGTGTTATGAGAAATGCCAAATTAGACAATTACATTGGTCCCTTTTGGTCTTAAGCTTCCGCTGATGGAAACTGACTGAAGAGGGACAGCCTGGCCAAAGCAGTGGCTTCCCACTGGCAGTGTGGCCCTCAGGGGGCTTTGGAACGAGGTTACCCGTAGCACTGGGGTTTGAGTGAGTCTCTGGCAGTCGCAGGGATGGGGGCAATGCGTTGCTTCTCCTTCCTTTGCAGGCTGAAGTTTCCTCTCTCCCTGCAGCACTCTGTACCCACACCTGGAACGTCACTGGCTGTATCCCTGCTTGGGCTTGTCCTGCCAGAAATAAAGTTCCTTACAGGAGAGACAGAGTTCCAATTGCACCCTGACATGGACAAAAAGGAGGAACAGCCACGGCACTTGCTCCTCTTGGGCTGTTACAGAGTTGGGACCAGCCATGAACTCAACTCCCAAGTCTGGTTGCAGCCACAACTCATGTTTCCGGGCTTAGTCCTGTTCCCTCTTCATCCTGGGCACAGACCCGCCAAAATCTGCTTCCTTGCCCCCATGGCAGCACCAGCGTGGCAGGTGATGCCAGACCCTGTTGGGGAGCATGGTGATGACACTGTATAGCCCCATACCCCAGCGCTGCACCTTGATCTTGCACTGGGAGAAACCTCCACCCAAAGCTGGCTCTGGCTGCTCTGGCTCTGCTCAGCTCTCATTTTAGCTTGGCAGCTCCTGCCTGGGAGTTACACATTTTATTCCCAGAATGCCAAGCTGCTCCATCCCTCGGGTGCATTTAGGGATTGGCATGCAGATAAGCCTGTCGCTGCATCAGGCTGCGATAATTAAAAGTGAAGTTGTAAAACAAGCAGTATCAATTTTGGTGTACGTCCCCGGCAACACAGGGTGATTGGACTGAGATGGGAGGCATTTCCAGCTAAACAGCAAACTGGAAATAGCCTGCAGAGAATATATGAGAATTTAGCTTGTGCAGCAATTTCAGATGTCAAAACAAGTTTCCTTGTTAATATAAAACTATTTGGACTTTGCATTTTTAATTAAAGCTTTTAATTATCCAACTGTATTTTATTAGCTTTTATGAAGACAGCTGCTTTAAATGCTATAAGCCAAATGTGTGCTCTGAAGCACTACTTGTCCGAGTAAGGATTTCGGTTCTGAACAGCCTTCACGATGAGTAAATGGGGTTACTGAATTTAAACTGTAATTTACTGTCCCGGCTTGACTGAACCTCTTTTATGGCAGAGACAACAAATAACCCTGGCTGGAGGGTTTGCGTGCCCGTAGCTGGGAGAGGATGCTGCATTTACAGCATGGGGACACGGCTGTTGGTTCCTTCCAGGGAGAGCATCAACTGCTGTTAGAAAGGGCTCGTCTCCCCACCTCATTTCCCTTCTCAGGCTGTTTTTTTGCCTTTGAGCACCAGAACGAGACTGAAAGCTCCTGGGTGCAAGCCTCTTGCACCCTTGGGAGGAGATGAGATGCCAAGCCCCACAGCGGGAGCTGTGGCTGTTGGCCCATCTCTGCAGAGCAGCAATATTGCCTTCTCCAGCACGGGGCCCCAGGGGAATTTGCTGGTTTGCAGGAGGTCAGACTTTGTATCTGGTCATAGACCATGCCTGCTATTAAGTACTGTGATCATAGACTGGCTTTATTACACAATAGCTAGTGCTTGTAGTTCTATTCATAACCTGCATTACTTGTTTATTTGGATCCTGTTATTTACAACTGCAGTGTGGCCTCTCTTGGTTTGCAGCATGCCAGTAGTTTAACAGCTCGTGAGAAGCCTTTGTGTCCTACGTACACTGGAGAAGAGGGAAAGAAGAACAGTATATCTGAATAAAATTGCAAGGGAAGAGCTGACAATCAGAAGAGGGTTTCTAGCTGGTGTGCACTGAGCTCAGTGCCGAGTTCGTGGGAAGTGGTTTGAGACCTTATTCTTCATCGCTGCCAAAAATCAGCACAGTGTACTAAATCACCTGTAATTTGGAGAGAAGAAAGGTGAAGTGGTCAGTTTGTAAGCCCTGATTCAGTTCATAGCTAGTGGAAGCCAGCAGGCTCCCAGGAGGAAGCGACGGTAGCTGCGCGTGAAGCTTAAAGGGCGGCTCAAGAGACCTTACTTGTGTTCCTGCGTTAGAGGATGGATAAAACCCTTGGTGCTGAGGCAGGACTGGTGTCTCTAGACCTAGTTATAACTGCTGGCTATAAACTATGCTTTCCTCTGTCCTCTTTTATGTTTCAGGGGAGCTTAAGCTGGGATTGATACCAGTGCAATATTGTTCAAAGGAGACACCACTACTCAGCGTGGCCTGTACATGCCCACATGTACAGAGGTGCTTACACCGTTCAAGCTGTTAATGAACACGTCCGTGTGCACATGCCTGGGCTGAAAGAGCAATAAATTGAATGTCTTCTGGGTTACCTTAGACTAATGCCTGTGCTGATGATTTATACCTGTGCAGCATTTCACTTCAGATGACAGATGGATTTCTCCAGCAGAAGGATTCACAGGTATCTGTCATTTTTCCCGATCACGCAGAAACCTACTCCCCGTGAAAGCTGCTGTTTGCACTGACAGCCGTGCAGCGCTGGGGGATGTTTTTGCTCTGATGTTAAGCATCTGTGTCCAGCAGTGCACTGTGAAGGGCAACGATCCCCAGGCAGGGGCACTTTCCAAGAGAGCTCAGTGTAGAAATGATGGCCAGTGATGGGGATCGTGTCCAGCTGGCCTGGTGATGCAGGTACACAGAGCACAGGGACTTAGTGGTGCTGGGATGATGGCAGAGAGCTGCTCTAAAAAGCTTATGTTCTGAGTCCTGGTCACAGTCCAGTTGCCTATCCCTTAGCAAGAACCCAGTCTGACAGCTCTGCTGTGGTCTGGTGGGGTCATCAGGAAAACAGCGGCATAATTTAGTGTGATTTCCTTTCTCTATCCTTTTCCCTGCCTAGCCTGAGCCTCACATTGACACCAAGACTCAATCAGCCCTTCTCCCCAGTTGTGCTGGTCTCCCTGGCGCAAGGCTGAAAGAACCTGGTGCAGCAAGCGTACGGAGACCACTTCTCCCAGGTGAATGATGAATGTAGGACTTGGCTTCTTGTTGCTGCCAGTCTCTTCATCTGACTGTGATTGTAAGAGGGAGGAAAAGATGGAAAGGAAAACTGAGAAAGCTAATGAACTTGAAAAATGTATGTAAGAAAGGAGTGAAAGTAGAGCTGGAAGAGAACAGGCTTGTTGTCACTTAATAAACATGTTCCTCTTGCTGACAGCATCTCCCTCTTGATTTGTAGGTCGAGTTTTTAGAGCAGAACAAGGACTGGACTCTGGCTCTGCTAGGCTGCCCAAAGGAGCGAGGCAGCCAGGCAGGCTAGACCACTTTCCCAAGGGGGTTTTAACAGGATATCAAAAGGGTGGGCCTGGAACAGAAAGTCTGACTTCATCCCCTCCTAATTGCTGAGTTACATCAACCAACGGGCTGACTCCTCACTGGGGATGATGGTCTATTCCCAGAAGCCCAGTGGAGAGGGCTGGGGCTATGTAAGTGTTTTGCTGTTGAAAAGGCACTGAGAGTTCAGAGGGAGATCAAGGAGATTTAAAATCACAAGTGAATGTTCCTGTGGTTCATGGATGTGATGGTTTGAGTCTTGCCAGGCTCTACCCATCGACTCCACATGATGAGGAGAAGCACAGTGATCTCCTGAGATGGCTGAGTGCTGCTTACCGAGCCAAGTGCTGCCAGGGAGGGGTGCTGGGGCAGGTGCCAACACTCTGCCCAAACTGGTGCAGGCTGGGGCTCTGTGCCCTGCTTGTCCTGCTGCTGGATAAACATGGGCAGAGCTTGCACTGTCTGGGTGTGCCTGAGCTGTGGTCCTGAGCATGCTGAACCTCCTATTCCTTGCTGAGTATTGGCCAGGGGGTGGCTTGTGCCTCCCGAGGGGTGGCCAGAGGTGGCCTGTCACAGGTGGCTCAGCATGTGGGTGCCTGCCTTCCTCCACTGAGGGTTGCCCACCTGGTGCAGGACTGTCCCTGGCACAGACCCTGTGCAGAGCCCTGGGCAGACTTGCCTTTCCTGTTGATAAAACGCAGATACCAGCCCTCTGCTCCTGCACTTGGGCTGCAAAGCCCTCGCAAGCCGTGTCGCACAGCAGAGCGGGATCTTAGTCAGGGCTTTGAGCCCGTCACACTAATTCTACCTGCTGGAAGCAGGAGGTGAGCAACCCCAGGAGGGCTTTGCTTCTCTGGAAGTCTTGGGGTTGGAGACTACGATGCTGTTTATTTTCTGAAAAAGGGTAGGGAAATCCATCTATGCACAGCTTCTTGCCTCAGAGGAGACGATTGTGCCACGTTATGGACAGCATCGTTCATATCTGGGGTGAAGAGCATAGGCGTGGGGGGTTTAAAACCAGCTCCCAATTTGCCTGGGAGAGCAGCATGTGTTGGGTCCTCTGCTGTTGGAGATAAATCACAGGAGGACTTGAGGCTGCCGCCGGAGTTTCTCGTGCTAGATGAAATAGCAGCAGGATGAGCATCATTAGTATGCTGGGCTGAGAAACGGAGGTAAGAAGCACCAATATTAAATACGTAGCTCGCTCCTGCTCTGCAGCAGCACTCAGGGCAGACACATCCCCTCTGTGCCAGGGTCCAATGCATCCAGAGGGACAAGGTCTCTAAGGCTATTTTAAGGGCTCAGGATCAAAAGTGACTGACCTGAAGGAACAGAACTATGAAGCCCTGCTCAGGGTGGAGAAGAAAATGCTCCACTTTAGCTGGGAGCGATGCCGAAGCATTTTGGGGGGAGAAATGTCATATTCCCACCTTGGCCTCCAGCTTGCTGGGGACTGCTGCCAAAACTCTTCCTTTCTCTGCACCACATTTGCACTTTGCATACATGAGGATAAAGGCATTTGTTGAATCTCTTCTTATAGAGGGCTTGAGGCCAAGTTGGGAGGGAAGCGTGAGATACCAGCGCTCATAAAAAAAAATGCCCAGACCAGATCCCTCTCCCACCTCTTTGGAAATACTACCCTGAAGCTGGTGAATTCCTCTTACTTTACTTTCACATGGGGTGGATGAGAGTCCCATGTTGATGTGCCAAGGAACAGCAGGACCACTGGGCTCTCCCATAGCTCCCAAGCGTCCACGGTGGTTCTGGAGAGAGCTGAGCTCCGCTGCTGGCTGGTGGACACTACCGTCAGAGTCTTGGGCCCATCGGGACCACACAGAAGAGGCCGAGCCCTTTCAGGGTCTCACCTCCCAAGAGCTCTGGAACACAAGTTGAGGCCATTCTTCAGGCTCCCTGTCTGCATGGTGGGAGAATTGAGCCTCGGGTGAGTCTGGACTAATATTCTGCTGACAGTACGGACAAACCCTAGCTCTGCTGGAGCTGGGATTTGAGTTGATCCAGTCTGCCTTGGTTATCTAGAGCAAGTGGATAAAGCAAGGCTGTTAGGCTTTTCTGTAAGGCTTTGAAAAACAGTCAGGAGAACATGATGTCTTTGAGGAAATGAAGCACTTCTTTGAAAAAAGACTGATTTTCCCAAAAGAAACCCTCTTTTAATGGTTCAAAAGAGACAAATGATGAGAACAATTGCCGCCAGTTCCATTGCAGGCATTACAGCTGGGTCAGAAAAGAGTACCAGGAAAGCCTGAACTCTCAATACTCAGCAGCGAGCCTCTTTCCCTGCAAAAATCTCTCTCATTAAGCAGAAATGAGGAGAGAAAAGGGAACAACAATGCACTTTCTACAACCCCATCCCTGACGAGAAGGAGCACGAGCAGCATCTCAGACGTCCCCACTGGGCTGCCCGCGGGAGAGGCAGAAATGGCTGTTTCGAAGCCGCTCAGTCGAACCGTGCCAGGAGTTTGGTTTCAATCGCTTGCACTCGAGCATCATTTTGCTCCTCATCCGCGAGGGAAGGAGGTCGCCGTTTGCTGCTGGCACAGCTGCTGCCAAGCCGGTGTCGCCAGGCCAGATCAGGCTCTGCTGATTAATTACGAGTTAAAGGGCACATGTTAAAGTGGCGAGAAAACAAACTTTGGGCTGGCAGATCCTTCTTGCCTGGTGCTCTCTGCTTCCAAAGGTTAAAATAACTAATGAACGGCCTTATCTTGCATATGGCCTGGGTGTCTTGTCACACCAGACATCACTGCTTGGTCCCCAGGTGACGCCTGGAGCGAGGATGCTGGGACGTGCCAGCCACAAGGCTCTTGGAAGGGCAACATCTGGCCAAGCCGTGCAGAGGCTGCCTAAGGAGGCTGCAGGGTGCTGGGCCGTCGCCACGTTCGTCAGCAAGTACTTGGGGCTTGACCTGAAGGCTGAGAGCACCGTGGGTTCACTTTTCCCTTTGGCTGTTCCTTCTTTGGATTTTTTTTCCTTGGGATCTTCAAGGGGAGCTTTCCAGAAGAGAGACTGTGCTTTTTGTCAGCGTCTGGTCTGGGTCTCGCTGCATCTGAGAGCTTGTAATGATGGAGATTTAATGCAAATCAAATGGACTTTTCATCTTAGCAGAAAAGTATTTACAGCCCATTAAGTAGATGGGAAAACTGGTAATTTTTTTTTGAGGGGAGCAGAGAAAAAAAAAATACTGCCATACTGCCATATAAAAAGTGGCCTCAAAAGGCTCTTACTTTGAGAAATTTAAACTGAGAAATTTGTCAGCTTTGGGGATGGAAAACTCATCATTTATATATAAAAATATATCACTTTTAATTACACAGCCAACCTCAGCTTTACTCATTAGCTGCTTGCACTATCCTGCCAAGTTACACAGTGGTGAGCTGGCGGGAATATTTTATATGGCACGTTATCCTGGATCAGAAAAGCCAGCATATGGCTTTGCCGGCCTTTGTTTTCCTCTGCTGAAGGGTAGGGAAGAGGATGCAAAAAAAAAAAGGGAAAGGAGGCTAGACGATGGGGCAAGAAGAGGAAGGGAACGGATGCTGGGCAAAAAGCTCAAGGTTAGGTGCAGGGCTAGCCGGGAGCAAGCGGGATGCGGGGCACAGTGCCCCGTGGGGCTGCGGGCGACCACGGGGTGCCCCGGGGCGCGTCGCAGATGGGTTCGATATGGGTGGATTTGGTAGCAAGGGTGCCAACCTCAAATGAGGTATTTTGGATGTGGGTCTGGTATGCCTCGGAGGCTATTTCAGCCAGCTGAAATATTGAGGGAGGTTTGGAGTATCTGCCCAGCCCGGAGGCGCTGGAGCCGGCTTCGGCTTCGTCAGCGGCCGCGGCCAAACGTCTCCCGAGGGCAGCAGGCGCCGTCCTGCTCCCGTCGGAGGGACGGGCCCGGGTGCCTGGCGGTGCCTGATCTTGCCGCGCTCCCAGGCTCGCAGCTGATGGTTGTGACGGGGGGAACCTGGGTGACGGGGTCCAAACAGCCTCTTTTAGGTCACCGAGTGTGACCCCTCTCCTCCACCTGGATCATGCCCCTATCTCCTTCCTGCTCATGTTTATGGCATCTTCAAATACCCCGTTGATAAGGCACCGGCTCGTTGCTGGGATAGCCACCGTCTGCACCTAATCACTCTTGCTCCTAAGACAGTTTTTCTTCATGTCTTGCCTGAAATATTTCCGTTTGTAGCTTCAGGCCCCAGCACTCCTTATTTCACCGTTTCCAGATCGTTTGAATAATCCCCCTTTCGCCTTTGATGGTATTTCCCTGAAGGTATTTATAGCGTTATCACGCTCCCTATTTAATCTTTTTTTTTATTATTTTTTAACAGGCTGTATAAAATTAAACTCCCGCCAGTCTCTTCTCCTTTGCCTCTCAGCTCTTTGTATGTTTGCAGTGGCTTGTTTTGAGCTCTCCCTGGTTTGTGTGACCCCTCGGATACGACTCTCTGTCTGAGAGTCCTACTTCCAGCTCTTCCACCTGGAAGGAGTCCCCTAGCAGTAAGCATTGCCCCGGCTCCCGCAGGTGAGGAGCAGAGGGTGTTAGGGGCAGCACCCATGGGAAACCTTACATTGAAGGTCTTTTTCAGGTGTCTCTAGAAACAAAAGTCTTCCAGGATAGGTCTGCTTTCCTGTTTTTTTTTTTCCCCCCTCCCTTCAGAAACAGAAATGTACTTTTTACATTCAGGAAGAAAAGTCAAACATTTCCAGTGAAAATGGAAAATAGCTGATATTTTGAGAACTTGCCCCAAAGGAAGAAGACCCCCCCTCCTTTTTTTTTTAGCTACAGTCTCCCCGGCCAAGCTGGACTACTGCACAGAGCTGCTAAAAGTCTCCAGACTCTGGGTTAGAAAGAGGTGGCTTTACCTCTGCCCTGTGCCAGCTACAAAGGTCTTGTTTTCTTTTGATCCAGCTGTGATTGACATTACATCCACAGAGACTGTCTGAAGAACAAGGGAAAAGCAGGGAGCAGGACTTCAGGAGTATGCAATTGCTTTGCAGTTCAGGGAAGCCTTGAGACCTGGGCAGCAGCAGGGCACGGGGGATGCTTGGCAGATAAACTTGCATCCAAGGAGGGTCGTAAGCCCCACAGACTCCTGGGGAGAGGGAAAATAAGCCCTTGAAATGCTAGTAGCCAATCGCTAACTTTGAAAAGATATCACTGTGGCTCCGTTACACTGACTGACGAGAGGCTTTGAAACCTGGACTGGAAACTATGGCCCAAAATGGGAAACTATGGCTAAAGTCAAGTCTAATTGGGGCTCCTGCCGAAACAGGGAGATGGAGACCTTGGGGTTCCCACAGCCAGGTCTCGGGCGGGAGCTGCCCGGTTTCCTCACATCCCCGTTGCTCTCACCGGGGCATTGCCGGGGGCGCAGGGTGCTGGAGTGTGCGGCTGGCCGTATCTCACCCCGTTGGAAACGGTACCAGCAGCGGCCGGCAGCGCCGGGCTGCCGGGGCACCACGTGTCTGCAGGCGGGCGGGCTGGAAGCGCGGCCTCACGCTGCTTTCTGGCTCATAGCACCCAACACCTTGTGTCACCCCGTAAACTGGAATTAATGGGCAAAGTTCACAGTAGCATCATTGTTTTGCGTGTGCGGGACATTGAAGGCAGCCCTCCCCTTCTTGTAGTTACCTACCTGGCAAGAAATCAAGGGACGCTCAGAGCAAAAAAAAAACCCCAAGTCTTCCGTCAAACCTTCAGTCGTATGACGGAGCAGTAAATAATGGATCTGGTGACCTAGACCTGCAAATATTTACATTCCCTTGGCTTGGCTGATAGCAGGGGTTCATCTTACCATGTCTCACCTAATTAGCGGAGGGCTGCAAGAATCCAGCGGAGGGTTCTGGTTTCTTTTTCACCTCATTTGTAATGCATGCCGCGCTCTCTCTCTTGCCATGTAGTTTGCACATTGGTACATGTCAGCAGTAACACACGGGCAAGGTGTGTGGTTATGCCCGGGGACTGGCAGGACTCACATGCATCAGCAGCTCGGAGGCTAAGAACAAGTTTCTGCAGCCACCCAAGAAGATGCTGGCTGTGATCCCCTGTAGTTTCTGTTGCAAAACCTATCTGAGGGCTGCTAGACATAGAAAATTCATGGTGGACTGGGAGCTCCCTGATTTTAGGACCCTTCCACCCCAGGGTCTCAACTGGCTGTATCTGTGTTACTGAATAAAACCTTGCCCAGCCTGCTGACTGGAAACAGTTCCTGGCCTGTGCTCTACCTTGAACCATGCCCAGGCATGGTTTGGGAAGATATAAGTTGGCATAGGTCAAAACCTGTGGTCAGGAACATCATAAACAATTAAACTATAGATTGCAAGTTCATGTTTAGGCCTGTGTCATAGTTCGCTTTAATTTACTTGTCTAGCAGTAGCTGGCTGAGAGCAGGACCTTTTCATGCTAGGTGTTGTAGGAGCATGTGGTAAGAGATATGTGCAGCTTTGGCAGGTAGGAAGAAAAAAGATGAAATAACATGTGGCTACATTTGATGCAGACTGATGGATGGAGGATGTCCAACTCAGCTCCAGCTGGGTGGTGGGTCCAGATCAGTCATGCCTGCATGGAGCTCGGTGGAGTGATTTCCCTGCTGCAGCTGCTCCTGGGGTGGAGGTGACTGCTTGACGTTACACACCTGGCAGCAGGAGAAGCAAGGGCAGATCCAGCTGCAGATCCATAATGCCAGTCAATTAAGCTTTCTCCATTTTGAAAGTTTATATTTAAAAAAAATCTCTCCTGATAGAAGCCTGTCTATGCTCCTTTTCTTGTTTTTTCCTTAC
The DNA here is from genome assembly GCF_040807025.1 of Struthio camelus. Taxonomy (NCBI): domain Eukaryota; kingdom Metazoa; phylum Chordata; class Aves; order Struthioniformes; family Struthionidae; genus Struthio; species Struthio camelus. The sequence goes on from NC_090960.1 coordinate 11,267,495, forward strand.
ACAGGGGTGGGGATAGATGAGGAGCACAATGAGACAGCCTCCTCTTCCAGAAAGAAACAGCATTTAGTACAACTGGTTCTGAAAGAGCCGAGTGATGAAATATTTAACATGACAGACAATGGCAGTTTGTGAGTAGGGGTGATGTCTTTGTTACACCACCTAACAGACAAGCCCCTCCGGTCTGACATAGGAAATGCCAAAGCAACAAAGAATTTAGTTCTTTCTTTTTTTTTTTTTCCTCCATGCTATATCGTTACCTCTTTTCCACCCACAGCTTTGCCGCAGGCAATGCCCCAGAGATTCTCAACTTTTTAAAAAATTAAAGGCTTGTATAACCCCTTAGAAAGAAAAGTCTACCGTCTAACCCTTCTGATGGGTTAGAAATAGGGTGGAAATGGAGTGATCGATTACGTAACACCTAGGTAAATATCTTTTCATTATTTTATTAAATTGTAACTTACTGTTTAGAATTACAAATATTTTTATTGGGCACAGAAAGCAATTGGGAGCAAACCCTCGCTTTTCCATTGCATGGAAATGGAAATATGTGGCTTTTTAATTGCATTTGTTTTATGGACTATCTTCTGATGTTCATGGACCATCAGTGATTTGCAGGTCACAGTGGAGCAACTCTTTCAGCCCACACAGTACAGATGACTTTTGAACTGTCGTCCAGGAGTTTGTCTGGCTGACGAAATGTGAAGTATGAGTGCTTGGTCCTGACACTGGAAATCTCTGCCCGCTTTCAGCTTCTGCGTGAGGTCACAGCGTGTCAACGCCTCCAGAGCAGGCTGGAAAATTCCCCGAGTGACAGGCTGGGTACATGTCGGGAGTCGGAGGCTCCCAAACAGCGTCTGGGTACCTATGCTTGAGGCAGCTTGCTCGTAGTTGAAGAGCATGTAGAGTTGAAGTTGAAGAGTACTTTCCCTGAGCTCTCCACGTGGTTTGAATGCTGTGAAGGCTGTTTAAAATGACTTTACATTGTTGATTAGACCATTTTAGCCAGCCGATGCCTGGCTTCAGCCTTGTGGAAAGCCTTGCTGGTGGGACTTCTACTTTCATTGACCAGCTCCCACCAAATAATCAATCAAATCTGCCTCATTTTGGTCTGTGAGGCACTTTGCCACCAACCGCCTAAGAAAAGCAAGGTGCACATAGCACCCCTTGGAGTGTCCACGCACACAGCCACACACGCTGTCCTGTCCTAGCCGCAGCTATGCTGTGGTGGTCCTTGTTTCTTTACCGCTCCCTTTCTGCCACGGCTGTGCTGCGGCTGAACGGGTCCAGTGTCTGTTCCCTGACGCTTGTGGTAGACTGAGCCTGGCTCGCTCAGCTGGGAACGAGCTGGTGCAGGGCTGCCGGCAGGCTGGGAGGGAGGTGTGCGCCCAGGCAGGGGACATGCTGGGGCTCGTCGGGTTTGGTACTTGGGGCAAGCATCTGCAGATATGTACACCACCACGGGCATGGTCAGGGGTGCTGCTGCGTCTGCGACTGCACTTTCATACCTGGCTGTCCTTGCCTCAGTTCCTCAACTCCTTCTGGTTTTTAGCTTCTCCCTCTATTTCCTTTCCTTAGTCTCTCACCAAAAATAATGAGCACAGAGAAAGGCCTTGGAGATAAAGATGGGCAGTTTTGACCTGCTCAAAATCTCCTCAAATCAATTTTTTAAAAAAAAATTTTCTGGTAGCCTTCCTTTGGCGTGGTGCCTCCCAATGGGATGTAAAGCATCCTCTGGGTTGGATGAGTACTGCTTGGTGTGAGAACGAAGGACCCCGGGACCTGCAGACAAAATCTGGCCTTCAGCTCCTGTTCTGTTGATGACCTTCAATTTTGGATGCACAACAGGCAAAGCCTGGGCATTGCGTGCAAAGGCCACTCATTCTCAGAGGTGCAGGCATTGCTTACAAATGCATTTTTCCCTGCCTTTCATGGGCATTTCAGTGGCATCCAGCACTGAAAAATGCAGCATCCATTAGCTCCATTTCTTGGCCGAACAGCCTTTGCTGGGGCACTGGGCTGGTTCTTCTCAGCATCCAAATTGAACTTTAAATGAAAGAAAAACAGCCCAGAAATGCAGGCCTGGCTGCACGATGTGCCTGCCCTGCTCCGAGTAGCTCTGCTGCAAAGGGATGGCCTTGTTTTACTTCCTGTAAATCCCGGCATGCAACAGAGCAAAGCCCCTTTGATTTAAATTATTAAACCGGTGATAAGAACGTCATGTTCAATTTGCCAGTATTCCACTAAAATGTCACATACATGATTTATATGGAGGAAGGGATAAAAAAGGGGCACAATTACGAGTTTGACCCTACATAAATTAAGGAGAAGAACCCACCCGAAAGCCAAGCTGTTTTTGCTGGGGCGGATTAGGTTACCAGAACAACACCGCTGTATTTAGCAATGCTGACGGAAGGGAAAGCCAGGGGCCTGGGTTTAAAGGGGCAGGTTGGATATGAGAGGGGTGATAGTAAAAGCTGCTATAATGGATCGGGGAGGAAAAAAGTGGTGAGAGTCCATGCAGTTGCCAAGCAGGAGCAGCAGCTCTCAGGAACTAGCACCGGGGGAAAAGCTCCTGCCACCGGACTGTGTGTTTTGTGGTCGGGCTTTTTATTTGCCAAAGCGTTAAGCCAAGTGTGCACCTCCAAAGTGCATGCATCAAAATGTTTTAATGGAGGGAGCAAAAAGTCCCTCCTAGCTGGGTGCATGAGCCGGTCCCAGAGCAATGAGGGGTTCCCGAGGGCGGTGGGGGAGGTTTGGGGAAAGCCGGGAGCTGGCCAGAAGCAGGAGGCGGAAAGCCCGGGGCTCAGACCCTGTCTGGTGCTGGGTCAGTCCTGGGGCCGGCTGGCCTGCCAGCAGTGGAGCCCTGCAGGAGGACCTGTGTGCAGCTGGGCTATGCGCTGGAGCTAGAATAAGGATGAAGGGGTTTAGTGGCTGCTGTGTTGCCCTAGGCTGTGTTGCCGATGGGGACAGCTGGGTGCGGGAGCATGTTTCGTCCCGGCTCCCTGGGGAGTGTGGGAACAGATCGAAAGCCCAAGGTCTCTGCTCTGTCCAGAGCTCCCCTGATGCAAGCGAGGGCACTCGCCCCCCAAGCCTGTGTGGCTCCAGGCTCCGTACCCGCGGGCTCTCCCGAGAGCACTGCTGCACTTGCTGCATGGCAGTGGGCTCCTGCTGTGCTCTCAACTCTTTGCTCTCCCTTCCCAGGCTTAGCCTGGGCTCCTGGCTCCCCAATAAATAAGAAAGCTCCATTTCCCTGTGTTTACATACGCCAACTGTGTTCGTAAGGCTGGTGCTCTTTAACCAGGGAGGAACTGTACCTTGACTTTCTCATGCAGCGATTCTAAGCTATGCAGTGCAGAATTGGAGGTACGCATTACTAACGCATGCAGATCTCCCCGATAGCTTTCCCTGCCTTTCCTGTCGCCTTTCCCTACCCCTCTTCATTGCTCAATGTGAGATGGGTTGCTTTTCTGTCTGCTCTCCTAGCCACCTGGCAAAGGGTGGAGGACAGTGTGCTGGCACTGCTGTTAGCCCATGAGGCTAGCAGGAGATAACCTAACTGTTGTGCCTAACCAAGGCAGGGATGTAGCTACTTCTATTAGGAGATTTTGTCCCACCTTCCCAGGCTCTGTCCTTGTTACCCACCTCCAATCAATGTGAGGCACAGGTTAGGGAGGGACATGTAATGATAGGAAATAAAGTCCCCAATAGGGCAACAAGGCACACTTGGGGAAAGTATTGCTAGGACAAGGGACTACACTACAGCCCAGCTAAAGTGATTACTGCAGCAATGAATGTTGTGGTCCCCAGCTTGCTGTGCCTTTCCTGGCAATGGCACTCACAAGGATGTATTTGCACATCTCTGATTTGATCCTGCGGACTATGGCACCTGGGCAAAGTCTGTATCACATTTCACTGCCTGTCCTTCTGCCAGGACTCCAGCAAGCCTCCAGGGCAGCAGGGACCATGGCTTGCAGATTGCCGCTTACAGTGAGTTACAAGCAGAACTCGTGCTATCTGATGGAGGCTCTTTGTCAAAAGCTGGAATAAACCTACCCTCTTGTCTTCAGTTGTCTTTTCTCACTGTGGTGCTTGATGTCAAGGAAAGATGGGAACAAGGAGATGAACAGGAGCTGGGCTGCAGTAGCTGAGAACCTAGAGAGTCAGCCAGAAGGCTATGAAGATGGACTCAAGTTGTCCAGCAGAGGCTAATCCCTGGAAGGAAGGTGCAAAGGTGCACAATGAGCCAACAGATGCCAGAGGATACAGCGACACATGGTCTATGGCTGGCTAGCTAAAGCCTGAGAGAAAGTTGAGCTGTTTTTCTGGCCATGTGCGTTGTGTTATTTCTTTTGGTTTCTTCTCCATAAGGTGGGATCGTTGTCTCTGCTGGGGGGGGTGGGAGTCTCCTGCTCCTGGTCTCAAAGGTGAGTATGATAATGACATTTTGCGCAGCCAGCAAAGAGTTGTGAATATTTCCCCAAGGGCATCTTGAAGAACATGCATTGAAATTGTGACCTATGGGGCCTCCAGCTACTGTGTGTTGGACCGCACGCAGGCCATGTGAATGCCTCTTTATCCTACTCTGCCATGCTCCTTGCTTGTCTAGGCTGGGGGCCTTGCATCATTCTTACAACACTTCTCAGCCTGACCTCTAATGCCCTCGGCTGTACAAACAGTCACATGAGTGAATGTTATTCATGTCTCATACAGAGCTTGTACTATGTCTTGGGCAGTGCATTGCAAACTTTTTAAAAGAAAAAGCAACTGAATAAAATTCAGTCGGCTTTGCTCAAGGGCCATCGTGCTTGCTCCTTGTGCTGCAGCCAAGGAGGCTCCGACAGGGCTCTGATTTGTTACAATAGCTCTCTGTGGCTGATGGAGGCCTGTGGAAAGCTTCCCTTCCCGCTGGCAGCGACTGCAGTGTTTGCAGCCATGGATAGCTGGAGTCAGGGACAAGCTTATCTAGGAGGGATGCAGCGGCTAGAGGCTCAGATGCTATCATGAGCCTCGTAACTCTGTCCCAACCTCATGGACATGAGAATATGCCCTGATGTTCAGATTTCCAGAGCTCTTTGGGTTACATAAGCAAATGTAAGGTGCACAGGAACCTAAAACCCTGAATGACCCATCCTGTTTTGCTCCAACAGCTTTAGCCCAGCCAAATCCACCAAAACCCCCAATGAAAAAAAGAAAACCCAGGCACAGGCACATTAGCCTCAGGCATATTAACATCTTAACTGTAATTGAAATTCTTCTTCCCAAATTTGCAAGCCTGGTTTTATGTCTTTTAATATTGAGTAAATTAGGCTTGACGATAAGATGCACTGACTTGCTGATAGATGGTGTGTGGAGAGATGTTTTATGGGGCCATCATGGGGCACTTTATCCATTGCCACTCGGAAGCTATCAATCCGCTTCTTATTTATTTTCAGAATTAATTGTTATTGATTCCTTCCCTTCTCATTCCCCCAGCTACCTAAAATTAAAAAAAGAACAAACAAAAGCAGGCATGGGCAGACAGGACATCAGCTGGCTCTAGGGACTGCCACCAGAATAAGCGTTTCACCCCAGGTCACTGGTTCCAATTGAGGCTGGACTGGGAGTGTCTGTAAGTCATTACGTCTGCTGGCTCCGAGCTGACCTATGTGAAATGAGTTGCTGGCCTAGGTTTGGGTCCAGATGCTGCTGTTGTATAAACCATCACCCAGGCCTGGAGGCTCCTCAGAGAGAGTAAGGGCTGAATAAATAAGGTGGGGAGCATAAGGAGTTCAAATATGCCCTGGTTGGAAACAGAGCCCCCATTAGTCCTTGTCACCAAAGGGCTGTGATTGCCCGAGGTGATGGGAATCGGCTTCTCTGCCAGTCAGCCCTGCCGGATGTGAGGTTGTGCCAGGATCGACAGCCCCTTGCTTTAATGGGGTATCCCCACGGCTCATGTGGGGCTGGCGCCAGGGGCTGGGCGCAAACCCCGGGCGTGGCAGGAGGGTGCCCGGTGTTCCTGGTTCCCCAGGCCTTTTCAGGGGCCATGATGCTCTGTGGGTTAGAGTGACAGTGGGTCAGTCCATGGCTGCTGTGGGGACCCAGCTGTGCCTGTGATGGATCGATGTCCTCTGCTGACTTGGTGGGCAGGAGAGGAGGAGGTGTCATCTCTACACATCCGCGCTAAGACTTGCCTGGAGAGTTCAGCTGCGAGATGGGGACCCCTGGGTCACTTTGGGTAGTCTTCATGCCACCTGACTTTGGGGCTGAGGTGGGGATGTTTTTGCTGTGGAGTCGCTGGAGAAGGCACGAGAGCCCCTCCGGTGGTGACCGAGTCGCTTTCTTTCCTCGCCGGATCCTGCGGGAGGGGAGGACGACTACACAGCTACCCCAGGCAGCACCGTTAGGCTACGCAGCACGAAATCAGGCCACTGTTTGTGTCTGGTTGCCGGCTGATGCTGGTTTTTAAAAGTGGAAACATCAAGCTGAGGATGAAGGTGAACACGGGCACCCATGGGTCCAGACCTGGGAGGGTCTTGCCAGCTGCCACCTCCTTCCCATGCAGTGCCACCCTCTTTGCCAGCCAATGGGAAGGCGTAGGAGAAATTGCTGCAATTACCCTTTGTAGCGCTGACTAATCAGCTGGCACAGGATCCAAACACAGCTCTCTTGGGCCTGGCAAATAAGACTGGGGGACATGAGAGCATTAAGTGCCCCCTTCCCTCCCCTCCCAATGGGCATCCACTTGCGTTGGAGGGCTGGAGTGCTTTTATTTTGCTAAATCACTTTGAAGTGGAGACCAAATTGCGTGCCTCCTTCTTTGCCCCAGCTCCCCTGAGCCCTCCTAGTTTTAATTAGTTCCATCTGATGTTCAGAGACTTTCAAGAAATAAATATGTTTTTAAACAAGTTGAAAAAAATGCTGGTGGCAGAGCACAAGGGAGCTCTTTTGCTGATGCGCTGGCTGGCAAAGGGCATGAGGTGAGCACAACGTAATCTCAGTTCCCCTCCTTGGGCCCAGGAGACGGCCCTGTTGTCCAAGCATCCTAGCAGGAACCGTGCATCAGCTGACCCTAGTGGCCGGGTACCTTTAGTAATGTGATGGGGCAAAGGATGACGGAGGGAGATGCGCTAGTCTACTGCTGAACAAGGAATGTGCTTGATGAACAGGCTTTAATGTTCGTCCTTCTGCTTCTCCACCCGCTCATGCTTTGCTCTATACCTTCTGGCTGGAATCTTCTTGTGGCCTTCCCCAGTTTAGCTTCTCATTCAGGCTGAAGGAACCAACATCAGAAAAGAGACAGTACCTCATAGACAGCTCATCTCCTTGCTTTCAGGTGTGTCACCCTGCTGTATACAAACCTTTGCTGAGAGATACTTGCAGAATATGCATCATCTCCACTGGCATCTGAAATAACTTAAAAGGAGGTTCCCAACTCAGCACGGACACTGGGTAAGCAGGAAAAGAGTCAGCATTGTAGAAATGGTGTTAACCGGAGTACTTTGGGACAACAGGGACAATGTCCCCCTTCAGCGCTCCCATTGCACATCTTCTCCCCATCGCCCCTCCATTCCTATGCCAACTACTGCCCTCAGGACAGGCCGCCAGAGGAAGGTTTTATTCCCACCAAGGTTAACCTTCAGTTTGGTTTCCCTGGTTCTCCGGGTAAGCAATGCTGGTTATCGCAGCAGCGTTTTGCTCTTTTGAATCACGGAAAGGTGAACTGGAGTAGATCCCTGTTGTCTTCTCCTACTTCATCTGCTGTCTCCTGCCCGAGGTGTCCCCTGCAGTCACTGCACCTCCCAATCCTGCTCATGCTCCGGGTCAATTCCACGTGCTCCCACCGTGGCCTGGAGGCTCGCGGGACCAGGGATGCTCCATGGGGGCCAACCCACCTTTCTGACCGAGGTTTTGGCCAGCGATTTGGCACTGTGCCATCCCCCTGCCGTGTGTTCGGGGTCCAGCCAACCCCCACGCAAGGCCGCCGAGACCCTCTGATGCCCAGAGGGTCCTGCATATTATGTCCCTGAGCCATGGGGTCCCACCCCCGGCACCCAGGTGCTCCAGGATTTACGCCGGTTACGTCATGTGGGTGCCTGCCTGAGCCCTAATTTTATCCTTGGATGCCCGTTTTGCAGCTCCTCTCATTTTTATAGCTATTCTTAGAAACGTTAGGCTGGGAGGGGTATCCAGATGACTTCTCTTCTAAAGTCCTCCCCTTCCCTGCTGAGCCGAGATCAAGGATAACCAGAAAGAGCCTCAGCTGTGGGCAGAACTGAGCTCCAAAGAGCTGAAGCAAAGAGCATCTCTGTACACTGGGCTCTGCCGGCCAGGGCTGCACCCCAAGGAGGACCTGCCTTCACCAGCCCCTTGGGAGCATCCCTAAGCTGGGTGGCAGGACTGCCAACTGGCCACCAAGGGGTTAAGGGGCTGCCTGTCCATCACAGGAGCCCACAGAGATTTAAAGGAAGAGGCGGGACACTTTGCCCCCCCCCCCCCCCCGGCCTCCCAAAATGGAGAGCTCTGGGGGTTTCCCTGGGCTCTGCGGTGGGTTTGGGCTGGGAGATGGCTTGGTGCTCACCTAGGCTGGGGTCACCTCTGGCTTTTTCCCATGCTGAAGCTCCAGCATGCTGCTGGTGGGAGACCTGTGCGTCCCAGGTACTGTGGCCCTGATTTTCTTCCCTCCTGAGAGATCAAGTTTGCAAAGAGCTTGGTTTTTTCAATTGTCCCAGGAAGGCTATTTGCAAGTGCATGCAGTGCAGACTGCGTCTGCCTGGGGCGAATACCCCTATGTGGGCTATGTGCAAATTGCGTGTTTTCCCTGTGGATGCAGGGAAGCTATTGGTGCGGTGTGCTGGTTGCAAGGTTTGGGCAAGGGGCTGCCTGAAAATAACTATTTCAGTCTTGGTGGTTCTTGTTCCTGCATCTAATGTACAGATGTGAGTGTGGGCCAACTTAATTCCTGGTGAAAAGGTATAAAACTTCCCCTGGAAGCTGTGACCTGCAGCAAATCTGATTTTTCAGACCTGCCACCTGGCCTTCCAGATTTATGCCTGCATTAATTTAATTTTAATTTTTGTTGAAAATCCCTCTTGCAGTTCAGTGAATTTTTCTGGGTGGAAGATTTTGCTTTTTGTTTTCAACAATAGCTCACCAAGTACAAAAAAAAAATCCTCAAGTGCCAGGAGTCTGGTGGAGCCCCACTCAGTTACAGCACATCTCCTGAAGTGGTTTCCTTTTCCAAAGGATACTTCTGCTATCAAGTATGATTATGCAGTGTCACATTAGTGAGAGCTTTGCAGCTGTGACTCCAGCTGTTCTTTCCTGGACAGTGTCCTGGCTGTGAATGAGGGAAAAAATATAAGAAGCAACAAGCAGATTTAATCATTTGGTGCATGCTGTATCCACAGACAACAGATCGGGAGGAGGAGAGGAGCCTTTAGGGGAAAAGATGCAAGTGAATTGTGTTTGATGTTGTGTATTAGTTTTATATGCAAAAAAAACCTATCCAGATCCTTGAAGTGTCAATTTTTAAAACTCCATGATCTCATTCTGCTTCTAGATCTGGTTCGAGGCCCTGACTTTGCTCTCCAAAGCCCTGGATGATCTGCAAGTCAAGGTAGGCTTGTGAAGGCAGTAGGTTTTCCCCTGATTTGTGCTGCATGGCTGAGTGCAATTGCGTGGTTAATTAATGGCAGCCAGGTGCAGGTATTGCAAATGCAGTCAGCTAAAGAGAAATAGGCAGCGCCCTGCTCAGTGATGGAGGTGCTTGCTTTTGTTCTGTGCTTTGTTCGCCCTTCCTCCCTCCACCCCCGATTCTGGTGTTAAGGAAGAGCAGTGTTTTCCTGTTCAGAGATGGTTTTTTTTTTTTGGTTTGGACTTGGAAGTAGGTGGTGTAGTCTGGCTGATACCAAGTCGTGTTGGTTTGCGTATCTTCGGGCTGTCACAGGATGCAGGTTCTCTCTTTTTTGGTGGTTTCCCCTTTTTGGCGTGTGGCCAAAGGGGAGCAGTGACATCTGAGTAAAGGCTGGCGCTTTGCTGTGCCAGTCTCGGGAGTCGCCTTTGGAGCCAGCTGAATGAGAGGAAACAGCACAAAGCTATAATGTGGGGGTAACATGGGGACATTTGTTGTGCTTTGGTAGCTCCTTCCGGCTGAGGAGCTTGGAGGGCTTTGGCTTCACTAGCAATGGTCTGTGTCTGGAGGTCATGTGGTCCCTGCTGTCAACCACTGTCCAAATGCACAGCGGTGGTAACAGCACTCACCTGCAAGTGTGCAGACTCGATCCCGTTCATTGAACTACCACAGTCTGCGCTGTCTCACAGGTGCCGTGTATCCACCTCACAGCGATGGTTCTTCAGCACCTTCCTGAGGCTCCCCCGGGGCCCTCTCCCATTTGAATTTTCTTGCCGGTGTCCTAATTTGCTGCCTATATGCTGTTTAATATCCCAGAAGCATAAGTCAGCTGCTCTTTTGGGATATGGCTCCTGCCTTGGCTGGTGGGCCCATGTGAGTGCAGTCAATTGTGGGCCACTTATGAGTTAGGTTTGCAGGCCTCCAAAGAGCTTCTGACCGCTAAGTAAAGCAGTTCCCCAACATGATGGGTGTTGCAGTGCTCAGACCAGAAAATGAAGGTGGAAAAAAGGACTTCCTTGATGTTACCCATTTGACCTCAGAGATGAGAACAGGGCCAAGTTGCCAAGTCTCCCTTCTGTTGCAGTAGCTGTTCAACCAGGCTGGGAAGACTCCCTGATACTCCACTGATGCAATTCTCCTTCTAAAAAAAATATATGTATATACATACATACATATAGCTGTTAAGATGAAAAGTCAGTCTCTTGAGGGTATGTGTGTCTTTTTCTGTATCTTTTTATTGTTATTATTTTTTTATTGCTTAAAGCAGATCAGGATGAGTCTGGCAGAATCGGTTGCACCAGGATTTTAAAACGGCTTCCCCTGGGAATTAAAAGGTGTTGAGAGAATAGAATATTAAGGCAATGCAGTGCTTAGCTGAAGGCTGCTGGGCTAAAATTTGTCCTGTGCTGGTTAGGAGATGCACCAGGTAAGTAAGTGCACCAGATGCGCTGGTGAAGTAAGTGTGAGGAGAGCCCTGGAGAGCTTTCAAATGTTGCTTCCTCTGCAGAGGACTCGGCTGCCTGGCTGGTCCTGGGCGTGCGTGGCTTCAGACTCCTTTTCAGTTGCTGATAGTTTGCTGTGTTGTTCTGCATGTACCATGCATCTTCCTCCTCTTCCCACCCGACTGCAGTTAGCGCTTCTGCCCCCAGCAGCATGCGAGGCACTCCTGACCTTTTGGTCTTGATAAACATAGCAACAACTTCTTTGTCGTGAGCTTGTGGTTTAGTGTGGACTGTGCTCGTGTGAGGGCCCAATCCTTTTAAATGCAGAGCATCTTGGCATCTGTCGGGGGTCAAGCCCAGCGTGATTTGTACAAGCTATTGAAAACGAAAGGTTGGTGATACTCTGCAACTCTCGGCGTGTCTCCTCGTGCTGTGATCTGGTCAGCCCGAGACAGTGACTGAGTATCTTGGATCTAGACGTGTGTTCTCACTGGACTTCTCCCCGCACTGATCCTTTAAGCTCTTTCCACTAGTTTTTTTGTTTGTTTCTCCTTTTCTTTGTCACTTCCCAGCATGCAGATTCTCTTTGCCCTCTCTTCATGCTAAACACTCGCTACAATATATCCTTCTGATAACTTAAGGCTAGCTGGGAAAGCAGTTTGACCAGAGAGAGGCAAAATTTTGTGTTTTTTTAAAAAAAAAAAAAACAAAACAATTCAACAAAGTTGGACTATTTCAGGTATGAATTTGGTTGAATTTTTTGAATGAGAAGTTACCTATCCCCTTTTGGATGTTTTCTGTGAGCTTTGAGTTCAGCAGGTTTGATTATAGTGAAAACGGCAAGATATTGCTGAGCCTTCAGAGGACAGTAGAGCCAAAATTTGATATATCTTTCACTGAGGATGTTATTTTTTCCGTTATTTGTAGGGTTTATCTGGACTTTTGCCCAATTTCTTTTTTTCTGGGTACAGTGAGATGCCCTAGCGAAGAAATATTGTATCTTGCTGAAGTCTGCAAAATCACAACACTGTCAAAAGTAAGTTAATTTAAGGAGAGATGCTGGTCTTAAAATTCAGTCAAAGTAGATAACAAAGAATTGAGATCATATTTGTTCTCTGCTGCCCGTTCTCTGCATGTTTAGTTATGTCGTCTTTTCTGAAAAAATGCTCTCTTTCTACTAGGAAGAGGCACGCAATCTTCATATTTGGGTAAGGAAGCTGGAATTGCCCCTTTAGAAAGTATTCTCTAATAGATTTTTGTAGCATGATGTTTTTCCTTTCTCTGTTTTCTTTCAGTTGCAATAATATTTTAACAGTTGTGTCTCAAAATTGTGGGCAAATATTTGTAGATCCATGCACTATGTGGTGCGGATGGTGTCTGTGATCCTAAACAAAGCTCTTAAGACTGTGGGCTTCGAATTTTCATGGAAGTTATTTTTCACCATAATTTACAGATCTATAATTTAAGAGCAAACCCTTGTGAATACGTACTTATGGAACTGATGCTATAGCCTTTAGCAAATAGATATGTGATAGCTGTGATAAGAGCATCCTGTGTAATTAAGCAACAGCAGCAGAACAGTGCTGTGCTCTGTGTTCCCTAAGTATAGCTTTTGTACAGCAAAGCACTTAAGCAATGTGCTTAACTTTAAACGCCTGAGTAGCTGCACTGAATTCAATGCATCTACTATAGGCTTGAAGTAAAGCACTTGCTTAAGTGCTCTGCTTGGTTGACGCTTATAAGATTTCCATAAATCAGAAATGACTGCATTCCACCTTTCAGCTCCACAGCAATCCCTTTTAAGCCCTTTAACACATGTATCCCGCTACTTCGTATGCGGTACTGCGCTCTCCTGAAAGCAGCCTTGCAGAGGGTGTCTCAAATCACACTCGGTAGAGCACAGGGTTGCTGAAGAAGTTCAGATTGAAATTGGCCATCTGTGGTGCTGCTTCTGCATGCAGTTATATGTGAACCCTTAATGACGACCGGCAATTAGGAAAGAAAGAAGCTCCTCTGCAAAGTCCTTCTCCAGGAAAACTGTGTTCTGACTCGAAACAACATTGCGCTGTGCTATTTTAGACGTATTCGTAAGAACATCTTTCACGTATTTCTGTGTGTTATGCTGGGAGATGTGGAATCCTTTTCCTTTTCCTCTCAAGCAAAGCAGTGGTGCAGGGGGAGCAGGAGGCAACTGGTTAGCTTTGCAGTTCAGTTGGTAGACTGTCTGGAAGGGAGCCAAGGGGCCTGGGTTCAGTCCTCTGATAAGTCATCAATTTCTTTCTCACCAGAAACATCTGGTTTTGGATGCTGAGTTATGAGCTAATATTAAATACAAAAGTTTATAGCATCACATATATAATATTGTTGATTAGAAGCATCAAGTAAAGTAATTGACCAGAGGGGACTTGGTGTGAGCAGCTGGTAGAGCATCTGGAGGGGAGCCAAGGGGCCTGGGTTTAATTCTCAGGTCATCTATTTCTTTCTCACCAGAAACATCTGGATTTGGATGCTGCAAAGCTACAGACTATTGTCTCACGCGAATGTTTCTGAGATTGCACGTTTTCCTGGAAATGTGATGCCAGGAACGTTTCCATTAAATGTTTACACCCAAAGAGCCCTTTAAGAGTGACAAGGAAAAGGTGCGTTCCTGGACCCTGTCAAAATCAACGGCAAGGCACAGTTCCGCCGAGCCGTGATTTCAACTCGATTCTGTATGAATACCTTCGTTTCGAGTATCCTGAAGCATGCATCTAGCATTTTAGGATGGTCCTGGAAACCTGACGCTGCTCTGAAACGCAGCAAATTTAAGATGACGTTATCTGCATATGTCAGATAGGTGCTTGCGGCTGCCAGCACGCGGTTTGTTAGCGAAACAAGTCGGGGTGTCCCAGACTGATGCGGTGGAGGTGGGCGATGCCCTGGACTGGGCTCCGAGCGGTTTGGGCGCTAGGTGTCAGACGAGGCTCACGCTTGCGCTGGCTGAAGCCTGGTGGCAGTCCCATCGCTCCCCGAGCTGTCACCAGCGGCGGGGGCTGCGGGCGAGAGCAGCGCCCTGCTTCCAGCAGCGCAGGGGCCGGGGAGGCGTACCTGCGTGGGGCTTTATTCTCAGCGCTGGTCACAGCAGGTGCGTTTCTTAGCCCTACGGAGAATATCTTGCAAAGAGGCTGTCATGTTTTCATTGAGCAAACACTGAGCTCAGGCTTAGAGCAGACTTCCACTGCTCCTGCTTGTCTTCAGCTCTTTCCCTGCTGTGTTTGCTCCAACCCTGGGGGTGGGTGGAGGCCCCTGGCCGGTCTGGGAAACAAAGGGTAAAGGTACCCGAAGGAGAAAGAAGGCCAGTTCCTAAAATGGCCTTTTACCCATGCCACAAAGTCCTGCCTGGATTTCCCAGACAGCGGTTGCTGTTGGCAAGCAGGGGGTTGGCTGTCACCTGCAGCAAGCTTGGTTCGATCCGTTAGGTGCAGTAAAGTGACGCCGGTTAGCGTGAGCTGAAGATCCGGCCCCTGTGCATTAAAGCACTTATTAATAACTTAGCAATGAGTCACACTTGCAGGTGATTAACCAGGATATGGGGGTGCCCCACACAGCTCAAAAAAACCCAAGGTTTACACCATCGCTGCTGGCTCTTGACCTCTGCAGTCACTGTTTGGTGGCCCTATGCCTGCGTAGTCTGCCAGGGTCTCTCCCGAGTCAGGGAAGAGATTACTCCGGACTGATCCGTTCCCTGGAGGGGCCCGTGGCTGTGGACCCTTGGCTGGCTCGCATGCTGCGGTTCACGTTCTCCCTTGTTTAGCTGTCCAAAGTAGCTTTTGAGCAGTGCTAAAGTAAGAAGACGCTGAAGTTTGAATGAACGGTGCTTTGATCCCTTGGAATTTTTGCCTTTTCTTTATTGGGAAGAGGCACAGCTGCCCCTCCTTACTTTTTCTGCCAGAGGTCTCACAAGGGTCTCACCGCGGTTTTGGTTAGAGGAAAAGGTGGCTAAATGGAAATAAAATATTAGTCTACCTGGGTTTACCAGCTGAAATGGTTTAGAACATCATTACTAGGCTAATTCCACTACTTCTTCCCCTCCCTGCCCCCCTCAAAAGGAATTTTTTTACAAAATGAAACACAATGGTACATTTCCAGAGGAATATTACATTTCATAAGTATGGATTTTAACAGCCAATCTCGAGCAAACAATGCACTATATGGTGCCAGAAATAATAAATCAGTGCAACCCTCAGGACTGAAATGGAGAATTCCCTTTCCTCTTGTAGCTCCTTGGAACTTTAATCTGAAATATGCCAAGAATCAAAGGATAACTTATTGGTACACAGGAATTCCCATGCTTGGTCAAACCTGATTTCCACCGAGTCTAGCACTTTGCTGCTGGCACTGGCCAGAACCAGATGCTTCAGAGAAAAGAGTTAGTGGGGGAATATCTGCAGTAATATGTCTGCAGAGGGCACTTCCTTTAGGAAGGACTTCAACCTTCCTAAATTTAGGCATTCAGAAATTAGTTTGTTAGTGGAGCCAGAGACATGAATCTCCAAAAGGTAGTTCTCCACTAAGATATGCGAAGGCTTTTTATTGCTTTGATTATGGAAACGCCTTCATGAGTAGCTGCCTAAAGGTAAGTGTCTGATCCAAGCTACGGTCAGGTGAGAGGAATCCTAGCAGCTATTTTCTGCTTGTAAAGATGGACTCTTGTCATTTTGTCCTTCGAGGGTCTTGTCTCTGGGAGGACGTCAGATAGCTCAGGTCTTCAAGGCAGTTGGAAACTTGCCTCCTGCTGGTTGCAAGGAGACAGTAGGAATGGTTGCAAATGAGACAGTCCTTTCTCATAAAGATTTTGCTGGATGTGAAATACCCTGGAGGCTTCTCTTGTCTGGTGCATGTGCCTTGCCCAGGAGAAGGCATCCTAAAGGCTTTTCCCTTGGTGTTTTACCTGGTCTCCCTTAATCCAAACCTGACTGTGCTTCTGGCATTAAACAGTGGGGATAGTTGGCAAATTTGGTCTCGAGGCTGCTCTGGTAGATGTAGGCTTCATGCCTCCGTTCCTCTGAAAGGCTCTTACTAGCACCGCTTTCTCTCGTGGGCCTATTGTGGAGAAAATACAGGAGGTTGAGGAAATAGGATAGTGCCGTGGCTTTAAGTATTGTGGGTACCTGGTTGATGGGGCTATGTTTTGACAATGTATTCCAAAAATTGCCTAACTGCATTAAAAAAAAAAAAAAAATTCTAACAACTGAAGTAAAAGAAATAGTCTTTTTTTAATTAGCCCACCTTTTTTCTCATATCATAAGGAAATTTAAATAAGATGGTGGGATTCAGTTTTGCTGTGCGTTGTTCTGTGTACTGCTGTTAAGGCCTTTTTTTCAACTGTAGGATCTTGAAATGAAAGAACCTTGGTTTTTCTGATTGCTCCTCGTGTGACCATCTCACCAGAGCGGTAATCATGCACGCTGCTATCCAGGAGTCACTTCTGTATCTCTTGTTCCCTTTCTGCTTTGGCTGGAGTGCTGCAGGCAGGGTGTCTTGCACCAAAGTGTATGCTTTGTGCTGCTCTTGGTTGAATTTCACAGTATTCATGTTTTATTTGCTTATTTTGACCCCTGGGCAGTGAATTTCAGAGCTGCCCACAATGACTGCAGATTTTCGCTTGTGCACTGCTCATTCTGGACTCATTTGCTTCCTCTGTTTTTCACTGGTATGTATTTGCCAGGGTGTGTGTGGGGAGGATTTGCTGTTTATGAAAGTGGGAGGTTGTTATATTCTCCTGACTCACCTTCCTGTATAATTATGTAGCTTTGACGTGCCCCAGGCTATGTAAGAGCTCAGTATTATTGTTATTAATAGCACTCCCCTGTCCCAAGCATGTACGCTTGCAGGAACTTCCCAGCATCTGAGAGCAGGGCCAACCACCGAGTCAACAGGAGGACTCTATTATACGTACGCTTAAGTGTTTGCAGGCACCGAAGCTTAGATTTTCACGAGCAATTAGTGATCCTGCGCGCCTCAGCTTTGATGCCTCGTTCGACACATTTTAGAAGGGGCTGTTTATTGCAAAGCGCTGAGCTCTCCCCCTTTGAATATCGGGCCCCTTTCAGGTGTCTGGCTGGGCAATCAGCGCTGCAGGAATTTGCTAGGCAGTCAGTTCTTGGATTAAGAGCTTTGGCAGGGAGCTTGTCAAATTGTATGTGTCTGTAAATGTCCTGGATGGATTGAATGTTAAATGAATTATTGTGCGCGCTTTCCTCCCTCCCTTTGCTTACAGTACGCGTTCTCGGTGGCTCTTTTCTGTGTGCATCCCAATGCAGGTCCATTGTATGATCGCACATGCTTCCTTGGGATGTCACTGTCATTTAGCATGTCCTGGGGTGTCCTTACCCGTTTCTGTCCTGTATGCAATGTGATATCTCTGTGGATACCTATCCCCGGATATTTTAAAAAAAATATTTTAAAAGCAGCTATGTGCAAATGAAGTACAGAGTTTATTTTTAGCTACAGTATAAAAGCACCACCTCATCTGTCCTTGCAAAACATTGCTTGCTCACTGGCCTGGAGAGATTAACCGTTGGGACAACCAAATAAAATGCTTTTCTCTCGCTGTATATCTTGCAGGTATGTCTTGACAGAGGGATTTTGATGGTAGCGTTGCCAGGCTTGTCTAAGCTAATTTTCTGGGCTGGGAGCATGAGCAATTTTGAAGTAGGCACATCCTTGTTCAGTTACTACGAATTTTATACTTGCTTCTTCCTTCTTTTAAGTGTAGAAGTCTTGGGTTAAGTTTAGAACAGGAGAATTAAAATGACTTTTGAAGGGGGTAGTTTTGAGCGCCTGCGGGGCCAGGCGGTATAAAAGTGAGAACTGGGCTTGAGTTGTGCGTTTTGGTCAAGAGCCGATTTCAGGTGTGCGTGAACAGGGTTTGAAAGTGAGACTTGTCCAGCTGAGTGCACAGTCTGTACAGCTTAAGCTAAAAGAGCAAAGCCCAGGATCACCCAACTTGGGCTGGCAGTTAACATGTGAGGCATTTTGGCAAAGGTGAATTTGACTCCTTTTCTCCAGTCTCTCTGCTTAGGGCAGATTTTAATGGAAAGGGATTTTTTTTTTTTTCTTGCGGTAGCTGAAATATCTAGAAAAGACAAGAGCCTTTGGTTCAGATGTAACGTTCCCCTCAATGCCCAACAGATGTGTTATGAAATGCTCATGAAATACGTAGAAGTGCTGCTGTTCTGAACCTTTGCAAGCCATCGACAGCTTCGTGCGGGAAACCAAATGAGTGTAATTTTGTGGAGAGATGGTGAATGCGGCTGCTAAATGAGCACCACAAAAATAAAACAAAGCCAGCAAGGGTGTTTGCTGGAGCAGCTGGGAAGGGGCATAAATGACAGCCGAAGGATGTGCTGACTTGTAAATTGGCTCCTCTGATGGCTTAAAAACTCCTCTACTATAGAGAAGCCTTGGCATTTAGTAGGAGCCTATAGCGATGCCTGCAATAGAATCAAGTGTGATATTTGGAGATATGGCTTAGTGCGTTGCTATGTCTCCAGGTCATGGCATCTGTTGGGGCCCCATCCAGCGCATGTTTAAATCCAAGCATGTCCTGCACTGCTTTTGCTGCAGAGGGATGCCGAATAGTCCCCATTACATGAGCTTTCCAAGAGTTTTGTGGCTTTTTTCCTGATATCACAGGAAATGAAGGCTGTTTCCAAGTTTGGATAACCCCAGCCTCTTCCCGCCCCGTTTTGAACTTCGCCGTCATCTATAACGCTTGAAATGAAGAAAAGGAAAAAAAAAAAAAAAAAACCCTTCCAGGTTGTTGAAAAATGGCTTTTTACTTAACTGGAAATTACTGCTTACAAATATGTTTTTGTTTGTGGTGCCTATTTAAAATAAATAGCAATCTGTCTCTGAAACATCTGAACAGTACTGAAATGGTTGTTCAGCTGTCATGATGCCAGGGAATCAGGTTTTGATCCTGTTAATGTTAGATCTATTTTAAACATAACTTTTTTTCTGAAACGAGAGCTTCAGGCTGTGGGGGAGGGGAAACTGGGTCTCTTCTAACATTTTGACATGAAAAAGCCTCGAAAGCAGCTTGGATTTCACTTTGGGCTTCTGTCTCCATTGCTTTTTTTTTTTTTGGAGGGAAAACTCAGTGTTTTAACTAGGGCTCCAAAACTTGGTTCTGTTTCTACTACTGGATCTTCCATCCCAGTCCCCTGTGCCCCTGGGCATCTGCTGTCTCCGCTGCAAATTTCTGCTGGTTGCAGTGCAGTTGCTTCTGGCTCCTCTCGGTGACCAGGAGAGGAGAGCTGCGTCCGTGGAGCGACTCCTGCAAACACCGGACCGGTCGCTCGGCTCTGTGATACGCTCTCCTCCTCGTTCAGCTCGCGCACCGCTATGTTTTCTTCCGTGCTGGGAATACCCGCTTGACCATCTGGTTTCTGTTTGCTTTACTCCTGCCGACAAGAAGATGAACACTTTGGAAGGGAGCCGGAGGGGGAGGACGAGGACGGCGGAGCGGGCAGGATCTCGCCGGAGTCCGGTTTCTCATGTAACTAAGCCCAATCAGCGACACGCCGGGGGGCCTGGAAGCACTTCCCGCTAACCTGGCTTGGCCTCTATTAGCAGGAGCAGCGTGGCACCCAGAGCGCAGAGGCCCGCGGTACGCGCCGAGCGGCCGCGGCAGAACATCTGCTGATAGTATGGGCCGTGTCGTAACAAGGAGCGCTTTAATCACCTAATGAAAGCCACATTGCAGTAATTGTGTAATATATGGCTGCAGCTTTGTACCATCGCTTGTCTGGATGTGAGACAAATTGGATGCAGAAGCTTAGCCTCTTTGGCAACAGCTTATTTGAGGATTATTATTTTTATTTATAATATAATTTCAGTTGACTCCCTCCTCATTTGATGCCTGTGTATTTATCTTGATGTTGCGTTGGAGTTAACCTCCTGAAGCTCTGCTTAGCTAGACCTCGCCTGGCATCCAGGTGATTGCACTGCTAATGGGTTGACTGAGTCCGACTGAGTCCTGAGTCAATAGTATCCACATCTGGATGGATAATAAAAATACTCCCAGTTACAGCAGTTAAAAATGGCACAGCCCTTGTTCTTCAGAGCATGAACTAACCACTGGCTGATAGGGATTAGGAAGGCGTAGTGCAGGCCTTCTCCAGAAGTGTGAATACTGCTAGCCAGAAGGAATAAAACAGAGTTGGGGTCCATTGAGCTGACAAGCTGCAGCAGTTGGGCAGTGGATGCCCAGAGGATCTGCCCCTCTGGGAGCAGAGCCACTGCTGCTCTTGGCTCATTGGAAGAGCAGAGGCCCAACCTACTTCTTCCTCTTTACCTGCCTGACAGATCAGGAGAAGCTTTCAGATGTGCTTTTTCTCCAGGGCGTAGATGATAAGAGTCAGGATAAACATGTGTGCAATGTCGAAAAATGTTCCTTTTGTTCCTGTTGTGCATGTTATGGGGCTGTCTGTCTGGATTGCTTGTGTGACTCATATTAGTATCATACTGAAGTGCTTGCTTGTCCCCACAAATTTCTTGGCAATCTGTCATTCCCCCTTTCAGAGGGGAAAGGACACTAAGGAAAGCAGGGCTTTGCCCCAGAGTCATACATGGAGGTCCACTTCATTGCCCTGCTGACCTGTGTTTTCCAGGTCTGGGCGCTTGCCTGTAGGAGACCTCTGATGTGGTTGTGACCGCAAAGGGCTTGGCTTCCTCAGCTGGGGTGTGGAAAATGGCCCATCCTGCCTCAGAGCGAAGGAGCTGACCAGCCAAAAACCTCATCCGAACCACGGCAGCTTTCTTCCTTAGCGCTGTCACAGAGCAAAATGGGACAGAAGCCTTTTAATACAGCAGCTGATACTTAAATGCTGGCGTTCTGATGTTGAATTGCTTTGAAGGCTTTTCTGTGGATGAAGGGTTTGGTTTAAGACCTCCTTCACCTTCCATAAAACTGCTTTCCTTGCTAGTGGCCTCAGACAGAACGGGACAGCATCTGAACAGGGAGTGCGAGTCAGGTCATGGGAGCCAGGTCTGCAGTGAGATTTTCAAGCTGTGGTGAACCAGAATTCTTTTTTTTTTTTTTTAAAAAGTATATTTGAGAGGAGTGGGGGAAGGAAGAAGCAGTAATTTCCTCTACTTGCATTCCTGGCTATTTTTTCTGTTCCCCTGATAATTACAGGTAGTGTATTTTTGGTTTAACTGGGGATTTTTCCCATCTGGTGCTGAAGCAGGCAGAACAGCAACCTCTTCCCTTCTCATAACGCACCATTGGGCTTTTTCACAGGGATTTGGCTAGCGTCTCCTTGCGCTGTCGTCTCATTTGAAGTGCAACAAAGTACTAATTTCTTAAAGTGAACTAAGGTGTGCATTTGAGTTTCCTATTCCTGGTCTGAAGCCATGACTTCAAACAGCCCCATGTTTGACCTGTTGAATTTGTGGGCTTGAACATTACATTAACTTCACAGTGAACATGCTAACAGCGCAAAACTGCCCATCTTGTGGTGTTTTGCTTGCTGTGTCGACGGTGATGCTCTAGAGCGGCCTCTTCTCGGAGATCTCAAAAATTACAAAGATGTTTCCCATGTCCTAATTCTCTACCTGCTGGCCACATTGCTCAGCCCTCGGGTGCTCAGCCTCCTGAGAGCCTGCTGGGTGTCAGAGGGTGCAAATGGTTTTGCTCTTGCTTCTATCAGTGTAACTCCAGTAAATCTGCTGAAGCTAGTAAATCTCTGCTGGTTTAAAACTGCCTTAAATGAGAGAAGGTCTGTGGATGAACCTTTCAAAAAGTCTAGATCTCCAGAGAAAAGTGCAGCATAGGAACTAGATGTTACTGTGGCAACTGCTGATTCTGGCACAGGAGAGTTGCAAAGTCAGGATTTTGGCCATCTTCAGATAAGCTGGGGCTTGTCCTTGTGTCTCTGCTGGGAAGCAGGGAAGGGAGAGAGTGAGGTACTGAGTTGAAAGTCCTTTTTAAAAAAAATAAAGTGATCAGTAAGTGCCCCAAATTAGCAGTGTTTGTTAGAGAATGATGCTTCCTTTAGCAAGAGAGGTCCTCTCTGAAGGGGGCCTGTGGAAGAAGATGGGCTTAGACATGCTTAGGTGACCTCCTTTGGAACAGACTGAAAGCATAAAGGTGTTATTTAGACCCACCTGCTCATGCAGGTGCATGCACGCGTGTGTCTGAACACAAGCCTGTATGCTACATGTGCCTATGTCTGCGTGTGGGCACACGTCTGCTTGCACATGGGCATGTGTGTAGCTGCAAAACTGCTTCTTTGTAATTGTGCTCCTTTCCAGGGAGCAAGGGGTGTTAGATGGAGAAAGAAAAAAAAACATGTTGAAAAGGCAGGAGTGGTAAGAAGCAGAGTATGAGAGGCAGGTGGCCCAGGTATGAAGTTTCACCGATCAGGAAAAGATCCGGACAGACAAGAAGCAGGAGCTCCATAGCAAATATTTTGAGTGCAGATTTTTTTTATAAGTCAGCTGGCTCGGAAGCCTGCCTGATTGCACTGCCCATCTTGTACAGCATATTCCCCTGAAGTCAGCAGAAAAACTCCGGAAAGCCAGACACTTTTAACCCTGCCAACTCCCCTGATCCCAAGCAGGTAGCATCTATAGGCAGCTCAGAACAAAAGCAGTGTTGGACCAGATACAGTGTAGGGGTTTTGTGCAGCTTTTCTGCAGGGGTTACGTGATCCCAGGGAGACTCCTGCAGTGCTGGCACGTGGGCTCTGCCTTGCAGCTGGGAAGCACGTGGGGTTGTAGCGCTGCAGGCATCCTCGATTAGTCTGCTCGCCCATCCCCTAGGGAGGCCGGCTGCATGCACAGTCCGTGCATTGGTGCAGCTGAGACTGAGCGAGGATCCTTGTGGCCTGGAGGCAGCCTTTCTCCTGGGTGAGAAGGGGGAAGCTGGACTGATTTGTGCCCAGCTGGGAGCTGTGGATGGACGTTTTATAGCTGACAGACCTTCAGAAAGCCTAGCCCAAGAACTGATGATATAATATCCTTTGAATAGATTTTCCCCTTTGTAATTATGTCAATTAATGGGACAGCTCGACTAGTGTTGCGTAGTGGCTTCAGTGAGAAACTCCATCTGATCTCCCTCTGGTTCCCATGAGGACCTTACAGATGTTTGAAGGCCATGGAGATACCTGCTGGGCTCTGGACAGTTACGTGTGCTCCCTGTTGAGGGCTGAGCAGGCTGGTGTGCTTGCTGGACCCTGAAGAACGGAAAGGAGCTTTGGTTGGACAAGGGCAGCGTCTGTCTGCTGCAGGCGTGATGTGTTATGTGCCAGGAGAGTGGTGCCCTTAGAGAGGATCCATGTGTGCCTGTGGAGGGTAGGCAGAGAGGAGATGGACTGCTTGCTCCCCTTGTGTTGTACAGTCTGTTCCTAGACTTTATGGGGAGATGATGCTGTCAGTGTGAGGACCCCTCCTTTCCCCGTATTGTTTCTTCTGTTGGGAATTTTGGTGCAAGCCACAAGTAGACGTGCTCAAGTGACAGATCCCACCAAGCAGATGAAGTTTCTCCCCTGGCGTGCAGCAAGAGTGCTGTCATCTGAACAGGCTTGTTCCATGTCCGTGCTGCGTGGGCTGGTCTGTTCAGTCTCATGTCCCATTTGTTAACACAGTTTGAGGTTCCCTTTGGTTCCTCGCTAAACACCATGGCTGGTCTGTTTGTCTTGTTCTCTCTTGTGCCAGGGACTCTTGGATTCATCCTAGACAAAGTGCTGTGCCTTGCACAGGTGACCTCTCCTGTTGTCAAGATTGTGAGAGCCACCAATGTGACTGCTAATTGGCCTATAATGAGCAGGGCCAGGAACTTGACTTTTATCTGGTTCTTTCTCCTTTTTCCCCCCCTAGGTGCCTCTTTTCGTTGTATAGTGTGAGAAAATTTGTGCTGCCATATTCTGTGCAGTCCTAGGGATCAACTAAGACATTCTGTCTTCATGTCCCTACCATTCCCAAACTTTGAATTCACTCAAGCCTAGTATACTCTTGAAATATCCCTTGAGCAAACCTGCTCCAGTGCATTTAGCTAATGCTTTGGATCATTCACATCAGTGCAACTTCCTAGCAGTGACTGCTGATGCCCAGAGGGGACCCACTGATGTGTTGAGAAATTGAGTATCTTTGCAACCTTATAACTGTAGGATCTTGAAATGAAAGAATATGCGAGATATGCAAAATTGGTTTTTTTTGTTTGAGGGGTGGGGATGTGTGTGTTAATGCTAGAACTAAAACATGGGGGAAATCCGCTTTACATTGGTTTGACCCAGCTTTTTCCTTTTATCCTTATCAAAAAAAGTAAATAAACTTGCCAAACATATTTTCACTTGACTCTTGGTTAAACACTGGGGTTTAAAAATATGTTAAAATCAATCCAAAGTTACCATTGGAAGATTTAGCAAAGCTTACCTCTAGAGCACCTGCTCTTAATCTAGAAGCGAATCTTCATTAAAAGTTTAATTTCAAGTTTTTCCCCAGATGGTACCATTAGAGGCATTTGACCTGAACTTGTGAATGGCTTTAGTCAACCTGAAACACCAAACAGTTCATGAGGAAAATTTCACCTGTAGCTAATGATGACTTGCTCGATTGCTGTAGCAGCTTGTCAAGTGATGTAGCACTGGGCTCCTCAAGAGGTCTCAATCTGGACAGTGAGCCAATTTTTACTTGGATAAAATCTCATCTTCGGCAGGATGTCTCCTATTTGGTACTGTCCTTCCAATCTTTCAGTTTGCTGTTCAGATGGAGGCGGCCTGAGCATGTCTGGCCCTCCAGGGTCGCAAACAGCATGCTCTCCTGCTGCCCAGAGGACCGTGGTAAAACTGCACAGCATAGTCCCCATGCAAAACACAGCTTCCCCTGAGGTTTTGGGGTACTGCAAATAATACTAGATAGTATTTGGAGATCTGTATCTCATCTTCCAGCACCCGAAGGGTGTGTTTAAAAATCTCAACCCAAGTTCACTGTCTCGCTTTTGAAATAATTCATATTCTTTTTACCAGGGAAAGATGAAAGGGAGGAGGGAGAGAGGGAAGTCTATTTGCAAACGCTTGTGAAGGAAGAGACAACACGGATTTATATTCTGATGGGGGAATTTGGCTGTGGGACGTCTGAATGAATACAATCTGAGTTTCATTAAGGCTACACCTCATTCTTTTAATTAACTTCTTGTTCCTGTCCTTGGTGAATTAGTAATTATTTTTTAATTAGCCCAACACTGCATTGCAGAGCTAGCCAACCCTAGCCTCGTCTCACAGAGAGGTGTCATAAGAATTAACTTAATTAGCTTGTCACCATCCCTGTAAAATATGGCTGTGTTTGGCAAAAAGAAAAAGACCCTTCTCTGCTGTTCCAAGGTTAATTAAAAAATGGTGCACAAGAGAGGGTCAGGCTGTCTGGAGAGAGGCAGAGCCTTGGAGGTGGCTGGTGCTGTGATTAGCATTGTGTGTGGACTCAGAGGCAGAAAACCTGCATGGTGGTGGCACAACTCATCAGTTCCTGAAGGTCCCCATACAGCTCGGGGCTCAGAGTGTGAATCAGCTCTGCAGCTGTACCCTGGGGACAATGTGTGAACTGTAGCAGGTGGTTCCCAGCTGTGGATAGGGAGAGGGTGCCTAAAGGTTGAAGTTGTCCTGGACTGTGAGGCAGAGCCTCCTGTTCCAGTAGCCCTTGTTGGTGAGTAGGGCTGAAACTCAAAACCACCACACACAACTTCAGGAGTGATATTTGCAACTATCCCTTTCCTGCTGAGCGAAGGGTGGTGCTGTACAGATAGAGCCCCCAAGGAGGTGGGAAGGAGATTGGGAGCATTGCCATACTCAGAAGCGCTGCCCGATCTTGCCTTTCTCCAAAACACCAGATGCTGGCTGCTGGCCAGAGCAAATTTCTGCTTGAAGGTGCTGAGCAGGTAGTGCCATGCTGTGGGTTCCCCAGGTACCACCATGTCTGGAGGTGTTAACAGCATGTGAGGTCAGAGATAGGACTGAGGAGGCCTGGTACAGCATCCCCATGGAGTAACCAAGACCTTGAAGAGAGAGGGGGTTTAGGGAGCCCACTGGATGGAAGGCAGTCAAGAGGAAAGTGTCTTGGGCATGGAGGATGGGGACCAAGAAGT
Organism: Struthio camelus; assembly: GCF_040807025.1. Lineage (NCBI taxonomy): Eukaryota > Metazoa > Chordata > Aves > Struthioniformes > Struthionidae > Struthio > Struthio camelus. The sequence goes on from NC_090960.1 coordinate 11,293,677, forward strand.
TGATGGTGGAAAGAGCAAGGAAGAGGGAATGATGATGGGCATGGGAGGGGAGCAATGTCATACTGGACTGGAGCCCTCACAGCTGCACAGAAAATGTGTATTTCGTCAGAGGATGTTTTTGGAAGGAGAAGTTCTCTCTCGTCTTCTCCTGCCATTCTTCTATCTTTTTGTTGGTAAATAAATATTTTTCAGACTTTAGTGTCTCATAGAATTTTATTTTTGGAGCAGAGGGGGAAAAAAATTAAGACTGTGGAGCTGCTAGGAACTGATTTTTTTTTCCTCCCAGTTTTTTAGATCAAACTGAAAAAAGCAGTCTATAAAAATAAACTTTAGGGGTTGAACGCTTCTATTCATTTAAAAAGCTATTTTCTCAGTCAGAATTCATCTTGATGAGAGATTTCTTACAACCTCATTTAATAGAAATTAGCCTCGGTTTCATTGCACGTCCTAGTTTACCCCTGCATGTCCTCTGCAGGAATCTTGTTCAGAAGTGTTTTTCTGCTGTGTGTCCACGCTTCAAGGAGGTGGTTTCTCTTCTCATGGAGAGCCTGGAGAAGTTTGGTGGCTTCTTCAAGCCTCATCTCATGTTTGTTTGACAGTTCAGCCTTAATTTTAAAAAATAAGGTAATTTCTCGCTCTCCTGATTGAAGAGATGAGCTTGAATATATGATCCCGGTGGGTTTCAGAGCTGTCTCCTAAATCTCTTCCAGATGGTGATGGTGGCTCTACTCTTTGCTCTAAATGAATCTTTTTTTCTAGCTGTGTTGCTGCATCTCCTGGATTTGGAGATAGTGTCCTGTGTGAATCTAAATCTGGTGTCACAAAGTTTGCGTGTGTCAAGAGGTGGAAAGGAAGGCAGGAGGCCTCTTGAGGAGGTCTGAGCATGAGACTGAAATATTCCATGGACAGAAAGACTTTCAAGGAGGAGGTTATTGGATGGAGGTAGACTCGTCCCACAGACCGGTAGTGCAGCCGTAGGGGTGAACAGAGCAGGAGGTAATGTCGGGGCAGGTAAGAGCCCTAATTTGGGGCAGGCTGTGGGAATAACTCACACCCAAGCGTTCAGTAGAATTAATTGCGTGGTTAGATCTGTGAATGGCTTTGCGTCCCAGTTTGTGGAGAAAATTGTGCCATAATTTTCTATTTGATAACTCTTGAAACTTTTTCTACAGCAGAGTTGAGGATTTTTTTTATAAGAGGATTTTGGAGTACTTTATAAACTGGGGATATTTTAATGGAAAATACTGATGAATGTGAGCATAATATCATACGATTTTTTTCCCCCCCAGAAAATTCTGGCTTTTCACTGAAAACAGATATCTTTGATAAGGAAATGGTAAGTTTTATGCCCCAAATACAGAATCATTCAGTTTAGACTTCTTTTTTTTCATCGCAAAGTCAACGTTTTCTGTAGAAAGCAGGCTGCCTTTTTTGTGAAGAATGTTAGGCAATGAAAAAAATACATCTATCAGTAGAGTTTTGACAGAAAACTTATGACCAGCCCTACTCTAGAGCAGCTGGCCACCATCAGAGACAGGATACTGAGTAGACAGACCCCTGTTCTGATCCAGCAGAGTAATTTTTATATTCCAATGTAAATAATCGTTTAAGAGTTAACTGTTTGGGGCTCCCTAAAGCTTTCAGCTGGGGGTCTGCAGTCGCCGTGTTTCTCACTCAGCAGAAAAAGATTTTCAGTTAAGAAAAAAAAAAAAGAAAAGAAAAAAAACCTCAGCAGCCCCAGTGGCCTCCTTCAGAGAATAAAGATATATTAACTTCGGTTTTAATAAAAACATAATATTAACTAATTTACTGTGAAGAGCTTCAACTGCAAACCATAGCAATTTACCAGTGAAAAATCAGAAGAGGCCTGAGAGTTGGAGGGAACCTGCAGTCATTAGCTGCAGATTAAACATGAATTAAATTACTTCTGTTGGTGTCAATCCATCTATTGTGAGGACTGTGCCTTTCCAGCCTTCCTCTGCTGAAGGGAAGAAAGGGAAACTTCAGCCGGATTTGATGCATCGTTGTGGTGGAGATAGGGCGAGAAGAAGGAACGGGGGGTGCTTGTGCAGCATGTGGATACTCTGCAAAGTGTTGGGTTGCAAAGTTGGTTTTCTGTGGTGTTTCCCCCCCCCGCCCCCCCCCCCCCAGTATTGCTTGTAAAAGTGATGTTGCTATCTTGGGATCCCAGATTATCCATCGTGGCCATGTATCTCTGGGATGTGTCTGCTTGTGCAATATGGGAAAGGTTGCCAGCAGTAAGGTGGGGGTAGTGCTGTATCCCCATGCTGGGTAGCTGAGGCATCTGCTTCAGCTGGGCTTCCAGAGTCAGATGAAGATCAGTTGAGGAACAGTGCTGGGATCAGGCCCAGCGAAGGCTTGTATGTTTATGTCTTGTTCTGTTCATTTTTTGCTGGTGCGAGGCAGTGCGAGTCATGCAGGTACCTTAGTGGTGTGTCAGTCAGTGGCTGGCTGTGGTTGCTCAAGTCTCCACTCATCGGAGTCCTTGTAACAGGGGAGGCTTGGATTCAGCATCCATCTCACTCAGATCTAGGGCTTTCCTGCTCCCTCCAGGGTGCTTTCCCCTAATTGGACAGTCTTGCTTGAAGTGTCAATAGCCTGCAAACATCTAGAAGGCCATCCCAAACTGGGTGAAAAATAAGCAAACATGAAATCCTAATGACATGGCATATGACTCGTTCTTACAAGCCTTCACACTCAAAGAGCTGCGGGGTAATAACTATCCAAACAAAGTGGAGGACGTGCTAAGGCGATGGCTGTCTGAGCTATCAAGCCTCATTGCTTGAAAGAAACACATAATCCCTTTTAATCTCATTCCTTACATTCTGGGCAGCTGTAAGGCTGGGTTTCAGTAAAACTGATTTTCTAGTCGATGAGTAGAATTGCAAAGGAGCTCTGAAGATATTCACGAGCCGCTTTCGGACGCAGCAGGTTCACTGCAGTGGTGGTGGCATGAGCTGGGGAGAAAGGAAGAGCTAGAGACTGCTGGTTTATCTCCTTGAGGACAGCAGGGGCTGTGTCCAGGTTTACCTCATGAAAGAATTGAATTTCAGGTTATAGTTTTTTTTTAAAAAAGAGGGAAGTGAGTTTTTCATCTTGTGATTAGGCTAAGGGGCCACTTGTGGCCTTCTGGCATGTGGCCAGGTGAAATGGGGTGGGGAGAGGTGAGGTTAACATAACTGCAAGCTGAGTAGTCCCTTCACCTCACCTCAGATCTCAAAATCCTCCACCAGGTTTTGTAATGCTCTCTGCTGTCTCTGTAGCTTTTGGAGTGGTCTGCTGAGGGCATATCTCCGATCTAGAGGATAGGACTCTAGATGTATAATTTTAGCATGGTAAGGAATAAGGCTCTTTCTCTGGTAAGTGAAAGCTCAAAACCAAAGTCATCCCTGCAATGGTGGCTGCTATGTGGTGCTTGAAATGAAACATGATGGAGGTGCAACCTACAGATGCAAATTCTGATGCCTCTCTGCAGACACTGCGGGATGTACACAGATGTTGTGATGGGTAGTATAGTGTGAATGTGTCTAAAATAACAGTAAATAATAAATCCATCTCTATCTCCCAGCATTTTTTGTAATGCTCCCCGGAGATCTGTTGGATTTTCAGTTCAGCTTCAATCCTAGTCTTTTTTTTTCCTTTTTTTCAGTATTCCACTGTTTGAGAATCCCACTGCTCTGGTGCTGTTCCCAGCTGTTGTAGCTGTTTTTTATCTCAGTGGAATTAATAGATTCTTTGAATACAGTCATCGATTTTTAGCAGAGCCATTCCAGACTTGGATCAGTCTGCAGGATTTAGCCTGAGGTGCTCAGAAGAGCTTGGTAGGTGCATAAAAGGCTTGTGACAAGTCCTTTTCCTGCAGTAGCTTCACCTTGCTCATGCTGTAAATGGCAGTCTGGGTTTTATTTTTGCTCAGATGGCAGAATAAAAAATGGAGTGGGGTGGATTCATTATTGGTGGAACAAATCAAAGTTCATGGGGATGTTATTTCATCCTTTTCATTAAATGTAGGTCAATTACCAACTGAAAATAAATTTGGCAAAAAGGGAGTTGAAGGATTCATTTTGGATAGTGCAATATGTTGGGAAATTCAACATATTGACCTTCCTTTATGGTCTCCAAACTGATTCATTTATTTTAATATGCTATTTGTTAAAGCTCCATCTTCTTGGTCTGTCCCAGTCCAGCCTTTGTTGGGCCCTGCAGATGGGATCAGCACTTTGGCCGTCACTGAGTTCAAGCACAGGCTGACAGCCTGTGCTGAGTAAGGACTGATATTTTGGAGAGGGTTGCATTTGATGAAGCCTTCATCCACTAGCTTGAGTTGTTGAAGGAGTTTTCTTTTTGGTGGGCTTCATACCCTGTGAGCCAAAGGTGAAATGCCGTTAGAAGTGGCCTGAGGGGAGAGTGGTCGCATTTGGTCAGCGGTGGGGTGGATGTTTCAGAGGGATAGCAGCACTGATCCACACTGGGACATGTCATCTTTTGGCTACCCATCCCAGCTCCACACCTTTAGTTCTGCTTTGGCCTCCAGGTCACTGTAAAGGATAACTCCATTGGATAACTCCATCTTGGGAGTCAGCTTGGCAGTGGCTGCTGTACCTTCAGGTGGACCAAAGTCTGGGATGTGTACATCACAGCCGCAGAAGATTGTTTTAACAAGTCTCCTGTTCTGTTTTCATGGATGGGGGAAAAGAGGGACGGTTCCCCCCCCCCCCCCCCATTGTAAGATATTCCAGGAGACGTCACTGCCAAGGCTGGATAAGGAGAACAATACAGGGATAATGGCACTTCTCTCCCCCCTCAGCACCTCCCTCCCTTTCTTTCTTCTCTTCCCCCTTTGTCTCATCTTTCTGAGTTAAGAGGATTTTTTTTAGGCACAGTAATGAGCTGTCTCTTTGAACTTGGAATATGTATGCTGCAAAAAAGCCCCTGGACCGTCCTTACTTAATATGCCCAAATATGATTAGTGTCAGACTGTGAAATATCACTCCCTTATCTCTGGGAGCCAGCAGACAGGAACATTTCTAGGGATCAGGGTCTTTTTATTTTTTTGGCAAACTACAGACTTTGAGAACGAGATGGCTTGTGTGCATGGTCGTCTTATTGGTGCGATTCTCCTAAGCCTGCAGAGAATCTCTCCTTTTCTCTCTTCCTCTTTCTCCCTCTCTGCTCTCACTCATTCATTCATAGCTTCATCCCTCATCGTCTGGCTTGACATTAATTCATGATCAAGGGACATCATTTTCAAAATGGCAGACAACTTTAAGTTTTCTTCTCAGCCATGTCACCGTCTCTCCTGTAGCTGAGAAGCAGCCTCTTACTCCATCTTTGAGTTAGACTTGAAGAGGTGCCTCAAAAAGGATGCCCTAGTTGAGGGAACTAATTATTTAGGCCATCACACAGCCCACGTTGTTGTCATCTATCTACTGAGCAATGCTGCTTTGGCATTTAAAAAAAAAAAAAAAAAAAAGCCCACCCCAATTTAGTTACGTATTAAGGGTCTTGCATGTCAGCAACTGCAAACTATGGATAAAGGATTTGTATCTCCTGTAATTTCATGCATCTGTTCAGTGGTTCAGTTGAGCAGAAAGGAGAGGAGGAAGGGAAATTAGTATTAGAATATATTTCCATCCTCACATCTTAGCTGGCTGCCAAAGAAACTCCTCCCCCTCCTCCCAATTCCCAACTGGGAAGAATAATAGGAGAAACTCATTACAAATGTATCACTTTGGCGCCTTGAAATGCTTTTGTTTCTGGACCTCTTTGATCTTCAGATGGGCTAAGGATAAGGATTGAGATGGCTATTTAACGTCTCCAGTCCAGATATGGAACTCATGACGTGTGGAAGGGAGTTCTTCTGAAATCAGAGTCTGGATTTTGAGCTCATTCAAATTAAGCATATTTGAATTGCAAGCTCTGATTGTGATCTGTTGCTGCTTGCGACTTGGAAATGTTTAGAATTTAATGTATGCTGAGTTTAATGCTCTTACATGCACCATTGGCCTCTACTGGAGAGGATTAGAGCGCCTCAGCCTTGAGTCCTAAATCTTAATTCTGCTATGAAAGAGTCTTCAATTGAACTAAAACCGTACAGCACTGGGCTTTAAGCTGCAGGAATGCTGATCCCGTGGCCACCGCACAGTTCCAGTCCTGTCTGATTCTGTGCTGACCCAAAAGTTTTATGCAATCATGTAAAACATGCAATTTGCATCAGTCCTTGCTATTTTAGATGAAATCATGAAACAGCAAATACCAGCCCAAATGGACCCGTTATCTTTGAAACAGTTCAAAGTGTTTAGGTGAATTTCCTAGTCATAGCCCAAACTGAAAGACAAAATACTGAGATTATTGCGAGAGGGGTCATGTGGAGACTTCAGCTCAAAGACTGAGCTGAATGCTAAAACTCAAGAGCAGTGCTGGCATCAGAAGTTTGGTGAAATTGCCTGCCTTTGCACACCTGAATGTCTCTCCAAGCAAGGGCTGATGATCAGGACTTCAGGAAGGACTTGGCCCACCTCAGAGTCTGCAGGTGAGCTCTTGGAAGAACCAGGGAAAATGTGACCTATAAAAGAAGAGAGAAGAAATTTTGGTGCTTTAATTGAGAAAGGAGAAGATAGAGGAACAGAATTCATAGGTGCAAAAGGCTGTTGTAAAGAGGTTTGGGAAGACTTCTTAATCTGGTTGTCCTAGGCTTGTATTGCAGGAGGGGAGATGCAGGTGACATGTTAGGAAGGGGCTGTCCAGCCATGAAAGTAGCAAATGTTGGGAGTCTTTTGCCTAAAAGAGGCAGGCAATCCCTGAGGGTTTTTAACAGTTGCTTGGGCCAAAGCTAGCAGAGTAGACAAAGGCACAGTTGGTCCTGCTTTGGGGTACATGAGGAGACTGGATGGCCTTATGAGATCCCTTTCAGCCCTATTCTTCTGTGGCCTTCTGCAGCTATTTAGAAATGGTGTTTTTATTCTTGGTTCACATAATGTGTCTTAAACCAGCTTAGATCCATCACAGCAAACTACCCTAGGTTGGAGGGAATGCCTTACACCGTTCTGTTCTCTTCTTTTGGGATCACTTATCAGCCCACTTTATTCATAGTGGGCTTCTTGTTTGACGTATTCACTGATAACCAAGATGATGTTTTCTTGCCTGGAAAATAGTGACTTTGAGGTTAGGGTCTCTAAATGTGTTCAGCATTTGCCAGCCCTTTTCCTGTTGAAGCCTGTGGCAATAATCCTCTTGATCACAGTGGGAGCAGAATTCATGGGAAGAGAAAATACAGGCAAAGGTTCGGAAATCCTGCTCCGAGCGTTTTGTGACTTGGACGACAGAGGAAACATGATATAATCCAGTGTCAAAGGCACTCAAACCTTTCATGAAGAACTTTTTTTTTTAAGTAAAAGTAACCTTTTAAATAGATTAACATTTTTGAAATGAAAATTTGATTAGCGTGAAAATACGGGGAACTGAATCACGTCACTCAAGGTGCAAGAACAAAACTCGGTATGTTGTCTTTAGTTGTCGGAGGGGAAGAACCTGACCAAAATTAATGTATTTTGAAATATGGCATACATTTCCTGTTAGCTTTCTTGCCCTCACCAGGAAAAGGGGCTTTCAGTAGAGAGCAGAAAGAGCACGACCAGAAAATGGAGACTTTATGCCGCAGGGCCATCATTCTTGTGCTGGATGACTCTTGCTGTGCTGGTGATCTTGCATCTTCGCCAGCCTCAGGCAGGAGCTGCCCGCCTGGCCCGCTCTGGCTGGTTTCTGGGCCAGTGGGTGGATAAAATTATAAAAATTGAAAGATCTTGCTGTCCTGTGTCTCAGCTGATGTACAGGAGATCTTTGTGGTCTTTTCCTCCTTGCCTGTTATTGCAAAGAGCCTCCTCTACCGAAGCCAAACTCTTATTGCAGAAAGCATCCCAAAAATCAGATCAACAAACAGTTTTGGTAAATTGTGTGGCAGCTCAAGAGCCATTCCTGCGAAGAGGCACAGTTGGAAAGAGTGCCACAATTAAAGCTGGCTCCGTCAGAAATGCTGTTGTAGAGAAAAAGAGCTTTTCCTTGAATCCTGCAAATAATTCACTGCAAGTTTCCAAAAACTGCTCTGAAAATGAAAAATATCACTTTGTAGCAGCATTTTCCAATTAATATAGGTGTTTTGGTTCATTTTGGATCTATTTTCTTTTATTTTTTTAATACAAAATCTTAAAAATGAAGTGTTTTGGATATTTGTTTCTTGAAAAATGTTAGCTTTGTTTCAATTAAGTTTTTTAAAATTTGGATATTTTTTGCAGAATGGAAAATACTTTTTCTAGCTTTGCTTGGTTGAGATTACCACACTGTAGCTTGTGTTTATTAAAGGAGAATTTATTTTTATTTTGAGTTCAGATTATTCCAGAAATTTGAATTGCAGGTTAGCCAGAGTATGAAGAAATGAGCATATTTTCAAAAGGTTTAATTCTAGTCACCAAATTTGCTCTGCTTGAGGGGGTCCCTTTTTTTTTTTTTTTAACCCCTGTAGTAAAACTTTCTATGGAAATTTTGAGAGAGTTTTACCTCTCCCTGTCTGATTTAAGAATCCAAAAATGCTAGTTATGAGTTCAAGCGCTTGGATTTGTGGCTGCAATTATTTCTTGTATGTATACTTTACTCTTTGATTTTTTTTGGCTCTCAAAATACAGACTGGATTAACATACTTGGTGAGATTTCTGTAATCCTCCACTTCTGTTTGAGTTCAGCAGAGTCCTGCCTGTGTCGGTCGTGCTCCTGTTCAAGGATGCCGAAAGGCAATAGCTCTCCCGCGTGCGTGCTTAATTCTGCGGTCCTGTTCTCCCTTCCAGCCTGACTTTTGTTCACGTTAAGAAAGGTTTCCGCTGTTGCCCGCTGGCGGTTTTGATTCCTCTCTCGGCTTCTCGGCAGCCTCCTGCGCAGCCTTACGACTGCAACGAACTGCGTTGGGCCTCAGCCGGGGCTTTGCGGCCAAAGGACTTTGCGCTGGGACTTTTTTTGCCTTTTGAGCGCTGCCTGCGATCGTGGGATTTAGATGGCAGACTGGGTCAGCGCTTCCAGGTCCCCGGCGGGGGTGTCGAGTCCTGTGCCCAGAGCACCTTCTGCAGATGGGTACGCGTGATTCGCTCTCGGCACCCCCATGTTTCCTTTTATACCCAGCGTTCCCAGAATTCAGGGAGGCTCGTCCTCTTCATTCCTTTGCCAGAGGGGATGCAAACCCATGTCTGGCCACATCTGAGGGAAGCCCTGATTGCTACATGTCAAGCTACTTAGCTGCCTGCGCTGGAGCCAAGTTTTTCTGAAAATCTGGAAAGTCTTATTTGCATTTTTTAGTTTAGATTCTTTCCAAAGAAAGAGAGGTATGTACCCAAGGGTGCAGGAAGATGTCCTTGCGGTAATTTACACCAAAAATGTGAAGCATTGTGTTTAAGTGCTAAGTAGATAGTCTTATCTTCCAGTTAGAATAGCTATGGCAGTGCAAAGTGTTACAGTGCTTTTATTAAAAAAATAAAAAAAATTATTTGGGATCATAGAAATGTTTCTTACTGAACACAAACTTGTATGAGGTATGGAAAGGGTTTCAGAGTGAAAGTTTTCTGTGCAGCCCAATGGGAAGAGACAAAATCCTCTGGTTGCCAGTGTCTAGTACAGGACTTGGGAATCTTTGCTTTGCCAGTGGATGGACTGGTCCCACGTGGGCAGCAATTGGGATCTTACATGGAGGAAATACTATGTGCTATAGTACCTGAGCTGTTTTCTGACAGCAGAAACGATTTAAAACTGCACCGCGCTACGCGCCTGCCAGCCCCAGCTGTCCCCCTGCACTAACTGCTCCCTTCGTACCCTGCTAAATTCCTGCCTCAATCTTGAGCGGATTTACCAAAAAGTTTGAGTGCGATTCACACTGGGGGGCTCCTGCCCGTTGCCCGTCTCGCACGGGAATTGCGAGCGCTCTGAATCCGCCCCAGTTTTAGAACAAACTTGCTTTTTGCTTTGGTGTATTTCTGGACTTCCTTGTTTTCAAGGAAGACAAATATCAAGATGCTGTTAAGTGTTTTGGCTTGTACGATGTACAGTTCTGCTTCAGTTCTGCTGGAGCCAGGATCCCCCCAGCGCGGACGAGCCCGCTTTGGTGGCCCCTGGGCCATTGCACCTGCTCACGTCTGGGTCCGGACTTACTTCAGCCGCTGGAATAAGACTGCCTGGCATCAGAGTTTGCATTAAAATAGTGGATGCTGATAAGTGTGCTTTAGATCTTGAATGTTGTTTGTCTCTGTAGTTGTTTCAAACGTAGGAAAATGACTCTTAACCAATTAACTCTTAACCAATTATGAGCAAGTTCTCACAGCCTTTTCCAGCCCTTCCCGACACTGTCAAATTTTGGATTTTGATAGTTAGTTTGCCATCAACGCTTAGCAGCGTGCTTGCGTTGGAAATCCTCTGTGCTCTACCAGAGCATTAGATTTCCATATACCAGGGAGTTTTGGGATGAGCGGTATACCTCACTGTGGCCAAATTGAGAAGGTTGTGGTTTAACCCTTCGGGTGTGCTAGGATATCCCCTCTGCCTGGCTATGAAAGGACAAGTAGCTACAGGACCAGACAGAAACGATGCCACTGCAAAGACTTGATACCAAAACCTGTTGGAAGAGCCACAGAGTGCTTATACTTAACACTGTTTCTAATCTGTTCTCTCTTTCTCTGCTTGTTAATTCAGAAATACCCAACCGAAGGCCTTTTTATAGCTTATGGGCAGGTGGCTAGCTTAAATCCACCTCATTACTTTTAATGAATAAGACTTTTTCACTTTTCTGGACAGGTGGCTAGTGCTAGAGTCTATAGCCTGACTTTGAGGCCAGGAATGTGCCCTGGCCGTGTGTCAAACCAACAACCTTTTTATGCCGAAAGCGTCTAAATTCACCATTGCAGCATTTCAATAGGTGAGGAAAACAAAGTCACAAAATACTGGTCTTGAAAAAGCAAGTGATGTGTAATGGATGATTAGCATTTGTCGCATGTAGCATGCATGTTTCCAATTTGTTTGGAATGTGCTTGTAGGATTGGGTTTTCTTGGTTGTTTAATCAGATGTTGAAAATTTAAAAAAAAAAAAAAAAGGCTACTGTGGTTCCTCTGTAATGTCCTTTTCCTTAAGAAGACCCCAGAAATGCAGAGATTTCAAAATACCATAACTGCAGAGGTCACTTAGCTTTTTAGCACTTCAAAACAGTTCAATTAATTACTCTGCTGTTTTACTAGCTTTCTGCTCTTGAAGAAATGTTATGATGCAGGCCAATATACAGGCCATGATATTCTAGCACTTCCAAGCTGACTGTTTAAATTACAGTGAAATCCCAGTACAGCCTCTCTGGCAAGTCCTCTGTAGCCTTCAGTGTCCAGAGTTCCTAAAAACATGCAACAAAAGATAATTAGGAGATCTGAGGAAATAAATGAAATGCAGACACGGGATTGTGAGGTGTTAGTGGAGGAATTTCTTCCATCAGATATTGTAGTACTTGATTCTAGTTAACTTGAATGTAAGTTGTGGCCTGCCGTTAAGCCTGTCCCATATAGATACAGCCTAGAGAAATTTGTATGCACAAAGAATAAAGGACTTTGAAAACCCGTGTGATGCTTTCTTATTTCCTTATCCAGTAACGAACTGTCAGGATCTCTGAGATACGTTGGAAGGTACCTTAGTATTTGGGGAGCAGCACGTCATCCTTTTCTTGCTATGAAGGCCCACTTGTATGAGCCTGGAGTAAGATTGGCATGAAACTCCATTGGTGTGAACCTGAATTCTGCCTTTTACGACGTTCAAAAAATGTTGCTAGCTCTGCTCTTTCATTGCCTTTGGCCTTCCTGGGTTTGACCATACTGGAAATTAAAATGCCAAATTGCTGCAATAAAACTAAGCCCCCTCTTGATACTTCCAAGCAGAACAGGAACTTCCAGAAATCTCATGAGAAGGGTTTAACTCCTGAGATTTGTAGCCCTGTTATGCCGGAATAAGGAGGTTGGAGAAAGTTCAGAGAAACACTCGCGCTTTTGAGCACTTCATCACACTGAGCCTTGTCTGGTTATACACCGTTCGTCATCAGAGGCTCAGCATGTCTTCTCCACAAATGAGCGCTGTTCAGCCCCCCTTCTCCATCCTATGCTGTCTTCTCTGAGTCCTGTTTCCTTTTAATTGCCTCTGAAGAAAAGTTACTTGCCGGCATAATTTTCTCTTGGAATGATGTTACGGCTTCTAAACCAAGCCTGGGTCAGCAGTATCACATGGATAAGAGACTCTTTCCATCTCATGTGATACCGTTTTAGTAGAAGATTAAGCTTTTAACCCTGCAAAAAAGCAGCTTTTCCTCTTCTCCCTCCCTCTCTTGTTATCGCTCCTGTGTGCGCTCTCCTTTTTTTTCCCCTCTCTTTCTCAGGCCCCATCATTTAGATACGACATCAATTCTCTCTGCTGGTCTGGTGAACAATCCATCCTGAGACTTGATCTGGGGACTTAATTAAGTGTGAAATTGAAGGGAGGATCGGCACGAGAAATGGACGGGGTCCTGCGAGGCAGAAATTTTATCAGTCGCTAAAAAGCAAGGTACAGATGGATATTCTCCAAGATGCCAGGAAGTTATCGACTGTTATTGCTCAACACCATGATGATGAAAGATAGGCACCTAGGAAGCATTGTCAGGGGCTGGTTATTTTGCTGTGGGCCTCTTGCGTTTAAGTGAATACCACTGCTTGGCCTCATGCTTGAGTGGACGCAACCATCTACCTGTGCCTTCAGATTTCTCGCTTCTCCTATGCGAGCCTTCACAAGGCAGGAATCATCCCCAGAAATGAATGCTGTGCTCAGTTTGAGCTAGCGCTGGACAAAGCCAGTGCTTTTGTGACACACTTGTGCTGCGATAGTTTGAGGTACTTAGCCCCCAGGGCCTTCAGCTCTACTCTACTTTGTCTTAGTGTCTGTCCTGAGGTTGCTCTGCTGGGAAGGGCTCCTCCCTGTCTCTTGGCTGCTCTAGGCTAACCCCCTAGAGCAGAGTTTAGTGTGGATTCAGACTGGAAGTGAGGGATTCAAAGTAGGGTTGTAGCTCACTTGCACCCATGGATGTTTAAACCCTAGAGCTGCAGGGTAGCTCTCTGGCTTCAGGGTTTTCTCTGGGGAAACTTGTTGTGAAAATTAATTGTAGTTGGGTTTTGGCCTGAATTATGCTCTGGCTTCAGAGCCTGGGCACTTTTGCTTGTGTGTGTTGGCGGACACCTTGATGCTTGGGGTTGGCCATGGCAAATATATAGTTTCTGGAGCCTTTCAGACCTCAGAAGCTGGGCAGGGGTTGAAGATGCTGGTGCGGAGCAGCATGAGCATTATTGCTATTCCCACGTGGGGGAATGTGAGGCCATATTGCAGACCCAGGGGTACAGGAGCCCGTCTGCCAGTTGGGGCTGTGCACGGGTGCCGACGGGGGTGTTGGGAGTAACATTGCTGTGTTGCGCAATGCGGTCGCTCAGCAGGGCTGGTTGACCAGCACTGCTATATGGTTGCTGGGACCTGGGTTAGCTCGGTCAGGCCCACCTGGGAAGTGGTGGGATAGAGAGGTCCCAGAGCCCCTGTGGTTGTGCGGGGCATTCTGCTCCGTACGGGCAATCTGCTCCTCCTCCGATGCTGCTGCTGGAGGTCCTGTTTCTGCCACGTGAGCGGGGGGCTGCTCTCCTCCCACTTTTCAGCACTGAGGGCTCATTTGGTCGGCGGTGAGTTTAAGCAGCAGGAGAGCGTCAAATGTTTCCACCCGGCGGGGAGGCCACTTGAACGTGCTTAGCCTGGAGCCAGCAACTTAATCATGTCAAGGCGGGCTCCCTCCCTGCCAGCGTGGTGACCTCTGGGGCGCACAGGCCAAACGTGGATGCTTCCAGCCCTGGGAAAGGCGGTTTCACCGGGGGCCACGGCAGTGATGGCTGCGCATCCCCTTCGCGCTGCCTCCTGCTGAAAGCAGAGCAAGGTGACGTACAGTCATCCGATGCCTTTTAAGATAATAGCATTCAAAGGTACCTGCTACCCACTAGAGAGAGAAAAGGGCATCCATCCTCACGGACCTCTGTTTGCTCTCGCCTGGCTTTCCTCTTCCTTCGTCCTCTCCTGGAGGCACGAGAGGGATGCACGGACTCAGTGCGCAGCAAAGCGGTGCAGGTGCCGGGCTCGAGGAGCGGGACTGAGCGCGCACAGTGTGGCCGGCTGTTGCTGGACGGCGTGGAGCCCGCGAAGGTCCTTCTCGGAGCAAACCGTCTTCCTCCTCTTGCCACCTGCTGAAGGGGCCGGCAACCAAGGGGAGTCAAGCATAAACAAGGCGAATGGCCGAGCCCCTGGGGCGACAGCAGGATCGCCGAGATCGGGCGTTTAGTCTTGAACGGAGGCCAAGGTTAATATTTGGCCGAGACTCTCAGTGGAGTGCGGAAAGCCAAGTGACAATAGCACTGAATCAGCAGGTCCCCCGCTGGTCACGGGGAAACTTAATCAGCCTCTCCGGTTTCCCCATGCGCTGGGCTTGCAGGAGCCCCGAGCTCAATGAAAGCTGTTGGATTTACAGTTGCAGCCCCACCGCAGGGTATTTTCTGCTGCGCCTGCACGGTTTTGCTTTAGCTCGTGGGCAGGCAGCGCATCGGGCACGTGGCGGGGAGAAACTGCTGCTCACTGGGGTGCTGTGATTGCTGCTCAACGCTCCCAGGACGCCGAAGCCTTTTTAAGGTGGAAATCTCGGGCAGGCCCCCCCGTAGACCCAGCTCAGGTTCGCGGTAGCGGGTCTGAGTCTTGGGCACGAGTGCCTTTGTGCCAACTGAAAAGCGGAGGAAGAGTATTAAGCAGAGTCAGCGCAATCTGGTGCTTGGGTATTTTATACCACCTGAGGAGCTGGCCTCAGGCGCTGACCATAATTGCCTGCTGAGATGACGCAGCACTAAATATTAAGACTCAATTTAATGTCATATTTATGCACAATAGAAGCTGACAAAGCCTCACTTGACTAAATTGCTTTTTCTTATGAGCTCTCTAGAAACGTCATAGTCTATCTACACTCCTCAGCAAAGATTTAGCAACAGATGCTGCAGCCATGTCTAACGTTAGCAAGCTTTCATTAGCTATATATAGCATGCTCCTCTCGTTTCAGTGCACCGTGATGCTTGCTCACAGATAGTTACTTTAAATTCAGGAGTGTTTTGTGATGCCTTTATTTGTAGTTGTTCTCTTACTTACTAATCTGAAATATTCAATGTGATTTCCTCACCCTTAGTGTGAATTAGTGAGGTAGTGTTGTATTAATCTCCTCTGGGCTGGATTCCAGTGTTCTTATTTGCACCCGCTAGCATCTGACTCCAAATGTGGCTTCCACAGGACCATTTGTGGATTAAGATACTGTTCCGCATAAGCATTCCATAATCCAGCTTTAATTGTGTTTTTATAGTGACTGTAACAAAAGACTTAGCTGTAATGGGTAACTACAGACCTTTGAGTTTGCCCTGAATAATAGGAAAAGCTTTGCAATGAATCTCGAAGAAAAGATTATTAGAGACACAGGGGCAAGGAAAGTGGGATGGGATGCAACTTCCATTTAGATGCATTGGATTGGTTAAATATGATACCGTTGTAAGCTCCCTGCGCTTTTCTAGATAGAGGAAAGTTGGTAGATCTTATCCGTGATTATCAAAATGTTTGTTTTTGTGCCATATGGGAAATTCTTAGTCTGGCTATAGAAAATAGGGATGAAGACAAGATTTTTTAAGCATGTCTAAAGGGAACTGAGTGAAGGACACGTGACAGATTTTGCCGATAGGGGAGATGTCAGGACAAAAGGACGTTGTGAGGTGGAGTCCTCCAAGGTGGGTGTTATGCCCAATTTTCTTAGCTATTCTAATAGTGAACTTGTTGCAGAGAGTAGGCATGTGCTGATGGCACACTGTTGGGATGCATCAACAGAAAGGAGAACTGGAGGACTGGAGCAGTAGAAGTGGTTTGATGTTGAAGTGTGAAACGATGAAATTACGGATTAAGATTAGGAATTTTTCTATAAGTAGGAGACTCGCTAGCTGTCAATGACGTAAGGACCTGTCTGTGCAGGTCAGTCACAGATGACTTCAAGGCAATAATATAGCCTAAAATATAACATGCAGGGTATAACCAGCAGAGATGAAGAAGCTATAGTACAAAGTGGCCAGGAGATCAGGGAATTGTATGTACAGTTCTACTCGCAAACATTCAAAAAGGATAAATGTGAAGTGGAACTTTTGCAGAGAAAACTCAATGCTGGAAAAGATTCGGAACAGGATTATCATGTGGTACCTGCACGGCAAGGGCTTGCATTGTATGATGCCAGAAATTTTCTTGTGTTTTGACCCAAACAGGTCGAAGGAGGAGATTCTTCTCCTCTACGCAGCACTGGTGAGACCACATCTGGAGTCCTGTGTCCAGTGTTGGGCTCCCCAGTGCAAGAAAGCCATTGGCCTGCTGCAGCAAGTCCAGCAAAGGGCCACAAAGATGCTTAAGGGCTTGAAGCATCTCTTGTACGAGATCGCTTCCAACCTCAACTATTCTGTGATTCTGCGACCCCAACTTTGTGCTGTGCCTGTTTTAGTTTGTCCATCTTGTAAACGTCCCACTCTGTATCTTCCCCGACATTTTGGGATGAGGGCTGTGTGTACTGTGTATTACATTTGCTTTTGAGGCTAAAAAGGGAAATGTTACGACTTGATAACATGGGGAGAGGAATGGATACGTTTTAAATTTGATAACTATCCCCGATGAAGTTTCTTGCAACTTCCACTGAAGCATCTGGATGTGGTTGTAGCAGGCGGGTAACTGGACAAGGTGGGCTGCTGATTTATCTGGTTGCCTTTTCTTGTGTTTGGTGTGCCAGCTGATCGAAAGGTGTTGGAAATACAGACCAGAAATAAGAAAAAGAGGTGGAAACTGGAAAAAGGCACTGAACTCTTGCAAAATGATAATCCAAGGCACACATACAAGGGGAAGATGGTTGGAAGGAGGCAGTGTTGGGAAAGTCTCGAACAGCTCAGTTAGGAATCTGTAAGCAGCTGCTGACTTCTCTGGTGGCATTTTTGTTGTTTTTTTATTATTTTAGGGGGAAAAAAGTGCATTTTTGGACTGCCTCTGCATCTAGCACACTACAAACCAAGCAGATGACAGTTCCTTTCCCTGCAGAAATGAAAGGGAGCGTTTATCCCGATTCTTCCCTTTGGGAACAGGGAGGTGGTAGGAACAAGAACGAATGTAAAATGGTGAAAGACGGGGAGGGTTGGCTCTTGCAGACAGAGCAGAATGACAGCATCAAACTGTGCTGGTGACGGAGCTCCCTGGGGCAGGAGGGATGTGATTTGGTTGGGAAACCTGCAGGTGAGGAGGGAATACTGTTACACAGCCACTTAGGGGCTGAGAGAAGGGGAGAGGTAGACCTCAAGGCCATCAAGTCAGCTTTAACCTTGTTAGTAATAGAATAAAGGGTAGATGAGGTGCCATGCTGTAAATAAAGTTCGCTGTCCCTGCTCGAATGTTGCAGTCTGCCCCATCAGAGCAGAGGAGTAATGTCTGAGGCATGGCTGGAACGAGCAGAGCTGGAGATGAGCCAGTGAGAGCCGTCCTGCCCCGGCCCGGAGGTTGCCGTGAAGTTAACTTCACTTTGAACTTAGCAGTGGTTTTGCCATTATGTTTGTGGGAGGAAGGACCAAACTCCTGGCGTGTCTTTTCCACTTCAGTTTTCTTCATCCCTGTACCAAACTAACAGATCCCTCGTGCTTTTTGGAAGCTTGACAACGTCACACCTCATCCTCTGTTTCCCAAGCAGCTTGAAGCAGTTCTGTGTGTGTTAACGTGGTTGTGTTCCCCATTCGACCAAAATAAGAAACATGGAGGGAATCCAGAGGGAATCAGAGAGTCTGATCTCCTCAAGATGCCTGGTGCCAGGAGTCTCATGTACTTTCACAGAGCTTCGACTACTGGGGAGGCTGTCTGGTTAGAGGCTTCAGCATTCACGGGCTTGTTGGCGTGATCTGTGGCAAGCAACTGTAAAGGAGTTCTCCTGCTGGGGGTTCTCCTCCCCTTGGGTTCAGCAGGAGGCTAGGCATGGAGTGGGCTCCAGTCTGGCCAGTTCAGAGCAAGTTTGGCGCAAGGTTATGCCTGCATGCAAATAGCGCGTTGGAATATCTGGCAGAGCCCGGCTTGCCACCAGCCTCTGGGCTCGGTTGTTCACTTTTTGCAGGTCTTGGAAGTCAGTGGACTAGCCCGAAGTGGTTGTCAGGTGCTTCCTGGTCACAAGGGCTCTCTTACATTCACTTTGCCTGTGTGTCAGTGGCCACAGGGAGGAATGAGCATGTCGGGGTTTAAACCTGTGTTTGCACAGTGGTGTACTTAGCAAGTAAACCTCTGCTTAGTGTTAAGTCTCTATTCTGCTCCCATTTAGAAGGGGAAAATCCAGAGAAAGGCAACGGCAATCAGTGAAATTTTAAAGGGGTAAAAAAGGCAACGTCTCGCCTTCTGAGAGTAGTTTCTGCTTCTCACCCCAATGGATTGGGCAGAGGTTATTAGCACGTCATCTGAACTTTTTCTTGTAAAAATAAGTGGATTTTGATCAAAAACATTTAACATGTATCAGCGTTAGGGATTTTTTTTTAATTACCAATCTAAGAGAAGAGGTTAAGTCCTACTAAGGTGTGAGTTTGGTGACTCTAGCCAAGACAGCGAAAGCTTTGCTGTTCAAAGAGCCAAGTTAAACAAGACACAATTAGGACTAACGTGCCCCCCACGGCTCCCAGAGGCGGGTTTATGGATCCTAAGGGGCCAGAACTGGACCTTGCTGTGTCTTGTTTGCCTTGGCTACATAACACAGCAAACCTATTTGCCTCTTTCTTGGCTTCCTAGGCACAAATCATACCTGCAGGAGGCTCATACACAGAGTTTGTCATTTTTTTCCTTTCTCCTCCTCTCCATCTATGTTGTTCAGTTCTGACAAAGCGCAATGTAATCCTGATGCCACAATGCTGGCCTTTCCAAGGAAGGAAGAGGGCTTTGTGACTGCATTGTAACCACGCGGGCTCAGGTTATTGTGTGATGAGAGCCTTCTACAAGTGACTCTTTCCCTTAGGGTTTGCTCATGCTTTGTGTATCTTTTGCGGTTGGCAGTCTTTCTTAGCTCTGGTTAGAAATTGAGATGTGTGTAGAAGTGCTGGTGCATAGGTGGTGTATCAGGAGTCTTTTCTAGCTTCCTTCAGATATTTGATCTTGGCAAACACTGGAGACGGAGCAGTGGCTTAGTCCAGATAGACTATTGCCGTGATATGGAAATGCAGCTCTAACCTGTTTGATACTACAGATCCCACTCTCTACCTGATCTCAGAGGAATTTGAGTTCATTACAGCCTCACCTGAAAAGTTTTAAATCAAGTGCTGTCGCTGGTGTTTAAATTCTGGAAGTTTTCTTTCTCAATCAGAAGCTCCATCTGAAACATGTCCCTGTAGATGCTTGTTTTTCAAGGCTTATCAGGACACATTTCATGCACAGACTCATTTGGGGTTTTGTGGAAGAGGCTAATATCGCTTTGAAGCCCTTTTATTCTGTACGAACATCACCATGAACAAAGACACTTCCGAGCCACTACAGGAGAGGAAGGTAGGCAGGAAGAAGCTTTCTGACGTACTGGTCAGGCTAAGCACGGGCTGGAAGGACAGGTAATACTTTATTTGTCCAGCTGACCTAGCTGGAAAGAACAGATAAGCTTTCATGCATGCAAGCCCTCCTGCAGAGTGTTTGCTTGCCTTGCTTGTATCTTTAGGCTGTATGGTTGCAACCACACTATATTAAGAAGATGATACCCGTCCTATAAAGCTAGTGGCGCGAGACCACAAAGATCACTTAACACCAACCCACCATGGTTGTTCCAGTTTTGGAAAGGACTCGAGAGGGTGACGAGCTGTGGGCTGAATAACTGGGAGGTCCAACTCACAGCCAGCATTCAGACTACCTGACACCAGCCTCGTTTTTAGGAGTTTTGAGTGCGAGCCCTGTATTAGCACTTTTTGCTCTTCAGCATCTGGATGCTCTTCATCTGGACCGTGTCAGTAATCATTTGTCTCTGCTTCAGTACTCACCTGAAGCCATCTGCTCCCAGGGGAGTGTGGGCCACGTGAGGACCTTGGGGAAGCTCCGGAGGGGTTGGGCGTCAGCGTGGATGAGACCCTGCGAATGAGGACTGATGTGCATTTGGGGAGAGACTGGGACAAGGGCTCCTAACATGGCCAATAAACTTGCCCACAAATTTAAAAAGCGGTAGAAAGAGGCATTTAATGGCTCGCTAGTGAGGGTGAATGAGAGGGAGGGGTGCTTTTCCAGCTTTCCCGTCATTTGAATGCATGCTGCTGTCCCCAAGGGACTTGCACTGGGTGCCTGGTGCTTTCAAAGCCGCAGACGGGGGGACCATTCTGGAGATGTTATCTCGGCTTACAACCGTTTGCGGGGAAGTGGCTTGTTTCTCACTTTGATGCCACGCAAGGTTTCCTGGAGCCTTGAGCTTAGGGATGTGGCTGAAGTCACAACGCGTTTCCCAGTGTGGCTTTACTGAGTCGCACGGCGGGGGGGTCCTGCTCCCCGCGTTGCTGCGGGGCTGCATGAAGCTTCAGCGGAAGAGGTGGACAGAGTTGTGATCCCGTGGAGATGAGATGATAGAGGGAGGACAGGTTGAACTGACTCGCATGACTGGCTGAACTCATTGTGGCTTCACTGCCTTCAATAAAAACATTGTGAATCTTAATTAAAAGCACAATCGTTTGCATTTATGGAGACATTGTTTTGGGCTGCTTCTTTTGCTGTTAACAGGTCATAAAACATTTAAGAGTTGCTTTTTTTTTGGAGGGGATGCGTTACTAGTTAGATTGTTTTTTTAAAAAAGAGGCTTTATCACGAAAAAGATTGAAGGAAGATGTATTTTTTTGTGGCAGTAAGGACTTGAAGACAAGCACAATACAAGCAAAGAAAGTGGAGCTCTCTTGTGGAGGCTTTGGTCATGGGTGAGAGTTGTGGTACCCCGTGTTTCGAACTCACCCCAGACTGCAGTTTTTCCCTGCTCTCTTTCTCCAGGCCTCTACCAAGCTCTCCTCAGTGTCTTCTCTTTGCGTGCTTGTCCCTAGGTCCCCTCGGACCTTGCAGCTCTGGTCTGCGTGAGTGACCCATGTGCTGTTCCTGCTCGGGCATTGCTGGGGAAGGCGATGCTGCCCAGTGTCGCATGTGCCGGTGCAGGGAGGGCTGGGCTGGGATGCCACTGTCTCAAGGTTTCCATCTCCAGCACCTGAAGAGCAGATGGCTTCAATCTTTTTGGGTTATGAAAACAGGACTTGTAAATGCACATACAGCAGAAGCAACGCTTAGGGGATGGCCTGGTTCTCATTTTCTCTCATATTGGTTTTCCCATGTCAGGTTGCTTCCTTACCTGAGGTGGGGGAGGGTTTGGCTTGTAGTCGCTGTGCAAAGACTTCTCTGATGCCATAAAGTCTGCAAAAGGCATCAGGGAGCAGGTTGCAGAGCTCAGACCTATGTTCTTTTTATAAGCATCACTCTTCAGCTATAACTCACCTATATGTGGATAAAACGTGCTTTCTCTTTGCCTTTCCACAGAAGAAGAGGCAGAAATCTGAAGTCATCCAGGGGTATGCAAGTGGGCTGTTTTTCCAAGGAACACAGAAATTGTTAGGCTGTGTTATGTGCGTGAGAAAATTCAACAAAGATGACAAACTTCCTCTTCTTTCAAGTTATTTTATACAAAATTTGCCCAGTTTTGGTTGGAAATCCCCCTTTCCTTCCATTTTCATTGAAGAATATTTTTGCCGGTTTTGATTCTCCCTTGGAAATGTGAAATTTCTTCACGTAAATGGATAGGAGAAAACACTCCCTTTCATCGGAGGCTGTTCTATCTGCTGAAAAAACATTTTGATAGCCTCCTTCCCCCCCCCCCCCCGTTATCATATCATTAACCACAACGCACAAAACCCTGTTGCTGCGGATGGGTTTCCGGTGGAACGACCTCGCTCGAGGCTGCAGCCTGAATGTGTTGCGACGACATGGCCCCACGATATGATCTTATAACAACCGAATGTTCGCTCAGGGTGAAATTTCGGGGCAGGTGATATTTCCCCCACAACAATACCATCTGCAATTATTTCCCTCCCTCCAGTGTCATGGAAAGGTCTGTCCCAGCGCAAGGCTCTGAGTGGTCTGTTTTCACTTTCAACACTCAGACTTTCACTCGGAGGTGAAAGATCGTTGGAACCGCGTCGTGGTGAAATATCGTAATATCTAATTCCACAGCAGGTTCAGAGAGTGTTTCATAACATTTTTGAACCAGATGTCAGGCTGATCTAAGTGGGAAAATGGGGGCATCTTTAATGTGTCGCCACACTTTATCTTAGAACAAATAAACCTTTAATTCTGAGACGGGAGGTCGGGGCGAGGAGAGCAACCCGAACCCTCATTTTAACGGTCTGGTGACATCAGTCTTCCAGGGAAGTCAAAACATCTGGGGCTGAAGCCCGCAGTCGTTACTCAGGCAAAAATCCCAGCGATCTTCGCAGACGTTTTTGCCTACCTACCAGCAGCTGAGTTGGTATTCATACCTGAAACCTGAGTTGCTTCAGGATTGGGCCCTCTACCTTTTGCCAAGGATCCACTCTCAGTGGGATCAGTGCTAAAACCAAGAAGGACGTGTTATTTTTGCTTGGTTGACACGTTTTTGCGTAGTTAACTCCGGTGGGCAATGCTGGGTAGCAGTCTTGTCCGGAGATGGCCTCCCTGCTGTGGTCTTGATGTTCTGAGTGGATGTACCCGTGGATTTGCAATACCGAGCTATATTTTGGCAGCATTGAATCTTTGCATCTCCAAGAAACGTGCATGCCTGATGCTGGATTTGAGCATAGCCGGAGATGGAGCAGCTGCGCTCTCTGCTTTCTTCCCTGTTGCTCTTTTTGTTTCCTAAGGAAACAAAGGTTACATAGTTGTTGCGCGCTCGTATCTGTTTGCTAGCCCTCTCGAATAGCTTTTGAACCTTAGGGCAATTTTAACCGCATCTGATGGAGGGAGGGAGACCCCAAAGCTAACTCGCCGCAGGAAGGAACGGGATGCGCAATCTGACTTTAATGAGGGTCCGAGAATACGTAGAAGACCGACCTGTAGGAAATCAGACTTTGGTTTTGCTCTCGCAGGACTAGCAGTTCCCTATCTGAAGTGGAGTTTGCTGCCTGCCCTCATCCCCGCTTCGGCCTCACCACCCAAAAATGCGGGCTGTGGGCGCTTTCCCCAGCCACGGTCCCTATTTGAGAGACAGCAGGATTGAGGTCGATTAACCCCCAATCCCTCCCCAGCCCCAAAACGCACTTCGTCCCTGATTAAGCTAATAAAACTGCTGGCTGGAATAAGGCAAATAAAGACTTGAGCCTGGGGCGGAGGCGGCGGCAGCAGCCGCCGGTTAGCTGGGAAGCCTGGCGGTGCCTTGGTAGAGCCAGGGGGGCCTTTCGCTCCTGAACGTCAATTGAAAGCAATTTATCCTAATCGGATTACTGGCTAATTCCGTGCTAGTCTGCATGACGGCAGCCAGGTTTGCGGGGCGAAGGAGGCGGCGTTCACCCCTGGAGCACGGGCCGATGAGCCTCGCGGGGGGGCCGGCTCCCTTTTTATCCACCTATGCGGGGTTGCAATAACGCCAGTGCAAAGCGGTCAAGGACTGGGGAGACGTTATGTGGAGACGTTATGCATGAATAAGTTGGTTGACCTCTGTTTAGCCCCTTTTTTTGAGGCTTATCCTCCTTTTTTGAGTGCCCTCTGGGCTTTGCCGGATTTTCCAGGGTGGCTGTTGGCCTGTCTCCCGGAGGCAGAGCAGGATTTCGCTTGCTCGGGAGCCCGGGATGAATCTCGCAGCTCTGTCCCCCACCTTGCGCCATGCTGCCTCCTCCGTCCACGTCCTCAGGGCAGAGCTGGATTCTGGCTAAGACGAGAGCTAATTTTTCACATCTGGTGGCAAATACGTACTCAAACCTCAGTGTGGACAGGGCATCCTGCAGGTTTTATTCCTGTGAAGTTGAGTGAAATTTAGCTGCTACGCTTCAGTTGGCACTATCTGCTCTGAAATTTTCCAGTGAGCTTGGTGTCCTGTGTTAGCTATTGCATGTGTTAAAAAAACATCTGTTTTCCTGCCGTGGACAGGATCCCTGGCTCATCTCCTCACCTAGGAGCCGAGGATCCTTGTGCAGATGTTTTGTAAGCTGTTGGACGCAGTAGCATCTGAGTCGCCGTTTGGTCCTCCACAGTACCATGTACAGATTTCATTTTTGGACCTCATGAAATATCCCAATCTAGCTGTCTATAAGCCCAGACTGGATAAAGCTGGATCAGGAGTTGTTATATTGGTAAGATTTACTGCTGAAAAATAATGATTTATGGGTTGAATTCATTCTTCCTTGTCCTGCTGAAAATCTGGAGTCTCTTCCTAGAAGCCAATGGTGTGACCCAGATAAACGTGAGATCAGATCTGGTGTTTTGACGTGATAGGGAACATACTATTTTCTTGAGCTTTTACATGGATTTTTGCCAGCAGCTTTTAAAGACTTCTTTTGTTTATTCCTAAAGTCCTTAAAAAAACAAACTACCGAAAGATCTTTAAAATATTGCCAGTTTTCCATTTTTCTTACCAATTTAGTAAAAGTGTCAGTGATTTCTAAGGATGAGATCAGATAGGGGAGAAAGAGAAGTGAAAAGAATCGCATGGGGTAGCTTAACACAGTTAATTTGATGACCTTTAGATGTCACTATAGTCAAAGAATAACACAAAACTCGGGGCAGATTTGGAAATCTACCTGAATGGTAGAATATGGTGGAGCCTGTTTTGCACTAATTTATCAGTATCCAGGAGATACTGGCTCCTGGAAAGTTTTGATCTGATTTTCATTTGTTGTTCCTTTTGATTTAAGTATTTGTCCCATACACTACTATCCTGAAGGTTAGAGCACAGTTGCATGGCACAGGACTTTCCTGAACGTTTCTTGAGGGCGAAGACCGAAGCTGAGGGATTCTAGCTCTGCTGTCCTCCCTAACAGCAAAGCTCCCGACGAGTCCCTGCAAGAGGAGGACGAGGGAAGGAGAAGCAACATCAGTGACATTTTGCTCTCTGTCAAGTTCTTGTAATAACATGGATCTATCAGCATGAAGTTTTTCAGTAAGGGTTGTGGTAAATGCTTGCACGGAAATGTATCCAGTGATTTTTCTCTATCTGTAAACTCATTTCTCCACCATTACCGTTACTTTATATAAACACTTGGACACTGAAAGTGAAGTGCAGTTCCTCGGGGAATTTTTCTTTTTTCAGAATATCTTGCTTTATTATTGCTGACGCTATGGGTGTGCTACTCTGTTTTTATAGACTTGCCTTGAAGTGTTGAATTATGTGTGCAAAAATGTGCATGTAAATATTTTTGTACTTACCCATCAGTGCTAGATTGCATATACTGTGCTGCTTTGATAGCAGTGCTCATGGGTTTGAACTTCCTTCTCCGGGTAGGTAGTACTGCTCTCAAGTCCTGGAGGGCAGCTATGTATGGGTTATTCATGAGACAGAACGTCTGTATATGAGGTTTCTTCTGGGTTTTCTTTTTCTTTCTTTAGCACTTTAAAAACATGCTTATGAAAAGATCATGCAGAATTTGCAGAAAGCCAGGCATTGATCTGGACTGTTTGCACAAACTCCCTTATCCACTTTAGTGTCCTCCCTGATTGTTTTGAAACTGTTTTTTAATTGTGGTTTTCAGAGGTATCATTTCAAAGGATTGACAGGACCTCATTAAGTCAAATTTGGCCCGTAAATTGTGTTCTATTAAAAAAACCAAAAAACCAAAGCCCCCCAAACCAACCCCCCCCAAACTTCAACAAAACTAGAGACCGACAGAATGTTTCCATTAAAAGGAAATCCAAATGGAAACAGCTTTAAATCTATCAAATATATGTTCCTTTTCTTTATTTGCCTGTCAGATTTTGTATGTGCACGAAGGCCAGACAGTGAATTGACTTGAAACAGATTATTACCTAAAATGATATTGACATCAGAAATGCAAAACCACCAGTGAAATAAGGTGACCAGAGCTGGAAAATTCCGCTCTGGGCTTGGGTCCAGCTTTTGAAAACCTGCTGCCTATGTTTTGGGTCAGGAGTTGGGGATACAAGGCTCATGTGTGAGCCTGAACTGGACCGTAAACAGTGCTGAGATTTCCCTGTTTGATGGTCCCAAGCTGGGTTGCCCAGCTCCTGGCTCGTGAGCTGCACCTGGCCTGCCAGGGCAATTCTTCTGGCCTGGAGCCTGTTCCCAGCCCCTTTCTTTCCTGAGGGCCTCTCAGATGCAGGCAAGGAGTGGGCTGTATAAATATATTGGCTGATCTCAGCTGGGTCTTTCCAGAGGCGTCATCCCTTTTCCCTACCATGAGGCTAGACATGGGCCTATGGTGTAAAATAGAGTCAGTAGGGCTGGTGGGAAAGAGAGCCTCTCAACCCCAAGGGGAGTGGGTACCCAGAAGGCTTGCGGCCAATTTGTGGGTGGAGGGTGGCTGCGCCACGGTGGAGAGCGAGGCTGTGTGGCCTGCCGTGGTAGCGGGGTTGTCCACTGGTGGTTTGAAATGTAACGGCAGGGCGAAGTCATATTAACTTCAGCTCTGCTTTCCAGCATGGTTGTGTCCTCAGAGGCACAGGAGCCTCTATCAACTTCTCAAAGAGGTAGTGCAGCAGTGCGACAGCCTCCCAGAGGGGTTTTGATATCTCAGTCATTGCAGGTTTTCAGAACTCGGCTGGGCAGGGCTCTGAGCAACCTAGTCTAACTTTGGAGATAGTCCTGCTTTGAGGTTAGATTAGAGACTTTCAGAGGTCCCTTCCAGCCTAAATTTTTCTATGCTTCCATGACTGTATGAACTTATTTTTTTGCATGTGCAGCACCAAACACACGGGACCTGCATCCTAATTTGGATAATACAGCAGTAGGAACCACAATGTTATCAAAGTTGGAAATCTTGTGCAAAGTTTAGTATTGGATGGGTGGTCAATGGTAAATTAGCATGAACCACCTACTCCAGCTCAGAAGTTGAGAGAATAATAGATTTAGTACCCTTTAAACTTCAGTACAACTCTGAGAGGAACTCTTGTCCCTTGTGAAGGTATTCATCCAGGATTTAGAAAGTCGGCGTTCAGGATTTTGGTTTGTGTTGAGCCCACGTTGTTCTTCTCTCTGTCTTGGTTCTGCTATCAGAATAATGGAGTAACTGCTCATATCTGTCTCCCAGGGTTATGGAAAGTGTCAATATATGAAGTGTTAGAAGGTGCTCAGAAACTTTAACAGTGAGAACCATCTAATCCACATGGATCTGTGTCCCCCTTGAATTTTTTACGGAGGGTTTCTGAAATGTCTGTGATTTATTTTCCTCTGAACACAGTGAATGCACTGTCTGCCAGGCAGTGCGGAAGTTCTCATTTGTAACAGTAATATCCCTTACTCAAATTCCTGAGAACGCAATCCAGAAACATATGTAATTTGCCAGGTGGGGGTCTATAAAGATGAGGTGGGTGAAAGAATACAGATGGAAGAGCAACACTTATCTCCCTGAAGAGACTTTGAGAAAACTTTGCTAGTGCAAAACAAGTTTCTTCTTCCTATTATTTCCTCTACAATTCCAAGTTTCAGGCCAAATGCAAAATAACGAGCGACACGGCCCATTGTCATCAGAATACATCATTATGATCTTGTGTTATTTCTAATTGGTCCAGAAGTAGGAAATTCCAGAAATCTCCCAAGCAAGCCTTCTCCTATGGGAGCCTTCTCAACCCATGCTGGCATCCCTGTCAGGTTTGGATCAGTTTTCATTTAAAAAATGATTATAGTATATAGTTGCTGCTCTAGCAAGGAGTCTTCCTACTGCAAATGAGTGCACAGCTGTCCTGCTAACCAGCCCTGCAGGAATCTCTACAGGAGCGAGTCTGTAGTGAAAGGAGATGAAGTCATCCAGCATGAGGCTGGGAGTTCGCAACAGGGCAATACTGTGTCCACTCTGGGTAACTGTAGAATAACATAGTCCAACACGTTGATGGAGTTACTAAGAGGAACTGTGCAAAGTTGTTGGGGGGCCGGTTAGTTTGGCCCCAAACCACGTGGTTTGCATTTTTAATGTTTTTGCCTTTTGAAATGAAATTCAGAGACATCTGAACTTTTGACATTGCTTTCCAATCAGAAATAGAAGGAAGGTTGCCATGTGGAAGGCAACCGTGGAAAATGCTGCTATTCCTTGATTTTTTTTTTTGTTTTGTTTAGTAGAGAGAAAAGGCAGCTCTCTGAATTTGCCTCAAATTTGTGAATAGCTCTGATGAACTAGGAACTATGTTTTTGGCAAACTCTGTCTGCTGAGACATTTTTGCCTTTCTCCGATTGTCACGGCTGTAGGGAAGGTGTGCAGGGCTATTGGGAATAATGCAACTGTACTGGGTGGCTGGGAGCAGGTGGACCAGAGCAGATGGGCTTGGGATGGAGGGTCCTCTTGCCCTTCTGTAACTGTTGCTGGCAAAGCTGCTTGGCTGTCTCCTCTGTATATTGTGTCCAGAAATGCAATATGAAAACTGAGCCGGTTTGTGAGCAGCAGAACGCTCTTTCCCTGCAGAGCTGTGTCTCGTGATTGGATTCTCTGGTGCCTCTGGTTCTTTTTCTACGAAGGCCTCTTTGCAGAGGCAGCAAAACACTCAGAGCAAACGAATAACACAGCAGTGATTTCCAGTGATTCCAGCAGCGATGGTACTGTGTTTTTTTTTTTTCTGATTTACAGTAACCTCCTTCCCCTTATCAAAAGGTTTTCCCACTCTGAACA
The DNA here is from genome assembly GCF_040807025.1 of Struthio camelus. NCBI lineage: Eukaryota > Metazoa > Chordata > Aves > Struthioniformes > Struthionidae > Struthio > Struthio camelus. The sequence continues at coordinate 11,322,624 of NC_090960.1, forward strand.
TCACTGTTTGACGTGATCCTTGCCCTCTGAAAATCATTTCCCTGTTTAAGGAAAGTTGATGGAATTAAATCACATGTGTATCAAAATGGAGACTGGGTGTTTGAAGATCATTCACAGAATAAATGTAAGATATTGCATGCAGAGTTCTTTCCAGATGGGACATATTTCATATGGCTCGATTCATATGGATCGTTCATATGGATCGATTGACCTGTCAGTCTCTCTACAGAAAAGTTTTTATAGCCTCATCACCATCGTGTCCAAGTCTGGCAGTCTAGAAGGAGCTTAAGAGAGCTAGGCCCTTCAAATCACTGGGATACAAGCTCCTAACTCTTAATATCCCCCTCGTCCACAGGCTTTTGAACTGGTGTTGGCTTTCCTGGATTCTTCTGACATTGTACTAACAAAAGAAAGAGTCACGCTTGGGTTAAAGCCATTGCCACCGTCCAGCTACTAACTGCTGGACACGTTCTGGTCCTTGTCAGCCAGCTTTAGTGCCAACGAAGGCAATCTTGAGCGCTCACAGAAATCTGCCTTCAGGCAAGGATTAATCTGGGTTTGCCGGGATGCTGGCATCTTGGTGTGGGGTTGTGCTCTGCTGGCTGGAGGAGCGAGGGAATGGGGAGGCCCATCTTTGGTCTCTAAAACAAGAGGAACCTTTCGTTATACTGGTACTGTGGTATATACTTGGTGTTTTTTCCTTTCATAGAGGATCTGTGTGGCCAGGGCATTGATGAAGATCTATCTGCAAGGTGTTGAGTGTGTATCTAAATACAGCTGGAAATTAAGCAATAATGAGCAGATCCATTCAGCTGGTCAAAAAGAGGGGTTCCAATGTCTTTGACAGTGTAGTCATTAAAAGTGAATGTCATCTGTTGCAGTGTTATTAGCCTAAATGATGAAAGTGGGCCATTTTTTTTCTAGCAGGCTTCTGGGAATGATTATTCGGTGGAAAAAAAAATATAATTCCCCGATAATCTAGAGCTGTTGGAGCTTTCAGTGAAATCTCTGAAGTATTGGCACAATGATGAATGGTCTCTTCTGGAATACAGAAATGTATAAGACATGATATAAATCCTTCATGCATTGCAGGGCTTTGGCATAGTGCTGCTTATCTTAAGGGTATTATGCAAATCTGGTGCCTATTTAAATCTTGACACTCTCATCTGGAGCAGGTGTATTAGACGCTCACTTTTCTCTGAGAAGGTTAATTTGTCAAATATCGACTGCCGGTTTCATCTGAAATGGCTCATTGCTCCAGTGAGTTACAGTCCAGTTTCTGGCCCAGTTTCCTCTCCAGCTCTGCTGTGGCACCCTAGGAGTGACATTTTAATGTGAAGTTTCCAATAACAAATGCTTGCAGGTTGATGAGGATACAGCTTTCACCACCTGAAAGCTGCCAAAGGTGCACCTTTCCCAGGACATAAAATGCAGTAGGGGATAGCCTTTGATCACAGGTGTAGTGTCAGCACCAGGAGGCATAAAATATATTATAACGAGGTGATCTCAAATGATGCTGTTTGGGTTGCAATGAGGAAATCCAAAAGACTCAGCCAGTGTAGACTTAGTCACGTAGACTTAGACTAATGGCTAAACGTCTCGGACGATAACCTGATGTTATATGATGATAGTCTAAGCTGCATTTGGGAGATGTCCTTATGGTAGTGTTGGGGTCCATTCACCATGATATGCTGTATTGCATATCCTGAGCTCTTTAGACACTATTTCAGTTGCTTTAAGTGAATCACGTGCTGTCACGAGGCAACGGCCATGACTGCATCTCCCTTTTCCAGTAGGGACGTAAGTTGTCTTGCCTAGAGCTGATCCTCCCAATTATTTGTGACCATTCAGGCAGCCACAAGAATGCTTTCTTATTCGCATCCTTGGTTGGGGGGGAGGGCTGTTCTTTGTTCCTGTCCTCTGAAAGGACAGGAGTGCTTGTGTATGAACAAAAGCATTTACTTTCCTCTGTCACTGCCTTTAGGAAGTTTCTCTTATCCACTGAGGCAGTAGAAATGATATTGTGCAACTGGTAGGAGCAGTCTCGCACCATGGGTAATGAAGAGCGAACACACTGGAGTGAACAGTCCATTGGATGAAAGTGATTCATTCCAGCTCCGCGGTGAGCAGCTCTGAGTAATGGAGTTATGGACTGGCTCACGCAAACTCATGGACTGGTTAACAAACGATGGAAATTGAAGCCACAACGACTGCTACTTGCAGTTGATTGTTTATCACTAGGGGATAAAGTGAGCAGTGCTGATAGAGTTCTTGTGCAGTTTCATTGGTGTTCACGAAGAGAAGGAGGAAAACTAGTTTCATTCAGCCACCGTTTTTAAAGTGTCATCCTTCAGATGTTTTAAACAGTTGGAGAGGGCTGACTGACAACCGTCCTTTAAAACAGTTTCTCATTAGGAGTTTATTTGTAGTGAACTAGCATTTAGGTGAAACATGTTAGCTTTCTTTTGTGGAAAGGGTCAGCATATTTTTGGCAAAAAAATTTCCTTTTTGACAGGATGAGTTAGGTTTTTAGGTTTTCCAAACTCATTTCCCATCAGTGTTTTCCCAGGAATCCCCTCTCCCCATCCTTCCTTTAGATTTTCCACTATACTACAGCTAGCTTTGGAAATGGACTTTTGAGCCAATGGACATTTTGACATCTTGAGCAAATGGACATTTGCTGGCTTGGGCCTGTCCTGTTTTGGGTTAGGTGTTCCCCTGCCCTCAACTAAAGGGATGACTTCTTTTGTAGATGCAGTCATGGCCTTCATGGTGTAGGGAGGCTCAGAGTGGCACTCCCTGGGGCTGGTTCCCAGCTTTTATTTTGAAGGATGGAGCACTGTGAGTTCAGTCCCTCTTTTTCTGTCTTTTTTTCTTAGAAAAGTGGGTTCAGGCAGCAGCGACCTACCTCACAGAAGTTCAGTGCTTGCTGTTCATCCGCATGCTGACAGTTACCAGCATGTTTGATAACGTGCATGGCAACAGCACATCCTTCCCCAGTCAACACACTAAAATGTCAAAGAAATAGCTTTTTTTCCTTTAGTAATGTTTCACTCGTGACAGAGAGGGGTAGTTGGACAAGGCGTGTGCTGACGTAACCTATGGCACACACTGCTTGTGGGCCTGGTGGTAGGGTCTTGAGGCCCAGGCAGCAGTTATTCCCACCTCTCTCCTTCACACGCTGGAGGACACGCACTGCTCTCTGATTTAGCCTAGCGTTGGCCTGGCCCTTGGGTCTTTCTCCTGGCTGCTCACCCTTAAAACGAGCTCTGAGAGCTCAAATGACGAAGCAGGATTTTTGCCTTGGGAGTCAGTGGAGATCTTTCAAAGCCAGAAAAATGAGTCCTAGCTTGCCAAGATGACCCAATGTAACCCCCAGCCCAGGAGTTCAGCTGTCTCAGACCCAAGGCTTGGTTTGGTGTAGCACAGCTGCGTGACCTTGGCTGAGTTTTGCTGAGAAAATTGTTGCTGGGCTGTGAGAAAGTCCGTCAGCTAAAGGCGTGCAAGATAGGAAAAGGAAAAACACAGAAGTGTAATTGTTGAAATAATGACTCAAGGATTCAAGTGGGAAACTGTTGACATGAAAAGGTGTAAAGCTCTAAGGAAATATGTAGAAAAGTGGAAGACAGCAACTGTCAAGACTGAGGATCAGCCTGTTCCAAGAAGACCATCACATCCCTGCCTCACTGATGGTTTTTTGGTCAGCAGAGATTCATTGGGTGTGCTAATGCTTAGCCCATAGCAACGTAACTCCTAGAAATCTACTGGGGATATTAAATGATAAATAATTATTCTGTACTCGTTAAATTGTGTGTATCCTGCTTGCAAAGTCACTTTGCACAAGGTGGAAGATGCCTGAACAGAAGTGACTCAGGAAGTTACACCAGCTGACAGGCCTGGACATGCTAGAATGTGTCATTTGCTAAGATTTCTCATTAAACTGAGAAGACGCTTAATGAGGGGGTTTCAGATGTCTTCCATAGCGTCTGTTCTCATCTTCATCCTACCATTTTTGGTTGCTGAGGCACAGGTATGGCTGAAGGGGCTGCTTTGAGGTGACTAGCAGGAATATCTTTGACTCAGTTGGAATACAGACCGTACATTTTAGGCAGGTGCAAAAACATGCTTGGAATTTGCGGCCCTTCTTAAATTAATGCCCTGGCAATGCTCTTGCTGATTATAACCTAAACTATTGGTTCATTGCATAGAAAATGCCCAGGGGCATGATGTTGCAGTTTGCTCAGAAATGTAATGTGGACTCCTATCCTGATGGATCCCATGGATCAGGATAGGAAGAGTTTGCAAAGGAGGATTGTACTGAGAATAATTGCCTGGAACACCTTTAATCACATATCAGGGGAGTTTTTTGTACAGTGTCTCGAAACAGGACGGTAAGGTTAGAGTTAGAATAAAGTCCAAGATACTTTGTTCTTCAGGCAGATGACAGCAGTTTACCTGTTAATAACAAAATGTTATTTAACCCTAATAACCGATCTCCATTTTCATACCTAATCACTCTGGCTAAGCTCCCAAACTCCTCTTGACACTCCTTCTTGCATGCCTTCAAGAAAGGATAAATGGGTGGAGGAAATGCGCAGGTCTCAGACATGGCAATGAGTTGAGGTTGACATGTTCTCAGCTTGTAGTCTGGGGAGATATTTTCCTCTCTGCTTAAACCAGAACCTGTAAGCTAAAGCTGCTTAGACCCGCAGCAATCCCAGCTGTTATCAACAACTGAACTGCACGACTTACGGCCTCGTCGCACTGGATCTGTCACCTCAGGCTATGAGTGCAGCTGAGTCAACAAATGAAGAGAGAAGGAAAATGGACTACAAAGATCCTTTTGAAAAAAAAATTAAACAAAATGACGCAGGCAGCAAGGTGTACGCTCTCCAGGCTTTGTATTCTTTTTCTGAAATGCCGAGTCCCTACAAGCCAATGTGTAAAGTCCGCCTGCATCTCCGAAGCACCAGCCTGTTAGAGCAGATGGCTTAGGCGGAGGTGGCTAAGCCCACATGGTTACCATCGCTCCACTTCATCAAAGAACCCCTCTTATGAGGGGAAGTGAGCTCAGTGGGCTGGGAGAGTGTCATACCCAGGCGAGGGGATGGGTGGAGGGCGGTGGGATAGACATTATATAAACCAGCTGGCATATGGGCGCGTTTGGTTACATCCTACTTACTGAAAGATAGATGGATCCTACAACATCTGGATACGTTCCAGGCAATCCAGAGACCTGCTCACCCCCAGTCTCCTAATAAAGACTTTGCTGCATGAGAACTGCTATTTCTCCTGCTCTGCCTCTCCCTATGAATCACTCCTTTTGTAGTTTTATGTGGCTCTTATAGTTAATGTGAACCAAGTGGCTCATGTAGGAAAGGGAAAGGATTTGCCCCCCTTCTGTCTGAGGTGGAGATGTAGAAGTTGATTCAAACACAAATGAAGTCAGTAGGAGACTTTCTGTTCATGCAACGGGTTTAAGTGCTTGAGGAACATGGGGACAACGTCTACGATAATCCAGGCACACCAATATTCAACCCAGTTCCCCCCAGTTTTGAGCTGTGGTAAATTGACTTGCCTTCAGGGAAATTACAATGATTTGTACCACTGAGGGATTTAAACCACGTTTCTTTGGAACAAAAAGATACCCTGGGTTATACCTGGCAGCAGCTAGATTTTTTTCCCCTCAAAGTATTGTTATACATTCTCTGGAGCTTGGGTAGAGGTGCTGGAATTTGGAGTGGAAGAGACGTATGGAGTTTTTTTTATCCCTTGATCATGAAATGCCGTTTCTGCTCTTGTCCGGTCACTAAACTTCTCCTTGTATTCAAATTTCTCTTGAAAACTCATGCTGCCAATTGGACAGGTTGGACTAAACAGCCAGACCTGTACAGCTTTGTGTCCCATCTCTGGGAATGGCTTTCACCTCTTGCTTCCCAGTAAGTTAAGGCTGGGTAATAACAGGGTTTTATATCTCTTCCATTATTATGTGACATTTTGATGTTCATAAGGAATACCAAATATTTTCTTGATTCCTGCTGAGTGCATAGCCTCAAGGACTTCTTACATTAATTAATTCTGTAGTTTAATTGCATGTTATTTTGGATTTGAATTTCTCAACTTCTGATGTCCTGGAATATTGCTCGTAAGAAGTGATAGATTGATAACTTTTGCTTTTCCTTTTGAATATGTTCTTCCTTGGATGACTGTTTCACCATCCGCTTTTCACTCTCATCCTTCCTCTCTGTGTTGTTATTCCACTTTTGGTGTTGTTCATGGCCCTCAGTTGTGTGACTCCAGGTTTGATGGTGGTCATGCCTTCGGTGACTGATAGAAGAGGACTCTGAGCAATCGGACTTGGTGCTCCTCTCTGGCTCACCGCTCTGAGTCCCTCGCTTGCCTGGGGATTGAAATCAGTTGTAACTGTGAGACTAACCTCAAAGATCGACAAACATAGGCAGCACAATGGAAAAATGTGTTATGAAAGCCTTGTGTGAATAACACTGCTTGCCCCTGGCAAACTGCACTTGAGATACTACACCTGTATCTCCAACTAATTTTTGAAGCAAAATTCACCATGAGGCTTTACCTCCTTAGGATTTTAAGAAAGGCAAGAACACGCAGCCTCTTGAGAGGCCGTTTAAGCCTAATGAAAAACTTCAAGCTTTACTAATATGCTAAAAGCTAAGAGGTCAGTTTCATATCCGGAATTTATTTACCCTAGAGGTCTGGGCGATTTCATAGATCATAAAAACACAACTTCAGAAGTCATATTTTATTTTGCAGAGGTGGTCTCTGCCATAACGTAAGGCCAGGTCAGGAATCTATTCCTGGGAGAGAGCCAGCAGCCCTAGCTTTGCTATTAGACCTACAGGGAAATGCCCTAGCACTCCCTGAAGCTGCCCCCCAAGGAAGCAGCAACGGTGATGCTGGAGTATGAAACTGCCCCAGGCTTTCCATGGCTGCTGTCAGTGTTTTGGCTGAAGGCTCAGTAATGGGCCACTGGGGAAGGCTAGATAGGAAGCATGAGGTCCGTGACTCTGAGATATGAAGTTCCTCATAGTGGTGGAGGAACTCAGCTGCTGCAGGCTGCCAGGGGCTGTTGCTGAAGCGTTGGGAGATAGCACAGATAGTTATCAATGTTGGAAAACTACAGAGATGAGATGTCTTTCATCTGTAATGACAATCTATAACGCTGATCCTTGGCCAGGGAGGTCATTCTGGTACTCTGGAAACAGATTCTGCAGTGCCACTCTGGACTTTTCCAGCCCCAAACCATCCCTTGTTCTAGGTGCAGTCACTACATAGAGAAATGATGGACTAAAATTGCTTTCTGGAGATGAGATATTGCTGGAGGCGTTTTCTTGGCTGTGGATAAACGGTAACTGCTCTGATCAGAAATCTCATGCTTATCGCAAGAGAGCTGACAGATGTGGCTACAGGAATGCCTGAATTAATGTGTCTGGGGCAATGAGGCATGACCGATATTGGAAATTGGCCCTGAGCTAAATTCAGTGCAGTGCAGGAAGCTGGAACAGCACAACAGAGAAAGCATCAGAGAAGGTGTTTGGGGGCTTATGGAAACTCAGACTGATGTCAGGATTTTATAAAGGGCAAAAATTAATTCAGTGAATGATCACAGATCCCACTGCAGCTGTTTCAGCAGAGTCCACTGTTTGGCCTTAGTGCTGACTTCAGGAAGATCCTTCTTTCCATCTTGGAACTGCTTGTGCAAGCCAGGCACTTCTCTTACTTCAAAGCGATAATAATAAACTAAGATAGAGCAGGAAGGTTCAGCAAAGAAGGAATTGTGTAGCATGTCTCACTCAAGCCAAGGAGGACAGCGGGAAGGGCCATTTGCTTTCCTGGGGGACTGGGAGCCACGTGGTACCTCCTGATCCTCACACAGTTGGCACCAGGTAGGTACCTGTGAGGTTCACATAGCAATTGGCTGCTTTCCTGCACTGCGTGGTGATGACACATGTACCGAGAGCTGGGAACTCTCCAAAGTCCTGCTGTTAATGTCCTAACTTGGCTCTCCTAGGGTCTGGATGGCTTCTAGCTTTCCCCCCAGCTCCTCTTCTACCTACCTACATAGTTAAATCACAGGATTTTACTGAAAAGAATGTTCTTCATAAGCCTTGGGGGTTGAATCCACCTTGTTTTCCATTCTCTAAGTATCAGGGCTGCTACTTTTCAGTTTAAACCCAAACGTTTAAGGGACCTGAGCAGCCCCTTGCTGCAGGGACTTTGACCCTAAAAGTACCACTTTGAGGGCTTTACGGAGTCTGTTCTTGCTCCCTGCTAGACTGGTTGGGTCTCCCCCAAGCAGGTTGGTGATGATGGGGTGAAGCTGAGCTTAAAAAAAAGGAGTTTTGTTCCAACTGCTCTAAGCAGAGGAAGAGGGAGGTGATGGCTAATTAACTTAACACTCAACACTGCTGCTATCCTATAAAAATAACTGTAATGAACCCTTACAGAATTGGCTTTGGTCTGGAAATGAGAAGGGATTGATTGTGAAGGAGAAAGTAAATGGGAAGGAAAATTACACTCTAAGGAAAAGGCATGCTGGAAGAAAGGAAAGCGAGAAGGACCAGAGATGGGCATAGGTTGCTGCAGTGGCTCCTCTCACAGCCAGTGCCGAAGGCTGGTCTGACTGGCTGTCCTTTGCCACTCACTTGGCATTAATGTCCTGGACAGAACTGTCTGCAGATGAACTGGCACCATGCTGATGCTGGATTATAGCTCTGCTACAGGGATCTTTGCCTTGAAGTTTAAATATTGTAGAAGTCTTTGGGGAAATTCTGATTTGCTCTGTAATTGGTAATAAAATAAGTGTGCAAGGAATTGTTTTGTGCCATCTAAATAGGATGGGAGTATGTCCCAGGCACCTGGCAGAGGCACGACTGCCGCTGCCAGGGCGGAGGCAGCAGATCATGGTGCCACTGGAGGCATGTCCCTCACTGGAGGACGTGCAGGCTACTACACTGCATTGGGTTTGGTTTCTACCAACGCTTTCTCTATTAGAAAATGCTGTTTATTTGAGAGCAAAACTGTCTGTGCAAAGGTGTAGTTTTTGGCCATTTTCTAAGTTTCCAAATAACAAATTTCAAAATGGAGGATGCAAGAATGTAAGGATGGCTGTGCTGGGCCAGATGATGGGCACAGCTAGCTCAATATCCTGTCTCCGACAGTGGCCGTGAGGACATGCCTAGGGAAAAGTAGTAACAGGGCAGGCATAAATGATACTTTCCCCAGTACTTGCAAAACTTGCAAGTGTTTTCAGTTCAGGAGTTATCCTGAGCTAAAGGTAGATTTTGGGTATTCAGTAGCACTCAGTGGGTTTTTCTTCCATGTACTTGTCTCATTTTGTCTTGAAACAAAGTAAACTTTCAACACCCACAAGGCCCTTTGGCAGTGAGATCTAATACATACAGGGTTAAGAGTGATCTCCTTTGTTGGTTTGGAAGCTGGTTCCTAATGGCTTCATTTAATGCTTTTTCCGAGTTCTTATGTGGGAAGAGGGAGTGAGCAGTATCCACCTCTCCATGCTGCTCATGGTTTCATAGGTTCATAGCTCTTTCTCCTTTCCTCCTATAAATCATCTCTTTTCTAGACTGGGGAGTCTCAGCTTATCTGATCTTTCCTATATGGAAGCTGTAGTTACCTCTGAGCACCCTTGTTGCCTTTCACTGGCCCTTTTCTAATTCTACAACATCCTTTTTAAGATGAGAGAACAACTGCACCGCAGGTGAACCACTAATTTCGACAGTGGTATAATGATATTCTCTGTTTTGTTCTTTATTCCTCTCCTAGTAATTTCTAAGACCAATTTTTTTTTAATTGCTTCTGAGCATGGAGCTGATGTCCTGCAGAGCAATTTGTCATAACCCCAAGATATTGCTCCTAAGTGGTAACAGTCAGCTTAGAGCCCATCATTTTATATAGGAAGTGTAGATTGTTTTTTTTCCCATGCGAATCCCTTTACATTTATCTGCATTGAATTTCATCTGCTGTTTTATTACCTGTCACTGTATCGTAAAGTTGTTTTGCAGTTCATCACAATCTTCCCAAAATTAGTATCGTCAGCAAACTTTCTCACCTCACTGCTCACGCCCTTTTCCAGGTCATTTCTGAACATGCATTTTTTAATGGCACAGATTTCTCCAGGGCTCCCATGCTGACCTTGTTTCCTTGCAAGAACTGACCATTTATTCCCAATTTCCAAGCTTTTAACCGGTATTTATCCTTGCAAGGACTTTTTCTCTTCGGTTTCCTTATCTACCTAAATGGCCAGTTTCAACATTTTCTGACACAGGTTTCAAAAATCTTTTTTTTGGTTCAAAGTTGCATCTTGCCTAACACATATATTTCTAGCAAAAAAAAAAAAAAATTAATGCCTATTTTTTTATTTACCCAACAAAGCTTCACCTCCTTCCAGTCTTTCAGCACCTGAAGATTTCTGAGATTATAACTTTTCATCTACTTTAGCACAGGAATCTCAAAAACTCTTCTGGGAAGGGAAAATTGTTTCCTGAGCACTTTTCTAGTGGTAAATAAATGTGCTTACATTGAGCTGTGCTTCCTCTCTCTCTCTCCCCCTTGTTTACTCATTTGGTTAAGTCTGGTTAATGTTTGATAAGGTCACGCTGGCTAAAAGTGGTTTTCCTTAACTGCTATGCCAACACAGCTCTGAATGTGCACACAGTTCTAGTAGTATAAGGACAACTTACACCGGTACGCCTTATTGTTCCCATAAGGGAATAACTCTGCCCATATAAAACACCTAAAAATAACCATTTATAACTGGATGCGCATCAGGAGGTTTATCAGCGTGTAATGAAGTTAATGTGGTACAACTTCCTAATGGAGGGCAAGAGATTAAAGACCCTTTTGAGCTTGCGCGTAGTTGCGAGTGAAATTCGTGCCATGCTGCAGGTGCTGTAGAAGTGCCCCCACACCTCCCTTATAAAACCCCCAGCCCCGTCTGCCCTTTCAAGCATCTGCGCCTGAAAAACGCATGGGGTGCGTGCACGTTTTCTTCAAAACTTTCCAAAAAATGTGCACCGGAGCTCTGCCCAAGCGTCAATGCCAAGTTTTGGCAAGAAGAGAAAACTTTTATTGGCATTATAAACCTCTTTAAAATATGCTTTTTTATAAAGCGAGTGCCGGCATAACCGTGGGTACAGCCGCGGTAACAACCCTACCTGATTTCCGGCACGCGGCTAAATGAGAAACTCCCAAACAGTGAAAAGAAAACAGCGAAGAATTTACGGTGTAAAAACCAGCCTGGTAATTGTATTAACAGTCCCTTATAAGCAGAATCAGGCTCCCAGCTGTAGCTGAAACCCATAAAAAGCACGCCATTAATTTTATGAAGAGAAGTAGCCATTTCAGTCCTCGGGAAGCTCTGGAGTCTGTAAAGATAAGGCGATGGACTTTTCTCCCAGCTGCAATAGCTACATCTGGAGAACAGGTCTGGATTAGCCAGCAAATCTGCAGGAAGCCCTGCAAAAAGGTACCCGGGCTGCATACTCGCACCGTGTCCCCGGCAGGGCGGCGGGTCCCCGCTCCTCCGGGCACGCGGCGTGCCAACCGGCGGGTGGTTTTTACGTTGGCGTCGTGCTGTCCGGCTCCAGGCACCCACCCCTGCACCTCTGCGTTGGGCTGATGAGCGGCGGCACCTCTCGCTGAGCTGCCGCTTGGGTCTTGCTACCGCTAGGGAAAAAACCCCGGTGGAAAGAGAGACAATTAGCACTGCCCTGCCCGGTCTCAAGCAACGGCAGAAAGGCTCAAGCGGCGGAGAGGGGAGGGGGGGAAAAAAGCCCCAACAAAAATAAACAAAAAAACCCCAACCTGCTGAGTATAATTTCATAATTATCTGCTCTTGATTTTTGTCTTTCCAAAAAAAAAAAAAAAAAACCCACTGAATATAGTTTCATCATCATCTGCCCTTGATTTTTGTCTTTCCTAGCTGGCGGACTGTCTAGATTTCATAAACACTACTAATTTGCTGTTAAATTTGCCATTTATGGGATCCTAGATGATTTGTTAGGCCTTATTGAACAGAAACGATTTTTTCTTTTCTTTTTTTTTTTTCCCCCCTCCCTTTTTCTTGGGGATGGCTTTTCACACCATCAAGGCCACTTTCTCAACTCATTGACAGCTTTATGAGCACGGCTGGAAAAGCACCAGCTTCCTTCGTTTCACAGCGCTGCGGCTTTCTGTCGAGTTTTTTAATTAGGGCCTGCGAGCCTTTGCTTTGCTCCGGCGTTCCCCAGGTACGAAGCAACGCGCTGGCCTTTCTCTAGTTAATCGCTTTTCCAGACTTCGGCCCACTAAAATTAGGTAGGCTTTTCGGTCAAATGTTTGCCTGGCTCAGGGCCAGCTGAAGAACTTCCTTAGGCTGACGCATCTGCATTGGGCATGCGTCTGCCTTCTGGCTTTGCTCACCGATTAACCAGGAGGGCAAAAAACAAAAAAACCCCAAAGCCGTTGTGCTTAATAAAACGTCCTATTTTCAACCTAATTCCTTCCCAAGAAAGTACAAAACCTCTTTCCTGATTTTTCCCTTCTATCTCTCTTGCCCAGGTTTATAGAAACATCTTTGTTATTACTTTGTACTGGAGTAGCTCGCATTTGCACCGGTTCCTCTGGCTCACTTTCAAATCTGTTTATGAGAGTTTTAAAGTTTTATATCTGTGGTTACTTTTAAACTCATCATCGTTATAGTCAGCCAATTCCTTCCTCTTTGAAAGGGTCGGTTGCAGCTTTGTTTCTGTTCAAAGAAAAAGCAAGAGTAGTCCAGCGATGCCAGAGACTTGGTGGCATTTGTGTTTGTCAGAGCCATTAGGTTTCGTTATTTTGCCTTAGTAATTGCTCTGCGTGTGAAGCTGTGGGGACTGGAGGAGCCATGGGCAGTAAGGTGCCCAAATCACCTGTGGGAGCTGAGTGTCAGAGGGCCTCGGTCTTGAGAATCCCAGCGCAGGCACAAGGTAGAGCCAAAATGGCTTGGTGTTTCAGAGAGAGGCGTGATGGAAGAGATGGGATAGGAGATGCCCTTCAAGGAGAGGCATTGTTTTAAACCTAGGAAAATGCAACTTTAGATCCTTTCCAAATTGTTTTTTGGAGCAAAAACATAGCTATGGATTCATAGCATCCATTGCTATGAATATGTCTGGTTTACCTGGAGCCTGGGAAAGACCTACCACGGTGATGGGCACAGCGGTGAACATCTGTGGAGCTCATCTTGCCCTAGGGCCGCGGAGCAGAGATCAGGTGGTAGCAAGCTCTGTGTGTGTGCTGGAGCTGGGCCACCCCTGCCCAACTCATCAGGTTGGTGGTTTGAGTCCCTAACCCCCTAATCATCTCTATCCGTGTAACCAAAAAAGAGCTGGTGAGGATTGGCTGGGAAATGCAAGTCTCAAGAAATCCAGTTTTTCACACAACCATTAGCAGGAAAAGGGTCATTTTAAGGGATAATCTGATTTTATAAAGTTACGGAGTGAAATGCTCTGAGGTTTAACGATGACTTTTTTAATTCAAATGCTCTGTTGTTTTGGAATTACCGGTAATTCACATTAATACATGAAACAGGTTAATCCGTCCCCTTATTAAAAAAAAATTGATGAAGAAACAAAATTGTTTGAAATAAGCTGAACAAAATATTGACATCTGCTCAGTTCAGTTGGTGTTGGCTCATGAAGCCTTTTGAGATGTCAATGTTTTTTCCAGTTCTAAGTTAGGAAGAAAAAAACCCGCAGTGTTTTGCAGAGTATCAGGAGCTGGGAAATCCATGTTCTGCCCAGCTGTCATCCTTCTTTTCCTCTTGGTTTCCCTATCCCCTTGTGCTGCAAATGGAGAGATGCTTCTTTCTGATCCTTGCTAGCTATTGGTAACAAAGTAGAGCTGGCAAACTGAAATAAAAGAGAAAAAGATGACAGAAGGGGAAGGGAAAGGAGAGAGAGATGGTTTGTTTTGAGATTATTTGCACTGGTTCTTCAGAAACAATTACAGGTGTTGAGTCATGGTATCTTCTAAGCTGTTCATTTCCATGAAGTTCATCCATCACTTTCCTCCTATTCCCAGTGAATGGTGGTGGTGGGGGGAAGCCTTTTCTCACTGAGGGCAAAGTGATCACAGCATCTCCACGCTCTGAAATCTAACCCGTGCTCCGCATGCAACAGCATGGGAATGATACGTTTCGGTAAAGCCAGTGAGTGTTTAATGGCATTAAATGTGTTTGTTTAGGGATTAGAGCAAAAATCCCCAGATCTTCCAATAGGAAGGAAATAGGGGGGAAAGCTCTCTCTTTTTTTCTTTTTTCTTTTTTTTTTTTTCTTTTTGGTTTAGAGGCTTTTTGTGTCTGGGCGTCTGGCGTGGAGCAAATGAGCCGCAGTCCCCGGCAGCTGAACTGCAGCCTCTCCAGGCTCTCCAGGGAAAACCACCCTGCTGCGTTATCCCTGTTGGAAAGCAGAGCGCCGTCAAACTGTGTTTTGGATATCCTCTGCCTCGCGCCCGCCGTTTCTGGCAGTAACCTCTACTTTCTTTTCTGCTGCGCCGATTTCTCTGTTCTCAGTCTCTGGCTGCTTGCTGTTTTCTTTGCGGCCGAACAAACTCCCACCGTTGCTTTCCGTGTGGCTTTCCATGCCATGCTGGATGGCATGGAAACTCCCTCGTGGACCTTGCCTTCAAGAGCTGGCCTGTTATGGGGGCAGCTTCCCTTCTGGGCCTTGGCTGGAGGGGAATTGCGTTCCCCAGAAACAACTTGGAGCTTTACTGAAAATCCCGGCTTGGACCAAGGATCAAAGCAAAGCTTTGCTCCCAGATCTATACCTGTGTGCAATGCAGCGCTTCTGCTCCCGGTCTCCCAGCGCAGGTTCAGGCTGCCTTAAGGCAGGAGTTGAACCCACAAAGTTCTTCCCTACTTTGGCAGCCAACAGAGAGAGATCAGTTTAGATAGAGCCCATGAGTTTGCCAGGGAAATAAAGTTTTTCTCTTTCTCCCCCCTAAGCTGTCTGGTCCATATCATCCAAGGAGCAGAGGATTTTTGGGTGGAAAGTGTGATATTGGGGTCAGCTGCTGAAAGACGCTCGGTGGTTTTGAAGGTGCCTTCCTACATGAGCTGGATCCGTTGCCAAGTGCTGTAAATGGCTGTGATGTGAGCTTTGGGCCTGGCAGGATCAGGCCCCTGCTGGAGTACGATAAGGAACCAAAGAGCTGCCCAAGAAATGCTTTTTACCCGAGAGAGCTGTTAGCAGAACGTAAATTTTCATTCTTGTCAACAAAACTGACACTCCCTTCCCCAATTTCCCAATCCTTAGGGGCCACTGGGGTTGCTCCGATTTAGCTGAAAATATTTAGATTAGTTCGCCTGTAAAAAGAAAATGTAAAAATAGCTTCCAGATTTTTGGTGTTCTATCAAAAAAGGGCTTTCCCACCAAGATTACTATTTTGACAAAAAATAGCTGTTTCCTTTTATTTTTTTCTTTAAACAAGAACTTTTTCTTTTTACTTTAAACAAGATGCTCCCTCCGTCATCCACCTGCACTGCTAATATTGCAAACGTCTCGGTCTTGCCCAGGATGCTTGCATTGCCATTGGTTTCTTTGCAATATTCTTCTCCTGTTTTATTTCTTGTCTGGTTTAGCATGTGCCTTAGGAGGCTTAACTAAGGGCTGGGTACATCTGGGGACATGTATGTGTCACGACGTGATGGGGACCAGGATCAGCAGTTTGTAGTAACAACTGTGCTATTGATTTGACGTCTACAAGGCTGGGACATCTGCAAAGCTTTGCTCTATCTGCCAGGAGGCAACATGACGCCTTCCCGCCTTGTCTTCCTACAAGCGCCCAGCAGGTGAGCGGGGATGGGACCCCAATCCCACACAGGATCCCACCATGGTGGTCACCTGGGGGGACCCCAAGTGAGGGAAGGAGGCAGCGCTGTCGACAGTCGCACGTGCCCTTTTTCTGGGTGATCACAATGCAGTTCCCCCTGCGGGAGGAAGGACGAACGAGACCCCGGGCCCAGGGGATGCTCCCGTTGATGCCGCTGAGAGTAGCGGGGGCTTTACCCACTCTGGGGTGTCCAAACCTAGCTTAAATAGCTCTTAGCCCACCAAAAATGCGGGGCCTAATTCTGTCGTTACGATTCAACCTCCGTAGGGATTGCGGCACGTAGGAAAAAAGAGGCCACTCGTCTTATTCTGAGCATAACGTTAGCGGGAAAGGCTTTCTCTGTTGTGTTTTGTTTCACCAACGCTGCTAATGAATGTGTAAACACCTCCTGGCATGGATTTTCCCGTTTCCCGCGGCCGGCGTTCACGCCTCCCCGCGCGAAGCGCTCCCTTCGTTAACCCTGCGCAGCTGCTAATTAGCGGGTCACTTGCAGGTCAGAGGTGCGCGTATGCGATGCGGCTTGGCGGACTGTTGTGTTATTATGGCAACTGGAAGTGCCACATGCGGCAGAGGCGGCGAGTGTGTCTGGAAGGCTCTCTGTGCAATTAGGGCGCTTTATCCCAAGGCGGAGTGCGCCAGCTGACGTGCAAGAGGCAATAATAACAATGATTTTTTTTTTTCTCCCTCCTCCTTCCTTTGCAACAAATTGACTGTCAGCGAGCGAACGTAGGGCCCTTGCTGTTTTTAGCAAGTTTAGGGGGGTTGCTCTAGGGCCAACAACTCGGCAGCCCCCATCGTCCGGCAGTCCATCCATCGGCCCATCCTGGCCTCGGGTCGGCCACAGGGGTACAGCATGCGGGGGCTCAGCGGTCTTCGCTTCTGCTAGCGTTTGTGGCAGCGATTCAAAAGACACGAGCCAGGCCCTCCTTCGTGAAAGCATGATCGGGAGCTGAGTTGAGTAACGATGAGGTCTTAAAAACGTATTTTGGTTTCTTTTCATTTTTCATCTTTCTGCACATTTTTAGGGAATTTGCCATTTCCGTTTCCAAGCTTCTTCCTCACCCACCCCTTTGCAGAAAGTTATTCTGAGGGGTCTTCTGCCTGGCTGCGTTTTTAAAGAGTAGCATGATTTCTCACATCATCGCATGACTCCCTGTATCGGGGCTTTCAGAAATCATTAAATATGCTGAGTGCTTTGCCTTTGCTCTTGACACAGCACTAAGAACATGATGACACTGCTTAGAAACAATTAGATTCTAAATAAGCAAGTTCAATAAATACGTGCAAACTGCTCTGCCTACATCCAGATGCTCCTGCTTTGATAGGTTCTGCTTGCTTCCCCAGTGGACGACTGGAAGGTCTTCTGGTAGTTACCAGAGCTCTTTAAACGTGTATTACCTGCTGCTTATCCACCATGGAATCACAATGAAATCAGGAGAACTTGCTGGATTGCAGCAAAGTAGCATTTTCAGTCTCCTTTAGTTAGTAGAGAGCGAGCATAAATCAGAAATGTTCTTAGTGGCATTTTTATTCTGCTTTTGGCTAACGGAAGTGACTGCAAAAACTACATAGCAATGGAGAATTGAGCTTTTGATGTTTTATCTGCAGCCTCTGTGTGCCTCTAAAAATTCCCCTAAAAGCAGGGAAGAGAGGGGAGAGGGAGTTCAAAATTTCTGCAGGAAGAATGCATAAAATGCAGACAGAAAGGAGGTTGAAATGTGACTATACGAGGCACTCCGGAGGGTCCCCAGGGTAGCTAAGGGATCATATTTAGTTTGTTGTATGAATTAGAAGAGGAAAGAAGTTAATTTTCTGTGCTGTCCCCACATTGTCCTGTGATGACAAGATACGTTTCTAAAACAAAACATAAAGAAAAAGCCTAAGAAACCTAAATTCCCCACTCGGATTGGCTTCAGGCCTCAGCCGAGAGCTTTGCAGGCTGCGCTAGCCCCCCAGGGCTGTGTGTGCTCAAGCGTGGAGAACTTCCCTACGCAGGCGGGAAGGATGGTCCTTGGAAAATGCCAAAGAGGAGGATTACTTTACCGGAAATGGGGGACAAAAGAGCCATTTGAGAGAGCAGGAAGAGAAAGCCATCTCTTGGCATGGAGATACTTGCCCTGTTTCTCCTGTCTATACTTGGTATGTTGAGGAACAGAAGCAGCCAAACAACGAGGAACAGGCTGTTCCCATGTCAGGCGGGAAGTGCATGAAATCCCATGAGCGCATCTATGCTTCATAATGGTTTCCAGATTGCATTGCAGCCAAAAAGCTTTGTGGGTTGTCTGGATACTCATTCACACACTGGGAGGTTTCTAGAGAAAATCAGAGATTTCCCTTTAAAGTCGTACCTTGGCCTGAACCAAGAACCTTGGATGTAAAGATCCATGTGGTAGGTTTGGCTTCTTCTCTACCAAGAGACATTCATGCTCAAACTATGGAAAACATACTTTAGCTGGTTGCCCAGAGTTGCATTTTTGGCCCTTTTCCACCAGGAATGCAGGTCTGTACAGTGTACTTGGACTTCTAGAAAGTTTTGTCAAGTTGTCTCATCAAAGGCTCTTAAACTAAGGAGATGAAGGAAAGTCCTGTGGGTTTGTAGCTGGCTAAAGGATAAGAATAAATGGTCAGCTTTTCCAGTGGAGAAAGGTTACTAATGCAGTCCCAGAGGGACTGGAGTTGGGCCTGGAGCTCTTTGTAAATCATCTGGAAAAGTGGATAGTGAAGTGACAATATTTGCAGATGATAAAAGTATTTAGGATCGTCAAACCTAAAGTTACTTGGAACAAGTTGCAGGTGGAAGTGATGATAAGGAGAAGGGGTCTGCTGCTACCAAACTTGATGTATTTTAAATTTTGAGGTCCAACTCTAGACGGGTTACTCAAGGCTACCTTTGCAGTTCATGGAGATGAAACAGCACCTCTGTGGGTGACTCATCTGACACTTTTCAGACCCTCAAGCGTGAGACCAAAAAGCAGGCTTTACCCTGACCCAGTGTAGCTGTGGTTACGTTTGGTGATGGCATGAATGGTTGGGTCTGAGTCTGTGCATCCTTTTGCCTCTCCGCCCTTACTTTAGTTTAACTTATCTCAGTGTAATAGTGCAGTGCATTTGTAGTGCAGCCCTTGCAGCCGTTTTCCTAGTGAGAGTCCTGCAGAAAGGAAGACGCACAATAGCAGTGTAGCGTTATCAAGAGAGAAGAGAGAAACAGTTTCCTTTATGTCGCATTAAACCAGCCTTTTGAGCAGGTAGAACTTTTAGTCTGGGGAGAAAAAGATCACACATATGGAGCGCTGTTAAATGCCACCAAATTGCCATCCCCAGCAGCTGCCATGCTACAACAAGTAAACTTCAGAAGGCCAAATGCAAATCACCAAGTCCTAATGTGTCAATTATCTTTCTGACAATTACATATGGATTTCATTAGCTAGCTAAATGGTACCTATTACAGCGTCTAACCAGCTGGAGGGATTTCCAGTAGGAAATGCGAGATGGGAAATGCCGACAAATCTCAAATTCCCAGAGGTTCTCTGGAATTCGTGCGGATTAAGAGTGATAAGGGCGGCCTTGAAAACCCTTCCCTGGCTCTGTGCGATTGCATCTTCTAGGAGGAAGGTGGGGCGCCTGGGTGAACCAGCAGTAGCATGTGCCTGTGGATGCTTGTCTGCTACCTTGTAGTTAATGCAGAATGGGGAGGAAAGAGCAGAGTGAGAGGTTATCCTAGGGCAATCCAGTGATGCTTGCGTTCTCTGAAGAGCTTTGGCACTATTTCCTATAGTTTCAGTGTTACAAATTGTAACTAACTCAAGCTTGGAGGTTATGGGATAATCTCAGCAAGGAACTTAGTTGTGTGAATGCTGCTCCAGAAGGTGAAAATGCCCAAAGTGGATTTGATCTTTCTGCCATGCAAACTCTTTGCAACATCTACTTGAAACTATTTACTGCTTTCTCTATCTTTGATCTTGCTCCTTCCAGGGAGTCATCAAATGGGAATGGTGAAAGAAAGGAATGGGGGCTAATGAGTTGGAGAGGGTTTTCATGTTGGATCCTGTGGTGCACCTTTACTATCTGGCCTAATCCTGCTGAGCGCAACTGGATGATCAGTGGCTTCCAGGAGTAACCTCACAACCTCAAAGGTTGAATGTGTAACTTTAATGGAGTGAATTTCAGCAATGATTCTGATAGTCAGCTTTGGCCACATACCTGCTGAGGTGTAACAGGAGGCGGGAATAGTATCTCTCGCTCCTGAATCTAATTCATGTGCCCTTGTATCAGGGTGCACACCAACTGCTACGGCTCGGACCCCTGGCACCTGCCAGTTTAGAGACTTAACAGGAAGGTGTAGTAGGTTGCCAGCCATCAGCATAGTTGTTTCTTGCAGAAACGTGCTGGGTATTCCTTCCAGACTTGGGCGTGCAATCTCTACATAACTCTTGTGATGTTCCACACTTGATTTCCAAGCCGCCTCTTGGAAATAAGGCTCCCCCAGATAGCTCCTTAGCTCAGAAAACCTTACGCTTCTGCCAGTGCATTCTCAATACCAGCTTCTCTAGCAGAAATTAAAATAAGCTTGGAGTGAGAGCTTGCAGATAATGGTCAGAGAGGATTTCTGCAGGAGTGCTTGGTAGAGCTGACTACCTCAGAGCAGCATCTTTCCTCAGCCCACTGTACAGTCTCAGAGCACTTGGAAACCACTGTGCTGAGAGAGCAAGGGAGCATGTGTGTATTTTCAAGGAGATCAGCATGACTCAACGGCAAAGACATGTCCCTGCACAGCGTGCCTTAGGTGAAAAGCACGGAAATTAATTATGCACTTTCAGTAGTGTGGACATCTCTTGAGAGTGCTTTAGGTCTCATTGTCCAGTCTTGGCTGTCAGAGAAGGGACTGCTGTCTTTAGGATGTAACCACAAGAAAGCCCCGTCCCCTTTCTGCCATGTCCTTGACTCTATTCCCCTTCCCTGTGAAATGTTCTGCTACTGTTTCCATGCTCCCTCTCATTAAGCGTTTTTTATCTCACATTGAATAATGCCTGCAAGCCCAGCTTTGCTCTGGCCAAATTCAGCCTAGGGGCAAGTTAAAAATGTATTTGTTTGAAGGGAAAGACTAGGAAGACAAATGTTTCTCTATCCTTGACGCTTCCTTCAAGCCAGGAGAAGTGAAAGCAATAGGAATAGTGACTCTGAAGACATGTTTTAGTTTTGTCATACAAAAAGACCAGCTTTCAGGGCTTGGGAGGGAAGTGTGAGTGCAATGTGGCATTGGCTAATGCTTTCACTGCAATCCCCTTCAGCCTGTTTGCCTCTGGATTGAGAGGAAGAAAAAGGGAGTGTTGTGATGGAAAATAATGCCCAGAAGGCACTTTCATTTATTTCAGAGTGCTGACAATGTCCACTGGGACTTGCTGTCCGCAGCACGCCTGGTGCAGGGGAGATGCTGCCTCCTCCTCCTCTGGGGTTTATTCCATCAGGTGCTGAAGCTTTTCTCCTCTCAAGACTTGCATGTTAACTGCAGTTCAGTGCTCTTTGGTCATGGTCTAAATCACCTCTCCAACTTTCCCTATCCTGGGCGTGTCTTAGGTCAGAGCACAAGCCAGAGACGCCTCTGGACCCACTGGGAAGGCCTGTCAGTGGGACTGTGCTCCAGTCTTCACCCCTTCCCAAAGCATCCAAGGCAAGAAGGGCTGGTGAAGCCCTCTGAAACTTTTAAGTCTCATCAAGACGTAAATGCTTTGCTGAATTAGAGCCTCAGGGGCAGGTAAACCTGATTCTGTCTCAATGAGATTGGCATGGATGGCTGCAGAGACTGTTGGTTTGGTTCCTAGATACCAAGGAAAATCATCATATAGAGACAGAGAGACAGGATTCTGAACTGAACCAGGGTTAACAGGTAAGTTGATGAAGTAAAAGAAGTAAGCGAAAGAAAACATGTAACGATACAGCCACAGCTCCATCCCTTCAAGTGAGGAGCCAGCCCACAGCAGATCCCCGTTTGGCAACGGTAAATGCAAACAACTCCAAACATCCGATTCCAGTTTTATATGTGCCTGGGAACCTCCATGTGTCAGTTCCCATCAGTGTCTCCGTGAGGTATCTTCATAAGCAGAGGCGTCAGGTGTCCGAGTGTTCATTGTCTGTTAAATGAAACTCAAAGACTCAAAGCTATCTTTGACGCTTACAAGGCATGAAGACTTGAATGGCAGCTGGCTGCGTTTTACGGCAGAAGACAGAGCTGTTTCTTCCCCAAGTATCCTGCTCGGCAGGGCGTGATGAACAAAAACTTAGGAAAACTCCAAAATACATTGCAATCTTGTGTTCATTAAAAACCCGCTTGCTTCGGATCTGTCTGCGGTTGAGCATTTCCTTGAATTCAACCTGCATCCCCAAACATAAAGTAAGAGATGTATCTTTAGCGGGTGAATACAGACTTGAAGCCACCAGAGCTAAAATAAGTAGCCCTCAGGGCATTCTGTTTTTTACATATTTTCACAGACACACACGCAGACAAGCCTTAGAAAGAGCGCTCCAACTAGTAGATACAGTAAGGGAGGCTGAGTGTTTAATGCTGCCCCAGGTGTGCAGGCCTCTTGGGTATGTTCACAAACAGGTTTTGAAGTCCAACAGTTTAGCATCCTCTGAGAATTCAGGTTTGTAAAATTCCCACTGAAGCCTTGTATACACCACATGTATACGTGCTGATGTATGTTTATGTCGAGGATATACTGTTTAGTAGGCATATTTGGTATGTAGTCATCTCATATCATTAGCTCTTGTGCTGAACAGCATGGCCTAGTTTGCAAAATGTGTAGTGTTTGGCTGTGTCACCCCTTCCATATTTAAGCACTAATATACTGAGACTCAGCAGAATGAAAAAAAGAAAATTCTTTTTTTTTAAAAAAATGATTTCCTTTTGGAAAAAGGAAAAGATGAAACTAGTTAATGTCTTTGGATTTCAAAATGTAGGTGATCTTTCACCTAGCTGCCTAGGACTAAATCTGTGGTTACCTGTCATTACATGGCATGCATGTGTAATTGTAGTATTGGTATCATGTATAGATATTACAGATTCTGGGATTCTAGATCTAGAAGATCAGGTTTCAGGCGTCAGATATGAGACACCTGAAAATTGGGACATTACTGCAAGGAAAACCTGTTAGGTAATTGCTAGAAGTCTCTGGGTTTTATTTTTCTCTGTATACTAAGCTTCTTGAGGGAGTCAAGACTTATCAGTGGACAGACATACAACGTAATTCAAACTACTATTGGCCTTTTAAAAGCATTTTAAAATAGGAGGTTTCTCTTTGCTTTAAGGAGGTGTAAACCGAACATGCAGCGTGCAGGTGCTCAGGGAAGGAGGGTGGCGTTGGAGCACTCCTTTGGCATGGTTGCATCATTTGTGAAAGTCACGTAGATCCAACCCATTTTCATGTGTTCTCACTATCTCTGTGTACCAGCCCACGTCACGTATGCAGTAGTGGTAAAGGTGTCATAAGCCATGGACAGACCCGATAATCTGCAGAGCTGTGGACTCAGCCGCCTTTACCATGTCCCTTTAACCACCTCAGCAGCCTGCTGTGCACTAAATCCTCTTTGCAGAGACTGGTTGTACTGATCCAAACGAGTAAGGCAGCTTCAGACAGCTACTGTTTTGAGAGCAAAACCTGCCAGGGAATCCCACGTCTACCGTGGCTCCAAAGAAAAATGTTTTCTCCCTGTTGCATTAAGCAGCACATGCAGTATTTGACCTTGGTTCGAAGCCAGACTAAAGGTCCTGTACCTTGCAACCTGTGAGGGCTAGAAAGATTTGCTCTGTATGGCTTTGTATGCATTCACACTGTATATATATTATGGATTTGCTTATGCCATGGAGCACTTCAAATATCCCTTAATAAAATAATAGAGCCCTAGGTAGCTATATATTGGCAGAAAGTTGTTCGGCCCTTTGGAACTATGGAATAAGTAATGTTCCTAAACTTTTCTTCTTTTTCCTCTGGTTTCCACTGTGGATAATTAAAACTGCAGAAAATCCTGGATCCCATTGCATGAAAGGATGCAGTTGTGGTCCTCTGAACCCAACAGGAGCAATTTCTGGCAGAAAAGGAAATTGCACAAAGAGAATGTGAGCTCTGCACATGTGGTTGTCTCTTGGCCGGACATAGCGAATGAAGAACAGCACTGCAGAGACTGCAGGTGAGCAGTGAGAAATAGATCCTTAGCTTCATTTACAAGAGCTAGGACATGAGATGTCTCTGGCAGGTTCCCAGTGTTTGAGTGTGAAGCTGTTGTTGCTGGTTGGAGATGGCTTTCCAGCTGTGAGACTGACCCCCTGGCTGATCCTTTGCTTTGCAGCGTGCAACCCCTGGTGCCCAGGGAGGGTGAGGCACACAGCCCAGCAGAAGAGTCCTGTTACTTCACAGAGGTTTGCGGGTTATAACCTGATCAGCAAGCTATGAGGTGGGACGCTTGTCTCGCCCCCTAAAAGGGGAGTCAGGCCTCTAGGCTGTCACTTGTCTCTGCAGGGAGTTTCTGGGCAAGGAAGACTGCTCTTTAGGCATGCTTCACCTGGTCCAAGTGGTTTCCACCAAGTTGTGAAAGGAACTGGATCAGGCTTAGCCAGCTGCTTGTATTAGCCAAAAGGGAGTAATAGGGAAGAAAATGCCTAGAAATACTCAGTTCCATTAATAGGCTGAGTGATTGATGGGAAGATGTGATGGGAAGATGCCCACAGGGTAAACCTGGAGTGAGGTCTCCTTCCTGGGCTGGGGGCAGTAGCAGAAGCTCACATACAACTTGCTCCTTCGGATCCTGCTGTCAGAACTACCCACAAAGAACCTGTAGCATTAATATCTATGTATTACATCTTGGTGGAAAATATTTGTAGTCCTTCCCATATTAAACAGCTTGTGAAAATTGAGGTGTGCAGTGTGGCTAACTGACACTGTCCTATCCCAAAACAGCTGTAGGAAGGAGGCCAGAAGACAGAGAGCCCTTGCCCAAGAAGTCCAACTTGTCATCTTCATAGGCTAAAAACCAGGCAATAAATATGTGGCTGGTTTTGCCACAACAAGTGAAAACAAAGATTGACTGCCGAGCTGTGAGCACCTCTCTGCTCAGCATTCAGCTTTCAATTCTCCCTTAATTTATTATTTGCAGTTAATTTAATCCATATTGAGCTGCCTCAAAGAAAAAAGCTCTAGATTTGGTGAAAAATAATCTATTTCTAATTATTTCTGATGTAGAACACTAGCCCATAAATAAATTCCATGACTACCTAGTGGTTTTTTTTGCCGTCAGAACTGTCTTGCTGGAATCAATAAACAGTTGATTAAAAACCTTGTTATTTAATATATTCAGTAACCCTAATCTATTCATTAGAAACTTAATCACTTTCATGTCACCAGCTGCTGTGATGGAGAAAAGAGCTGTAGCTAATTATTAGCAATTTTACAAAGCTAATATTGAATTTCTAATGGGTCCTCTGTGGCCTCTATTTTAAGCAGTTTGTATATCCCACAAACATGTGTTCTGGCTCAGGGTAGGGCCAAGCATCTCAGGCTTACGGCCTTGTGGATAAACTCGAGACTTAGCAACCAAATCTCCAGTTGGTTTGCGAAGGAAACACATGCAGGCAGTGCTGGCGCCCAGCCCATTTCACCCTCAAAACTTCTTGCTACTTTTTCTTAACAATTGCTGGCAAAGGGACAACCAATTGCCTCTTCCCCTTCCACCTGCCTTTCACCCGGTGCAGCTGGCGTGCAACTGCGGAGCAGGAACGTGCTCGGCCGAGGGCAGGACCGCGTCCTCGGCGCGGGAAGAAGTCTAGGTTGGGAGAGGGAAGTAAGTGGGCCATGCCAAGGGTGAGCCATGGAGGGTGCGGTCGGACGTCTGGTGGCACCCTGGGTCACAGCTCTGCCTGGAGCTTTGTTTTTCTCCTGTTGAGTCATTTTTGTCCTCTGATGTTGGAGCCACCGGTTTGGCTGCCTGGCCCGGGGAAGCAGAGCAGAACCTCTCTTGCTGAGCCAGAGCTGTAATTTTCTTTAGGGCAGTGTTAACTTCAAACCCATACTTTTGCCTGGACTCGTTTGCACCTGCTATTGCTGGACTTTTCTCATTATTTGTGATGTTAGGAGGATTATCCCTATTATTGGTACCATGATGGAGCCTGAAGTGCCCTCTGCTGTGCCAGGCTGGTATAGAGGCATAGCGAAAAGATAGGGTCTCCTCTGGAGAGCTGGGAATGGAGGACTAGACACTGGGTGCAGAGACTGTGGCAGGATGCGCTTCTTCAATGCACGCCAAATGCAAAGCTAAAACACGTGTGGCTGCATCAGGAGCTTGTGCCACTCAGGGCTGACTGAATTGTAAAAATTTTTCATGAAATGTTTTGTAGTACCGGACTAAGATTCTTATAGGTGAGACAAAGAATCCTGGACTGGACTTTTGTGGGTGACAAGCATCCCTGGGCTAAATGCTGGTATGGGGGTCCTGGAGGGAGAGAAAACGTCACATGTCAGAGCTAGCGGCAGGCTCAGGCACTGGGAGTTAAAGAGGTTTTCCTCTGAGAGGAGTTGAAATTTGGGGTGGATAGGGCCCCGGCACTCAACTGATCTGGCTGCTCCTTGTGTATCCTGTTCTTGGGTTCCTCCTGTGGTTTTCCACATTTCTGATCTTCACAGCGTTTTTTGCATCAGGATGTAATTAAATGTGCTTTAGGGTTATAGTTTGAGATATTTAAGAAGTTGATGTCCTTTGGCTTCCTGTTCCTGCCCTTATTTGCTGCGGAGCAACTGACTGTGCAAGGTCTCTTAGGTTCAGTTAAAGTCTAAAACAGTAGCAGAGGGCTGGAGATGTCCCAAGGCCTTAGAACAAATGCAAACATAAGAACGCATCCAACGATGTCCTTCTGACATCTCTAGCTTCAAGCTCTGCACATGGGGTGGCTCTGCCCCATAAGGCATCTCAGTGGGGTGCTCCGATCTGCAGGGATATTTGTGGGTCTGGAGACATTGCTATCATCCTTCTCTGTGGGACTCCGCCAAACAGCCATAAGGGGAGAGAAAGGCTTGAAGCATGCTGGCGTTGGATGCTGGAGTTTGAGGACCATGAAGACCACTGGAGCTGCCTCTATGGTATATTTGTGGGCTACTCGAAACCATTTCTAACTTCTTTCAAAAGGCAAGTTACAAAGGGATCGGGTCACTTAATCCAAGCTGAACTCTTTTTTTCCATTGGAGTCTTGCGTGATTGAAGACGATGGAACTTTGCTCTCCATTTACTCCACTGAGTAATGGAGTAACTCATTGGAGTTAATGGAGCTGGTTCCTAGCGGCTGGAACCAGCTGCCTGCATGTTGGCAGCTGGGACATGGTCCTTCTTTTCCTTCTATGCTATGAAAAACAGCAGCATCTTCTGCAGCCTACCGTGCAGTTAGAAGCAGCGTGTTTTCTAGCTGAGGGGGACTGATGGCAGGCCCGTTTCGGGACGGTGTCGCTGAGAGAGGTGAATGCAAAAACTTCCTCCCCTGGGCTTTAGCTCTCTCTGTCTGGTGGGGGAATTGGCCAGATGGAAGGCAGCAAATATACAAATATATACGTAAACTCTTCCAAAATGGATACATGTTCTCGTTTTCAAAAATATGTGATTGAGCTTGTTTTATGGGCTTGGCGAACTTCTGGCGGCATCTGGCTGAGCTGAATATTATACTTAATAGCCCAAGACAGCAGTGATTGCAGAGAGCCGTCTGCATTTCATGTGTGTTTACAAATGTGCTGTAGTAATTCCACGGAAATTAGCACAGAGCCGTAACAACAAAAACACAGGATGGAGAACAAAGAGAAATGTCTCTCTGCATCTCGTATCTGGTTTTATGTATATTGGTCCACGCGTCTGTCTGTGTATTCTTGTGCTTAGCACTACCTCTCTCCTAGTCCATCTATTTATTATTGGTCATTCTTCCACCTAGAACCCTCCAGCCCCCAAAACGACTTTTTCTTATGTGTGAGATATGGGCCATAGGCAGAGACAGCATGGGCAAGTGATTTTATCTGGTTTCTTCTAATTTAGTATTAAAAATTATTATTATTATTATTTTTTACTCGACTGTATGACATTACACTCTATGGAGCTACATAACAGTAAAACTCAAAAAATATTTTGGGGGTGGAATTTGACAGTTTGACTGATGCTTAGTGAGGATGTTTCTGATTTCAGAGGTTTGAAGGAACCTCTTCCCAGTCCTTGGCACAGTGCCTCCGAGCGAGGTCCAGGGCTCCAGTGCAGCCCCCAGGCAGCTTATACTGAGCCCTGTCTCTGTTCTCTTAGGAGATTTCAAGCATTTTAAATTTTGGCATGAATCTGGATGAAATCAAGAACTGGAGTATTGAAATCCTCCACAAAACAAAGTTGCTTTCCTCTAGGCGGCTCTGATCAAAGCTGAAGCTTCTCAGTAGTAGATGTCTGCTGCGGGAGTGATGAGGATCTGGTCTGCTTTCTACTGGGTCGGTGGGAGCTACAGGGCATTTGGGAGCCAAGCATTTTGCTCTTTATTTGAAGGATCCCTTGTGGCAAATGGGCCCTCGTGCTGGGATGACTCCATGCAGAGCCTTTTTCCTCATACTGAGACTCACGTCTAGAATAAATGGGCCAGTTCTTCTACGGCGCTTCTACAGCTTGGTGGCTCTGATGTATGGAAATAGGGAAGAGCATGCTGATAGAGACCTGGAGGGGCTCAGAGACATGGGAATGCACTTGCTGATCAGATAGTGTCTTTCTGTCTATGATTTTCTGAGAGAAGCATAAGGTTATTTTGGGGATATCTGGAAATGCTCTGCAGTGCAAGGCATATTTTCAGGACATCTCTGGGATGCAAGGCAGAGGGTATGCTAGTGTCAGCTGACCAATTCACTTCCAATTTGCTTCCAATCTACTTGTATAAGGCTCGAGGAAGTGAGCTGTGCCCAACGTAACACTGGGCAGAGGGGGTGGTGGCTGTTCTGCTTCCTACCTGGGGAGGAGGGCTGGCTGGGCCATTACAGGCTCGCGGCAGGGAGAGGTGCATGGAGGCTGTGGTGTGCTGGAAGCAGTCCCAGATTTCAGCTAGCCCAAAGCTGGGGAGGAGCTACCAGATGAGTTATTTAGGTGTGCAGTCACACCCCATGTGCAATTAAATGCACCTGGCTCAGATCATCAGCTCATGCATATAGGCAAAGCTCCATACCAATCTTCTGAGTCTTTGCATCTGCAGATGATGTATTATTGAATTATGCTTGATTAGCTGTTTTTCTGTTGCTTAACGGAAAGCAAATCTCAGCATAAATGAGATTAGTATGTGCCCTCCGTGTATGCCAGCTCTTGCTCCCAAGAATTTAACATTCTTAATAGAATGATTTTTTTAAAGGAAGAGGGGAAAAAAGAGTCTTTGAGGCTCCTGTTTCATTTGTCAGATTAGCTGAACATTAAATTAAGCAAGTATGGAAATTCAAAATATAGCTGTTCTACAACATGTGCTGACACTGGCATAACAATATCAGTAATCCCCCTTGACAGCCATTACAGCTTAATGCTCTCAGAAAATGAACTACTTATTTTCTTTACCCCACATATACAGTGTCTCAACATTTTTCCCTGTCTTCCAGCCAAGATGGCTTTTTGAATTAATCTCCTCCAGGTACCAGCTGTGTTTGTCTCATCCTGCTGAGCAGCACTGATTGCTTTGAGGCTGTGTCACCTTGACAGCTCAGAAAATCCCCAGCTACACTTGAGGACTTCATTGCATTGGGTTTTGTGTCATGTGAGAGAGCTCCTCTGCTATTATGCAGACCTACTTTGGTGTGTGTTGGGGCACCCCTAGTATCCTGTAGGGTCTTGCCCCCTCCTCTCCTTGTGCCAGGTGTCAGTACAACTGAAAGGAGATGTGGAGCCCACGGCCACGTAGCTCACAGCTGTTTGACCTTGGCACCTCGGGGGAACAATCCAGAGGATGTGCTTAGGAGGCCTCCTTTGGTGTCACAGTTAGTTATTTCTTTGCGTGGTCTCTGGATCCCAGCAGTTCGTTGGGAGAGAACTACCCTCTGGAATGGGGTAGTTTTGGGGAAGCCTGGGACCCTCTGTTAGGAAATGAAGAGGCCAAAGACAGATCACCTGAGAGTTTTAAGTGCTTCTAGGAATAACTGGTCATGGATGCTGGGACTTTCAGAAGGGCTTTCACGAAAGGAAGTGCTTAAATTCCACTAAAGTGCCATCTTGGGTACCAAATGAGCTTTTCCAGTGCTGACCACAGGGCTCAGATTTAGCAAGATATTTAGGGGCTTCCAGGTGGAGCTGGGCTCCAGGTGGAATTCATAAAAGCCTCTCAGGGAGTGAGAGACCAAAGGTGGCCAAGGGCTTTTTAAACAGCCTGTGGGCGCTTGCACGGTTATAGGGAAATTCAATTTTGTTTAGCCATGTTGGAGCATAAAAGGACTTAAATAACTGCTTCTTATGCTGAAATCTTACTAAGCAATGTCACTTCTCAGCAAAAGACCGTCTACAGGAGTTAATGGAGGTAAGTCAGCTTTAATGGGCCTGATCTCAGCTAGTGTAAACCAGTTTCCCTCCCTTGAATGTACTAGAGCCCTGGTGATGTGCATGAGGGCTTATGTCTTTATCATCAGGTACGTTTTCATAATGAGAAGAGAATTTCCACTGTCAGAACATTGTACCACTGAGCAAAATTGGAGCAGCTGCCTTGTAAAATGCGAAATGGCATCAATATACTATGCTATGTTTCAGAGCATGTGACTGAGAAGGTGATTGTGCTCGTTAATAATGAGCCACTAAATTGGATGCAATTGCAATAGCTCATCATTGGTATAGAAATATTATGCTTTATAGGTACATTACTGGGCTATATTTTATAAGGCCGTTAAGCTTATGCACTTTCCCTTGCAGTAAATGTCAGCAAGGTTACAATAAAATTTAATACAATATTATTAAAGCTGAAGTGCATCAGTATGGAATGATCATGTACACACACTAAAAATTCTTTATTATTGCTTCCTTAACCTTCTTAAGGAGCTGCTTGTTTTAAAATACAGCAATGAAAAGGATCAAAGCCTGGAGGTCTCTCTGTCCATCCAAAGGTTCATTAGTATTTTGCGTTTCGATGGGAATTTTGTGACCCATTAGTTCAAGTAAATTAAACATTAAAATTTAGACTCTGCCAGGAAAATTTCAATACAGCTGCGTATTATAATACAGGTGGTGAGGTCTCCTCACGTTCACCTTAGCTTTCATGGGGTGGAACTGATTGGCAGATTGTTGGCCTCCAAAGAAACAAGGCATGCCCTAGGCGGGTGCACCTCGCCGCGAGGGGCGGCGTGCCTAGCCAGCCGCAGCTCTTTCGGGGTCCCCCATTACCATGACAATTCCCCTTGTGAAGAAATCAATAGGCTGTGGGGCTCGGGAAAACCATTTCCCTGACCTCCCAAGGTTGCCAAAAGCAAGGTCAAGCAGCAAAGATCAAAGGCTCCATGGAAAGAGGCATCCCCTCCCTGACCTGTTGGCTTGGGAGAGAAAATCAGCCTTACCTTGAATTATTTTCTTAATTTAAGAAGCTGGCATTATTTACGCATACTCTAGCCACAGGAAATTAGAATTAATCCCAGTGAAATCTGAGGCATTGGGTCCCAACTGATTAGATTTTAGGTAACAGTTCAGGGTGGTTTTCATGGAAAGGGGGAGAAAAAAAAAAAGAAGTTATACAAAACAGAATTGCAGTCCAAGAGACAAAGTTTTGATTGGGTTTTGGTGCAGAAAAGGAATATTAAGGCTCAGCTGTGCAGTTTTGAGAAAACATCAATGGTCGAAGATAATCTTTTTGATGCTCTTGAAGCTAATTCTTAAGTCTTTGGAAAGAGCAAAATAGGAGAGACCTTGGCTACGTGAATTTTACAGTTGACTTCTTCAGACTTGTCTGGTGCAGGTAGCTGATGTAAAAAATATAACGTCAGATATAGTCTCTTATCTGTAATCTTCAGCTTCCCACGGGTAGATCACAAGAACTCCAGCAATCATGCTCTTACTGAGATGTGCAAGCTTGGTGACTAGCTCTAAGTCTGCGGTATGTTTTTCCTCTAATTAGATGCTCTCAGACTTGAATCATTTCTTATTTTCCTTATTCATGAAATGCATTTGGATGGCTGTCAAACTGTACTTGCAGTTCATAGATACTCACAGGAACCGACCATTCAAAAGTTTGTGAGGAGTGTGCTGTAAGGGTTTGGCTAAGGTAGGTGAAAAGTAAATCGAATTTAGCAATGTGCTCGGATTTTCACGTGGTTTGGTCAGCTTTATTCAGATGGGGGCAGCATCATAACCCTCATCTGATCCTCCTGAGTGGGTCCATCAGCTGTCCTCGGTGCAGAAGGATCTCTAAAAGCATGACCCACGTCTCTAAAGGCAGAGCGCCTCGTCTCGAGAATGAGACGTCAGTGAACGGAGCTGCTGCTTCTGCTGAGACATCACAATCGATAGGGACTTCTGTTGTCGGGATTTCTATGGCTCCCGCCCCACTGGCTGTCGAGGCTGGGGACTGCGAGGTGCTGTAGCTGCTCCTGGCCAGCCTCAGCGCCATCCTGCGGCAAGGGGAGGGAGAAGGGGCGAGTCATGATTTTGGGTGCCTGAGGGCTGCTGAAGAGGGTGAATTTTGAGAAAGCAGGTCCTTGCTGCTTCTTGACGATCAGGCCCTCGCAGCAACCGGCAGCCCATGGAAACGCTGGCTCCAGCTAATGGGTTCTCCTGCTTTCCGAGCAGTTACTCCCAACTCCTGAAAGCGGCAGTTTGCTCGGATGAATTAGGTTCCCATTTCTGCTTTTGGCTGTGCTTTTAAATCATAGTTTAAGAGCCTATGTCAGAGATTTCATCTCTGGAAATTTATGAGGGGCTGCTGCATTTTATGCAGCTGGGATTTCACAGATAGTCCTGCTGCAAAGCACCTGTCCCCATGGCCGGCCTCCGAGCGTCGTGATAGTGTCTGCGGTGTTCCCGCAGTTGTGGACAGTGCGGGGAGGAAAAGCAGCCCACTGAACTGGAAGAAGTGGGGATGGGCTCAAATGAAGGTGAGGAGACCTATGTTGTGCTGGAAGGCCAGCAGGCAGTGGAAGGGACTAGAGGAAGGAAAGCAGATGGCTTTACGTCACTACAGTGAGACCTTTTGGTGTGCGTATTGTTTGTACACACATTGATCATACAGCTCAGGTGCATCTGTACACACACAAAGACAAGCATGTGCATATAGACACAGACGCTCAGGCACATATGCACGTGCACACCAAATTTGCCTCCTGTAGCAACGATAACTCAGATGAAGACTTGTGCTGTCTTTTTCTTGGCTTTCAGGGTGCAAACCTCCAGGAGGACAATTTGTCATGACGTTTTTGCCCAATCTAGCATGGGCTGTGTTTTGCATAAAGAGTCTTAAAGACTGTCCTCTAAGGACAGCCCAGGCTCTGGCATTCTACATATTCTGTAGGTCCTTTCTGAGTGCGGTGCTTGTGCTCTCCAAAGAAGGAGCTAGTGGCCAACTTGGGTATGTGGTATCTGCTGGATGTTGGTGGCTGCAAGGATAGAATGTCTATAGTGGGTGGCCTGATGAAGGGACACATTTAGAGGGAAAAAAAAAAAAAAAAAGGTGATTCCCCCCCTCCTTCCTTCCCTCTTTCCCTCTTTCAGAGCTACAGAAAGGGAGGAATTATGAAAGACCTTCAAAAAGGGTCAAAGAACAAATTTGCATCAGATCAAGCCTTGAAATCTTACTCTAAATGGACACAGAGCATACTGTGACCTTTCTTTGCTTACCTTGCCTGCCTGCACTCTCTTCTCTCCCTGTCCTCCTAGTACCTACGTTCTCTTTTCCTCAGCATCCTGTCGGAGTACCATGGTACCTAAGGGATGCACTACCCTTCCTTTCATGTGTTGGCAGCATTGGTGACATCCTGGCAGTGGCGTTAGCAGCTGCCTTGAACTCCTGCCAGCTCTGAGCACATGGCGGCTGTCCAGGAGCTACCACTCGCCTTCTCTCCATCTCCTCACTGGTCATTTTCTTCTGCAACAACCTACCACTTTCCCTTCTGTAATGACTTTCTTGAGGTTTATTTTCATCTCTGTGCCCAATGTGACCAAAGTACATAAGTCTGTGTCTATTGACTTCTGACAGCAGAGTCTGCTGTTCTTCAGTAATACTTCTAACATCAGCATTCATCTTCCTTTCCATCTAAAGGATATGTCAGTACCACATCACTAAGACTTTGTTTTTTTTCTCCCTGTCTGCAGCATTCTTTTCCCATGATTCATATCCATCAGTTGCAGTGGGAAAACTAAGCTTTTCATCAAACCCTTGAGTATTTTGAGTGCCACAGGTTTTCCATGCTTTGAGGAGGGAGGCCACAGCTGAGTAAGCTGTTCCTAGTGATCTTCTGGTTTCTTAGGAACTGCTTCCCAGGTCAGGTATCTGTGGTCTCACATAAGCAAAATCATCAGCTCCTTCAGTAAGTTGATGGCATCCACATCCACATGCTTTGTTTTCGCCGTATTTGAGGATGTTCCATACTCATCAGTAGTTTTTTTTTTTTTTTTAACTAACTCTGGTGTTCTTAGTGGTTATAGTAATAGGCTACGCATCTGCTATTAGCATGTCTGATGTAGGTTAAAAGGTGTCCACCAGTGTAATTCCCAGCTGCTTCCACCTATGTCAGGATTGTCTTAGGATAAATTCAGTGTGCACACTGAGAAGGCTTGGGGCTAGCATGCACAAGTCATCTCTACCCAGTAGACTCCCACCTCTTGATTGCTGCTGTTCACGCTACTGTTTTCTGTTTACAATAAAAAATGACAAAGAATGTGGTGAGATGCTCTGGAATTCTTTTATCTGCTGGCAGAATGGGATGTATCAAATATTTTGGGTAGGCAGTGAAATGCACAACCAATAGTTGCTGGAACTCTTTTTTCAGTGACATAAAGGATGTTTTTAATTCCACCACAAGTGCCTTTTTCATCTCTGGAACCAGCTGACTGTGGCATTAGTTCTGCTTCTATCATTTGCTTCATGTGTCTTGAATTATGCCATGCCAAGCTTGACCATCAGAGAGATGTTTTGATAGTTACAACACTTCATCTGCCTCTTCTTCTGAAAAGATTCCTTTCAGCTGACTGGCCAATTTCCAGGCATCAATGTATCTTTGCAAATTTTTCACCTGAGAGCAATCCCATGATCACTAATCACTTTGAACAATTTTGCTGATGTGCCTTCTACGCTTGATGCTTTCTCAGGCTTCATGTTCAAAACAGGACATGCCTTTTCCTCGGTAGAACTGATGGCTCTGTCTCTGTGGTCTCTGTTTGGTATTGTGGCTAGCCCCGTGGGATGTACAGATTAGTTCAGGGGTGTTTCAGGAGTTGCCTGCTTCCTGTGTCCTCGACTATTTTCAGTTGGCAGGAGATATTTGTAGCATGAAATCTAATTGCTGTGAAAGTGCAGTAGTAAAATAGAACACATGGGCAGCAACGGGAAACCTCTTTGTACTTCTCCTCTTGAGAAGCACCACAGCAGAGCAAAGGCAAAAATGACCGGCATATAGTACTTTGCAGCTGAGTTGGCTGTGGTAGACTTTCAGGCCAGAATATTCAACGAACCGTACTGGAGGGGAGATTCTGCTTAGTCAGAAGAGTATGGTGCATCTATGATGGTACTGGACTTGGTATTTGGATGGTATTTGGGAGGAATTAAAGTGCCTAGTGGAAAAGGAGCAAGGGGACACTCACACTTGTGTCCAGACCCTTGGAAAAGCATATGACAAACATACATGGCTCGCAGAGTTGTGGTGGAAGAATTGGGTTCCTTTCATGGTGACAGGAGTTGGATGTGCAGAATGAAAGAACACGTGGCTGCATTCATCACAGGCAAATAGACACCAATGTGTGTGCTCGGGTGCGATCCTGTCTGTGGGAGAATTGCTGCCCCTTGCCTTTGGAGGAAGGATAGTCCCTGGGTTGATAGTAAAGGTGTGTGCTCCTCTGATAGCAGCTGAGTGCAGTGTGATCAGCAGGTCCTACACGTGACACGGAAAAGCGCTCCGTGATGAAAAGTGTCCAGCAGCTCTTCTAATTGGGAAATGAGTATTGGAGCTGGAAGGATAAGCTCTCTTATGGCAAATGATAGTCTGTTTTATAAAATGATGGAGACAGCCTTTTTTTTTTTTTGTGCTGCTGTATTCACCTGCTTGCTATATAAGTACTGAGTGTCTCAGGTCTTTGTCAAATGGTGTTATATTGAAGG
This sequence comes from Struthio camelus, assembly GCF_040807025.1. Classification (NCBI taxonomy): domain Eukaryota; kingdom Metazoa; phylum Chordata; class Aves; order Struthioniformes; family Struthionidae; genus Struthio; species Struthio camelus. The sequence continues at coordinate 11,358,829 of NC_090960.1, forward strand.
ACCGACCCAGCTAAGTTAAATACACTTGGGAGATGGAATGTTCTGGTGGCCGAAGGTTTTCCAAAGTGCGAGTCATGGTTTTCATGACTTCAGTCCTAAAACTAGCGGCTTAAAACACACTTGATCCAGTGCCTGAGATCTGTGCGTGAATCAACAGCTACCTGGGTAGGGCCAGAATGGGAGCGATCATGAATTGCACTCCAAGATGGAAGGAGTCCCAAGTTGAACATATTTGTGTTGGTCAGCTTTAGGCTGTACCAAGGTGACTGGAGCAGTTGTTAAAGTAGCAAAGGGAAGGCTTGAAGGCTGAAGCCAGCAGGAGATGGCACCTGAAACAGGGTCTGGAGGACGGCCTGGCTGGGGGCAGTGGAGCTGTAAATCCCTGCGTGTGCAAGCAGCCGTGTTTCTCTTCAAAGGACCATATGCTCCCTCCACTGCTGCCTTCCACGCAGTATCTGCGCGGGTATCTGAGGCTTGCAGGGTCTCGGCGGAGCAGGATCCCCTTTCTTCTTCCCTCCAGCCCCACGGTGGCTGTTTTCCCAGGAGGGCACGTGCAGAGCAAAGGAGAGCTTGGACCTGTAGAGGTTTTTGGTTACCCGAGCTAATGCCTGCAAAGAGGTTACACGCTGGTCCCCCCGTGTGGTGGCTGGGGCGTGTAAGTGCTCAAAGGTGCGGGGAGCCTCTGTGGATATTTGTCTGATAGACGAAGGTGAGGGGATGTGGGCAGGTTTCCTGCGACGGAGGGAACATGCTAACTCCTGCAGGGCTGCCCGCTGCGGCTGCATGCTGCTGGGCACCGGACAGAGGTTCGCTGCCTCCTTCCCACCCGCGCCTGCTTTACACATGCAAGGTCTAACGCAGCACATTAGCACTCTCTGTATCCAGCGTTTCCATGAAGCTTTTGTCTTTTTTTTTATTTTTTTTCTTGCTTAAAAAGGGAGAATTTTATTTCAGATGTGTGCCGAGCTCAGACTCTGAATGACTCTGTTTTATTTCTCTGTGATGAATTCATGAGCCGTGATGCTATGAAGAGCCTGATCCTGGGTTGCATACCCGTGCCCTGCAACTCGAGGCTCTTGGCAATGTCTCTGGAAGGCCACTGAGAAATCCTGCATGCCTCCTTAAATCCTGCAAGTGTCTTCTGCAGGGAATATTCACCTAACTATAAAGAGAATCACCACCGTGGAAAGGAAATTGTTCCCTTTTATTCAAGGGATATAACTGCTGAATTAAAAAAAAGTGAGAGCGAGTTGTAAGTGGCTGCACCATGAGGGTTAAAGGGGTCACTTGCATTTGTGAAACGTGCAGTGCCTCTGGTCCGCGGTGCAGCTGACAGATGGAAATCGTTTCAGCCCGGGCAGGATGTGAGCTGGGGTCAGCGAGGGATAGAGGCAGAGCTGCAAGGAACAACTCATTAATACCCTGGGGCCAAAGAACCACCTTTCTAAGCTGTTTTCTTTGTGTTGGTATAAAACACAGACTAGCAGGCAGGCCCATGGACTGCGGGAGTTTAAATCAATATGACAAATCCATAATTACATGGTGACTTGTGAAGTGAGAGCATCGTTGGCTGGTGAGGAAAAACAAACCCTACCGCAGAAGGTGCAGTGTTATGTATGATCCAGGTATATATATTCAGACTATCAGAAATAAGACGCATCTGTATTTATATACTGTGTATGTTTCTTTTTTACATCTCCGATCCACCTGCCTAATTCATAAATCATAGCAACAGATGTAATAAAATGAATTAAGTGATTGTTAAAATAGTATGCACTGGATATATTTTGCCTTCGCCGTTGCGGTCTGAGAGCTCATTAAAAGCTCACTTGCCTCTTGAAGTATCTTGACACTGGCGATGATGATGAATAGAGCTACAAAGAGCGCTAATAATTCAAAAAGCGTTGTCAGAACCCTGTGATGATGCTACAGGAACTTGTTACAATATCATTATCTGTGTTTATTCGGTTATCTAATTGACCAAGACCGGAAACAGAGCACTAAGCTGAGCAAGCACTTATTTTCTTTCTTGAAGGATATTTTATTTAAGCGTATGCTTAAGTGCTTTGCTGGATCTGTCCCTTTGCGATTGGCCCTAGCATGGGAGGACGGCAGGCTTCGTGCCCTCGCCGCTTGGCTGCGATCCGAAATGCTCAAGTTGCTTTTGAAGATGGGAGACAGTGGCCTGAATCGCCCCTGCCCTGATTCCCAAAGGGATTTGGGTACTTGGGGAGTCATTTCCGAAGGGCTCGGTGCCCGCTGCCCACCTGCAAGCCGTGGTGTCCCTACGTGTGGGGTGCTTTCTCGCTCCTTCAGCTCTGCATCTAAAACATCACTCGTGCCGGGCCAGCTCTTCGTTTTCCTCCATCCACCCGATGCTCTCTGATAGAGCGTCCAGTAAATCATATTTAAAAATACATTACTGTAATGTTTCTGCAGTTGATATTAAGTGAGCTTTGGGGACCCTGCTGGCTCCGAATTCCCCTGGCTCAGACTAATTTACAGTATCTTTCACCAGGATAGGCATTTCCACACCCCAGCGCCTGCCCCGACCCTTTTCTCTCTCGTCCTCTTGTTTTTTGTTCCATTATTCAGCTGTTTTTAGAGGATGATTGATGGCTTCTGATGTAGATGCGAGATTGCTCTTCTGGTTTCCCACCTACCACTGTAAAGGGAGGAGGAGGGAGAAGAAAAGAGAAACACATTACCCACATCAAGCAGGCCAAAGCGACAGCTGATCCCCCGCCCTCAGAGCTGCCCGCGGCAGCTTCGCTGGCCTTTGACGAGGCCAATGCTCCTCGCGCAAGCGGCATGAAGCCTTAGGCAGGTGGGGCAGTCGGCAGAGGGGCCCCGCGCTTTTGTTTTACGGGTGGTGAAATGCAGTGTTAGCAAGGATTTGCTCCCTGGGATCGGGAGGCAACACAGTGCTGCCGGGCCAGTGGGGTCTTCAGGCCTGGCCTGGGGCAGTGCCTAGGTCCCGGCATTGGGTGAATGTGTGTTCCTTCCTTACTGAATATAACTCGTGTATAGATAAGGCCTGGAGCTCGTGTTTATATTGGCCGTAGTGGGGCTCCTCAAAGGGGAGAAGCACTAAGTACATGTAGGTTTGAAGACGAGTGGCCATCACCCGGTCACATCTCCACCAAGGACCGAGCCAGGGACATTCACACGCTGGCTTCCACCTTGTGCCTGTAACTCGAAGTAGGATGCTTTTGGCAAGAGGCATATAGCTTTGATGTAAACATGTCAAAAGAAAGAAAACCTATGTCATCCTTTGGTAATCATCTCGGCAGACTTGAGCATATTTTAGGAACTTACCATGGTCCCTGCAGGTCCTGCCCCATCCCTGACCTTTGTGGCAGAGGTTCTGGATGCTGGTTAGCAGGTAACTTCTAAAAATTATTTTTGAAGGAAAATGTTTCCTATCTAAAATGTAAGAATTTGTGCTTCAGACCAGCACTGGGTCGCCATCTGCTGCTGACCAGCCCTGTGTTGCTTTTGTCCCTGCTACTGGCCATGTGGTCCCTGAAGGTTGTTAAAACAGTCAGCGAAAGCAGAGCTCTGAGGGGCCCAGTTTCAAAGGGAGGCTTGGTGGAAGAGACCTTGGATGGCATTTCCTGCAGCCGGGTGAAAGGTGTCTAGTGTCTGCTTTGGAAAGAGCATTAAAGCTATTTAGTCAGTGAGAAAAAGATTCCTTGGGCTGACGTGCGTGTGTGAGAAGTGGACAGCCCCATAGCCTGGTTGGAAAAGCTGAAAGCTTAGGAAAGGTAATACAATAGCAACACTTTGCATTTATATCAAGCCTTCCTAGAGCAGTTTTGAAGCACTCTGGAAAAAATAACAACTGGAGCCTTGCGATTTGCTTGCGAGGTAGGTTTGAAATGCCTCAGGAGAAAGCATAAGTGACTTAGTGCTGCTAAGAGAAGGGAAGGGAACTGGGCTTCTGCTTCCCTTCTTGCAAATGGGCTTTAACAGCAGGACTAGTCCTTCGCCCGCTAGTAGGGGAGCGAGCAGGTCATTTTTTAAATATAAAGGGGGAGGGGAGGAGCAGGAAAATATTAAATGGCCCATCATGTGCTTGGACTGTGAATGTCTGGGCAGTCTAATCATGACCGTTCCTTATCAGAAACCCCTTTAAAGCAAAGGAGAGCTTTGTGGACAAGCCTGAGAGGGGAACCCTGTGTTTGCAAAACGTACTTGCAACTTAAAGGCAAGGTAATTGCCTCACTGATTGCACAGATTTTAGATGTAATAGTGCTTCATGTTTCTCCTTTTATCCCTCCTGACTATTAGGCTATATATCATTTAGGGAAACTATTTTCTCTAAAATAGGTAATACAAAGTACTTAAACAACGGGGGCTTCATTTCAGCAGAGGCGTCTACTGACATCGTCATTGCTGGATGCATCGTTAGAAAGACTTGTTAGGAAGAGGCATTGACAGGAGTCTAGGCATCCAGGCAGTTTTGGTAGTTTTGTGGCAAAAAGTGTTGTTTATGCTTGCAAAGAGATTTCTGTGCCTTCTGGACTGGGGGTGGCTGCATGGGGCCACACAGGAGCAGGGAGAGATGATGACCAGGAACCGGTCAGCATCCCAAGGCCTTACAGCGTCCTACCGGTGCCTTATGGGGAGGGCTGGCTTGGGCAGGGTGGCTGGTCACCATTCCCTGAAAATCAGCCCCTTTATGTTCTCTCAAGCTGCAGCACCCCAAGTTATTGGGTGCTCTTGAAAATCTTGGTGAATTTGGGCTCCTCTTGGCTTTCCTGTTTCTTCTGTAACAAAAAAAAAAAAAAAACAAAAAAAAGGTTCTTCACTCCCTGAGCTTTTTGGGTGAAAGATGAGCTGAATGGACTTTGTTGCTTGCTGACTTTTTAACAAGATGACAGCCCATCACAGAATCACAGAGAAGTCCTTTGAACTGTGGTCCTGGTGCCCTCCAGTGCCTTTGGGCAGAGATGCACTTCAAGGTGAAATAACAAAGATGGTACCATGTCTGAGTGGTCAGCTTCACAGGACCCTCTCACACCTCCCTTCCTGACCTCACCTCAGTTCTTCTGCTCTGTTGAATTTGAAGTCACTCAAAAACATACCAAGAAATTGTGACCATTGTGTTATTTCAAATCTGATTCACGGGTCCTGCAGTAGAAGCCCTGTCATCATCTGAGGAGGCTCCCTGGAGACAGAAAGCTGATAAAACAGCTGAGCTCGCTCCTGGATGCTAAGTAGGACCCAAGGGCCTCTGCTTTTACTTGGCCTCCATTGAAAGTGATTGACTTTGAGTGAGCAATTGCTGCAGTCTTTGCAACTTGATCCTGGAGTTTATGTACTGTGTAAGTAACCTTGAGATAGGGATAACTCATAACCTTTACCTGACCCTGGCTGTGCATCTGAAGTGAACAGGAGCTCTTTGTTTGAGGGTTTTGGAGCCATGGGAGGTAGATTTAGCTTCTAGTCATGAACTGACGCTAAACATGTGCTCCTTCATTTCATCTATGAATAAGTACTGATTAATGGAAGTATAAATCTGTACACATGTTTAATTGTTTTGTTGAATTGTACTAAACCATCAGTAGGTTGGCTTAGTCTTTTTTAATAAAAGGAAATGTTTGTTTTGAGGGAAGAGGGACTTCAAATATCCAAATAGGAGTGATACAGTGAAGAAAAGCAAGGGTAATCCATGTACTATGTGTTGTGAAATTGCCAGCAGATGGGCAACTGATTTGGCATGTTGCATAACTTCAAAGCAACCTGCAGATGAGTACTTTGGTGATGATGGGGTATCTCACATGCATTGTACATGGTCAGGCTGGGGCAGGAAAGCATGCCATTGCATGGAAATGGTCAGTATCCAAGCACTTGGGAGCACCAGCCTTGTTAGGAGGAGGTTAGCAAAGGACCGTAGATGTTGCCTACCAGATGATTACCCTGGTCCATGGGAAAGAATGTTCACGGAGTTCCTTTAAGCATTCGGTTTCAATCCAAATTTGACCTTGAATGGAAATACAGACACAGCATTTTTGATCCAAAATTAATTCCCAGGATATCGGAGGTCCTCAGTGATAGTGACCACCTTGGCAGCAGTAGCAGTGTCTGTGACGAATTGAATTTCGCTGACTCTTTGCCTGGCAGTCTGAGGCCTCGAGCATCCCTTAGAGGCACAGCTCCAGGGCTTCCTGGCTCATGGGCAGCCTTGGAAGCTATGGAGCGTGCATGGTGGTGTCCTGGGCCTGGAGAAGTCATTGACCTGTCACTTTGGTGTCAGAGCTAGGGACATGGAAAGCATTCAGTCTGTGATATACTGCTTGATAGATGTGCTCCAAACCTAGCGCTTCTGGAAGAATGGAGACCCTGTCCCTGTGGGAATCCTGTCTAGGATAGGGCAAACCTTCCGTTAAACCCAGGTTGGTTCAGGTTAAACATTCAGATGAAACATTTTGGTTTCCAGAAATCAGTTTTTTTTCCAGTCTGCTCCTTCTGTGATTTGGCACTCTCATGCCTCTCCCTCCAGCGGGCAGAAAATGGATCACGTCCAAAAACACATTACCTCACGCTTTTTAGCTTGGGTAACGACAAAGGCAATTCTGCTCTCGGGTGGATTAAGATAATTGCATTGAAAACACAGCGGCTGGTCGCGGTTTGGCTGCAGGTGGGTCTGGGGAGAGCGGGCTGGCGCTGGGCTGACGGCACAGGGTGCAGGTAGGACCCTCCGACCATGTGCTCGGGGAAACAGAGTGCCCCCCCAGCTTTCAAATCTCTGTGTTTCACAAATGCCCTGCAAAGGGCAGGGAGGAAGAAGCAGCTCGCTCCTGAAGGGGCTGTGCGACGTGACGCTGAAAGCCCAGCTTAGCCCTATACGCCAGTCTGGAAAATTAAGTCTTGTCCAGCCTGCTGCATGTGCTGATCCCCGCCGGGCTGCGCATGCCGAGGGGCTCGCGCTGCTCGCGGGATGCCCGCCGGCTCCCTTGGAGAGAGTAGGAGCATTGCTCCGGTCCCTAGTGCCAGGCAGAGAACAAAACTTAGAAGCTGGCTCCTTTTTCCGAGGTTTTGTGTCACAATCGGTTCGAGTCTCACAAGGCATATCGGTTTCGGTCTCTGAACTCTCTGACTGAAGGCCTGATAATATGCTTGCAGGGGGGAAAATGGATTATTGCGGGTTTGTCTGCATGATTTCCACATGCTGATACTGCTAATCCCTTACATCAGCCAAGAGAAGGAAAAGAAAAAAAGGTGTGTATGGGGAAACAATTTACATGAGCAAACACTATATCCTATCCTACTATTTTAAAACATCTCTGGGGAATACACTGTTTTTTGTAAAAGGCAGGGTGCCTGACTACATAAGCCGTCCTAAACTGCCACCTCACAACAGCCTCCAGCAGCTGTCCTAGTTCCCCAATTCCAAATTAAAAAAAGGATGCCAAAACCCACTCTCTGAAGCCAAAGCTCCCAATGAATCCCATGCTGTGGGGAGGGGGCACCTTCTTTGGACTCGAGAAAAGCTGACGTTAGCCCGCCCTGCCAAGGAACAATAGGATCCGCGAAAAGAAGGATTTGTTAAATCAGCTTTAACTTGTGGAACTTGTGTGTATGGGCGTTTGCTTCCAGTGGAAAATAGTGGCGATGTAAATGGAAGAAAAGCAGGCTTTAAAAATAATTTAATGCTATCCACATAGGAGAAACGCAGGAGGGGGATTAATGCAGAAAAAGGGAAACGGTCATGCCAAGCGCTTCTCTTTTGCGCTCTGGTAATGTTCTGCATTTCCCTTAGCAGATACTGAGTTTCATCTGGGGAAAAAAGCTTAAGTTCTTCTACAAGAAGAAGAACATAATGATGGGCAAACATCAGGAGACTCGCAAGTGCAATTGTTTTTCATTTTAATGCAAAATAAGCCTGGCTCATGTCTTCTTTCTGAGTGAAAGACGGGAAGAGGTGTATTTATAAGATACGCGGGTGTCTTCATCTCCTTTTCAGCAATCTCTAAAAATTAAGCCTTTGAAGAGCTGCTTCTTGTCTGCATGGTAGTAAGAAGTCATTTGGAGAGTTTAGGATCATTACTGAGTTTTAGTTGTAGTGTTTGCCTCTAACACTGCTTATCAGCTGCTGCTGATAGGAGTTTGCCTTGTTATTATTATTTTTTTTTAAGGTTGCCATTTTGTTACTCATTCCAGTTATGCTTTTACCTTGTGCGTTTATTTGCAGATCTCGCCCCACCTGCCTATACACTGTCTTAGGGAGACTTCAACCTAAGAATTGCTAATATTGTCAGTCACCCTTAGTCTAACGTAAAAGTTAATCGGCGTGAACGTATGGATGAACTTGTGAAAAACATAATTGATTATCCAGGAAATGGGAAAGCTTGGTCTCTTTTTCCGATCTTTGCATCCAAATGTATGCATTTAGCCTCTTGTCTGCAGGTGTATTAGGGTTTCTGTGCTCCTTACCCGTTTGATTATTGTTAGTAGTATAATTACTTTGTTGAGAATCTTAAATGTTCCCTGGGTGTGCATTTGTCTGTAGTCCTTATACAAGGTGTTTTGTCAGATGTAACCACCACAGGATATGTTTTCACCAAATTAATGGTTTTGGAGAAACATATCCTTTACTGGCCCCAAGTTCCAGTTGCTGGCTGTGAGCAGTAACTGATTGCAGGGGGTCTTTGACACTCGTAATGGTTAGTCCCTTGGACCGTACTCCTTGATCAATAAACTCCTCCGGTCTGTAACCTAACAGAATTGCTTAATGGATAAAATTCTGTTCGAGTTTGATGTGATTAGCTTATTTCACTCTTTGGATAGATTTGTCCCATCAAAATCAGTATTGAAAACGATCATGCACGGGTCGTATGCCTGCGGCAATGGGCATCCTATTTTCGCACGTGTGGTCCAGGGCGGAGGTAACTTGCACCCTTTGAAAAGAACTCGGAAAAATACATCATCTGCATAAAATCCGAGTCGGGTGGAAATCAGCTGCCCCTGGGGAAGTGGGAGCCAGACAGAAGACCGAATGCGGGACAGCTGCTGGGTAAACCTCCGCTCCTGTTACCTGCATGGGCACGTAACCCGCAGTGTTAGCGAACTGCAGGGTTTTAAGAGGCTGAACGGTCTGTTGTCTCTCGGCGTGAAACCAGGATATTCCCAATTAGCAGGTACGTTTTAGTAGAGCCCAAAAGGTATATGCAGGATTGAAAGCATCTAACTTCTGAAACGGAGGGAATGGGCAGCTGGGCCGACATGCTACAGGAAAAAGGTAGAGATGACGCAACGGAAGGCTGAATTTGGAGAAAATGGGGGGGAAAACCCCCCAGAATTTAAGCCTTGTCAAAGGGTATTTTTGATGAAAAGGAGCCAAAGGGCTAGATTCTGCTGGAGTGGATGTTGGACACCTGGCAAATGGGGATATTCAGGCACGAAGAGGTTAACCTGTTGATGTGCTTTTGTCTTGCCCGGCCTCTCCCTGCAGAAGAATTATTGCCTATAAAGTTATTTTTAGATGCCTTATGTGCAAGTTTTGTGGGAAGAGGAGCAGCCAGCAGCCCCTGGCGAGCCGCTAAGCCCACCCCTCTCAGCTTACAGCATGTAATTAGCCGATAATCACGCCAAAATCACAGACTCCAACGGGCTAATTTTATCACATGCTCTGGCATCGGTAGGCTTGTCGAGAGTAAGCTGTGGGTTGCTGGTTAAATGTGTTTCCTCGCTTGTTTATGAGCTTGTGCTCCTGCGTTCGCCCAGCGAAGCTGTATACAGGAGAGAGCAAATGCAGGTCTGCTCGTTCAGCAGCCGCCGGTGTGTTGATTAGATAACATGGGACGTTTCCTAGCATTAAGACTGCATTTTATTAAAGCTTGGTCACTGCTAATAATATTTCCGATAACGTGGTCGTGTTTTGCTGCAGGTATGTAGGGAGAGTGTTTGAGCTTTGATTAAGCAACATATCCAAGCATATGCTTTAGGGCAGACTTATTTAGCTAACATGTAATCATATATTCGTGTATATATATATAAAACACTAAGTGCTGCCTGGAATTGAACTGTAATTTCCCATGATCTAAATGAGACCTAAGTGTGTACTTTTAAGCTACACAGAGTTTATGAGTTTTGCTAACTTAGGGCCTTTGTAATTCCTGCAGTTTTCCTTAGCAATGAAAAATATTATTAGCCACAGACCAGTGTCAGATGGCTGGGCTGAACGGACTTCAGGAACCGTCTATCCTTCTCTTACCGGTGTGATAAAAATAAAGAAATTTTGTCATAGAAGACACAGCCCAAATTAATCCATCTGGGTACAATAAATCCGAGATGGGCAGATAGAATAAAACCTGTTTCCTCCTGATAACAGGAAGATTAAGTTGGCCCAGGTTTGGGGCACAAAAACGGGTTCAGTAACAGTAATCTTAGGGAATCAGGACATGAAGAGTGCGAGAAATGAACCTGACCACCCGCTGCCTGATTTTTTTTTTTTTTTTTTTTTCTGGTCCATGGGCCTTATTCAGATTGTTAAAATACCTCTGGTTTGGGAGAAGTACCAAAGTACAGTGGATGAGTGTGGTCCAGGTTGCCCCTGAAGGCTGAGCTTTTATAGGAGAGAACAGACCTTTGTAACCAGTTTTCTTTTTCTGAATGCTTACTGGGACAAAAAGTGTCTGTAGCTGAGCTGGACAGACCTGGAGGAGTTGCTGCAGTGTTTGTCTGGGTCTGTTTGGCTCTTGATGCTCAGACCTTATGAACGCTCTTGCTCGTGAGTCCAGATCTTTGTGGTAGTATCTTGTGCCTTCTGGCTCATAAGAAAAGCTATGGGGGAAGTAATGGTTCAAGCTGAAGCAATCAGAACCCAAAATGACCCTTTGCTGACAGGCCTGAAAATAAATATTTGCCTAGGAGATAAACTGAGACTTTAGTTGGTTCCTTTTTTTCTCCTAATCTCAATGGAAGCTGCATGCGTAAAGGAAATATCCCTTGTGAAAGCAAAGCAAAATCGCTGGGCTCCAGGCATGTTCAAGTACTTTGTCTGCCCGTCATATGGCAAATTAATTCGATGGCAGAATATGGCACCGTTGCCTCAAGCAGGCAAGTGCCATTCTGCAGGAAGCATAGCTCATCCTAACAGCTGCCTCGTGAGCAGCGTATTAGAGTAGCAAGAGTACTGCCTCGCATGTCAGAGCGGTGGCAGGACCTCTAGAAATGGGATTGCAAGCCTGCTTTCGTCGCACGTCCCCGTTTTCCCACCCATCTGCCTAAAATTCACTTGAAAGCAATTGTTCAGCCTGCTCCATCCGTTCAGAGTCAGACAGTTTGAATTCATGATTCTTGTCCAGATCTCCTTAGACACTAATTGTTTTGTAAAAGCTATCTGTGGCTCCTTAGAGGTATGCAAGAAAAAGTCCTGCTAGTGGACGCATCACCAAAGCTTCGTTTGGGCAGATACTGAACGGGTACGGGACAGTTGCCAAGAAGGGTGGCTGCCCTCTTGCCTCGTGGTGCAATGTCAGCTTATATTTGTTTGAATGTATAGTTCTTTTTGGCAATTGCTTGTCAAAAATTCAGTTTGCTCTGCGGGAGAGGAAGGAGGGATTTGGCAGGAGGAAAACTTCCCAGCTCTTGTTGGAGGTGTTTGGCTTCATGTCTAGAGCTGTTTGGGGACAGCACTTATGTAATATTAAGGGTGGCCGTTTCCATTAACGTCCCTGCAGTGTTTCAGATTTTGCCCTGAGACGGAGCGCATCCTGCTCTGTCGCACTCTGGGAAACGCTGGGTGCAAAAGCTGTGATGGTCTGGGGCACGTTCAGGAACCGAAGGTGCTCGGCTCATGGGGTGCCACAAAGCTTTCACTGCCGTTCTGTGTTGAAGCTGAACTCTGTTAACAAAATGCCTCACTAGGGAGAAAGTGGTGAATTCTGATGAAAATAAGCTCCGGTAGAATTTTTCCAATCAGGTCTATTTATTGGCCAGTTCTCTCAAGAATCGCTGATTATTAAAAATTAATTACATTTGCCCTTCTGATTTGGCTTCCAAGTCAGATCTGAAGACAGACAGAAAAGTTCCTGTTGGTAGTTCCGATCCTGCCAAAAATCTCATGGGAGCCAGCTACTGAGATTTCTGTGCTTAAGCACAGACGGAAATGGTATCTGATGCTTTAGCATTCTTTAATTGAGTACTCAAAGGCATGACAAGGTCTAGTGGCTGGAAACTGAAGCCAGAGAAATTCAAATTGGAAATAAGGTACACATTTTTAACAGTGTGAGTAATTAACCTCTGGAACAGTCTGCCAGGGTTATGTGATGGATTCTCCATGGCATGATCTCTTCAAATCAAGAATGCGTGTCTTCCTCAGAAAAACTCTGCAGCTCAGAGTTAAGGGGCTCCATACAGATTTTTTTGTATTGCAACTGTATGACCTGTACTATGCAAGAGGTCGGACTATCCTATCTGAAAAGATAGGAATCTGTGAAAATGAACCCAAAGGTGATCTTTTTATTCCCTGCATTTAAACTTAATCCAGACCTAAATACTCCCCCCTTCATTCCATCTACTCTCAGAATAGAGGGCATTTTTGAAGGCAGTACTGAAAAACTTAAGGCAATCCTTTCTTCTCGGCCCAGGAAGCTCTAAGAGGATTTTGGCCGAGTCTCTGGGTTTGAAACTGCACCCAGAACTGTAGAGAATTGCTCTTTCTCCAGGTAGATCTCAGGTGGTTGCTAAAGACTTGGTTTTATGTGGTTATCTAGGGCCAGCCCGGTTTTCAGAGGTGTTGCTGAGCAGTTGGAACCGGGTATTCACCCTCCATTTTTCCATGGTTCCAAGAACACCTTTCTCTCCTGTTCTTAATTACGGGGATTTTGCTCATCTTCAGAGCTAAATTTATCTCTGTGCCATGCAGGCCTTACGCTCTCTGGAGTTAATTAGTAGAGCTGCGAAAGCTGAATCATGAAGTGCATCATTAAGAATGGTGCACAGGTTAAAAAAAAGTATTACCGGCAACGGTTTCAGGCATCTCCTTTTTGCTGAGGTAATTACGCGTGCCGTTTCCTCCGTTTCATTCTTTTAATGGCACGTTGTAACGACCGGTGTCTTGGCCACAGGGGCTGCATGCTGTTGCCAAGAAAAACTGGCAAGACAGAAGGTGGAAGAGGTCCGTTAATTGGCTCCAAGTACCAATTTCTCTAGAGAGTTTTTTTCTTAACAGAGAGAAACTGTTCGGCACTGCAGGGGCAAAGCTTGCCTGCAGAGCAAATGGCTTTTCTAAGTCTGAAGACATCCACAGCCCATGGTAATAATGTAGCAGAAATATCAGGGCTCAGTTTTAAGGGACACCTGAGAATGCAAAGGAATTGCTCTTTATTAAAAAGCCCAGGCTAGAGTCCCTCTTGGTACATATTGAATGCAGATCCTTTCACAAGGATCCTTTTCCTGGAGTGGGGTGGAGGGAGGTGGGTGGAGAAGAGGAGGAGACAGGCAGGGAGTTTAACCCTTGAAGATCTTCCCCTTGAAAACCTTGCTGAGCAAAGCAGGCACTGCTGCAGGAGCAAACTCCTTGAAGTCTCTCATAAATGCATGATTTGCTCTGCCTGTCAAGAGCAGCTGCCAGGCTTTTGCAGACGTGCTGTTTGTGTTTTTTCGACGTCATCGTGTTAAAATGGACCATCCTGTACTTCTGCGTTGGAGAGGACACCCAGGAAGGCCTTTGCATGACCTGCCTGGCCTCAGTCATGCAAACCTGAGCAGCTTAATGCCTGTTTCATTTTGTGTCATCTGCATTTTGCAGCGCTCAGAAGTACCAGGAGAGTATCCTATGGTGGCTCCTTCCTCCTTCGGTTCTGAGTCCCCTTCTGCTCCTGTTCCTGCCAGCCTGTCGTCCTCTCCTGGCCACCACAGTCCAGGAGAGTGGCCAGCTGAGGGAATGCCTGGTCTTCAACCCCATTTGGGGCAAATTACCACCCCTTTTGCATTTTTAGGTGTAGCAAACCAAAGGGGTGGCTCTGGTGGGGGAGCACTGCCAGGGCTAGCTGTCCTCAGAGCAGGAGCTGGACGTGGGCTGACAGAAGGCTCTTCTGGTGTTGCCTGCTGCTGCGCGTTTGCTGTGATTCTTTGCCCTTCTGGCATGGACAGGACAACACCTTCATTAAGACTTCTTCTATCCCGTTTACTCTCTTTCAAGCTATACAGCACAGCTGCGCCTTCACAGTCCTTATCAATTTGTGGAATTCCTCACTGCTGATATATATTCATTGCCATTAATGTTTCTTCTCTTCCACAGAAGTAATGAAGTAGTTCTCCTATTTAATGTTCTTTTTCGCCTTTTTCTAACTTTGCTTTCACTTCCCCTCCAAGCCAGAATTGCTTTTAGCCAGCATGGCCTTCTTTCCCTTCTGTGGGATTGTGGTTCTTCTGGGGAGCTAGTAAAATGTTCTTGAACAATTCCCAGTTATCATTCACAGGTTTCTGTTTAAATTCTTTATTCTGAATGTTTTGCTTCATAATTATTTTCAGCTTTGTTAAGCTGGCATTTTAAAATCATCAAGTAGATACATTACTCATTTGGACTTTATTCTATTTGCACATAACAAATGTAATCAAATCAGTCTCTTGTACCTAAGCTGCTACTATATTTTTACATTCTGTCATCAGTTCCCCTTGAACTGTAAAAAAAATGAGGCCTAATATAGAATTTCTTCTATGTCAGATGTGATTGTTTCTGTGTCTGGATATTTTCAAGTATAATTTTAGAAATTCTGAGCACATTTTTAGTATTTGTAGCAAAAAGCTCCAACATATGGCTTTCAAAATGAAATCCCTGTAGAAATGCAGTTCTTTTTCTGTGCGGTATAATTATGTTTACTGTAGATCAGTACTACATGAAAATGATAGCGTTGTTAGTAATATTGTACAGAATTTAACAGTTCAATAAATATTCCTCTGTCTAACTTATGGGGGGAAAAGCAAGATTGTGTGGTAATGTCCTATAATAATAAAACATCTTGCTTTCTCAATTCAGAAAAGGAGAACATTAAACAGCAGGTCTTAATGAGAGATAATGAGTACCAGCAAGTTAGTTACGTGGAAGAATTATTTTTTTAAGAGATAAACAAGGTGGCCCACATAACAACATAACTACAGATTTTTCTACCTTATATTAATCTTGGATGAAATAATGGAATTGCTGATAATACATGTAATTAAGAAAGAATTAAAAAGATTAATGCAAATAGTGTCAACCAGCATGCGCTTACAGACTCTGGTTTTTATCTTTTTTTTTTTTTTTTCCAGGAAGATTACAAGTTATGTTGATAAATGTAATAGTACTGATGGGATGGACTTCTGGAAAGTCCTGAGTAACCTGGTCTGTGCTTATAGCTGACCATACTTTGAGCAGTAGGTTGGACTAGGTGACTTCCTGAGGTCCTTCCAGCCTGAATTATTCTATGATCTTATGAAACTATTTGCCTTGGTTATGAGTTACTTGTATAAAATTTGAATGATAGAAAACCAATTAGGCACCTCTGAAAAGGTTAGAAAGCTGCCATCATCTCCCATTTTAAATGGGAATTTGTCAGTGAGTAGGCATGTTTCCAGTGGTGTCTTGCAATAATCCCTAGAAAGGACTCTAAAATTGTCACTGATCTATCTTTGAGATGGGGTCAAAATGTAAAGAAGAGATAACTAAAAAGACAGATCACTAATGCAGAATGATTTAGATCCCGTTAGTAACCTGAGTGAAAACAGGCAGTATGTGTTTTAGTAGGACCCGTGTAGAGCCGGACTTTGAGGAATGAGGAACGCAGTCCTTGCTCACAGAGCTGATCCTGTCCTGGGAGCTGAGGATTCTGGAAAAGATGTGTGAAGCTGTGCGAAAATCATTTAAGTACAGACCCTTACATGGGAGTGGAGTTAAAACGGTAAACGTGCTCTTTGGCTGTATAAAAAGAGAATGTTCGAGACAAGTAGGAAAGTGGTGGTGCCGCAGTTCCCAGTTGTGACTTTAGCAGTTGAAGGAAGATGTTGATAAAAAGGAGGGAATTGAGAAAAAGATTTTAAGAATTATAAAATAATTACAAACCATGCCTTTCCATAAGAGTCTGAAGGAGTTCAGTTTAGCAAAGTTAAGTCTAAGTTCAGTCCAACAAAGAAGAAGGTAAGGGGAGATCTGTTGGCGAGAAAAATGGAATTGGTAAAAAGATGACTTTAGTGCAGCGGATGAAGCTGTAATGAAATCCGGTGGAGAGATACAGAAAGGTAGATAAGCCCACAGTAGAAATAAAACACATTCTTTTAACAGTGAGAGCAATTCACAACTCACAACACAGGAAGAAATGTGATGCATTCTCCGTCTTTGGAAACTTTTACATGTTTATCTTTTCCTAAATATCTCTTCTAGTGTGAAAAGGAATCAATTCTGGAAGTCTTATGGCTGGGGTTATCCAGGGGGTCAGAAATGAAAATCACACTGGTCTCTCCCGGCTTTGTAGTAATTAATCTGAGCGTTTCTGATACGATGAATGCTACCAGCTCAGCTTGCCTATGTGTTACAGTGCAACACAAGAGGTTGTTTCGTGAAAATAGGCTGTTCTAGAAGCAAATTAGGAGATTTCTTTCTTTCTTACCAGCTTAGATGAAGGTTTTAGGAAGAATCAATGAACTGGGACTGAATTTTCTGAAAAGCTTGTTATTTTACAGTGCTCTAGATACAGATTAATTCACTTAGCTTCCTGTTGATTGCTTCACCTGCTTGGAAATGAGAAGTGTGCACACCCTGCTAAATGGCAGGACAGGCTGCCTAGCATCTCCGCCTCTTGGGGAGCCCCTTTGGGGGAGATCTCCGAAAAGTGCGACCACTTAACTCAGTTCAGAAACCTACAGAGGTAGATCAACAGGAATCTCACTAGTGTGGACACTTTAAAATCAAGTTATATGCCTTAAATCGCTTCAGCCTGTCTTTTTGTAATCTAGCTGGTGGCTACAGTGCTCTGGGAGCAGGCAGGGACTTCCCGAGCACGTCTATGTGGGCCATTAAGCTCAAGCGATGCAAAGTGGACTTGTCGCCCATCAACCCGCACTGGCCTCTCATGATACTGATGCTTCCCGCTAAGGCGACACCTGAGACTAGGCACAATGTTCACAAGGCAAAGTCAGGAGAGATGAATGTCCCCACCGCTGACCTGACATCCCAATGGACTGGTGCTCCTCTGCTCTTTCCACCCTGATATAGTTGTTAATTCATGTTATGATTTGGCTCTGAAAGTCTTAGCACAGTTTTAGTCTCTTGAATATTTTCAAGAATTCATCTGGACACTTGGAAACAGCAGGGGAAAAAAAAAACCAGGAGCATGTGAATGAATGTGATTAACAAGTCATGGTTATTCACAGATCCTTCTCTTAAATATAATTAGTGCGTTACAATACATCCATGTTACAGAGCTTCTGTGAACAAACATTAAAGGCTGTCTACTCGGACTCTTTAAAGTCTGAATCTTGGACAGGAAAAAACATCTGAGATGGAGAAAAAGAGCAATTAGAGTTAAATGGCAAAATGGGGAGTTACTGTGTAGTGAGCAAAACTCCTTCTAGTGGAAAATGTTTTTTATGTTAACTTTTGTAAGAAAACAGTTTTCCGTGCTTGTCAGGCTTGACAGTTAAAGTTAATGGTGTTAAAAAACAGAGTACTGAAAAATGTTCCCTTCAGTGTAAAAGATTTATTCAATGAGAGTTTGCTTGAAAAATTATTTTGGCTAACAGTCCTGGCTTTTGCCTAACCCTTGGAACAAAGATCCTTGCTGTGTTACCAGGATGAGGACAGCTCAAAATTCATGATTTCCCAATTAAGATGACATGACCTATTTTCTTCTGTTGTTGACCTATTGTTGACCCCTTTTTAAAAACAATGACACTCTTCAACTGCTGCTTTTTTTTTTTTTTTTCTTCTCCCTTCCAGAAAAACAGGCAGGACAATCCCTGATCTCTGTTGTGCCTGAAGTAAAGCTTGGTACATGTCAAGACGTAGAATTTGTGAGTTCATCTGCACAGAAAACTGTTTGAAAAAATACTGTGTGTTCAACCATTTCTAGCTATTACGTGCTATTTAGCAAGGTAATATCTGCTGAAATTTCTCATGTCACGTTTGTATAGAAAGAAAAGCCTGCTCAAGGGTGGAGCTGATTATCCCTTTGCTGCATAAATTGTTTCAAAGCCTGACTCAAAGCAAATAAAAGTTGAGTTTCCCTATTAACTTCAGGCTTTTTTTTTTCCTCTTGAAGCATTCCCTGGATTTTCATCTGCTTATGACAGTTATAAAATAGATTTTAATTCACTGTATGATTTCCTGGAATTAGACGGCCTGGCCATACATGTGTTTTTTGTTCTGGCTGTGATCCCTCTTCTGAATCAGAGACTCATGAATGGACTCTTGAAACCTGTCTGCCTCATCACCTGCTTTTTCACTCTCCTGATTTAGTGCTTCTTTTTGAAATCTGGAGAGATTTAGTGTGCATTAAACACATTGACCTCTAAAAATCTCTAGGTTCTACCTATTGAAAATCCTTGCAAATACAAAGTTAGTGTAGATTGGCAAAGCTCCACTGGCCTCCATGAAAAGCTGGTTGGCACTGTTTGGGAATCGAACCTGGTGCTTGGAATAAATCCATCAAGACTTATTTCAGACAGGCAAAGATGAGAGTCAGTAGTGCTAAATCTCTGGTTTGGAGCCCACCCATGGCACGAATGATGTTTTCCTGAGCTTCCATTGAGCAAGACTGTGCTTGATTTCGAAGCTGAAATTTCAGAAAAATTTCAGAAAAAATTTCAGAAGACAGCCAAAATCACAGCCAAGGCATCCTGAGGCCTTCCATGCTCCCTAAGCACATACAGGCATGACTACTATATTTAATACGATACTGGAATTGCTGTTCCCTCAAGCCTCCGCTTTGTTAGGATTCTGGACAGTCCAGAAGCCGTGAATCTTATTCTGGTTACTGATTAACTGGTGGCCAACTGTGCCAGAATCTGCCCCTTTTCTCAGGATGATCTCCCTGCCCCATGTGCAGGTAGAAGAACAGCAGCTCCTGGTCATCCAGCAGCTGTCAAACTCTTGGCACTCTCTTGCCCAGTTCCTTTGCTCTTCTCCCACGTCTGCTCTGGCTCTCACTTTGTCCTCTGGCTGGCAGGGTGGTAGCACTGGCACGGTTGGAGATTGTGCTGTAGGAATGGGAGCAAATGGAAGCCTGTGAAAACCAGGGTCCTCCCTGTAGAACGTGTGAAAGTCCAAAGTGTGCTTGACTTAAACAGCTCCTGGTGATATTTTTGATTCTTAAGTGAATCAAACCTTGAATTCTACCCCCGTGATGCAGGAGCTGAGGGGAAGTAATACCTGGAAAGAGTTGGAACTGTAGAGTCTAGGAATGGACTTTGCCTCTTTCTACCATGACAGATTTATAAAGCAGAGTTAGAGCCTCTAGCCCTCATCTATCTACACCTCTTTGGAGACACTGTGATGATGTTGCTAGGATGGATTCTGGGATTTGCACCAAATGTAGCAGAAGATTAGACCTAGAGAAGAGCGTTGATTATGCCCCACCTTTTCACATGTGTCCAAAATAAGCTTTTTTTAGCATTACAACTGAGTTAGATTTCCCTAGTCTGGGAGATGCATTTGTTTTTGCTGGAGGAAATTCAACATTATTCACATTGTAAGCTCTGAGGAGCCGCTTTTAACAGTGCAAGCGACTGGGGAGAGCAAGGAGGCAGCAAGGTCCATATGGATGATGTTGTTAAATAGTTACTTCAGCAGATACTTCCTCAAGAGTGATAGAAGATTATCAGATGGACAGAAGGTCTGAGCAAACATGTTCACAGCATGGTTCCTAAATCCAACTTTAGATCCCATATTAAAAGAAGCTTGATTTCTGCTGGTATGCAAAAATTGCCTCTTTGAACTTCAACTGTTTCTGGTGCAGAGCGCCTGAATGCCCAGAGATGGAGTCAGAGCCTAACTTTATGCTCCTTTAATTCAAAATCAAGCACCAGATGATCGTTTGCTGCAGACTACGTTGTGCATGGACATTCTAGCTGGGGCAAAAGCTTTCTAGTAAGATTGATTTCAAGTTACCCTCCTACTACTTCTTTTTGCCAGTAGTCCTTAGGGCAAATAAAACCAACCCCAGAAGGAACTAACTTCATTGCCCATACAGAGCTTTCAGTTTAGCTCAATATATGAGTATGGATTTTGGCTTATTATTATTGTACCTGACTGGGTACAGAGCCATCTGCCTTGTGTTAAGTTTCCATGCACTGCCTCTTCAAACAGACTTCAGATGGAAGTTCTGTCAGGAGAAGGTCTGATTCTCAATTACATGCAGACGATTTTGTGCTGGTAGTACTAAATGGGGATTTTAAATGGAAGGAAATTATGCTGTTATCTATTTGAAAGTAACACAGCTAGGTGCCCTGTGTGGCAAGGAAGGTGTCCAACATGTTTGTTTTTTTTTTTTTTTTATTATTCTGACTCTTCATCTTCATGTCTACTGAAAGTAGAGAAGACCTTTGAAAGAGGCCATACTGGAGGAAATTCAGCTTTTTTCTTTTTTCCAGAAATATGTTTGCTTTTAATGACATTTTCATCTCTAAAAGTTGAAAATAACATGCTTCATTAAATTCAAAGCGCTCTGGGACACAGTTTTCACTTTTTGGCTGAAAAGTGGAAATTTCCCCCAGAGAGGATCACATTTTCTTGTATTCTCTTCTGTCTCTTTCTCGTTTCTGCTGTGTTGGTCTGGTGTTTAGTCTGCCTGCCCCAATTTTGTGTGGCTGTGGAAAGGGCAGGGAACCTGTGTAACATCGCTCACAACCCTAGGACTTTGCTGGAGCTGAACTTCCATTCCCAAGTGGAGCGAAGAAGGTTGTCTCTCCTCTATTTGCAAGGAGAAGGATGAACGATGCCAGCATAGCTGATAGGGGTGTTTAGGCCAATCATGCCAGGCTATACCTGGGTTTTCCAAAAACCTCGATTTCATGAGAAGGTGTTTCCACCTTCAGTCTAACAGACGTTGTATTGCACAGGTCACTGAGAAAAAGCTCTCCTACTGCTTTGATTTGGCAAGGGAAGGAATGGCTACAAATATAACTCTGTCAGGCATCGAGGGCACTTTGCGGTATAATGCTGCCATTTGGTCCTCGGTGTAGGCAAACAGAGCGTCATTCCCTCCATGAATGATCTCATGAGATTGTTCCTAGAATTATATCTGAATAGGAAAAGAGAAACTGTGCAGCCCAGCGTGTTATGGCTTAGTAAATGGTGTCACTTAATAAACGGTGTCAGATGTGTGTAGTGCGAAGGAGTCAGGATGTTAGCGAAAGGCTAACGTGGAAGCAGCCCAGAAGGGGTATGGAGGACAGGATGTTTGAATGCTGGGCAGGAGGCTGAGCGGAAAACGGAAGACTTGGAGAAAAGATGATTAATGGAGGCCGTGTGGTTCCTACTGAGAGCAGTAAAGGCTGAGCTGATGGCCTGCAGAAAGAGCTCGGGTTGCAGCGCAGGAGGCTGGCAGGGACTCCCCTGAGCGCCGGGGTGGGAGGAAGTGGGTTCTTTGGCTCACAATAGACGAGGAAGGCAATAGCGAAGGGAAGCATTGAACCATGCTGACCTGCTGCCACATCCTGTCTCGTGAAAGGCTGAAAGCTTACAAAAAGCAGCAGCATTAGGAGAGTCCGAGAGCCTGAGCAGTGTTGTTAATAATGTCTACTGTGGTAGCGCCCATATGTTTCCAAGCAGGAGGAAAGACCCATTGGGCTTAATGCTGTGTGTAGAGACAGCGATAGACTTCATCCATCCTGAAGAAACTTTACATTGAGCATAAATGCTCAATAAGCATTTTGGAGTGGTTGCAGCCAGACCAACGTACCTAAC
This sequence comes from Struthio camelus, assembly GCF_040807025.1. NCBI lineage: Eukaryota > Metazoa > Chordata > Aves > Struthioniformes > Struthionidae > Struthio > Struthio camelus. Next base: position 11,380,721 of record NC_090960.1, read on the forward strand.
TTGGGATCCAAGTTAGTCACTGCAGCTAACTGATCTAGGAGCTGATGTATTTCTCATAGGAGCTAGTGAGACAGCGGGAGCTGCAATGGCCAAGAAATTTGATGCGTAGGCATTTAGTTTAGAATGCTCTTGTGCAGTTTGCTCCCATGGCCTTCAGAAAATGGATCATAAAAAAATGGGAATAAAAAGAAAATAGCTGGTTGACTGCTTCGAGCCTGTTAATCAGGAAATCTCGCTGCACGTGCCTCATTTGTGAAATCATCTGCTGGGCTCAGGTGAGCCTGCAAGTTACCTAGCTCTGTACAAGTTTTGTTGTGGTATAGTACTGGCTTTTTTTTCAGTTGAACTGAAAGGCTTTTCTAAACTGCGTAAGCTAAGCTGGAAAATGCCATGTTCACATCTGAATATTAAGTGCCCAACGAAGGGCCATGCTGAGCTAATGCTTCCATTTTAAATTCATGCTTTATTTTCTGTACAAAAGCTTTGTTTCAAATACCTGGTCCCAGGCTGAACCTGGTTAGATTCTCTGACATATATTGAGATCCAGTTGCATCTCTTTTCTAGTCTCTTACTGGTTGTTTTAAGACACAGTCTCCGATGCAGCGCAGTATATGTTGCCTGTCCTCTAGACAGCAGTAAAAGCAGTATGGTATTATTCACAGGTGAAATCTTAGCCATTCCCTTCTTGCTGTGACAGCTAGATTTTTTTAAACAATAAGACATAGTTTAAGTCATTTAAAACTCAAATGTTAATCGCCACGGAGTATTTTGCTACTGATGCACTCTCTGAAATATCCTCCCAGTATTTTCCCTATTTTCAGCACGGGTTGCAGTCCCAGTGAAAAGGAAAGTCTTTCTCAGGGCTGCTCCAAAGCAGTGAGCTTTTCACACACTGTGATCTGTGTTTGTCTGCACATGGTGGCTAGACTTGCTGCTACCGCCAGGGAAAAATGTAAAAATAAGCAATGGAAGGGATTTGTGCAGGGCATTTGCCAGATAATATTTAGTTGCTGATAGCATTGCATGACATCTTTGCATGCATAATTAGGCACTTGCTTGCCTGGGGAGCCCCACGGCCCTTTCCTTATTTTCTGACAGGTTGTATATGGGTTTGAAGTGTTTTTGCAGCTGATCAGTTTGAAATCCCATCAGGTTAAAGGAAAAGAAAAGCCACCTTTGTTGGAGTATGGTCTCCAGATCCTCTGACCTTCTGAAGCAAGCAGGGAGGGGAAGGAAGAGGGAATTGCAGCTCGAGGAATTCTACCTCGTTGTAGCTCAGACAACCCTCATCACAGGGTGACAGTGAGTTATGAACAGTGCTTTGATATTTTTCTCGTCCATCTTGTGCAAGAGCAAAGCTAGGTGTGCTAGTTAGATCTCCATGGGAACCAATGGTTTATTGGCCTTTCTGAGGGCAATATGTTGCCTCGTGTCCTTATTGGGAGATGTGACTAGCGATGACTGTTCTCTGTGCTTTCTTGGACCTGGAGTATGCAGGAGTGCTGGGAGATCTAGAGTTGTTCTCACCATTGGCTGCCAGTGAGCAAGAGACTGAAATGAAGTCAGTGAGGTTCCTCTTGCGAGTTCATGGTTCAGCTGTGGAGAAAAAAAACCCCAAGCAGTACAAAGCTACGGCTGTTCTCCATGAAATGGGGTCCTTCCCAGCCTGTTCTGCATTGCGTAGAATGACTTACACATCGTTTTGCCAGATGGCAGGAGCTAAGGAAGGAAACCCCCCTTTTCAGACTGCTTCCTTCCAGCCTACAAATATATTCTTGCCACGGCTCAACTCTTTAAATCAAAACATTTGCTACGTGTTTGGCCCGTGAATCACGTTGCCTCCCTGCATGGTCAAACACCAACTGGCTGCTGATAAGCCATGCCCTAACTAATGATCCCCTTGTTTTTGATGGGCTAGTGCTCTCCGTGAGGAGACCTGACGTTAGAGACCCTAGAAGAGTGGCAGCCACGTTGATACCCATCAGCAGCAGGGAGAAGAGCTGTCAGAGCCCCTGGGAACACTATGTGGACATTGGGGAACCAGCTTCCTGCTGCCAAGGATGAGGGAGTGACTGGACAAGTCAGGCCTCATTTACATGTCATTTACATGCATGCAGTGTATTGGGAGGGATTTTAAAAGCAAAAAAAGCTCAGCTCTCCTCTTTCCCACTAGTCAGAGTGAATGTTCCAGTTCTTCAGCTTTAAAGTAGGTGGACAAGAGCATTGTGTCCATGGTGCTGTGGAGTAAAGTCGCCCTACCTACCAGAGGTGAGGTAGAGGGGCCTAAGGTAGGCAAAGATGACTAAGGGATTTAAAAACCCTGCAGGTTCTTACAGGAAATGAGAATCCAATTCCCTTATTGTGTTTGGAAATTTAAGTCTGAGGGTCCAGCATAGAACTAACCTGTGGGACTAAGATGTTCTCATAAGGCAACTTTGGGAAGGTAATCTGAAATCCCTCCTCTACAAAAGCCAGTAGCTTTCCTGACTCCTCATTAAGCCAAGAGAGCCAGTCCTCTTGGCTTGGAGTATGGTCACATGCTTCTTCTGGAGGGAGTTATTCATGCGGAATGCTTAAGCCTGGGAAAACTAGAATTTTTCTACAGATAGTGGTGGGAGACAAGCCTCCAAGGCACAAGTTAGCAGAAGCTCAACAATATCTCCTTCCCACCTGGCTACAGAGGAAGCCCTCTGAGGATGGGTAATGTTCCTTACTCTTCTCAGTGGTATTGAGATGCCCTGTTTTAACGCATTTACACTGGGAGTGAGCTTGCGTGCTCAGATCAGCAGCTATCTGAGCAGAGGGCTTTCTCGAAGTAACCAGGCAGCTCCCCACATGTCAACCTGACCACTCCACTGAGCTGTGACCTCTGATTTGTGGCTGTGGCTGTGGCTTTTTTTTGAAAGAGTGAGTGTCCTCACCCACTTCCTCTTGTAACATCACAAGATCCAGGTAATGCATGTTATTTATTGAGGACCAAAGTGAATTCAGAATTGTACTGTCCTGCTATCTGTGATGAATTGCACCTTTCTTTTAGGAAGAGAAACCATTTTTTTTCTAGAAGTGGAGATTTAAATGTTTGTTTATGCATGTTCAGTGCCCCTCGCCCTTGATTCCTTGCCTACGTCACAAGTGAGAGCCTAAGCTTCCTGGGTTCCTCAAAGCAACAGGAGGCTCCATCAGAGAAGGCTTCTCTGGGTGGAGCTTGCAGAAGAGGGATGATTTAGATACTCTTTATGCAGAGATTGAAGACTGAGATCTGAGTTCCAACCTCATGTTGAATGTTTAGGAGTATACAGGATTCAGGGATTCAAGGTCTGGTTCTTCACTGCCGAATTTAGTTAGTATTAGAACTTCTCCCAGGTCAGACCTATTTCAGCTGCTGGTGGGACCACCCTTTTCTGCCATTTTCAGGTTAATGACTGTTGAAGTTTCCTGCTAAAATGCAAAATGCCTCTTTGCCTCCAATCTCTATCATTCCCCAAAGCTACCCTTATCTCCATCATCTTTCATCCAAATCCAGACAGAAGCTTCCAAAAGGTCTTAAGCAGGCTTGTGAACGTTTCTCCATATGATTTTCATTTTCGCTTGCCTCTGCTCTTCTCCAATGCAGCTAGGAGCTGAAGTTTCAAAATACCTTAAGCAAAGGCTATTCTTGTGGTTTTTCTATATGTAATGAAGAAAGAAGTATAGAATATCTCTTGAGGCCTGGCTTTGTAAGATTTTCAGTCTTGTTTTTTTGATCTTGAAGCTTTAGACAAGCTACCAAAATGTAGGTGCTGAACTGAATTACTGAACTTTTGGAAAATTTCCCATCAGGAATAATATATATAGGCATCAAACACAGGATTACTAGTTTTTCTGTTTGAAGCCTCATTGTCTGTTACAGTTTTCTGGAAAACCTCAAGGGTATTTGTCGCTCTAGATAGCCCTGAGAATGGTATTAGGAAGCATGTTGAGCCTTAATCTGTCTCAACTCCCAGGAAAGTCAATAGCCTCTTCAAGTCAGAGGACAGACATCATTTAGAGGTGAAGTCAAGACAGGCTTGGGCACATTCAGAACTCCTAACCACAGCTGAGTCTGTTGTAACTTTTCTGCCAAAACTTTTCTTTGATTAAAAAATAAAAGAAAGGATTTTCATGAAATACAGTTTTTTGTGGAATGTATCTGCTGTTTTCTAAAACTGTCAATGCTTTATCAGTAGCTCAAACACAGAACATCACGGGAGAAGAAATCTGTTTACATTTGAAAGCTTCTCAGATGAAAATGTGTATGTTTTGGAATTGAAAATCCTTTTTTATGGTTTTCATTTTTATAGGATCACTGGAAATTTTCTGCTTTAGGGAAAGACTATTCTTACAAGTAAGCTTTTTATTCTTAGAAGCCAAGTATTATTTTCTGAAACAGACATTTTTACGTCTTTTCCTCGTATCTTTTTTTCCCTCTGTTTTGCTTCTCAGACCGTTTCCCTTGACTTGCTTTAACTATACTTAAAAGCCAAATACGAGAAATGGGATATTGTGTTGCAGGCTTTGTAGCCTGGCTCACTGTTTTGGACCTACTGAACAATCATCCTAGATGGTACTCTGGACTGGTTGCAGCCACAAAAAATGCGAATATCACAGTGGAAGCTATTTGAAGGTTATTTTCAGTCCTGGTATATATACACCAGCCCTTTATCCACCTGAGCCTAGCCTCAGCTCAATGATAAGGTGCTATGGGCAGGGCAAGCCTGGATGATTCTAATACAAATGGGCATGATAAGATGAGAGGCCAAATGCTGGGTGGATTTAATCATCTGACAAGTGCAATGATTAACCTTACATTTTCTGTATTCAGTCCCAGGGTGGAATTTCTGCGTGGAAATAAGGCAATCGGCTGGGGGCCAATTATTTGCTGGCTGCCATGGACAGGATGTGCTCAGTCAGTTAGGAAGTTTTGGCTACAGGCAAATTTGTAAGGAAGAAAGGACAGATGAAGAGTTGCTAAAAACTGCATAACTTATTAGACAAGGGAAGGTGCTTCCAGTGTTAAATGTGATCCTCCCTTCCCTGGAGAACTGGGAATAGGCTGGGGACATGCGCTGCTTTCCAAAAATTGCATGATTTCACATTGCAAAGTGCTGCTATGTTCATAGTCTTCCTTTCTTTCTACAAACCAGGGAGGCTTTCACTACTACTCTGTGCTCTTTTTCCTTTTGATCTGCCTCTTTGGAAGCATTTTTGGGGCAGAAACTTAGGTGGGGGTCTTGTACACTGAAAGGAGGCCCAAGATGAAAGGGCAGAACCAGATTCCTCACTTGCTTAGGGCGTTTGGGTCCTGGACCTGGCCTATTGTATTTCTCCCAACAAGGGTTTAAATTCCAAACCAGATCCAGATCAGAGCAGAGAGACATTCAGAAACTGTATTTCTTGGTGACTTCAATAATGTCAGCATAATCTCATCTCTCAGCCTGATCTAGCAGAAGTCACAAGTCTCCAGTTGGCACTGGTGGGTCCCTCTGACCTGGACCTTTCTTCCTGTAATCGTCATTTCAGCTTGAACGTTTGTAAGACAGGGAGATACGTTGCCTTTTGCCTATGCTGCTTTCATCAGCATGTCGCCTGTCGGTGGAGGAGCTAGCTCTCCTGGCAGGAGGACCGTTTAACCAGCCCAGACTTCAGTGCAAAGACCTTGGTGGAAGGATCTTGCCATCTGTGCTGGCTGAGAGTTCCTGGCTCAGTTCTTCAGCATCATTGATACTTCTAAGATGTATGCACCAAGCCTGATGCCAGTATGAAGACGTGGCCTCAAACGTCTGCTGGACGTGCTATTTTGACATTTCTGACTCTATAGAGCTTCCTCATCTTGTATACCAAGGTAATTTGGACGTGATTATAGTGAAAGTGAAATAGGCTTGGATGAGTTGGCTGCAAGTGAGTGGAGAACAGGCTCTGAGTCTGTTTTAAACTTTTAGGGTCACGCATTGATAGCAGTTAAGGCCAGATGCAATGGGAAAATAGTATGTGGTTAGATGATGCCTGAATCACAAGGCATGTCCAGGAGAGGGGGTGGAAGGTGGCATGGCCGTTTCCTTACATTTGAGTGCTCGACACCTTAATCTTAATAACGGTACTCTAATATATCCTTTATGTGAAAGAAATATGTCATTTGTTTAGGCACCTCACAGCCTAAAGTTTAGTATGGGAAAGGCATTTCTCTAGCTCTGGGTGTTTAACTATGTAATAATAAATAGTTATCATTAAGTGTTCAGAACATTTTATCTTTAATGGTCATTTACTTTTTACCTGGAACGCACTGGTAAATTTGCAGGCTAGATACTTCCATGTAAGACTGATAACGTTAGAAAATACTAATCTGGCTGGAAAGAAAATATATGCTTTTCAGGTAAGCCTTCGGGTAGTTTCCGCTGGATCAGAGTTGGCAGACAGAGTAGTATGAACACAGCAGGAACAGAGGCAGGGACAGATAAGACGACACCGAAGTAATACGCCCTGTGCGTGCGTGCCTGTGAAATACTGCAAATTCAAGCTAGAGCAGTTCAGTGGATGCTAATTCAGTCACTGCGTTAACCCAGTAACTTCTTGGTGTTAGTCAAATCGCTCTCTTGTTTTGCCCCTGAGAATATAGATAAGAGAAGGTAACGCTGCAGCGAAGAGGAGCTCCGCGGGGCAAAGATGGTCCTTGTCCTGCAGATCTGTGCAGGGCCTGGCACGGAGAGCCCTGTCCCCAACCGGTGCTGGGAGACCTTCGGAAAACACCCATCACCTTAACCGTGCTGATGCTCAGTGTTCAGCAGACAATGCCAGGAAAGCTTGACAAACGTGATTTATTTGAGCAGGAACTGCGGAAAATCTGAGCCGTGAAAAAATATGAGCCTAATCCCAATTATTTATGGTGTGCTGGGATTTCCTGTTGGTTGTTTCGGGAGCGTTGCATGCACTAGCTTGGTTAAAGACCTTCCTGAGTGTGGAGGAGCTCCTCTAAATCCTGCGAAGGATGAACAATTCCCCGCTGCCGCCTCCGAAGCTGGACTCGCGTCCCCGGCGCTGGAGATTGTGCACCCTGATCTGAGCAGGCCCCCGGCACAAAGGCAGGCTTTGCCCGTCAAGCCCCGGGGCTTGCGGTGGGATGGCGACGGGGTAGGGGGGCAATCGGTTTCTTTAAAAGACAAAATCTATCGTCGGAATCCTGCAAAACGGTTGAACATGCTGCCGAATCTGAGGTGTGTGTCTGCACTCTGGGAACACGGCTGCGGCCGTCCTACATTGATTTAATCAAAGGCCTCTCGGTTGGCGGCTGGACTCGAGCAGCCTTCACCCTTAAGGGGGGAAAAAAATAGTGACATACGGGATTCTTTCGGCTCGATAACACAAGGCAGCCTTTTCACCGTTTCTGTGAGAACCCGCAGTCCCTGCCTCCGTGTGGCAGGAGAAAAGGATGTTTTAAAGAGCAATATTAATAATAATAGCAACATTAAAGTGTAGGGAAGGATTACAAAGGTAATTCTGAGATCTCGCTCACTAATGCGGGCTATTAACAAAGGATAATCACCTTTAAGTCAGTCACCTTTAGCCCTGGAGTAAAATGGAGGTGCAATTATTCAATTCAGTACAAAAGTAATTTAAATAGAGATGGATGAGCCTTAGACTTTCTCAGTTCCTGCTTGGGAAAGGAGCCAGGGCCAAGTCCTAAAGGGAAGAAAATGCCCAGTAAAAAAAAGAAAAAAGGCAGCGGTGAGTAAATAACTTCTGAAGTGGTGCAGAAGAAGGTCTTGGGGAAAAAAAAAAATAGCAGAGAAACCGGTTGAAAAGCAGGTCTTCATGTTCCTTCTCCGAGCAGCGTTTGGAGCCTTTTATACCCCAGACAGTCGTAAAACGTCTGGATGTGTGCTCGGAGGCACAGCGCGTGTTTTTGCCATTGGAAACCGCACGGCCGTGTGGCCTAATTGCTTGTGTCACTTGGTGTCCCTAGCTGGGGAGCAGCCTGAGCTATGAGGTGGGACCAGTCTTGGGTGGAAAAGGCACTGCAGCTGCCGAGAGGGCTGAGCAGCAAAGGAAATTGTTATCGTCATGTTCAAAAAGACATGGCCGCAAGGCTTATTTATGTGCTTAGGAAACCTTCCTATGCTGGAAACAGAAAGCTCTTTCTTTGCAGGAACTGTTTTGTAATTCCTTCCCTTGTGTTCATGTCCTGCTTTCTTCCTGGGAAGTGGCCTACCGTTGCCAGGGCTTGTTCGTTTTTGTAGGGTTACTTCTGAGTGCTACCTTGCTGGGCTTGTTTTTTGAAAGGGTCGCTGGAGTTTTGTGCCAGGAAGACGGAGGATACGGACTCTCAGAGCATGCACGAGATTATGAACATATCCGGATTGCAAAAGTGACTTTGAAAGGACTTTCAAGTTGCAAAGTCGGGCAGTGAAGGCCCTGGGAAATGCCAGAGGCAAGGCCGGACCCACAATCTGGTTCTCTGGACGAGCAGAGACCAACCGTCTGAGCTCGCATTCGACATGTGCTTCAAATCCCACTGGCTTTCATTCCTACAGAAACCAGCACTGGAGCGGGGATATCCAAACCCCGTCTGCTGTCTTTGCATTGTTTGCGTTTAGACACAGGATTGACAGGCGTGTAGCAAGGTGAAAAAAGACTCTCAGCCTTCTGGCACGTGTCTGCCCCGACCCTTGCTCTGGAGTAGCTGAGGACATCCGGCAGAGATTAGTAACTATGAGAAATTACAAACAGAATAGATTTTTTTGGAAACAAAACTGTGAGTTGTGCTGTTAGTGCCTGCTATTCTACCAAGCTGAGGACGGAGAAGCTCCAGTCCAGCCCAGTACAGAGTGGAATAAATCCCATGTTTCTGGTTTATGTCCTGCCTGTGTATGCGAGGGGCCCAGTGTGCTCATTCCTGCGCTGTTCCCACGTGGCTTCGTCTGGATTGCTGCCTGCTTTGGCTTTATAAACAACATGGTAGGAGATCAGCGCGTGCTTATTCTTAGAAATACTGCAACATTAGCTGCAGTTACTCGTTTTCCATTGCAGAGCCCATGTGCAGGCTCACTATCAAAGACTCTTGCTCCAGTGGCTTGACGGGATCTAGCCTGTGGTGTGATGCAGCTGCCCAAAAACGCTTGTTTGTAAAGCGTTGTTAATGGGTGCAACCTGCCAGCTTGTGGCTCCTCGTGTGCTGTGGTAGGAACGCCAAGGTCCTAAAGAGCTTGAAGGACCTGGGAGAGCTGAAGCATGAACGTCCACCACGGGACACCTTGCGTTGTGTTTGCTTCGTGTTGATGTAACTGCTGAGCGCGCTGTCACAGAGAAGACCTCACCCTGCAATGATAAGTGGAGCATGGGAGGAGCCAGGGAATTAAGACCAGATTTTGCAGTTGAGAACCTCCAGTGGCAGTGCTGACGGTTTAGGTTTTGTCCACAGATTTGGAGGCAGTGTCTCTTGGAGAGACCTTGCGCTGTGAGAGATTAGCAAAGGGTAACGCTGCAAGTGGGAGGGAGAGGTGGGATCTTGCTGTCCATCGTGCAGTTCAGTAAATCAGAGGAGGGCTCGGTTTCAGGCCGGATTCCTGTCCTGTCTGGAAATTCTCCGCATGTCCATCAGCACCTGTGCCGGCAGGAATCTGAACCTCGGGTTTCCCAACAGAGAGGTAAACATTTAGGACCCAAACCCAGGATGACAATAACCAGAGCAGAAACCTTTCCATCTCGCTGCAGGTCAAGCCTGGTTTAGGCATTTCAACCCAGGCTTTCTCTCCAGGGTTATTAGAACGGAGCTGCCTGATCATGGCCCTCCGCTTGGCCTCATAAAACCTTGCTCACGCGTTCCCTGTCTTTCCACCCCCTCCTTCAGGCTCACATTCAAGACCCTGGTGGAGAGTATCTTGAAAAGGCAGACAAAGCAATCTGGTGAAAAACGGGCTAAATTGAGAGTGTGTTTTTTGCAGCGCTCTGAAATTAACCCTTGGTGAGCTATGCTGGGGGCAAGCTCTAGGATCGACGTACCATGTGCTCTAGGGGTTTCTGAATGCCCTTGGGCTTCTGCTTTGGTCAGAAGGGTGTTGTGCCTCCTTCACCGGCCCATGTGACGCTCCTGGAGACGCAGTTCGTTGCCTGCTTCCTTCTTGCTCTGGGCTTAGCGACTATTGAAGCATCGTACCCCTGTTGTGGCAAGTATGCATTAGGGGAAGACGACTGATAAATCAAATCCTTCTTGTGTTTTGCTAATCTGAAGACCTGAGTAATTTGTGAGTTCTCTTGAAATACCTATCCGTTAAAGCAGACCTCCTGTTGTAGAAATGACTCCCAGGTTCTTGATCAGCTCAAGCAGGCACGTTGCCTTCCCTTGTCGGGTAGGCCCATTTCAGCTGTAAATCTGGCGCTGAAGAATTAACTTTCTCTCCTGCTCCCGAGCTGTCATCGGGACAGCGAGACGAGAGCAATCCTTGGGGAGCTCTGAGCGTGTCATTGCTCCGTGGCGTGTCTGCCGGCGCAGGCGCTGGCCGGGCTGGTGCTGCCAGGCAGGATTTCCTTGGCTCGCGCGGTTTGCCCTTCAAATTCCAATTCGATTTGTGATGGATGAGCTGGACGAAGGGCAGACTGAAACCCGGGAACGGTTTAACTCTACTGCATTCAACGAAGCCAAAGGATCTCGTATCTCGTGTTACTGGCGTTTTAGTGGAGGGAAAAATGTTTTTCCCTTTCGAAAGTTCTGGAAGGGATGGGCTGGTGTTTCTTTGGTGCAAGGTGCTAGTGGGTTGGTGTTGACGTGACCTGGCCATCAACGGACCCTTCTTGTCTGGGAGCCAGAACTGGTTTTAAAACAGTTAAATGATGAATGGTGTGGACTATCCCTTACTGTGGCATGTTGAGCAGCACCAACTGCTGGTGAGCAAAAAATAATACTGAGCTTTTTGTTCTGATTTTGATAGCTTTTACAATTCATGTTTTCAAGCTTTTCTCTACACCTGCAAAATTTAGAAGCGTATTTAAAAACATTAAAGCTGAGTATTTTTGTTTTTAAATCATGTCTCCACACATTAGGGACTTGAGAATAAAAATCCAGATATAATCCTGAGATTTGGCAGTGCTCTTTGTATCATATTAAGTGATGGTCTACAGCTCTCGTTAATTACTCTAGTCTGAAAAGCACTTCTGGCTCGCAGACAACACTCTTCTGCTCTTTCTCAGCATATAAGTTTCTCCAGTTCTTGGGGATAAAAGGGCAAAAGCAGTTTCTAAAAGGACATAGACACAAAATTGCTCAATGATGTAACCTTCCAAATTGGGCTTTGGCAGTACTGTTTTTTTAAACTGTTTATCCTAGAAGAGAAATCTGAGTGTGCATATACATATATAAATGAAATTCTCTCTCTCCAAATCTGTGGCTGAATCATCATACAGGCGGTTTTGCCTTTATAAGCTTCCATGCCTAATCCCAAAGCTGTTGAAGACCAAAAGTAGAGAGCAGTCTATCTCTGTGATAGAATCAGTGATCTGGACGTTGCTGATGGGCAGATCCAAGATCAGTCCGTGTCGCCTCTCCAAAACCTCTGCAAACTGGGCTTTGTGCAGGTTCCCAGGAGAGGTGGTGTCACCTAGCAAATACAGCACCGTTATGAACACCCTGCCTTTGCCACCGCTTGGCGCTTGCTGCCCTTCACAGCCCGGTGATGGTCCCTGACCATAGGGGTTGCCTTTTACTTTACCCTTTTTTTTTTTTTAAACCCTGCCTTTCGTTCACTGCTGCCGCCTCCGGCCCCGTGCCTGGCTCCCACAGCGGATGAGTTCGCACAGCTCCGTCATCGTGTCGGTGCCGACGCGTTGCAGCGAGCCGCCACACAAACATCAAAGGGCTGGCATGTGTGGTTTCTGAAGCAGCTTTCGAGGTTTTACTGGGCTATAAAATACGGCGACGACGATATAAAAACAAAGCTGTGATGGACTTAGCAGAGAGCCAAGGCAAGCAGGGGGAGAAATGATGAAAATTAGAGAAAGGGTTATGAGCAAGGAATGATGTATCAGCTCCGTGTCAGGAGGAACAGATTTTGGAATAACTGTGAAAAGCATAAAACTGGTTTAGTCGTTAAGGAAAAAAAAAAAAAGGAGAGAAAAGGAGAAAAAAACCTGATAAAAATGAATAAAGGAGGGAACTTCAAAGCATAAATTTCCCAGTTGCATGACACTGATGTTTTGAACAGTTGTTCTGTGCAAGATAGCAGCAGTGATTTTAATGAACTTTAAAGAGCAGTATAAATAGGAACAAACAATGAAAGGCAATCGCATTAGCACAGAGCTAGGCAGTAAGCTAATTGCCTGAACCGGATTTAAATGGCAGGTTATTATTTTTTTATTTATGTGTATAAACCTATTTTTCTATTTGGGCTTAAGAAAATAGAAGAAAATAAACTCGAGCATCTCAATTTGGATTTTCAAGGGAACCAACTGGATGCTTTATTTCCTTGAAGCACTTGGACTGCTGAGCCAAAGGGCCGGGAGGTGGATGTAGCAGAGAAGGGGGGAGTCTTTTATTGGACTGTAAGAGGGGTGGGTGGGTAGGAGAATTTATTTTAGTTTGATGCACCATCTCTCTCTGATGTTTCAAATGGATTTCACAGTGCGGCTGCATGGAGACTCAGAGGATCAGAATCATCAGAAATGGGAAAAAAACAGGTCACTTTGTACTTAGACTGGGTCACCTTATTCTCATCTGGGGCTAGAGCTGAGTTTTCCTAAGGCTTGGGATTTTCAGATTGGAGCATTTGTTTGTACTCAGCCCTGGTTATTGCTTTTATGCATGCTGTAGCTAAGGATTAGATGCCCTTGCTGCCAGTGGCATTAGATGTACAAAAATACCTGCCCAGGGAGAAGAGAGGTCCAGGAAGTGGTTTATTTGAGACCCCTCTATACCTAGTCACAAGGTTTGACAAGGCTTTTCATAGGACCTTGGGATTTCCCTGGAAGACACTGGCAGGGACAGACAGCGATCCCAACAGTACTAACTTCCAGGTCCTGGCCTAAAGACTAGCGCTGTCTTTGTCCTCTCCAATAACTAGTGCAATTAATGGGAAAATCACTAAACTCAGCAAAATCATATGTAATGCTCATAGGAGCACTATTGCCATAGCACGGCTGTAGGAAACACAAGAGAGGAAAGTAAAGCTTTTCGTTCCTCACTGTGTGTCTGAGGTTAGACAAGTGGTCCCCTTCAAAGAGAAAGGAACTGATGAAACTCTTGGGCTGCTTTGGTGTCTTAACATAATCATTTTGACTGTTGGTAATGCCCAAAGGCCCAAGCAGAAGTCAGGACACAGTAGTGTGGGCAGCAGCAGCTCTTGTACTGTTGTGGGGATCTCAAGAGGCGGGCATGGTGCATTTCCCATGTAATGATGTGTTGTGTTGCCAGATACAGGTGGTAGATGCACTTGTGCTTAGCGCAAGAGGGAAAGAAGAGTGAGAAATGCAATAGCGAGGGTTATAGAGTTCTGCTAGGGATGGACCTCCGCAAACTGATGTAGGAGCTGGCTTTGAGTGTGGGGACCATGTATGCATAGGGTAGGGGATGGCTTTTGTCTGGAAGAGTTGTCAATTTAAAACACAAGAGGTGCGAGTCTGGGAAAGTTGTTATCCCTGTGCTGCAGACAAGGAATTTGGGGTGCAGAGCGGAGAAATGATTTGTCCAGGGTTACCCAGTGACTCGTGGTGGCTAGAGCCAGGACTCATTCTCAGAGCCTTGGACCACCTTCACTAAACACATCATGTAATTGAATGCTCTAAAGTAAAGAAGCTCGCTCCTCATTTTGGGTGCTGTGAGATATTATGGATGCCTTCTTTCCTGGTGGATATACTCAGCTGAAAGATACTCAGCTGTATCAATGACCAGATTAACTTTCAGATCTAACATTTCCAGTCAAACCTCTCTCACATATTCTGTGCTGGGTAGACCAAGAGCCACCACTGCATTCTGTGGAGATGGACAAATGGAGCTGGCCCTGAACATTTGCCATGTTGAAAACCTCCTAACCAATATGATAAGATTGTCTGATTAGAGAAACTTGTTTTTCTTCAAGAACCTCTAAGGAAATAGATTAGAAATTGTAATCTCTAATTAGGCATGTGACTGGAAAGCTAGCAACCTGTTTCCCAGAGGTGTAGCGTAATACAAATCCGTGAACATAGAGACTGTAATCACTGCGTTCTGATTCCCACCCTTGGAGACATCCAAGTTTTGACCCACCTTAAGTGATAATGAGCTCATTGCTTCTCCCCAAAGCCCATGAACACCCTGCAGTAGGTTTCTTTTGTGCTGGGGAAGAAGTTCATGTGCCATGGCCAGTGCCCGTGTTGTAGCATTTTGGCCTGTAATGCATGCAGTCTAACCCTTCGTGTACTATTTCTCCTTGGAGAGGTATTCACTGCACAGCGTATTTCTCAGCTGACCCCCTATGATCCTTGGGTTGCTTGCCAAAAACCTGCTGGTGAGGAAAAGGAGTAGCCAAAGGAGGGAATCAACTGTCTGATACGCTAACCACAGCTCTGGGTTGAGATCAGAACAGTAGAGTCTGGAAAGCCTCCAAACCATCCCATACAGCTCTTCCTACTGCTTCCCCCCTCATCATTGTCCTCATTCGATTAAAGAGCAACTTGGATTCAGAAACCCCCAGCCAAAACCAGCCTTCTGTGGAAATAAGATTAATCCTCATTTGACTCCATATTTGTTTTAGATTAAAATCCTACAGGATTCCATTTGCTTTTCATATTTATTCTTCATCTCCACGAGGGGGACTGGCCCAAAACAGGCATTTCTGAGCTGCTTGGGTGGCTACAAAGTAGAGTGATTACAATTATCAGCACTGAGATTAAGAGATTTGAGTTAAGAGGGAGCTGGGGAAGGAAAAAGCAAAGGGAGAGCAGATGAAGAAAGGAAAATGCTTCAGTACCTTCTCTTGCAACCTAGAAACAGCCTGTCTTGTTCAATCTTTTAGCTTCTGTTGCCTGCCTTATTTTCAGAGAACACAGAAGTGATGAGCAGTCCTTTAAAGTGGAGTCACACTTGGAGAGATGAGCCAGTTTAAAGGGGAAAGAAGACCCCAAAATTTTGCCAACTTCTAGAAACAAACCTGAATTAAATGCTTGCTCAAGGTTATTAAAGGTTCAGAAAATATAAGGGCTCTAGAAGCCCTGTTTGTAGAATATTTAATGGGTGAGTTTGTTCTCTTTGGCTGTGTTGAACTGTGCTTTTCTGAGCTTGGCTCTCTGACTTTTTTAGTGCCAAACTTCTGATGTTGTCAGTGGGGCTGACTTTTGCAAAGAGCCCAGCCTTGCTTGAAGCTATTGATCACCCCTCCAGATGTTTCAGGTCAGTCTCTCAAAACTTGGAAATCACAACTCACAGCTGAAGGCCTTTGTTGAGGCATCTGGAGAGTTTGGAGGCTCCAAATTCAGGGTCTGTGTTTGTGTTCATACGGCGCCTCGTTGGAGTTTGGGGTGTTCTCATTAGTGCCAGTGACAAGGAGTAGTTTGGTATGTTTTTGTTCATAAAGACTAAGCACCTTCCAGCCACGTGTCTCATCGGCGATGCACAGTATTGACTGGTCTAACTGGATTACCGTGCACTTGGAGCAGGACCTCTTCACAAAAGGCTCTCTAGCATTTGCCAGTGAACAGTCCTAGGGTAGCAGGTACTAAGATCTTTGCAGGTTGTACTGAGGGACATGAGAATGAGTGGTTCATAACAGGATGCGCAAAGAAAGTTCCCTTCCACCTTTATGCAGCTCCCCTGGTCGGGTCTGATCTGCAGCAGTCTCCAGAGCTACTGCTGGGGAAGGCCAACTCCACTCCTGTGCTCCAGGCTGCAGAGAAAAAAAAAAAATTGAAAAAAATTGCTAGAATGTTTTAACTTAGTTGAAGCAAAATTATTTTTTTGCTGGCTGAGTTTTGCTACTCAGAAATGAGTAGGTCGTTTAGATGTAAAATAAAGAGAAAATATTGTTGGAGCCAGCTTGTTCACCTGTAAAATCTCATCTCAAATCGTTAAAGTTTGGCGTAACTGATGGTGAGAAGTGTTCAACAGCTTTAAAACTTGATACTGTATTGCAAATATTCTTAGGCTGTTACATCACAACAACTAGTTTTAAAGAATATTAAGGAAAGCTGTGATTAGAATAGCCCAGAATTTAAGCTGTTGCCTTGTCTAAACTTGCATATGATTGTCTTTCATTTCTTGATCACCCACTATTTTTTTCAGATACCTTACCGTGGAATATTGTGAAGACATGAATAGCCTGGGTAAAGGATGTGTTATCAGATGTTTCTGCTGTTCCTGAGAAACACTCTATAGTTCACTAGCAATAGTATCTTGGGACTCCTTATCAAGAGTGTAATAAGCTAGATATATGGCAAAATTCAAAACATATTTGGTTTGGCCTCCTGAGAGGTGGAGCTCTGCTAGTCACTGCCAAAGCAAAGCTGTCCCAAAATTGACCTGAAGAAGCTTCTCACGCGTTCTGGGGAAATCCTGGGAGTTCAGGAGATCGGAAATGAGAAGTTGTTTTTATTTGCTAAAGGATACATGCTTTTTTTAGAAAGCAAACCATGGAATTCATATGGAACCCGATGAATTCCCAAATACTTCATCATCTCACTTTTTCTGCAGCGAGCACAATTCTTTTTGCCCCATGAAAACGAGGCCTGTTTCACTGGTAAAACAAAGCAGCTCTGTATTATTCTGACAGCACAAGTATAATAATGAAGTGAACTGAAATCAGATTTTCTTCAGTGGATTACTGAGAGGCAAATTTAAAATGGTATTACCAATAATACCTCATAATTACAATAGGAATGATGAGCACCCTTAATCATGCCTTGCAGCTATGTTTGTTAATAAGAAAGCATTGTAGAACAGTGTTGTGACATTTTTCTTGTTTTTAATGTAGTCTACAGCTTTCAGGCTAGATTTTAAGATGGAACAAATAGCCTTCATTGCCTCCAAAACAAATATGCTGCCTTACGCCGGCCAAACGTCTGACCTTGTTTTGCTTTTTAAAAAGTTCTTTACCCCCCAGAAGTTCTTGCAGCAGGGATGGAGAGCGGATCTGTGGCATGCTGGTTCGCTTCAATTAAAACCCCGTGCATTAATCATACGTTTGACACGCTAAATGTTTCTGATTAACATCCAGCTTAAAACCACATGTGCTTCAGCCTGCGTTCGAACGGTCGCGCTGCGCAGGTAAAGCCTCCGGAAAACCAGGACCAGATGGCGGGGCACGGCCGAACCAAAAACCTGACGAGGCGGTCGTCCCTTTTGAGTGGAGTGGAAGCCAGAGCACGGGCTGTGATTTAAAGGTTGTACTGCTGCGCGTGGAACTGGCAGCTGGGGATGGGGAGGCGACATCAGCTGCTGAGTCTCCGTGCTGACCTGTTTCATTTGGTTGTTTGCTACGACGTCAGAAAAAAGAAATCTGAGGTCCAAAATGGCAGAGATGGATGTTTCACCCAATGCTAGATGTTATTGCTGTTTGAACGAGGCATGCCCAGAGCTCGACAGAGGGGGAGATGCCATCGCAGACCTCTCCCGGCACTGTGGTCCCTAGCTGGCGAAGGAAGCGTGCTCCTGTCCAACGCTGCACTTAACCGTCACGGTGGCCAACGTTATTTCCTCTGAGCGAGAGGGAAAGCTGTTACGGTGATCAGTAAGTGGAATAGCGACATCAGCAAGGGGAGATTTGTTAAATGTTTTTTATAAACCGCTAAATCTCTCAACCCACAAAAGCACGGTTTGCTACAGTGAGGCTCATAGCGTTGCTGGACGTTCGTCTACTCTAGGGGTAAAGTCTGCCTTGGATCCTTTTAAGGCATTTAGTGCAGTTCCTGGAACTGTGGTTTCTGGGGAAAAGCATTTGAAAATTGCACATCATTAGCATGCCAAAGAGGAGTAATGTATGTAAAGCATCTGACCTCCTCCCAGCTCCCCGGACTGGGACAAATTCTGATCTCATTCGCGGCAACGCAAATCCAGAGCATCTCCATTAAGCACTTTAAGTTTAGTGGAGTTACTCTGCATTTATACTACTGCACCTGGTAAATGGAAGATGTCACTAACAGCCTTTTCGTGACCCAAAGGAAGGAAGTAATGAAGGCAACCTGCAAATGAAAGGATGAAAACAGTTCTGCAAAAACAGAACTTTTGCAGGGGTGTGAAATTTATTGGGAGCTGCTGCATGCTCAGCATTTTTTTTAAAACCGGCTTGCACTTTTGGTGCTTAAGTATGGAATTAGGAGCCTTACGGTAGGCATCAGGTTTTTAAAACATGTCAAAAGCTACCTGAGACCTACTTGGAGAAAAAATTGATTATGGATTCACAGAGCAGTTTGAAAAAAGTTAAAGTATAGGGAAGGCTGGGTTTTTCATTTCTCATTTTCCCTCCTTTTCCTAAGAAGGAAGAGAAAATGAGGAAGAGTTTTTTGTTTTGTTTTGTTTTGTTTTTAAAAGAGGGAATGAAAACTAAAGTTTCATGCAAAATTAGTTTGAGGAATTAAATATCCCAGAAAATAACAATTGCCACATTTTTTTATTCTCTCCCAAGAAGATTAAAACAGCTGTGAGACATCCACCGTGCATTTCAACTTGACTAACCCCCCCGCCCCAGTCTCCATCTAATATTGCTAACTATTCTCAGTATTAAGGAGTCATTTTATTTTCTCCAAATATACAGAAAATTTGAAACACCTGGGAACCAAAGTACTTCTTTGCATTCAATGTTTTTAGTCTGCATCCTGGCAAGCCCACAAAACCTGCACTTTGCTGTTGATGGACCTCAGAGCTGCTCGTATTTCTTCATTGCTTTTTTTATTTTTCAGAGATCTGGGGTCTTGGTGGAGAGGAAGAAGGGGTGGGATGGGGGGCATCTTGCTTTGAAATGAAATGCATGGGATGGAATCAAGGCTACTAGATAAGGGCTGCAATGAAGGAGCTTTCCTCATCCACCAGCGGTTTTCCACAGCTGGGTGACCACCTCACTGGCTTTGCAAGTCCTCCTCAGTGCTCTGCTCTGCTGCGGTTCCCGGGGAGGCTTGATTGCTCATTGTGTAAAGCCTCTCTTACGCCGTCATTAGGCTTAATTTGGACAAAACTCTACAGACTAAGTTTTCCTTACAGGACCCAGTTGTCACATAATTTTAACTCACAAACCAATTTGTCATTTTACTTGTAGATTCTTAGAAAAATCTGTGCCATATCTTAACACTTGATGTGTCTGGGGAACACACGCTATTGCTTTGTGTGCCAGAGGAAATGTAATGCATCCGTAGCTGATGAAAATCTGAGGTTACATTTAGTGGTAGGATCTGGAGCTCTTTGTGTGTTTCCTTCACTGGTCCCAGCTAAGAGATATCCAGCTGAAGCTGATGCAGGTGTACATGGGAGAAAAGGGAAAATGGTCGAAAATGTTTCCTGAGTGTGGATGCCGAGTGGGTTTGTGCTTATGCGGTGCCGAGTCCCGCAGGGTGCCTTGCTCTATGTGGGCATGGCACTCCTCAGTGTGAACACGGGTGGCAGAAGCTGACCTAGTTAAGGAGGGAAAGAATAATGTTTCTCATTTACAGGTGTATGAAAATTAGTAGGCGTTACCATGCAAGCGTTGTTTGACTGCGTTTCCTCTAACATGGAACTTGACAATCCTGAAAGACAGTATTGCACAAAAGTGCTTCTGTTTGCTCACTGCACAGCTATTTGCAGCAGCTGCCAAAGACCTGACGAGCTTTGTGCACAGGTAAATTTTTTCCGTGTGCTAATTTGTCAGGTCTCATACTGCAGCACATGTCAGAAACGGGGAGCTGCTCATCCGAGGAAGGGCTTGGTGGCTCCTTGTGCAGTCAGTGGGCGTTTGATGCTCTCAGAATTCAGACGTGTCTAGGTTGCCCTCTCATTTGACCAGTCCTTTTTTATCATTTTACCAAGTTGATATAATACACTTCCCTCCCCCTAATTCATTCTTTATAAAGAGAAGAAGAGAAAATAGTCAGCAGTCAGGAATGAATAACAGTTTGCCCACACCCTGCCAGGGTTGAGCCATCACATCCTGGGGTCTGGAGCAGCCCCACAAAGCAGAGCCGATGTGCTCGTGCACAGAGGAGGGAGGACTTTTCATCTGAAAAAGCATGTTTTGTGTTTCTGCTTGAGGCGTTACTGCTTAACCAGCCTCGTTAAGAACTACCCGCTTGTGACAAACTCTGCGGGTTGGAGTCAGAAACGGTCCAGGCTCTATCACAGACCATGTAATTTTAGCAACTGAGTTAAATGCAAAGTGTATTAGGAGCAAGCAACCCTGAGATCTTGCTGCGCCACTGCCAGGAGGCTCCGAGTAACTGTGGACCTTAGGTGAAAGCACTGCTGCCAGGACTTTGTGCAAGCAGTTATCGCAAGGAAGATGTTGGCTCGGTCCTCCCTATTTCGGGCCCAAGTCCAAAAGCCCTGAGGTTAATGAGCAAGGAAGTGGGTGATTGCAACCACTTTTGTTATCTTTCCTTTTTTGACCTCCTTTTGGATTAGCTTAAATTGGACAAAGCTGCAGGAGGGGTTGAGCCTCTCCCCTCGCGTGTTGAAGGCGCGGTTGGAAGGGATGCTAACACTGAACTAGTAGCAGACTGAAGAGGCTGAGCTTCTGCTGATACCCAATTAGCTGATTATCCCAAAGGGAATTGAAAATGAAGGTTATCTTTCAACTGGTGATGAGCTTCCAAATAAATATTCAACATGCATTTAATAAGACAGTTTTATGCATTATTTAAGTATCAATTGATGGGTAGAAGACGAAACACTATGCTACTGATGCTGAGGTTTTGAAAGGCAAGGGCAGAAATCTGGTGGATGAGTCATTAAAGAAGATTTATATCATACTCATTTTACTGGATTGTTATTTATACAGTAATCACGAAAAGAATGTTAGGAGGATATTCATTTCTGAATTTCAGTTGTTCAGGGGTTTTTTGGTTTTCATGGATGAGATGAGAAAGGGTATAAAATGGATCAGAAGATTAGGGAAAGGGGATGTCAAGGCAGGGGTCGTCTATTCCAGCCTCTGGACCAAGGCAAGATGAGCTCTCCTTAAATCACCACTGAAGTCAATAGGGCCAGGGTTTAACCCATGATACTTTGTCTGTAGGTGGAGTTTTGTGCCTGGTTCACAGTCGGGACCTGTTTCATGTCAGAGGCTAGATCTCCTTCCTTGAATTTAGAGGGCTTGATTCTTCTCTTGCTTACACTTCTGGCATATTTCAGGACGGACTTTGTTGGAGACAAACGCTCTCTGAGGTGCCAATCTACTGGCGAAAGGTAGTCCAGCTCAGGGTGTGAAGTGGGAATTTTAATGTAGTAGAGACTCAAGGCAAGTCTTGTTGACTGTTGCCTCATTTGAACTTTTGCTGGATTGCTCTTGATTCAGGGCTCTGGTGTGTGCTACCTCTATCCCCTGCCTTAATGAACACCTTGGTTGAGTGCAGTCAGCAGTATTCCTTAGTTGTGTCTTTTCCTGTCCTGAGAAAATAAAAAAATTGCTGTAGATTTGAATAGATAGATTTAGACAAAGATCCCACTTTGGTCCCTGAAGTCCCTGGCCTGCAGACTGCTGGGCCCTGGGAGAGTATGCTGGGGTGGCAGCATTATATGCCTCTTGTCTTCTTATAATCTCCCAAACGATTTGGGCTGGAAGGTGCTTTGATCTCTCACAATACTGCTATTAGTATGTGGGCTGCAAGATTTTGTGACCCCCTGTGAACCAGCATGTCTAAACGCGACATCCAGAACTCCTCAGGGCAGCTCAGAATTCAGCCCCGAATCTGGCAGCGATGCCCATCTCTAATGGGTAGGCCTGGCTCTTCCCTTCCTGATTTTTTCACTTCTCCCACCCAGATTTAGGATTGCCTGAAACCTTGACGCAGATGTTGTAGCTTCTGCCAGAAACACAGGGCTGGGACCAACCCACCATGGTTTCAACACCCTGAAGGCGCCACTTAAATTCCTTCTCCTGGGGAATAATTGAGAGCAGGATCAGCCTCCAGTCTTGGGGGCCACCATTTGGTTAATTAAATAGACCAGTGGCCTTCGCAAGAATGCGAACAGGAGGGTGGGTTTTCTCCCCACTGTTCCTACCAAGGCCGCTCCGATTCTTCATTCTTCAGTGGCACAGCCGGGGGCTGAGCGCCTTCCCAGCAGCTCGCTATCGGCTCTATTTTCCCTAACACCCGGTGGTATTTCAAATATTATTTTATGGAGTTTGTTTCCCCACCACCACCCTGCCCCGAGTGCTAAAATAAAAACAGAGGGTCTGCCCTGATTTGTGGTACTTCCTTCAGTTCTGTTAACAAATTTATTAATCTGGTTGGGATTATTTGTCTTTCCTCTTATAAAATGCCTTTCCCCCAAAAGGAAAAACTGCCAGTGTATTATTAAAGAAAGGTCAAATCCCAGTGCCCTTTTCCTTGTTGATTCAAGGTTTGGAAAGAAAACTTAAAGGGTAGTTTTTTAAAAGGACACTGTTGAGAAATAAGAGCTTGCGTTCAATTTACATTTTGCCTTTAATTTTCCCCTTTTTCCGCCTTCTTTCACTCAGTGGAACAAAACCTATTTTCTATATGTATGTGGTTTCCCAGCCTAATTTCTCTAGTACTGAGTATTTGCATTTTCATTACTTTCAAGAAAGATTATATCTTCATTATAATTTAAAAATAAACTGTTTTAGTGGAAATATAAATAATTGTCAAACATTTTCACTTTTTAAAGGATTTCTTTAAACAAAACCTTCATTCTGCATCTAATATTTTGATGCTCCCTTTAAGGTGGTGCGCTTGGCTATATTTCCCATGTCTTTAAGTGATCTCAAGCATATCGGAAAGGTAGATTTTTCAAAAGAGCTCGGTACTAGAACTCTGTGAATAATTGATTTTTTACTTCTGGTTGTTAAACTAAAAAAATGTTTTTTAATTTCTTTCTGCTCATGCTTAGAGGAAGATTATTCAGCAAAATAAATAGGATACCCTCCGTGTTTAGTTTGACTCATTTTGCATCTTTTGTGTGTTCTGAAACCATTTAAATCTCCCTTTAAAAATTGAATGTTGATGATTTTTGAAACAAACGTACTTAGGAATGAAAATTTTAAGCATTTGAAAACATTGAATGTTAATGAATGTTAAGTGGACACATTGTGTCTTTTCTGACATATATCTGTTTTTTTCCCTTTAAGGAAGCTACGGCCTCATTCGTACCATTTAGTAGTTACCATGGGGTAGTTCCCATCCCTAGTTATTCGAGGCTCCCTAAAAAAATCAGCAAAGGAGAAGAGATGCCTCTGAAAGGTAATTCAGGCCTTTGATCTCTTTATGATAACCATAGGGATTACTCCTGAATTAAGTTGTTTTGTACGTTGAAGGTCAGATAGGATCCACCTGGGCCTATATACGTATTATGGCAAGTGTAGCATCTATTGTGAAATGCTTTAACAGGGTCGCTTGCACATTTAGGGTATTGCGTTTTACAGCGGAGGCGTCGGAAAATGAGAGGTTCATCAGCGAAAGGCATTAACATCATGAACGATATGCAGATTAGTCTATATTAGCAACCACATTCGTTTAGATTAGGTTGATGAGCCAGCAGAGGAGGTTCTTCCACAGAAGACTGGCGACCTTGGGTGGGGGCAGGAGAGGTCAAACACTTGTACCGTCAGGTATGTTAAGGACTCTTGTTGCTTTTCAGGTGACGCAGGTATGTGTTGATGCCGGTGTTTTCATTAAATTCTAAGCAAGGTCGTTCCTTCCCTCTCAGCTAGATCCCTTTTACTATTTCTGCTGGATACAGTAATTCTTTCTTATGCACAGCCCTGAAGCACCATGCAGTGTTTTGTCTGGTGCAAGCAGCTCAGTAGCGTTCCTGGTTCTTGTAGGAAATTTAAAATGTAGGGACCAAGCTACTCTGAGGTGTGACGGAAGGTATTTAAACACAAGGTGATGTTATTTTTATTGTGTATGTGTCTGTAACGTGCGAGTTTGCTGCCTATTTTGGAAGGAGGACTAACAGTATTTTTATTATCTCTGAGCATGCGCAGCTGAGTAATGTAATTAATGAGGCCATCTTCCATTAGAGGATAGTGGTAAGAGCTATTGCTAATTACTCTGCAGACCTCTGCGAAATGTCACTGAAACAGGAACGCCCAGAGAAGGGAGGAGGAGGATGTTGATTCTTAGCAAGTTAGCAATTGCAGCGTCATGTGCTTTCCGTTATTGCTGCAGAAAGTATACTTTTGCTGGTGATCAAGAGAGCACAGAGGGGAATGAATGTAACTGCTACTGCTTGGGTTACGTGACGGTCTCCAGAGGACTCTGCTGGCTCAAGGAGCAGATATTTGCACACGCTGCTCCGCTGACAGCGCTGCTGTTAAGGAGCACTGTCCATCTGCGATGCACGACAGGCAGAAGCAAGCCCAGTGTTGCTCTTCCATGTGACTTTCTTATGATTCTCATGACAGCAGGGTTTTTTTTTTTTTCCCTTGAAGGAAATACGGTTTTCCAGTTTTTGACCTGCTCAACTGTATGTAAATCTGTACTTCCAATCAAAAAATTCAATATTTTTGCAGTCCTTACCATTGTCAAAATGGAAAACCTGAAAGGACAAGAAAAGTAAAAGGGCTGGAAAAGCATTATTTTGAAGATCTGTGTCCTTTGAAGACCACGTCAAGATTTTGGTATATGCCAGTGGCAGTGCTGGTTTTCCTTTGGCTGGGCTGGGATGTCTGACAGACTGCCTGGGCTGTCAGAGCAGTTTGCTCCCTGCACGGAGCCTGGGTTCAAACCTTTGCTCCCAAGTGGAAATGCACTTGATGGAGACCTTTTCCTTGCAGAGGCCCCAATGAGACTGGATGGTCAGTGGTGATAACCTGATCCAGTAAGCGCTGAAATGTGATCCAGGATGTTGAATGTAGAGATCAGTATTGGCTTAGCTCCATGTCAAACAGAAGAAAATGCTACTGTTTTATAAACTTACTCCAACTTTCCCATATTTGAATTTACAACTAGAGTGGCCTGGTAGGGACTTTTTATTATTCCTTTGTCCATTTGTTCACAGATGCAGACATATGAGTGCCAGAAACATCCAAGACCTTATCTAGCTTGACCTTCTGGATAGCAGACTATAAAATTTTGTCCATTAACCTCACTACTGAGCCCACTAACTCATTCCTGGCTAAAATATCCCTTCCACTTTGATCTGAAGAGACCATGCAATGGATAATCCACCATTTCCCTTAAGTATTTCTTTTAAGGGCTGGACTGCCTCTCCTTTTAAAACAGTAATTATCCCTGCTGCTTTAATCATGTACTTGATACATGGTTCATTTTATTTCTCAGTGTCCTCACCTGAAGGTCACGACTAGGCTAGAAGGTTGCTGTAGGTTAAGAGTGAGATGAAATAGCAGGTTTGGGTATCCAGTGCGAAGCAGAAAAGGGTGATGGTGTATGGGAAAACTGAAGTATAGGGTCCAGGACCCAAGAGTATGATGATATTTTGAGCAGTAGCCCCTAGCACTGAAGTTCATTGATAGCTCTGTGACAGCTCCAGCATGGAGCAGTATGGCTGTTCCTGGGCAGATTTTGGGGATGCTGGCAGGGCTGGATGGGACTCTGGGAGAATAGGTGGGAGCGGTGTAAAGGAGGGCTCCTCGCTGCTTCAGCTGAGCAAGCACCCAGAGCTGATTCAGCAGGGCACTGCTGAGCTGCCTGGGTCAAACAAGATGAAAAGCTATGGCATGTGCCCTTGCTCCGCCTGGCTGCAGTGCTGTGCAGTCTGTGTTATCACAAGCCCTAAATTCACTGGCAAAACCATTTGACTCCTTGTTTATCTGCTTCCTTAGGCTCCATAATTGCAGCTGCTGCTGAGGCAGCAAAGCCTGGTTTGGGAGACCACCAGCACAGAGCCTCGGGAAGCATCAAGCCCTCCCTGTGTCAGGATGTGCTTTCCGTAGGGTGGCTGTGCGAGTGGATGGATAGATTTGCCTGTCTCTGAACTGAACAAATACAGGGAGGTGCAAGCTTTTTTCACACCTCTGTAGTGCTGCATTAGCAAGCAAGCAGCAGCACGCTGACCCTAGCAAGGTGAGCAATATTTTACTGGGGAAAAACTATGGGTGAATATTGTGACAGGCAGCCAGGCAGTTCTGAACAGCTTCGGACTGACCATCTCTGTTTGCAGAGCACATTTTTTCAGGGCTTGTCATTTTTAAGGGCATTGATTTTAATGTATTTTCTTTGGGCGCTGATTTGACAGCAGAGAAATTGGCTCCAAGAGGGAATGCATTCCTTGGGCTTTCACCCCAGCATGCATTTACTAGAAGCTCTAGCTGTCAATGACACCCAGAGAGAGTTTTGTTGCTGAAACTGTTCCTTGGACCCCTCCCATTCAAGCGCTGAAAGAATGAGCTTTTTGTTTGGTGAATTGTCTTCTTCCCCATGGACAGGTGCCATTTTGAGTGAAACCATTTCAAACAGCACGCACAACTCTTGTGGACAATGCACAGCAACAAGGCAAAGACCAGACTTGCTAGTTTACAAATGAAGTGGAGATTGCCAGATATTCCCAAACTGATGGATGACTGGCGTCAGGAAATGTTCACAGTCGGCTGCCCATGAAAGCCTTTGAGGAGCTCCGGAGCTTGTGTTACTGCGCTCCCCTTCCTTCTGCCAGAAATAGGATGTGTCAGGTATCTTTTTGTAGCTGAGACCATTTCACTGGGTGATGCTGGTTGACCAGGTACGAAGCTTATGACCCTGCGAGTGGCAGGATGGCTTTTGTTCTCTTCTTAGATATGTGCTAGAGGAGACCTCAACTGTGGAGTCAAGGTCTGGGGAAGAAAGCCTCACAGTGACAAAACAGCTCGATGCCTTTGGCTTACTAAAGCGAAAATTCAGAGGCAATGTGATCAGGGTGGGTAATTCCCTGCTCTGGGGGATTTCTCATGTGTAACAGATACAAGAAGATCCAGTGGACAGAAGGTGAAGTAAGGTTGGAAATGAGACAACTGTGGAGCAACACAATAATTACCCAGTGGACCCGTTTACCAAGGGCAGGGGGAAATTCATTCTAGTTTGCATGCTTTACCTTGAATCTGGATATCTTCCTAGAAGGGATGCTTAGTTCAACCATGTGTGAGCTGGATAGCATTACAAATCGATGGAAGAAACAAACTGCAAAAAGGTGTCCTGGATCTTTTCACACACTGGGCAGCCTTCCCTTGTGTTACTGAGCTCACCACAAAAACAGTTCTTTCACCGAAAGGCAGTAGCTGCTCTGCGTTTATTCTCTGCATCTAGTTTAGATTATTTGAGAGGACTACATCCACATTCCTTAAATGGAGAGAGCTGGTTACCTATCGCACGGACAGTTCAGAGCGCCTCAGTTTGATGCTTTGAGTGGACCCATTCAGCCACTCTTCAACATGCTATGGGATTGGCCTGGGCAATACAGGTATCTGGTGTGGCTAGCCAACTCAAAAATTGTGAAGGAAGGAATGTTCATGTTAACTCTAAATGGGATTTTTTTTCCCCAGAAAACCAAAACAGAATTGGGACAACTGAGATGTTTCATTTTTACCCCAAAGTATTTTTACTTAGTTTCGGGATTATTTCCAGCTCATATGTTCAACCATTTTTCTTTACAAATGATTCCTTTTAAGACAAGCAAGCAGAAACATCACTTTGAAACAAAAGGTTGAAAAGTCTGTTTCTGCAAGCTGGCAAAATGAAATGGTTGCCAGCTCTGGAAGGCTATGTAGGTACCACCAATGCGCCCAGTGGTTGCATGTGCGCTTTCTCAGCGTGAACAAGTCTTGCTCATGTGTGGCAGACCTGTTCAAATGCCCCG
Source organism: Struthio camelus (assembly GCF_040807025.1). Lineage (NCBI taxonomy): Eukaryota > Metazoa > Chordata > Aves > Struthioniformes > Struthionidae > Struthio > Struthio camelus. The sequence goes on from NC_090960.1 coordinate 11,408,628, forward strand.
TTGCTCTCCTATCAGGCAGGAGAACTGCACGGCAAGGCTCAACAGCCGTTTCTGTACAGTGTGTGTAGTGGTTTTCTGCTGAAAGGTTTAGCTACGATAAGGCAAGGTAGAATGAGACATAAATCACAATCAAATAGCTAGGGTATGATGCTGTGTTTTTCCCCTTTCTCTTTGAGATCTCCCTCTCAGTTCATCAGTTTTATAGCAGGGGCTTGGAAGGACTGTGTGCCTGATTCTTGTTAAAAGTTGCAGAAATCTGTTAATGTCGGACAGCTGCTGCATCTGTCGTACCATTTCTGGGCTGCAGGTCAGCGTAAAGGGGTTTGGATAGCACGGCTTCATCTGAAGGGCTGTCTTGTTAATTTTGGTATATTGGATGACTCCTGGAAGCAGTTTTCTGAGGCTATTGCAAGAGTTTGTAATAAATCTTAATGAGACACCCCTGCTAGGATAACTAAATTTTTTTCTCTGGTAGGGCTTATGGTCCCCAGGGAGAAGAGGAGGAACCTCAAACCCTGCTTCAAGATGGTGTCAGCGGTTACCTGGCTGCTTACAATCCAGCCAGAAAACGTCACGGCAGTTGCCTGAGAGCCCCAGGGGGATAGTCTGCTGTTTGTAAAAGTCAGCTTTTGCCTCCTGAGGTGAACAACTGTTCTCGAATTAGATGCTTTGTTTTAACCCAAGCCCATGAGATAGGAGGATTCCTCCCTCTCCCAACCTTTCATGTTAAAAAGGATCCAGAAGGGAGTATAGCCAAGTCAAGAGAAATGTTGACCCATCCGGAAGTAAAGCCCACCTGAGCAAATGCTCCTGCTGCTGCTCCCATTTTGTTAGTAGCTAAAGGCTCTAGCTCAGCTCTGGTGCCCTCGGGGTGAGATTTGGAAAACGTGTAGAAGGCAGCAGGCCCTCCTCTCGAGGTGCTCAAAAGCTGAACTAAGGAAAATTGAAGACCAGAGAGCTGACCAATTTCCCAAAGGCGAATCACAGCATTAGGCCAGTCATGCTCCTTCACCACACCCCTTTTGCCCTTCCTTTCAGTGTTACGTTCTCCTTGGTATTTTCTTACACTATTTTTGCTGTCTGCAGTAAGTAGATACTTGGAAACATCCCACTCTGGGGAGATTTCCTAGTCAGGTGGAAGCAGGAAGCACTAGGCAATAGGCACATTACAGAGCCTCGGGGTCTGCCGGCAGAGGGACCGTGCATGCAGCGGGTTCAGAGATAGCCCAGAGATCTCTGAGAGGTGTGAATTAACTTCACTGCTAATTTGCCTTCCTCTCAGCAGAGACTGCAAAACTGATTGGTGTGCCAGTCACTGTGCTATGATGGAAGATATATCCAATCAAAAACATGTTGACATGGTCTTGCTGGCCAAGACACCTACAGGATGGCTTCTAATTCAGTAATGCATGACCTTGTGATTAAAACATTTACGTGGTTTGCAACTAAAAAGAATCCTAAAGGACCAGATCTAAAACCTGCTGAGGTGAACCTAAGTCTTTATTGGCTACAGTAGGCTCTGGATCAAGCCTTGAAGTAACTGTTAATTTGGAAACCTCTGAAGCGTTGGTACAAGTGCTGTGCTGGTTAGACAAAGGTGGTGGGGTGATAAATCCCAAGGAGAAGAGGTTACGTTACCCAATGATCTGCATTGCTTAGTTAAATGGATTCAAGCCAGCAAAATTATTGTAAGCCAAGCAGGTGCTTTTGGGTAGTCCTGTAAGCAGGTTAAACTTGTATGATGGGACCCTCTGGCAAAGATTCATCCCATTAAAGTTGGAGACTTAACTCTGCTATCTAAGGTAGGAGTGTCATGGCCCTCAACACCTACTATAGTCAGTGGAGAGAGACAGGAATGACTAGAGGGTGATCCAGATCTCAGTGGTCTCACTGCCTTGGGAGCTGCCTTTCACCCCTCTCTGGCTGGAGGGAGAGCTTAGCGAAGTGTCTGGTGTTTGGTGGGGAGAATCTGGATCTACAGCTTGGAGAGATGAAACTTGGAAAGAACCTGAGGGATTTTGCAGGCATCCCTCTCAGCAGGAATTCTCAGTGCATTGCTGTGTTTACAAGGGCCAAGATGACCCTTGGACTAGTAATGGGGATCATTTTAAGATGAAGTCTGATAACCTAATGGAAGGGATTGCATGACAAAACAAGAGAATTCCTGGGGCTTGAAAGTCCTTTGATATTGTTCTTTGCATGCCTCATCTGTTGATACCTGCAAAGGGTTTGAAAAGAGATCAGATGACTCTTTATTTGTACCGTATTTATATAAATCCAGTGTTCCATGGCTACTCCAATTCACCTTTGGGGTCAGGAAAGAATGATAATTTGGCTCTTCCATTGCTCTGCATCCCTGAAGCCTGCAGCACAGCAAGAGACAGGGTAAGCAGCTTACTTCAGACCTTCTGGTGATATCACATTCTTTCTGGTGCCTGATTGTTGCATTCAGCCCAAACTAAGGGTTTGCTGGGGACTGCTTGTTGGTGGTGGTGATGGCATTTTTTTCTTCTCTTTTTTCTTCTCTTTGGTCATATTTGTTTTGTCCTCCTACATAACAAGGTCTACTTCCCATGTTCGCCTAGGAGTTCTATTTAACAAATTCCCTGCTAATGCCATCCTTGTGTTTCCTTGGTCAGAGGAGGAGCCCTCAAGGGAGAGAATCTCTGCAACACCATTTCTGCCAGACTTTACATGGAAGATAGAAAAAGAGACATTGGAGGGTGATGGTAAATAAGGCTTATCCCTAGCTGATGATGGAGTCCAGGCCTGGGGAGAGGGAGACACATCTCATACTACTGGAATGCAATTGCCGATGTACCGGTTAAATTTAAAAGGCAAGGCCCCAAGCCCAGATGTTTAAGTAACTTCAGCATGCCCTGAAATTGGCATGACAATAAAGGGCTCTTTTTCTAAATAGTTTCTCTGAGGTTGAAAAAGGCCTTTAAAGCCAGCTGCCTCATCTGGCATTGGAATTCCTGGGTCCTGGGCGTGTAGGTCCAACAACGTAGCTGTGGCGTCGCACTGTCTTTCAACAGTGACAGATCTTCCAGTGTCAAGAGGTATGCAACTCCACTGTGAAAGGGTGTGAGTGGCTGCACTTCTCTGATTGTAACACAACAGCTGGGATAGTGCAGAAGGTGAAGAGTGGGGAGCAACGGTCCCCATAGGCAGAAGAAGGATGTAGTTAGTAGAGAAGAGTGAAGCCACCATGTACATCTAAAGGTCTGGCACCTCCTAATTCCAGGCAACGGTGTGATAGACATTAAGTACAGCAGAACCTGTGACCGACCACTCTATGCCCATCGTTCTGTTCAAACCAGACCCAAGAGCATGTAACAAATTGAGGTTGTTCGTATGGAAGACTCCAAGCATGAAAAACTACAGTGTGCTGCTGGAAGAGAGCTGGGGCTTATTTTTGACTCCCTTAGATGAAAATGCCCTACCGGTCCTGGGAACCTGCTAACACTTCCTGCTGCCGTTTCGTATCAGTTTTTTTTTTTTTTTTGAGGTAAGTAAGCTGAAGCCATCACAGTAACATATTGAAAAGTAAGTGCAAAGCAACGGACAAATATCGCTGTTTACTCTACCATGGAGTAAATCTTCCTTCGCATCAGTGATATGTTTAATGCCAGTGAAGCAACTCCTTTGGTGCTAGTGCAATAGATCTGTAAGATCAGGCTCAGCAATTTAGCTTCAGATCAAAGAAACTGCAACGGAGGTGGCAGAGCAGGTCAGACCCACCTACTGTCGTTTGCCGCAGCTCAACTGACAGCACAGCAGATCTGCTTCAGCAGACCGCCAACTCCATTTGGAAATGGTAGCCTTGCCGATGTGAGTGGCAATATACCCAGCGTCCTTTGGGGCCTGTACTTTTCCCCTGTGCTTTCTAATGTGCAGCTGGATCTTTCCCAGTGATCCTATTAAGGCTCTTCAGGGAACTGCAGGGAAATTATGTTAAGATGATAATTATGGGGTAATCCAGATAAAAAGCTAGATCAAGAACAATTCAAAGACTGAGGGGACTGAGTTCAGTCAGCTGAAGAGGTGTCAGAAGGTCTCTGTTCTTTCCAAGACACTTTCTCACTGCTTTGGATGAAACTTCAGTTGCAGCTTTGTACATGCTCCTCTAGTTTTCAGTATTTCCCTGGCATAGAAAGCTCTTCTTGCTCTATGTATACCAGGTACTGCCAGAGCTGGAGTTAGCTGAGAACAGTTGGATTATAGGATTTAGAGACAGATGGGGCCTTTTTCATTATTTTTTTATGATTAGCTCACAATATAACATGTGAGGCAGTCACGTATTTCATATTCACACAACAAATTATGCATCTAGAATGAAATAGCTCTCGTTTCCTTCTCTGAAATAGAGTATGAATTTCCATCTGGAATATATAATGTGGTTTCCATATGTAGAAACAGAGTCTTGTTACAAGTATCAAAGCAGTAAGAACATTTTGCATGATAATATGCTGTGGAAGTGTCTGTCTGGTGAATGCATGAGATCCTTCAGTTGATTCATGAATCCTAAGACACAGACCTAACTCAAGAGCGGGATTTAAGCCCAGTAAGGTCTATGTACCATCTGTCTTCTGATTAACAATACTGAATTTAGGACATCCACGGCTGGAGTGGGCTGCAGTGTACTTTGTTCTGCCTGAAGTCTGTGCTACCCAGACCACATGAACAAGAGTTCAAACCCACTTTAAGGTCTGGAAGATCTGGTTTCTCTTTTTCAGAGCCCAGCTTAGGTATGTGCCCGAATGCTTGCTTGCACATGGATGGTAAGTCCATTCTGGAGAATGGGCTGCGGTTCCTGCGCGCACTGTTAGCCTCCTATATGATGCATCATTTCCATTCTGGGGTCAGTCCCCTGTGAGTGCCTGGAACAAGGCACTGCAAATTGTTGCTTTAGGTCGTTTTGGGCAGATCTCCTTATGCTGGGATGACAGCCCTGAAATCTGATGTCTTTCTGTGTGACCTGTTAGTGCTATGCTGAGGCTATGAAGGATTTTTATTTTTGTTACCCACTCCACATCAGACAGGCAGTCTGGCCCCACTGCAAGCTGAAGGTGCCCAGCTACCAATTTAACATCTTAGTTTCTGGCTGGTTTCCATTACACATAGAATGTGTCGGAGTTTTCACATTTTTTCTTAACTGATCATATCCTCAAAGATAGTTGTAGGGATGAATGGATTATTTAGCGCTCCAAGTACAGTGCAGTTTTGTGACTGTCAATGGAAACGGCATCTGGTCTCCAAATGGAGACCTTCTCCCCGCCTCCAGGTCCTTAAGAGAACATGACAATAACTGAGCAATAATGAAATGTTTCAGGAGGAGTGTTGGGAAGTTCAGAGTGGTACAGGAGAGCTGTAAATCTGGGCTGAATTTGATTTGAGGAAGAAACCTCGTTATAAACTTACTAGCTGCTGACACTGTGCTTCTCTCACCTTGCACAAGATGTAAAGCTCACCTCAACACTGTCGCACTGCCTTTCACTTGCACCTGGCTCACAGTGCTGCCTTCTCAGGCATTGCTTTTCGCTTCCCAGGAGATCAGTAGGGGACACACTCTGATGCGTTTGATACTCTGTGGCCAGACCCCTGCCTATTGCTTCTGTCGACTTTAGGCTGCCTCTCAATCACTCTCTCACTTAGACAGTCAAAATGGGAGCATATGGCTTCCAGCATCATCTAGACTGCCCAGGAAGTCTTCAGATTGCTTGGTACTGGGAGAAAACTTCTTCCCATAGTGCTTGAGTTTGGGTTGCTAATTCCTGGAATAAGAAACTGGGCCTCACCTTTATAGATGCAATCAATGCATTTCCCTTTTGAAGTAATTTGTCTCGATAGAATATGATATGGTGATTCATCCCACCTATTTCAGATACCTCTTTTAGGGTAGGATGAGTTAAGCTATGAAGGTATGCGTTTCCATAGTCAACGGAGGTGTCCAGGTGATGAATTTGTGTTAGACACCCCACTTTCAGGCAGTTAAGGTGGAATTCGCCTGAACAGATAAAACGATTTGCAGTGAAGACGTCCATATCTGAGCGTATATCAAACTGCAGAGAAACCCTGCAGAGAAACAGATACTTGTAAGGTACAATTAATCAGGGATGTTTCAGCCATCTGCTTCAGGATGCGCTGTGTCTAGCTCAGATGGAGAGGAGCATGCAAATACTGACTACTGTTGCTTAAATGATCCCATCCAATGTTGCGTAGGAAAGTCATCAGCCGAGGTTTGCATTGTGATTAATTTTTGAGAACCATTGTGTAGCCATTTTTTGATCCACCTAACGTGCACTGTAGCAGCTAGTGGAGGACCCTCATCAGAATATTCTTTGTTAGTGTGTAAAATGGCCGATAAAAGCCTACACGCTCGACAACTTTGTGATCAGTCAAACCCATGATGCTTTCAAGGAATTAAATCAGGTTTTCTTGACAAAAGAGGGAAAATCACATGTTGCATCACTTCCAAACTGAGACTTAGCTATCCTGTGTTCAACTGAGACAACACAGAAATGTGTGAGGAAGGAGACTAAAAGTTATTAGAGAGTTTAGCTTCGATATACAGCTAACCGAAAATTATCTTCCCTGTCTGGCTTCATGACTCTTGTGAACTCTTGATTCCAAAACCAGTGGTTGCAAAATACTGCTAAGTATCTTTTGGAGAGAGTTGCGAAGGGACTGCACGTTTAATTAATAGCGGTTGCAAATGTCTAAATAAATTCCTTCAAAAAGTGATGTTTTAAAGGAGATCTTATGATAAAACTGCTCTGGAGGCAAATTTAGGCTTTCCCACTTCACATTTCATTAACTTAGTCTGACTTTTATAGGGCTTTGTATTGTGTCTTTTGTTCTTTGGTAAACAAATGGCAGAAAATTAAAGTAGAGTAACTGCCAATGAACAGTAAATTTAATTGAAAAATAATGAGTTGCCATAGGGTGCCGTAGGGTTCTGCAAAGATAACGTTGTTTATCTTGGAGAAATTCCACTTGCCTTTGTCAAAATGTGATATATAAAAGGAGCAAAAGGAAGAAATAGGACCTTAGATAGGAAAGGGCTAGAGCCTTATTCCTCATGCTGAATTTGGGACTTGAGTTTTGTGGAGGGAAAAGCTGATTTCCTGTGCTCCGTGACAGCTCGGTACAATTTCCATCTGATGCACTGCTAAGTGAAATGTGGCGTCAGGAAGGGAAGTCAAATGACTGGAATTTGTACGGTCCAGATGAGCAGGAAGGAAGAGGAGCATCAGTATCGCAGAGAGGAGAAACATGTTAAATGAGCTCAGTTCTTTCATGATAAATCAGAAAGCTAGAACTGAACACTCTCTCTAGTTTTCACATATATTTCAAAGGAAATTAAGTGTCTGGAAAACAGAAGGGTGAGCCCTTGAATAAAGTTGCTGAATTAAGACAGCAGCAAGATGCCTTAGTTTTAGGACAAAAATGTTACATTTGTATCACCAAGTTTGGTCCTCTGTGTGAGAGTTACTTGAGATGTCAGTTCGATTGAATAACTCTCTGCGCAGTGAACGGCAAGAGCAAATTAAAGACAGTGACTGACAGTCAGCTGTAAATCTAGCCGACAAAGTAAGTAGAGTTACTCTGGATTTACAGCAGAGTAATAGATCCGCAAACTGGGGTGGCTCTCCGTGAATGACCGTGATGACCTGGGCGTCCCGAGCCCTTCCTGGTAAGCTGTGGTCTGCGAATGAGACCCCGTTCACCACGCACACGTTTCTTTGATTGCCAAGGTATGAAGTGCGATATGTAGCAGCTCCCTTTTGCAACATCTGTTTTCTAAGCTCATCATTTCCCAGCGACTCCCAGTATGGGGCAAATGCCACCTTATTTACAGCCTTCGCGTTTGGAGGGTTCAGCAGAGCCCAAATTTGGCTGACATTTCCACGATTCCTGCTTTTCATTTCAACCTATTCTTGCTTTATTTTTAGCTGTTTTAAAATGACACATGTTTCCATCTTTTAGGTAATGAGATGCTTTCCCCTTAATTCAATCACTAGTTAATTTGATCCTCTATTTAATTTGTTCCAAACGTCTGGAAGCACAATTCTGTATCGTAAGTGTATATATATATATATATTACATATATAGCTTCTATCCTTTGCTCTGATCATTCTGGTTCCTCTAAACAAGCATTATAATTCAATCTGGGGCTATTGAAACTTGCCATTTAATTAATAAGAAAAGCTTAAATCAAAGCAAGATAGAAGGAAAAGAAAAGGTTTAAGGAATGAGGGAATGAGTCCTGGTAATAAAAGACTATGTCTGAAAGTTGTATCATGGATTACCTGCTGTTGGCTAGTACCATCGTTATGGGCAATCAAATCTGAGAGTGGTGCTGAGGGTTGGGGGGAATTGATGGATAACAAGATCTTTCAGAAAAATGTTAAGAATGGACGTGACTTGAACAGCACCTTGCATGGAATAGGATTCAGAGCTCGGTTTGATAAAGCAGAACATAAAACCAAAAATGTGTAGTCAAGTTTCATCAGTCACCCACGGCTTTCAGGGAAACAAGATGGTGAGGGAAGAATTCTCCTGCAGCCCATGCCAAATCCATATTGTCTCCAGCGCTGTCAGGAACGCCCGCCGGCACTCCATAAAGCTTTCACTTCCATCTCCAACAGATCCTGAAAAAACTTCGCCAACCCGATTTAATCAAACACTCACTTCAGTGCTCAACCTCTGTGGTGACCTTTCTGGCTTTAGTATCAACAGATTGGCCCATCTGAGTGTCGCACCCAGCTGGTATTTGGGAAGCGGCTCCACTTTCAGCTTGCCGAGCTGTCGGCGTGCGCCGGAGGAGCGCACAGCCTGGCCCCGTGGCTGCAGTAGCCGCGAGGCAGGCAGCTTTGCATGCCCCTTCTCAGGATGTAGCTGTTGGTGGTCATGCAGCGGTGCTTGCAGAGGCTGAGGACAGCAGGAGAGATGGGGACCTGGATCCTCTCGACTGGTGGGCCACGTGGATTGTCATCCTTGGGTGGCTTTTCACACATCCTGCTCTGAACAGCTCGGCTTTACTGAAAAAATAAAGGTGCTGTGCAGTGACAGGGCTTGGAAAAAAAGCAATGCATTTGGTCCTAACACCTAAAAGCTATGTCCTGGCCACGCTGAGGGGCAGCAGAACTCCTACACGGTGACTCTCCACGTTATTCGGCCAGGAAGTTGTTCAGAATCTCTCTGTGCAGCTCACTGATTTTCATGGTGCTTTGCTTTCCAGAGACGCTAAGTACGTGTCTGGATGCCGCTGCAAAGTGCCAGCTCCCAGTGCACCTGAGAACAGAGGAGGGATGCCCATGAGAGAGACAGCAAGCCTTGGCAGAGAACCCAGCTTCCACTTATTTTCCGTTGAGAAGTGAAGGCAAATGAAAGCCAAGTCAGCAAGCAGTTCTGCACATGCCAGGAGCCATGCTTCTTCCACTGGATGTGTATCCCTCTCCCTCTCTGTCTTTCTGTGGTTTCCAGGAGAATAAAGCACAAAGTGTGCTCTTAACTGGAGTTAGCTGTGGATGCACAAAGGCTGTGTGAGGGCTGTTAAAGGTTTTCTCTACTGGAAGAGGTCTGCAGGTGTATTGGTTGCAGGCCTCCTTCTGCAGGTGCTGCTGTTGCGGGCAAAAGAGATTTTCCAACCGCTGCTGGGAGGTGGTGAAGCAAATCACAGATTTCAGTGGCTTATTCATGACTTCAGCCCTCTTGCCTTGACTTGGTTGCATGGGCACCTTCTCTGAGGCAGAGGAGCCTTTATGTTAGGGAGCAACAAGTAACAAGTGGCGCGAGAAGACAAGAGACAGTTACGGTGATGATTGCAGTGTGGGTACAGGAGGAAGTTGCACTTTGCAAGCAACCGAGAGGCAAACTGTCCTGAAGATGAATAAGAAGCAGGGAGTTAATGAAACCACAAACCTCTTCAGAGAGCAGTGACAAAACCTTGGCGTGGGTTCAGTTCCCCCACGAGATGGAGACAGTGCTGCTAGTTTAAGTTACTTTCCAAATGTGGTGCAGGAACAATTTGTCTTAATAAATTGCAAAGAATAATGAAATAGGACAGGGCTCTCGAGAGGAAGCAAGGAGTTTTATGAGAACCGTGGGGTGAATATTAATGAACAGATCATGTTGTTATTGCTTACTCCTATTTTGTGACCTGAGCTCCAAGGCATTTCATGGTTTCTATGCCCCAAAGTCCAGACTGATGCCCTTTGGTCTCTGCGGACTGGTTTCTTTGACTATATCCATGGTTTATGTGTCTGAGCGCCTTCCTGTTGCGTGATCTCTGTGGTGTGGCTTGCTGTTGCCTGTGGCAGAGCTCCACAGGGTCGCAGAGCACAATACTCTGGGCTCCTTGCTTGGCTAGTGCCTGTTTGCAAGGTCTCCTTGTGTAACTGCAGCCCTGCAGAGCTGTGCTCAGCTCTGGGCATATGGATTTGCTTCTTAAGTGAGTTATTGCAGCGAGACTATAAGACATTGTGGATAGGTGTGGAGCTTTACAAAAAGGGTTGCACTTCCTCACGAGGTTTTAGGCCTGAGCAACACCATCCAGTGGATGCTTGCGCTAGGCAAGGTGCTCTGCAGCACAAATAGCAAATGGATTGCTCCTGGGAATAATCCTTGTGCTCGGCAGGATGGGTTTCATGGGTCTGGGCCTGCTAGGTTGAGCAGCGTGAGAAACGAGTGCATGAGCCTGAGACCCTGAGCAAAGGTGGTTTGACTGCAAAACTGCAGTGGAGGGCTGTGGGGGAGAAAAGGGCTGTTGCCGTGCTACGGTCTAGTAGATAGGACACAGAGCTGAGACTTGGGGGTGCTCGTGAGAGAGGCTGTGAGCATGGCGTGGACCTTGGGCTGCCAAGCTCCTTGAAACAAGGGGGTCTTCTGGGCATATTTAGCACTGTATTGAGCAGGCCGGCAGCATGCTGTTTGCACGTCGAGCCCTGGGATTCTCCCAGTGTCTGTCTGAAGGCAGATGCTGACTGTGTCCTGCTTCCAAGTGCTCCATCCCTATGCACTGGGGCTATAACCTTCTAGGCAGTCTCAGGACATCCTTTATATACAACCCCAACCTAGCTAGAGTGGCCAAACGCTATTTCTGCCTCTGTCACTGCTCTCCTCTGCGGTCTTGGTCATGTCACTTCACCTGCATGGAATGAGGCTGTGTTTTGGTGTGACACAGACAAGCCTAGATTGGTTGTTGGCAACTGTAAGGCAGCTGGCAAGGGGCTAGGTTTTACTGGGTATTTTGCATGTGCTTTAGTATAACTAATAACTGGAGAAATAGCGAGGCATCAGAGGCACAAGACCAGTTTCAGAGTTTGCCTGCAGCAAAGGGAAATGTTCTGAGAAATTCACACGGCTGCCAGCGCTTTGGGCATTACAGCAGTGTTCTAGTTCAGTAACAGGCCAGTTTGCTCTCATTCTGGCCTGTTTTTGTCTCAATTTCAGCTTTGACTTAGCAAAAAAAATGCGGTGTTCTCAAGTAGCCCAAATGGAGCTGCCGTTCTTCTGAGCTGCTCTCTCACATGATCCCCAGACTCATCCTGCACCCACTCCCATCAGTGGGGCTCTCCACTACAAATACAATGGTTGCAAGAAGAGACCCTTCATAAACACAGAGATCCGCCTTCTGTTCATCTCTCCTGCCTTCCAGACCTATCTCATCTACTTCCACCTGAATCTAAACCTCCCTCCCACTCCGACTACTTACGGAAAATAAACCTAATAGAAAGAGTGGTGCTAATGATCACGACCCCTGTACTATTTTATTTCCAATTGGCAGCTCATGCAAGCAGCCCTGTTTTCTGTTCTAATAGGAAACTTTATGATGTACCAAATTGCCCTGTAATAGTCTGAGCTGAGCTGCCTCCTGAAAGGTAAATGATTTTGATTTTTTATGATCAGTTATTTTACTTTTTTTTTTTTTGCCTATGCCATAAAAAGGGGGTTGGGGAATTGCATTAAAGAGACCCTAAGGTTGCAAACCAAAGCACTTTAAAGCCAGGTGGTGCCTTAGGACTGCTGTTGCAGGTGTGGTGCAGCCCTGCTGTACAGATGTGTGCCAGTGCCTGGTGGCTGCATGCCCTCCTTGCTGCTGGATGCCACCAACCCTGTGGGCCTGATTCAGAGACACAGCAGCTGGTGGGAAGGCTCACCTTGATGCTGATGGATTTTTGAATCATGTATACGTCAGCCTTGCGCTGCGCACGGCATGAGTGACTCTGTGGGAAGATCTGGAGGCCAGAAACAGTTCACCAGGCACAGAAGAGTGGGTGTGGGGGCCTGCAAAGCCCCGGAGCTGTTCTGCATGTTCTGGAGTGCCATCTCCTGGCCCGAGACGAATTCACTTGGACTCCAGTGGTGCAGCCCGACACGTCTGCAGCCTGTGCGGAGGGTGCCTGGGGTGGCTGCTCTTGCTCTCTCTATGCTGGTGGCTCAATTAGAAAATTATCCAGAGAGATTAACAGCAGCAGGAGGGGATGTGAACGCTTAATCCAAAGCTGCTCTCCTCTGGTAGTCGGAGAGATCTCATTTCCTGACAATGGCTTTGTTTTAGTTGGAGTCACTGAGGCCCTCACCTAACCAAAGCTGGAGTTGAAGGTGACCCCGTGTGAGGAAGCTGGGTTCCTCAACACCTTGCAGCTGGCAAAAAGCAGGGAGATGTGGGATGTGATCCAAGGGGGGATTGGATGGGAAACAAAGGGGTAATTGGTGGGTATCAATGAATCCACTTTATTCTCGCTGGAATTAGGTGCTTAAATGCCTTCCTGGCTCTGCATGAAAAATGACTGCAAAGACCACACTCGAGTCATCAGTGCCTGCTTGTATTTGCAAAAATACACATATTTATTGTTTGTAGGTGGACCCAGCTGGTAAACTGAAGACTTAGAGGAACTGGTGCAGGGATGGATGAAGTCCTAGTTGATTGGTTACCAGCATGGTAAGTGTTGGTGTTTCCCTTTGAAGAACTGGTGTCCCATATTGGTCCGTATCAAATAATCACTACCTGTGCTCATCCGATCTTCATTAGTTGGTGTCAAGTCTGATAAATCTAACTGGAAAGTAGGGAGCCGTTTGTGTGAAAAAAATTTAAGCTAGGTCCAATGAACACACTTTCAATTTTTTCATTATGTATTTTTTCCAGTAACAGTAAAAGTTGTTTGAAAAATTGATTACATTTATCACTGGTTGCTTCAATAGAAAAAAGAAACCTGTCATATGTGGTGAAAAAGCAGTGATGATTTTATGAACAAATGATGACTGAATTTCATCGAAGTACATGGTGAAACCTGTGACTAAAAATACCGTATACAATTTTGTAGTAATAAGTTTTGTCTTTGGTTGAAGAATGAAATTTAAGTATGCCAATCTGGGATATCTGAAACCAAATTTAGGAGTTCAACTTTCGTTGCCAGCTGTAGTAGTAGTGTGGGTGATAATGTGATTTGGATGATGATGTTTTACCTGTTAACACCAGCACGGCAGGACAGCCCCTTGATGCCCCACTGCTCAATTCACTAGCTCTGTTGTACGTGTCTAGTCCAACCCCCTGCTCGAGCAGGGTCATCTAGAGCACATTTCCCAGGATTGCATCCGGGTGGGGTTTTGAATATCTTCAGCAAAGGAGGCTCCTCAACCTCTCTTGGCAACCTGTTCCAGACAGCTCCCCAGTCATTTGGATAAAGCAAGTTTAGTGGAGATATGCATATATACATACGTATAAATACACACACACATGCACACACACACACACACATAGATATATAAAGGAACTTCTATTGCTTGCATGTCTTAATAGGTTATCCCTAAGATCTAACAGCAGATAAGATTCCAGCTGCACTTTTTTGGCACAGATGCCATTGGGTTGGGTGCCTGTTTATTGCTGGGGGCACTGGATGTGTGGGACAGTTCCCCGGATGAGCCACATCCGAGATGACATTGACTTGAGAGTGGGTGCAGTGCAAGTGCAACATGCACCCCCTGCATTACCGCTAAGGGTCTGTGAGAGATGACTGAGGAAGTCAGCACATGTCAGCAAGCTCAGCCTTGATTCCCAGGAGTCCAAGTCTCTGCTTGAAAAGCTTTCAGAGTGGTCAGCTGAAAATATTTCCAAGCCACTGTGTTGTGGATAGTGCAGACAGGATTTCCAGGCTGGTTCCCCTAAGTGTGGGGGAGGCTTTGGCATAGGAAATCACTTCTCACTTTGCTATACTGTCTTTTCAAGCAAACATCCCATTTCCATATTCCATGTGCAGACTTTTGTTTTTTTCACCATTTCAAGCCTTTCTGTGGAGAGTGATGAGCTCCTTCTGCCCATCTGTCCGTCTGACTAGTCGGGAGCAGATCCTAAAGTGGCCTATGTGAACCAGTTCCTTCTGGAAAAAGCTGAGCATCAGATTCAGCTTGTCTGGCTTAAAGATCCCCACACTGATAATGGGCTCGAGCCATCAGCCCGTGTGTGCCTAGCTCACGTCAGTGTTTCGGGGAGGCTCTTGCCTGGGTGGGCATCCTCCTTTGCCTCCTTCAAAGAGAGCTTTGTACAGTGCCTCGGGCAAGGTGCTCTGGTCCTCGGAGGAGGCCAACGGGACCTAACCGCAGAAAGAAATAGAAAGCAGATTCTTGGCCGTTTAAAATTAGTGCTGAGGGTGATGAAAGAAAGGGCAATTATTCTTTTGGATTCACTTACTGTCCAACTTTCTGAGATGAGATTACTCACTCTTTCCCCGTGGAGAGTGCAGAAACGAACATCAGGTGCGCTGACACAGTTTAGGCAATTACCCAGCCCCCTGGAGTGGCTACATAATATGAACGCGGGTCTTTTTGCAGCTATGGTTGGGCGATTTCTGAGACGGTTCTTTTCTTGGGCGAAAGACAGACTGGCAGAGCGGCAGCAACCAGAGTGGGCTGGGAGCAGAGCCCTTGGTGTGCAGGAATAATTTTGTCCACTTTTAACTCATCTCTTTCCTTAGTCCTTTACACCTCCCAACACCCTGCTTTGATTTCTTTAAAAGCCGTCTGTTTATTATATGTGGATGAAATCTGGTCATGCTGTACTGTTTATTAGTCCAAAACTCCTGAGGTCAGGCAGGTTGGATTTCTTTACCGAGTGCTTTTATAATATTTGTGTTAGCCGGGCAGCTAAGTGCTGTCAGATGTAGCAGCAATGGAGCTTGCTGCTGTTGAAATTTTTATGGTTTCATGCATTTTACAGCATCACCTGTCAGACTCCAGCAGTCATGATGTCACCTGTAGTAGAATATATAAATTTGAGCACAGGAGAATGGAGCTAGGGGAGTTTTTCAGTAATCTGTGCTCTTTTCTTCCTTCTTTGCCCCGTGGGAGGCAGGGAGGTCTGAGGCATGGCAGAAGAAAAGGAGCGGAGCTCGGTTCTCCCCCAGGTTTTGCCACAGCCGTTCTCCATGATCTAGACAAAGTCACTGCTTTCCCTCTGGGCTATAGTTTCCATGCTGCCCACAGCAGTCGCTTTACTTGCTGTGAGTGCCTCTGGGGAGATTATCTCCTATATTCATCCCCAGGCTTGGGAAAGGCTCTATCTGAGCTGAGGAGTCTCTTGCAATTGCAGTAAAAGACATGGGGCCACGTGTGCAGGATGGACATGTCAGATCTTGCTGTAGAAGCAGGTACTGTGCTGACTGGGAGGAGGGATGACTTACCTCCCTGGCCCTCTGGTGGGTCTCTAAGCAAAGGGAGTGATGAGAAAGGACTAGTTCTTTGGGAGTAGGCAGGGACTATGCATCTTGGGTACTCTCTGGTGCGTTCATGAACTTTAAACTTGTGTAGCCCAAGAGGGGGAGATACCCAGGAAGTAGAGTCTAGCTCCAAAGCCAAAGTATTCCCGCGAGATGCGGGTTGAGAGCCCTTCCTCCCTGACCTGAAAAGTGATGGAGCCAAATCTCCAGCTGGTGTAAATCAGGGGCCTTTCTTCCCCTCTTCTCCAGAGGACATATCCTGAGATTTTTAGGGAAAATGCTGACTGGGGACAATGTTCGACACTGATACGTTGGGTTATTTTACCTTTTTTCAGATTGTGTCTGTGGTAGATATTTTCTGTCGTTGGGCACTTCCTAGTTTCCAGTCTCTTCCTATTCTGTGCCTGCAGGGGTCTCGTCATGCTGCCCTGCAGCTTCGTTCTCTCCTCCTGAGTAGAGTTTGGTCTGTGATTGCAGTTTTGGTTACAGTCGATTTACAACAACAGTGCTGACATGGAAAGATTTGGTGAAGCCCCGCGGGGAGCTGAGAGGCATTTTGAGTGCAATTTGGTCAAATCCTAAAGGAGATCTGAGCTGGGTGGCTGAGAGCAGGAGGAGTCACTGTGCTCACAGCGTCGCGGCAACCTGCTGTGATGGAGCTGGCTCCATGAGTCACGTATCCTCAGATTGCCCACAGTCCATAGGCTCCACCAAAACAGACATTCATAGACTAATGAAAAGGTTTGACAACCGGTCTAATAATGGCTCTGATTTTTGTCTTTACATGGAAGCAGGGAAATGGCTGCATTTTTTCCTAGTTTCTCATTGGTTGGTATAGCCTTTTCCCTGTAAACGCTACCTTAATTAAGTATCAAATGAGCATTAAGATGATATTCCTTGTGGTTCAACAACCCTAAATGAAGACATGTAGCTCTACTGCAGTGCTATAAACCCTCAGTAAATATGGCTTAAGAACATACTGATCAGATTTTAAGAGTCCTGTAACTGATATGCGTCTTATGGTATCGTTAGGCCTCAATAAATGTGTTTCTAATAATCGCTATTTACTGAGGTTTCACAAGTATGCCAGAGGTACGTATCTGTTACCTTGTGGTCCAGCCTCAATAAATGTGTTTTTAATAATCAATTGGTACTTCAATAATATACAATAATTGCTTTATTCAATATGAATTTGAACATGTTCTGCATTTCAGTTGCACTGAATTCACTTTTTTTTTTTTTTTTTTACTCTAAAGGAGCGTTTATTGACCAGCTATTGGTACTCGTGTGTGCCAAATGTTACTGTTCCTATATGGCATCACTGACTTCTCCAGATTTATAGCTCATGACAAATATTGTGATGCTTTGCTTTTACCCTAGCCTAAGCAGTTTATCAGCTGCTTCCAAGTGGTCTTCCTAAGAGAAATGTAGCTGTTCCTCTTATGGCTCATTAACTGGGAATGAACTTGGGACCTTCAGATCTAAATGCACAGCTTGCTGTCATACACCTAGGAGACCAACCCTTTTAGTTGGCAGTAAGTAAAGTAGCATTGGACTCTAATCCTTTACAGAAAAAACAATAACAGAAGTGGAAATAGGTTTTTTACAGTGCTATTGAGAAAGCCTTATTGTTTTTCGGCACCTGGGTCTCAACCCAGGTCTTCATAGGCAGGAGTTCCCACTGCCCAGCCATCCTTGGTCTGCCTGCCCTTGACTGTCCTGTGTGCCACTGCCAGCAGATGCAGAGGTCTCCGAGATGCAAGTGCTCTGCTCATCTGTGCAGAAGGTTGTAAAGAAGGGGCCTACACCCTACCAGCCACCCACTCCTTCCTGTGGTGCTGTGAAGGCTGAGGAGGTTTGATTCCTTCCCATCAGAGTCTAAAGAAAAGCTTCTTCCCAGGGCAAGCTCAGCTGTTCTGAGTCTGCTGAGCATGGTTGAACGTCTTAATGTATCACTGAGCTCTAGGAGGTCAGTCTTGGACGGCAGATGAGGGAAGGCAAGCAGTACCCGGGGCTCAGCTAGCCTCTTGGAGTACACTGTCCAAATACCCCTTAGGTTCATCTTGCACCCTAAATTTTCTCTGATAAGATCATTATACTACCCCTTCTGTAGCATCATGCTTGGGCTTGGAAATACTCAGTGCTCCCAAGGCACAGCAACTGATTGTGTCTCCTACCCAGGAGGAAGATTGACCCTGCTCATTCAGCGCCTTCCACTTTCATTTCGCTTGAGGAAAGATTTGAATCCCAGTCCCAGCCCCACCTTCTTGAGCGACCTTTCAATACTGAGTCCTGCCACACTCTTCTCCCCTAAATGGGGCCTTCTGCACAACATCTAGCCACCCAGAGCCATACGTGACTTTGAGGCTGGATGTGTAATTATCCACCACTTTGCCACCCCACTTTGCTCACCCCAGGAGGATAAATGGAGGAAGCACGTTGCAGCTGGTACGCCCCCACAGATGTCAAACCCCTTTGAGCAACGAGAACCGTATGTGTGGGTCTGTGTTCCTCATGTATGTCGAATGTCACATCAGATTAAGGCACATCAAGCCCTAACTGGTGCAGAGTTCGATGCCTTTAATTAGTTCAGTCAGTGCCAGGAATTCCCTTCTGCAGAGTGAGTCTGCTCCCATGACAAGAAGATTAGCAGCCTCAGTTTGTGATCGTCAAACTTGGAGTTTTCCATCCCGCTTTGAGTCATTTGCAATTTTCTCTTCTCTGCACTGATAGACTTGAGGAGCTATTTTCATTCCAAGAGGGCAGAGGTCAAAGCATTTTGGTGCATGGCAGGAAGCCCTGCCCCAGAGGATGTTTGGGCAAATCTGCTCCCTCCTGGACTACCTCTGGGTGTGTCTGTCTGGACCTAGTGGCGAAGCTATCAGTGAACGAGAGCTTTGCCGGGGAGTGTCCATGCTGCCAGTGGAGGCCAGGTGGACATCACCTAGCTCAGGGTGTTGAGAGGTGCAGTAATGAGCACACCAAGGAATAGAAATTCTCATGTCTCATGGTGGATACCAACCATGAGCTACCTAGGAGGAAGAGGAGGCTTGTGTAGCCATCCTTCAGCTGTATGCAGTGGGTTTCCAGTACCTGCCAGTAAAGCAGTTGGTTGGCGCTTGTGCTCGACCAGTCCTGTGTAGCCATTGGCCCTGCTCCGGGTTGTCCTATTCAACCACCCCTCAGTTCTCAGGGCTGTAAACACCCGCAGGCAGAGCTAAGCTCCAGCTTTGTGGGGCCAGAGACCCACAAAAGCTACTCTGGGATCCTGAAGTCTGGTTCTTCTGCCTGGCAGCTAGTACTGCCTGTGGCTGAACAGGGAGGCAGGACTTGCAGACCTGTAGTAGGGTTTGAAATGTCCATTTCTAGGATGTTATTGAAAATCCTGGCCCTCTATATCTTTCTAGTTTATGTTTTTCATATGAATCTTGAGAACTTTATGCCGTTGCATCTTGACCCTTTACTGTAGTTAATATCGGTAGACTGGCAATCTCTTAATTCCTTTTTTTGTTTCTTCTTTTTTCTATCCCTGTCATTTAAGTTAAGCTCTATGGCAGCTTGGCATTTACTGCTTCTCTGTTAGAGCTGAAGGAAAGCTTTTGTGTCTGACAGCTTGTCCGTTTTCTCAACTGTATTATGCAATGTTCCTCCCTTGACTCTGATATCCTGAGACTGTCTTGCTGCAACGAAACTATTAGACTTTTAACTTAAATGGATCTTATTTTGGTAATGTAATGTTGTCGCCTCTGAAAAATGAGCCCTGTGCTCACAAGCAGCTCTACAATATCTCACCGGTCTACATGGAAGAGGATAGAAGGTCTGACTAGCAAATCTTATTCCTGACAACTGTAAATGAGAATAAGTTATTTAGCAGTACTAAATGTTGTAGGAATATTTGAGGACTAGAGATGCTTGGGTTATTGTCGTATTGCAGCAAACCGAGATGTGCGGGTAGAATTCTGTATCTGAGAGAAAATGATCGTTTGACAGACCGGAATTATTAAACTGCAAGAATTTCTTAGACGTTTGTAACCAGGATCTCAGCCGATATAAATCACTGAGACTGACAAGATCTTCCTCAAAATGGTGCAGAGAAGATAAACATGGGCTGCAGCTTTTAGTGAAGTTGCAAAGTTGAAGGCAAAACGCCCAGAGATGTTTCTGTGCAAAGTGCTAAACAAATGCTTTGTGTTGCTGTTTCTGGTGAGCCTCCTTATGGTTGTTTTTTGGGTTGTTCATAACGCACATCCTCGGATTCTCAAGCTGGGGGTTCTCATGTGCCCCATGGGCCCTGTGGCCATAGCCGCAGAGGGGATATGATGGGGAGGAGATTGACACTTCCTGTCTGCAAATACTGCTCCATCTGCAATAGTCAGAGTCCACGATTTAAGGTCAGGCAGGATGAATCATTTTCTGAGCCTGGCAGGTTTCCAAGTCACCCCATCCTGGATATTACCCCTCATAAAGAACACTCTGGTATGCTGGGTCCTTGGGTTGGAACAGTATTTTCCTAGCAAATTACTCTGCAGTGCACCTGGGATGCAGTGATTTATGAGACAGATTTGCATGAAGGATATTCTCTGCATATACAAGGGGAAATCATACATGGGCTGTTTCCCTGCTTGCTGTGAGCTGGAAGGGGCTCTGCCGGCTGCAGGGGAGAGGAGAGGGGAGTTGGAGAAACTCTGCTAGAACCATCCAGTCGTCCCGATGGTCCGCGTGTTTAGTCAGGTGCAGCCCAGCTCTTGTGCATAACCCTCGTGTTATCTTACCTTAAATAAAACTTTATTGGGACGTGTCAGGAAGAAAGGCTTTGGCTCAGAAACCATGAAAGGGAAGTTTGTTTAAGTAATTACTAATGAGGCACTGGGTGCTTCCCGAGAATTAACTGGCCAGCCTGAGGGCTGGGGAAGACGGCCTTCACATAAACCTCACGAAACATCCTGAACCAAAGGCCTGATGGCACATAAGAAAGCACATATGTGTATAGGGGTGTCACATGTGGGGGAGGCTCATTTTGGTGCCTCTCAAGAGAGCAGCTCAGCAGAACTGAGCTGAGATTTTCTCGCAGCCTCGGGGGAATTTGTTGCTCATTTGATTGCAGTGAGTTTGAGCTTATGTCCTGAAAAGGCTTTGGAAAACTCAGTTTTAATATCCTCTGCCCTGGTCAGAGGGAGATAGCCTTGATTCTCTCCCGGTCCTTGAACTCTAGGGGACCTGTACTGGTTTACTCAAGGAAAAGATTTGGCTTTGAGACTGACCTTGTTTGGCTTCTGTGCACTCGTTACTGCTTGTTGCACATTCTCTTAGAGGTGGATGGATTTTTGTTCCTTTTCCTTTTTCAGTCCTGTATGAAAAAATACTGAACTTCCTAGTGCTGTAATGGCCATCATTAATAATACCTCCAAATTATCCTATTCAGCCTCTGTGGAATGTTTTCCTGACTATCTTCTCTGCCAATTGCTTTCCTTCAGCATCCTGGGGAAACTTGTATTTTCTAGAAGTTTTGCTAAGGAAGGCCAGAGGGGAGTTGGCTCTGATTTTTGTATGCTTTTCCTAAGCAGCCTTTAGGCAGCCAGTAGAGATATGAAATACTTTTTGGATGGACCTTCTTGTGCCCAAACCGGAGAGATAACGGTCCCAGAACATCAATAACTGATCGAGGCCAGTCTAGCCTGAGATGGGAGACTGGGAGCCAGCACCTGCAAAGGGGCATGTAGGTCAGGCCCTGCCTCACATTTGCCCAGAGAGAAAGGCACCGAGGGGGTAGGAAGTAGTGGAGGATTCCCCGCATAATTGCTCTTTGCTTTGCTTCAGGGGAGCAGAAGGATCTCAGAGTCCAAATTTACTGGGCTGGGGTGTTCTGCGGGCACATAGCAGGGAAGAGACCTGTCTTGGGCTTGGGACTGGGGCCCTGCAGGTCTTAGTAGAGAAGTACTGGCAGAAGCAGGCAGGGGAATGGGAGCAGGGGAATGGCATGGGGTGCTGACTTCATGCTTGGCAGAGGCAGAGCAGGAGAATTTGGAGAAATCCTTTCCTGGAGCCCCCACAGCTGCAGAAATTCCCATTCATCTCTCCACGCATGCAATGGCTGTTCCAGCTGCTTGTCCGATGGCTTTCTAACCCTGGCGGTAAACCACTCGTAGGAACCTCTTGCTCCCTGCTTTCCTCTAATCTGTCCCAGCCATAGGAAATGGCAAATTATTCTAAGCTTTTCAGACCATCCAAAAGGCATCCCCTGTCCCTCACTGGCCAAGCGAAGTGAGGTCTGATGGTCAGATTGGTGGCATTTTGTTTTGCCTGTAAGGAGATTTGACTCTCTGCACCTTTGAACAACTGATTAGTAATATCCAAGGAATCAAAACGAACCCTGGCTATTAACTCATTTGAGGTGATTTGCGGTAGTCGGAAGTAATCCAAACCCCTTCCTTCTCTCACAGGCCCAGGCAGATTGTTTCTGTGTTATATCCTTGTGCACTGGGGCCTTCTGTCCCTCTCATGTGGTGCTTGAGGTTAAGTGGCCTGGGAGATGATTGAAAGCAAGGTATTTCTGTGACGCTTTGAGCTTTTGAAAAATGCTTATTTTCTCATGAAAAACCCATTGTAATGAAAACTTCCAACTAGCTCTAAACCCATTCTTTTTTTCTTTCTCTCTCTCTTTTTTTTTTTTTTAATTTTACCTAGAGCCTTTCAGTCTGTCACTCCCTTTAGTTTTGTCCAGGCGGCAGTAGGCAGGATGCTGTGCGTTAGAGCCGAGGAATTGTTAGAGATTGGGGTGCCCTAAATGCCAACAGCAGATGCAGTAAAGGAATGTTCCTTTACACTTGAAATGCCTGTTCTGTTTGCCAGGCAGCCAACACTGTAAATTCAATCTGACGATTTAAAAAGACCTTTTAAAGCTTTTGAATAGTTCCTGGCTCATTCTATAGCAATAAAATCATAGTGCCTGAGAGCCAGACGTTCAGAATAGCCAGGACCTTACCAAGTAACTAAATACAAGATACTTGGAAGCATTGTAGAATGCTTAGGAACAAGATAATTATACTAGCCCCTTCCACCACTGTATGCATGCCTGTAATCACTGGATTCTGTCCTGCAATCTGTCTCGTGACGTTTTGGGTTACTATGAGACAAAGAAATAGGGAAGAGATTTGCAAAGTGGGAATCTTGTCTGCCCTAGGGTGGTAGAACTACTGTGTAATGAAAACAGGCAAAGCCAAACAAGATAGGTGAGTTTTCTTTCTCATCCTGCTGCACCGAGCTAGGAGATCAAGTGTAGCTTGTCATGCCTGGTTTGTGTGGATAGATTCCATCCTGTCCCTTCAGATGATTCTTCTGAAGGAGACAAACACGGAGCTGCCTATTCAGTTTTCTCTCCTGCCGTAATTAGGGTGGGACCAGAGCTTGCTTTCTGCTCTTTCTGCAAAAATTATTCAGGTCTGCAGTGCTTTCTGACTGCCAGCAGGTTGCAGGTGTCGAGCTCCTTTGTTAGGGGCAACCCTTTGGAGGGGAAAGCACATATATGTGCTACGCTGATACTGCTTTCTCTAGGCATCTGTTTTTCTTTGGGTTGGAGATAGGATGATGAACTAGGTGGACCTGTGGTGTGACGGTTTGGTCATCCTTTTGATCTAAGGTGAGTAGAAACGGCAGATGTTGACTCTCATACTTGAACTGGAGAAGTACTGAGTGCTCATGTTACTTTGAGTGAAGGCTGTGACTGCTCAGCAGGGCTGGGCCATCAGGACCAGTTGCTGCAGTTCACACAAGATCCACCAGATTTGGTTCACTGCTGCTTGGAACCGATGCTCTGTGCCGGGGAGGGCCCATCCCTTCAGGCAACAGCAGCAATGCTTCCTGATGCTTGTATTCCTGCCTTGGTGATAACACCTTGCCTCCACATCTCCCTTACACACAGGAACCCACAACAGTTTGGACTGCCTCCATCTGGATTCTCTTGATCTGGGAATGAGGCATCACCCTGGAGAAGTCCAACCATGAGGCCCTGAAGACAGTAGAGCTTATCAGTTTTACTTAGAGATCACAAAACTCTCCCTGTTGGCTCCTGCTCCACAGCATGCTTTTGCCTCTCTCTCACCCGCATCGGCCTGCGATATCACAGAGGTGATCAAAGTGCCTTGCCAGAATGTGATTTGCAGGTGCAGCCACAGCCCTCCTCCAGCCCCAAGTGCCCCAGCACACAATGTGTATGTATGTCACGGTACCCATTCTGCCGGATGGCTCCCTGGCATATGATCAGTGCTTTTTCGTGCATCAGGGAGGAATTTAGTTGAGAAGTCTGATAAGGGGTCTGTGAAGGTTCGTCTGGCATCGTTTTGGTCCTCTGGGAACTAGGACCTCATTGCAGAACAAATGTCTGATCTCTTGCTGGCATAAGTCAGCATAACTCTACCAAAGTTAATGGAGTTGTGCTGATTTACACCAGCTGAATTTCTACTATCAAAAATCATTCATTTGTTCTGTCTCTTCTCCACTTTTCCCCTCTCTTTGGATTAGAAACAAAGTCTATAAAGCTAGTAGGGTCCCTGCAGCAGCATAACTTCCACAGAGTGTTTGCTTTAAGAGGTTAAAAGCTCTATAAACTGCTTTACATTCTCTAATAATAGAATGCAGATGCAAAGGGGAAGGATTTGATGGTCAATTAACACAGAAACTATCCAATCCTTTGCATAGATTCTACTCCTTGGCTTTGAAATACAATGCCCAATTAAAACCTTACCCGTAACTATACTGAGATTAAAATAATAATCTGCAGTACTCTAGGTAGCATGCTGCAGTTTTCAGGGTGCCTCTGAGCTGTTCCTCGTAAACTCTTGGATAAGATTTGTCTGAGCGTTTCCAATTGCAATGGCTCCTGGAGAAAAGCCGTGAAGTAGCGTTCAGCTGGCAGAGGTTGGAGAGAGGGTTATTTCACGGAGTAAAAGAGGAGGGGGTAAGGAAAGTGTTGACAATCCCTTGTGCATTCTTCTGAAAGGAAAAGAAAATGATAGTTACTGTAAATGTTCTGCCCTTCGGCTGGGTTATTTTCAGGCCCAGCCGACATACTGGGCTAGACAAAGCCCACAGAGCTGCTCTCAGGTAGAGAGGGCTGAAACAACTCCGGCATATTCCATTAGCTCTGCTTTTATTTTGCAGATGTGTTCAGTATTACTTGCTCCAGCCCTTACGGGTGGGTGGTATTGATGACCTGTCAGGACATCTCTGCCGGTGATGTTTACTCCAGAAGAATGGTGCAGTTTGTGAGCAGAACTTACTTGGCTAAACAAGAGAGACTTGGGCCTCAGCAGTGAAACCAATCTGGACTTTGTAGGCTAGAAGGCAGAATGAAACTCCTACTCTTTCGGTAGCCCATACCACAAGTAAGAGCTGAACGGGGAGAAGGCAGTTCAGGCAGTGAGGAGAGCTACCAGCAAAAATTAATCAAGATAGAAGCCAGCCCCTGCTGGGCTCTAAAGTTTACTCATTGGCAAAAGTCATCAGTATGGAAATATATTGCCTTCTTTTTAGGGCTCTAGTGATTTATTTGCCCTGCAGAGCAACAGGAAGGCAAAGAAGTGCTCTGTGCAAGAAGTATCCCTGGGGTATCTGGAGACTCTTTGCTCTTGTTTAGTCTCCTCCCAATTAATCAGACATGAGGAGTGGGGTTCACTTCACCTATCTTAGCCCCCTACAACTGAGGTAGCTCATACGAGCCAGTCATCTGGACTGCCTGTGTTGTCAGCGCTGAGAGATAAGCCCTTCAGGGAAAATTAATGCCTTCAAAGGCAGAAATCTAAGGGAGGCCTGTTTCCTTCTCGTCAGGGTTCCTGTCTATGTGCGTAGAGCAAATGGGCAACTGAGCAAAGCCTGTAGCTTGGACAGCAAGATGTAATGGTGACTTCCCTAGAGCCAGAGCAAGAGGCATGGCAGGTCCGTCTGTGAGTCATGAAAATCCTAATGTCAGACCAGAATGCCTAGTTATTCTCCCTTTCTCTCTTTTTCTCTCTCTTCTTTTCATGGTTTCTCAAGACGACTGAGGTATACAAAGTTCTAAAAGAACTCCAGAGCAACTAATAGAAAGAATAAATCTAACACAGATGGCCTAAAGCCAGTTGGGAATGGGAAGTCTCCTAAGTGGGACTTGAAATCCTTACCAAACAGCCACATCTTCTGGAATCACCTTTGTTCCTCTGCTTTTGCAATATGCTCTTCTGGCCTGTGACCTGCTTCTCTTCACCTGAGCAAGTAGGTAAGCCGGGATCCCAGATGGGAGCAGGCTCCCCTGCTCTGGTTGCTCAGGCAGTCGCTGGAGCTGTGTCCCCACACGTGACTGCTTTCCTGGCAGTAGGCATCTCCCGTCTCTCTTAGGCACCATCGGAAGCAGAAAACAAGAACGTCTCTCTGCTGACTTGAGTGGAGCTGCACTGCTTTATAACAGTTTAGTATGTGACCTGAGAAACTCGGAGGTTTGGCTTGGCTGAGCAGCCTCCTGTATCACGAACCTCTCGGGACTGGTGAACCAAGTCGGAAATGTCAGGAGAATGCTGTTTCTTGCTTTGTCTTACCAGTTCTGGTTTTGGTCCTGGCTGTTACCAGAGATGCACTAAAATACTCTATGAGACATGGACCAGACCTTTTGGGATGACAGAAGGCCCAGTTTACACTGAGGGTGTAGCTGTGTCTTTATCTGAGCTCATGCAGCTTCTCCTGCCTATGGATTTAGTCCCAGTCGCATAAACTCTCAACACAGATTGCCAAGGTCAAGGGGAATTGCCTGAGTTTGGGAAACTAAGACTAAATGAATGGAGCATGATATGAAAGCATAATGGAGCTGTTTTCTTATTGCAGGAAGGCCTCTCTACACCATTCTGACAGCATAAAGGGTCATTTACATCTATTTTAAGCAACGTAAAGGCTTGATCCGCATTTACACATGTTGAAAAGAAAATATAGTATGTACCAAGACTAAGCCCCTTCCTACTGCCAAAGCGATGGAAAGAGACTTTAGTGTAAATAAGGTTCAGGCCTGTTTTCGATTTCAGCACCGTGAACATGCTGGTGCAGACGCAGGAAAGATGCCAAATGTATTTATTTTGGCCAGGCAGGGTGTTTCTTCAGTTTTCTGTCTGCAAAATAAAGTGAATGTACACTTTTGCCTCTGCCTTCCACTACAGCCACTTTAAGTGTCACTTCCCCCTTTGATGCGAAGACAGAAGATGGCTATTGCAAAGGTCCCAACACACAGGAGGCTCCTGTCTGGGCAGCACCCATGGGACCAGAGATTGCTGAATGGGCACCTTTGTGGAAGGAGTTGCAAGTTCTCTGTTTTCAGCTGCTAAGCTGCTCCCGAGGACTCTGCAGCAACTTTAAACCAAGCAGAAACCAAGGATGCACAAGCTGACAAACTCTGTTTGTGTCAACTAAAGAGAAGCAGCCCTCTGCCAGCTGCCGGAAATGCACTCCAGACCTTCTTCTGAGGTGAGAGACGTTGAGTAACTGTTCAAAGATGTGAGTAGTTTCCTAAACAGGATGATGATGACAATTACAGGCTGCTGCAGGCTCAGTATTTACATCTTCTTAGCTGGTCAGTTTTTCAACCCATTCAGAGTCTCGGAGAGTATTGCCCTTTCCCGAGAACATTGAATGAGACTGTGATTTGTCATGGGGCACAGGGGCAAGTGGCTGATGCTCCACAGAGGTTCAATAATACGGACCATCTGCCTGCAGATTTTGAGGCTGCCTCTCCCCATCCTTTTCCTCTCCACGTAGAACAGGGGCAGGCTAGATCTGAAGGGAGGTGCAATTTTAAACGGGGCTGGCGCACCTCTGTGCCAGTGTGGGATGGATTAGAATTAGTTGCTGCTAATTTGCTCCACATGGAGCTTTCAGTTTGAATCCTGCCCCTGAATTAACAGGCAGACCACCCTCTCTGTATCCTGACCGCTGTATTTCTCCTTGTGCAGGAAGAACTACTCATCTGTCCTGCTTTTTCTGTGGTGCGGTTGGAGGCATACTCCCTGCTTGAAGGAAGGGACATCTCCGCAGCTGTGTGTATTCAGCAGGGTTCCCCAGTGGGGCCTCTGAGCTGATCAAAACCTGGGCAGCTGCATCTGAAAACAACGAGCGTGTTAAGCTGTGGAGAAGGAAGGATGCACGGACCAATGCTTGTTACCCCCTGAATTTTTTTGTGCTCCTCTGAAACCCAGATTGTTGCTTTTCAGGAGACAGATCTTGGTAATCTCGCTGCTCTTTTTAGCAGAGAAGCAGCCAAAATAGGTCTAGCCAGAAAAGATCCAGGTGCTTTGATTTCTTCCTTGCAATGAAACTGACTATTTTTGCAGAGTGGCCTAAAAAAGTGGAGGAAGTGCTTTGACAGCCCTTATTCTGCTGATGAAGACCACGGCCTCTGCTGGGCCCAGCCCACAGGGCTGAAAAAACTTAACGGATACGGCATAAGCTTAGTTAATTCAACAGTGGGTGATGGACTTGCACTGCAGGAACTCCAGAGCATCTCAGTGAGAGGTAGAAAATCCCTGCTCAGCCCTGCCAGCCAGTGTGAAGGGTTGCACACCATGCATTTCCTAGGGTTTCACTCAGTCTAAGAGAAACGCCCTAAGTGAGATGGCTCCTTCAGGAGTGTGTTAAACCAGGCTTGCCAGCAGGAGGTTCTCCTTAAACTTCAGCCTCCATGTTCCCCTTCTCAGGCCCGTCCAGGCAAATTATTCTTCCACGTGTCACATGCTGAAATTTTCCGTTCACCTTAGCAAGGAAGGGCAAGCCACTGTGCTGGCCTTCACCAGATCTGGTTTGATTTTCCTCTTGCGTCTCGACATCCTGTGTGCCTTTGAGGAGGTTGCCTCAGCCCTTCTGTGGTTAGTTTCCCACATGAAAAAGGGTATTACTGTAATAACAATCCATCTTTCATTATTTATGTCCAGAACAGCTTGGATAAGTCCAGCTGGGGAAACGTCTTATGCCGTAGAAAGAAAATGTGCATACAATTTCTCAGCAGTGGCCTAGACATTTTCAGTGGCTTCTGAGTCATTAAGATGCTGCTTACTTGTAATCATTGCTATTCCTGATCATTTATATTGAGATTATGTGGCATGTCCAGGAGCCTTGTAGATCTTCAGGAGATCCATATAAGCCCCAGCTAAAAAAGCTCTTGAGCCAAAGGCCTTGCTGTCCATAATACAGGCAACACCAGGCTAGGTGGTCAGCAGTGCTAGCTACTTTGAGGCAGTTGGGTGCACAGTGTAAGAGCAAACTTTGTGCTCCCAGATTCTGACTAGAATGAATGGTGGTTTGTATGTTAACTGCAGTGCTGTGTTTGCAGGCATGGATGGGGGAAAGAAGGCAGGAACAGACTTTCTCTGTTTGGGCTGTTCCAAGCTGGTGTGTTGCAAAGGGTGCTTCCTGGTTATGGTCTAGGTGAAATCCTACTGATGCATCTGCAGGAGTTTTATAAAAACTATTTGCAAATTTATTACATCTTTTCAGCCAAAAAAGACAATCTGTAATGATTTTAAGTTAAAGGTTTCATTTTTTATTCATTTCCAAGCTGGCAAACTTCTCTTGGTTATTTCAGAACAGGTGGTTTAGAAATTTGCCTACATGAATTTCTCAAAGGTCTTTGTTTTCAGGGCCCCAGAATAAAGCTGGAGAAAGTTGAATGAAATATTTTATTTGATATCTAAGTATCTTTAGGGCTTGTTTTTCATTTCAGTGCAATGAATTGATTTCTGTGTCTTTTTGTGAGGACAACCTGAAATTATTCACCAGAGAAGCAAAGAAGTTCTGTGTTCTGTGTCCTCCTAGTTCTGTGTTTTTTCCCTCTTTCTTTTTCTGTCCCTCTTTCCCAGGGTCCAACCGTGAGTCAGCCTGGCCTTCAGCTTTTTTACCTCTGTTTACCCTTCCTTTTAATTTTTATTACGTGCTCTTAATGTCAGCAAAATAGACGTTATTAATGAGGACGTATCTGAGCCTGGGTGTTGATTGCTTTTCCATGACGACTGGCAGCAGGCATTCACAGAATCACAGAATCACAGAATCATTTAGGTTGGAAGGGACCTCTGGAGATCATCTAGTCCAACCTCCCTGCTCAAGCAGGGACCTCTAGAGCAGATTGCCCAGGATCACATCCAGACGGGTTTTGAATATCTCCAGCGAAGGAGACTCCACTACCTCTCTGGGCAACCTGTTCCAGTGCTCTGTCACCCTCACAGTCAAGAAGTTTTTTCTCAGGTTTAGGTGGAACTTCCTGTGGTTCAGCTTCTGCCCGCTGCCTCTTGTCCTGTTGCTGGGCACCACGGAGAAGAGGCTGGCCTCATCCTCTTGACACTCCCCCTTCACATACTTGTACACGTTGATGAGATCGCCTCTCAATCTTCTCTTCTCCAGGCTGAACAGGCCCAGCTCTCTTCAGCCTTTCTTCATAGGAGAGGTGCTCCAGCCCTCTAATCATCTTTGTAGCCCTCCGCTGGACTCTCTCCAGTAGTGCCATGTCTCTCTTGTACTGGGGGGGCCCGGAACTGGACACAGTTCTGTGTCACAGTTCCTGTAGTATGGGTTCAGCACAGAGGTGTCTTGGCAGATGAACATTTCCCCTGTGGTTTTCTCTCTCCTGCCAGCTGTAAATATGATGAAAACATACCTCTTCCTTGTACTTTGTCTTACGGTACTTATGTACTTTGTCTTATAGTATGCAAGAGAGGGGAATACTCCTTGAGAAGAGAAAGAAATAGAGCAAGTCATCTGCAAAGCAGGGCTAGAGGGCTCTGTGAGCATAGTTGCGTTGGACAAAGGCATGGAGAGAGCTGAGCCCAGGCTGGACTGTGCTGGGGGAGGCTCTAGTGAAAATACAGAAAGGTCAGCAAAACTGTGTTTCCATCTGCACAACCTGTTCTTGCTAGACTTCTTATAAGGATCAAATTTGCCCGTGTGGCTATGTTCCCAGAAGATGACCTTTGCTGGTACGGTCCATTCCCTGTCTCCTTGTAGACCTAACTTTGTGCATCTAGACCTGGCCTTGTGAATCTGGGCCTTCTTCCTGAGCCTGGTGTCATCTAGCTGAGGGCACTGCCAGGAAAAGACTGGCTTTTTGCGGGCTGTGAGCTGTTCTAAAGAGTGAAAGAGTGGCTGTGCAGTAATGGCATATGATGTGATTTGAGAGACCTGCGTCCTGCTCCTTTCTACTGCCGCAGGCTCTCTGCCTGCCTTCTCTGTCTTTAACTAGGAACTATAATGTTTCTTTTGTCTATTTTTTAGGACATAACTGATGCAAGCTGGAAAGCTTTACCAATAATTCCCAAACACAGAAATATGTGCCTGCAACATGGCACTTTTTAGAACAGTATCTGCTCTGGATTTAGAGGTTTCAGATGGTGGAGAATCCATCACAGCCTAGAGTGAGTAATTCCAATGGCTCATTACTCTTTCAATTACAAACTGGCACCTTCCTTGCAGTTTGAATTTGTCTAATTTTAGCTTCCAACCATTGGATCTCGATATGCTTTTGTCTGATTAAAGAGAGTTTTGCTGTAAGAGAGCCTCTCCTTACGAGGTGCTCTTTATTGTTAATAAGTCGCTTCTTCCTTTTCTTTTTGATAAGCTAAGCTATTAAGCTGCTTAAGTCTCTCCGTGCGAGCCAGCTCCCCTCCACCCCACAGTCCTCAAATCATGGTTGCAGCTCCCTTCTGAATTCTGTGCAGGTACCATTCAGTTGCCAATTAAGCATAAAGTACCATTTGAAACATCTGTGTGAAACTGGCAGATCTGACACATCTGCAATGGCAGTAGATACTTAGCTTTAGGCACCTGAATCAAGCCCTTAAAGTCCAGAAAAAAAGATACAGAATCCACCTCCCCTAATTTGAACTATCTACAGGTTTGGCAGTAGGCCGAGCTAATCATCTAGCCTCCCTCAAAGGTGAGCTCACTTGCCCTCCAGCATTGCCTGTCCCTCTTTACTGACTCCAAAGAAAGCCTAGACAGGTAACTTAGACTGCACATCAAACTTTTAGCTGCCTAGATTTGGCTGAGATGATTCCCAACCAAGAGCTGGGCCATGCTGTCCTGCAGTGGTCTCCTTAGTGTAGGATGCAGGATGATATCCTGCACTGGACAGAGTAGTGCTGGCATCTGCAGCTCTTTGGGCTATCCAGCAGCATTCTTTGCTAGAGAAACTGCTTTTTCATACTGTTTAAGCTCTTGAAGCTAAAGCATTGCCTGTTTGTTACCATATATTTTCAGTGAATCATAGAATTGTTGGAGTTGAAAGGCATCTCTGAAGGTCTCTAGTCCAAACCCCCACTCAAAGGAGGGTCAACTAGGGCAGGTTGCTCAGGACATTGTCCAGGTGGGTTTTGAATATCTCCAAGGATGGAGATCCACAACTTCTGGGCAGCCTGTTCCAGTGTTTGACCACCCTCAAAGTAAAAAAGTTTTTTCTTATGTTCAAGTGGAATTTCCTATATTTCAGTTTGTGTCTGTTGCCTCTTATCCTGTCCCTGGATACAACTGAGAAGAGTCTGGTTCCATCTTCTTTACTCCCCCCCACCAGGTAGTTATATTGATAAGATTCCTCCTGAGCCTTTTCTTCTCAAGGTTGAACAGTCCCAGCTCTCTCAGCCTCTTCAGGTGTGACAGATGCTCCAGTCCCTTAATCAGTATTGAAGTCTCAGGACTGTGATGTTCAAATGGCCTGAGTTACAGGTTTGGTTTGATGAACCTTGATTCAAGTGGAGGGTTTTCGCATGTGTGCCAAGCTCCCGTAGAAGCTGATGAGAAGTGTGGTTTCCTTGAGCTTGCCTGCTCAGAGGCTCGGGTTGCCATTGTGGAGTTCTCAGCATATACTAGTGCTGGACCCTGGTGTTCTCTTCAGTGAAGAGGGAGTCACTTGAGCCGAAGGAGCAATAGCAGTAGTATTGATTGTGAGGGGCAGCTGTTCTGCTCCAGCCCTCGGGAGGCTCTTTGGGCTTGTCCAGTTTGGGTAGGACTGCAGATCCAATCCAGTCTTGTGTGAAGGGAAAGCCCCAGCTGAATAAGGCTTTCAGCTCCTGGGGGGAGGCCCCTTTCTTCAGCAGCTTTGGGCAAGAGAACCACTCTCCTTTCATCCCTGCTTGTAGGAGAGATTGCCTAGTGTGTATGTCCTTGTGATACATGATGCTGCAGGTTGATATAATCGCGTTGGCAGATAATCCATACTATTTTGGTCAGGCCTGTGTCTAGCCCAAGTGCCCGTAGTCTCCTAAGCAGCATGTGTGCAGAGCAGGCAGGCTGTGCTTTCAGCCCTGGCATTTCTCTTGATGGTCTCTGCACTAAATTCCTCTTAGGAGAGGCTGAGTCTTAAACTGTGGCCTTCCTTGCCATTTTTTATGGCTGGAGTTTCAAAAATAGCACTAGTAGTGAAGGCCAAACTTAAAGCATTTTGTTGATGTGAAGCTGGGTGTACTTTGCAAGCCCACTAAGAAAATCCTTCAGAACAGGATTTCAGTAAAAGCGAGATTATACCACAGAGTT
Source organism: Struthio camelus (assembly GCF_040807025.1). NCBI lineage: Eukaryota > Metazoa > Chordata > Aves > Struthioniformes > Struthionidae > Struthio > Struthio camelus. The sequence goes on from NC_090960.1 coordinate 11,441,870, forward strand.
GAGAAAGCCACTTGTTAACCATTGCTCTTATGAACAGTGCTCAGGAGTTAAGCCCAGCAGGTCCTGTCTCTGTGAGGGGATTATTTCTGAAAGGCAGTTTGTGGTGGTCTCTTGTGTTGGACCTGAACAGCCTGATTAACAAAAGTACCTGTGCAAATTTATTGGCTTCAGCAAGGTGCCATGGGCTGAGATCACCCCAACTTTAATGGATTTTGCAGGACACACATGACTCTTTGTGAAGCTCCTTGGTGGAGCAGTAACTCCTAAAGCAAGGGGAAAGGTGGATTCTGTTCCTAACTCTTGCTGGTTCACTGAATGACCTTAAGCAGTTTGTTTTCACTCTTGCTTTTTCCCCATTGATAATATGAGGATAAACTTATCTCCTCGGTAAAGCAATATTAGATTTACTGAGAAGAAGAGGTAGATCTTGATAACATCATTTCTAAGAACTACAGTTATCATTATCAGAGATACACTGCAGTGTTGCCCTTCTAAAAGGCATTGGCATGGCAGAAAGCTGAGTGGGGCCATGCTGTTACACCCCAGGCTAGCTCACTGGACCGTGGTGCTTAAACATCTCTTGATGAGCCCAGGACCAGAAAGTAAGAATAAGAGTGCATTTTGCTTAGTCTAAGTGCTTATGTGGTTTTCTGGTCACCAAATCAACACTCACCAAGTTGTAACTACCCAGAGAGAGACTCCAGCATAGTATGCCTGTTCTACCACCCATCACAACAGCTGCGGAGCCCCAGGTGTGGATGTGAGGTCCTAATGGAGGGCACCTTGGCAAGCTCATGGTTCCTTTTTCGGGGGAGACTGTTTTGTCTCTATCGCTTTTACTTCTGCAGGTTTGGAGGAAAGTGCTGTGTGCATCATGGAGACCCATGTCCTACTTGGTCAGTCAGATCGAACTGGGAGATTGTTGATGCTGATTATCATTGCCTTGGGGACTGAGCGTTGTGTCATCTTTGACTGTTTAACCCTGGGCTTTGTAGAAATTGCCCGTCTTTGTGTTGCGAACCAGGTGTTTGCCAAGGAGAGCTGTTGGCCAGATGTTATCATCTCTTGGTCTCATCTGTTGGCATGTTTACCATAAGGGAATCTGAAAAAAGGCATAAGTTTTCTCTTCAGGGCAAGTTGATCGTGGTGGCCTCCGTTTTAATGATGTTTTAGAGGTGTTTGACGCTATCATGCCTTTTTTTAGTGTAATCTGGGTTTGTATACAGTGACTGATCATGTGCCAGGAGATTTATTACTGACAACAAATCTCATTCAATCAATAGCAGAGACCAAACCAGCCAGTATTTAAACTAGCTACTTAGGAAAATGTTAGATGACTCCAGGTGCACCAGATGGGACCTACCACCCTTGCTCAGCTCTGTCTGTGCGTTCTGTGGCCTGTCCCCTGGCTGATTTCCTATGAGCTGTGTTGGGCAGGAGCTTGTTTCAGGCCCAGCTAGAGAACTCTGCTATTTGTTTCAGCATGTTAGCATAGGAAGTCTTTGGTGCAGTCTCTGGTGAGTTGGCCAAGGGGGAACTTTATATCAAGTCCTTCCCATCATGCAGCCATTAGAGTGCAGAAGCTGAGCAGTTAGAGTTGCTTGCTATTTCACGAGACTGAATTTTCCTCTGTGCCGAGGGCGTTTTCAATTGAACCAACTGTATAGAGGTAGTTAGTCCTTTGGGGCCTGCAAATCAGGATATCCCTCCCTTGTGTGCTGCTGATAAACTAGCGTGTCTTTGCCATCTTAGCCCAAGGCTCGGAAAGATTTTTTTAGAGATTTTCTGCTTGCAAACTCTCGTTTCATGAACAGTCAAGCTCTGTGGAGCATATTAGTGCAAGCACAACTAAATGAGACATGGATAGCTTGATTGTAGCAGAGTAAGACACATAGATTCATTGCTCAGGTAAGAAGGAAGCGTGGCATGGCACTGAGCAAGTCTGAAAGAACAAGCATGAGTGTGTATAACCCGTAGTGTGAAACCAATGCTATAAATAACAGGCTGATGGAAACCAGATCTGTTTGGTGTAGACTTCCCCTTTCTCCTCCAAAGCAAGAAACTGTGTTGCAGTGGAACGCTCATACATGGCCGTGCTTTGGCCTCTGTTCCTCCCCTCAAGGCATGTGCTGGTCCTCCTGAGACCTTTAAAAAGGTGGTTCTGGGTGTGACCCGGGAAAGGAATGTGCAGATCTGGGGAAAGGTTTCCTACTGACCGCTACGTGCGAGGGTAGGCTAGTATCATTCCTTTCATAATAGGCATTATCTTTCTCACTTATCCCTCCCCCTCTGACTTTACAAAAGAAAAATGTTGGGACCCAAACAAACTTGTCTGAGGGCAGAAGATGGTTGTAAATAAGCAGTTCTGCTCTCAGCACCCGAGGGTCCACTATTAATACTTAATGTTTTGACCTCTTCAATCTGCCAGGCAAATAAAATAGCGAAGGCAGGAGTCGCCATGTATGAATGTCCACAGTGCTAAATCCTGAGCCACCTAAGTAAATAAGTTTGTTCCTGTCTTACCTTGTATTAATGTAAATCACCAAGGTCACTGAAATTAAGCTCATGCATGGCTATTTTGAGAGGGAAGTAGCATTACTGCTGGCTTCCGGGAATGTTAGGAGAGGTGAACTTTGGCTACCGGTTTTCAGGGAGTTAAAGAGAATGAAACATATTCCCCAAGGCAAATAGCAGAGACCCATTTGGAATAAATCTATTTGCTGGCTGCGCTTCTCATTCTGGCAGTCAGCTCATTTACAATTCGGGCCAAGTTTTGCACTATGGTCAGCTTTAACTAATAAAGATCTAGCATGGTACCTTTCTAATCTCATTAGATGGAGAGGTATGTTTTGGTAGTGGTTTCTGGGGGAGAACAAAGAGAGAAATACGTTTAGCAATTCCAGCTAGAGCCATTTCTGTCCAATTTTTTAAAGCATATATATATATATATATATATATATATATTATATATATGTTTCTACTATTTCTACTTAAATCTCCCACTTAAAATAGTGATATCAGAGGCCGAAATTACCTTTCTCCAGAGATAGCGGTGTTCCAGACTATCAGGAGATACTTAGAAGCTCCAGTAGTCTTGGAACCATTGTACCAGAGGTGAATGTACCAGAGGTGATTGTACCAGAGCTCTACAGAGCTCTTGGGGTCCTTTTTAATGGAGTCATGTGTGTCTTGGCTATTTAAGAGCCAGACATAGACTTGTACCTTACTTGGAGAGAGAACTTTTCCACGTTGACAGTGTACAAGCAAACCCTCAAAACCATCAGAATCCATGAGAGGTTTTAATTGTAAAGCCTGCCGATTTCAATGACTTGCCCCATTCCTCATTGTCAGCTTTATTTCCAGTGACAAAAATGTTTTTTTTTTTTCCTCTGAACCAGGCTTTTTAAAAAAAATTAGGAATTGCGCCAATATTACTGGTAGTTCTCTCACTTGGAATACAAGGCACTGCCTGACTCCACTGAGCTGGGCTCCTTGCAGAGTAAGGGATCTCTTGCCTGAGGAAGAAGGGTAAAGCCTGGTTCCCTCTCCTTTTCTATTTTGTTCCCAGACCATTGGTCCCCACCAGTTTTGATAATGTGCTGGTATGTGTTAGCTTTGAAGCGCTCTGTGGATAGACTGACCTTTTACACTGTTCCCTGGGACGCTTTTCCAGGCTCCTCGCTCCTTCCTGATGCCCTCCATAATAGTATTTGTCAAGGATGTCTCAGTTGCAATTCAAAAGAGGTCCAGACTGTACCTGTCCTTGTCTTCCTCCACATTTAGATACTGTAACTAATGCACGCAGGAAAATGTACTGACATTGTGGGATACACTTGATTAATCAGTTGGTTAAGGCGGTAGCAAAGAGGCTTTGCTGCTCCTTATGAAGTTGGTTACTTCCCCTTCCGTGTGTCACAAGGACGTTGTTGTGTTTGGCTGAATCCTTCCTTGCTTGGGGCCAGTCATTTATCAACAAGCGATTTCCATCTTGGACTAATAATTCATCTCTTATTGCAGCACTCACTGCTCTGAGGGCCCATTTGTTTCTTCTTATCACCATGTAATTATTTTGTGAAGGAAAATTTCTGACTATATTTTGGGGACAGTGGCTGAGGGTTCAGGGAAAGCTGGGCTTTGAGTAGAGGTGAGCTTTTGAGGATGGGAGAAGGTTTTCCTGGGGGTCAGGCCTCATCCATGGAACTTGTTCCTGCAGAAATGAGGAAGGTGCTGGACTTTGGTGTGTTTCAAACGAGATGCAAAATCTCTTTCTTTGACTTAACTTTCACTTAGTACATTTTTCACAAATGACTGCTCACACATGCATCGCACCCCCTCATCTCCCACTACCCATTCACTCACTTTCTCACACACAGACACACTCACCTTCTTGCACATACTAATTAAAAGTCCTGTAAATGAAGATTTTGTTTTCTGGCAGACTGGGAACAGTAAGAGGAGGAAGAATTGGTATTCATAAATACTTTGCCAGTGCTGTAGAAGGAAGGATGGGTGGATGGATGAATAGATAGTAATCACAGCAGCCTAATTAATAATAATGACAGAAAGGCATCCCGCTCCTGTTAATAGTGTGCTCACAGCTTTAATCAGCCCTATCTACCATCCATTGGAAGACTTTAATTGAATCAATCTTTAGTTTCTGTTTCTATCAAAAAGGTTGTTCTGGCCAGGCTGATGGGGGGATGCTGGAGTTTCTAAAAAAAGATAAATTATTATTTTATTATTATTTGATGCATCTTAATTTACTTAAAGAACCCAGGACAATTTCTTCTTTTTCTTCAGTATAGCCAGTGCAGTACTCAGAGCGCAGAGAACGTGTCCAGGAGCTCCCTAGTTCTCTTTGTCCTAGTGAGGCATCCTCTGTTCCTTCTTCCACTACCTCCTGAGCTCAGTGAAAACTCGTGTTACCTGCAGCAGATCAGGCCCTGATAGCAAAGCCAGGGAGCGAACTATTAATAAAGGCAGCGTGGCAGCCTCTGCAGTCACTGTACTGCTGCTGTCTTGGTGTCACGCTCAGTGCTTTATAAAGCATTTTGGAATCACCTGGAGCATGAAAGGTGCTCTATAAAATCAAATTCCATTTCATTCTGTTTTGCAGCCATTTCCCTGCTCTGAAAGCAGCAATAAATTCTGCTGGACTAGTAATGGCTAGTTGTACTACTTTTGAAATATACTTTAAAGAGAAGTTCTAAAATCTTGTTGGTTTATTAAGCATATCATATGTATAAATTGTCCATTGATGTATTGCATCCAAAAGATGTAGTGAATATAATAATAACCTTTTCCAACATTTCATTTTGAAGCCCCATTTACCTGAAATGAGCTGCTTCCAATAAATATTTCACAACATGTTTCTCCTTCACAAGTGCGCTTACAACTTATGAAGCAAACACAAATGTTTTAATTCTGACAAAATGAGTATCTTTCATGCACCAGCCTCTATTCAGTGCATAGTTTTGTGGCTAAATGGCTTTCTGATTATCATGTCCCAGGATATTACTTCAACTGAAGTGATATGAAATGTCATTAAAAAGTAATGTTCCTCTGCTTTGACAATCATATTAGTAAACATTGGCGACTCTGCAGGTTATATGTCAGGCAGGCCGACACTAATGGGTTTATTAACATACACAGTAGCACTTTGTCAAACCTTCTTGTTAATCTAAATTTGCAGCTGACAAAAAGGAATGGAGGGGGAGCAAGAAGATGATATTTAAATACCGTTTAGGTTAGCCCACAATGGAAAGAAGCCTGGAAATCCCGAGCAAGGTCAGCGGCTCCCCAGCGTGCTTCGCCGCAGCGGGGCCGTCCCTTGCTCCGCGGTGAAGGGAAAGGATTAACTTGCTCCCTGGGGAGTTTTTTCTCTGTGGTGATGTGGACCTGATGAGGATGCCCATCCTCAGGAAGACGTAGTGCATGAATAGAGAAGGGCACAAGGGATTTGTTTCCAGGTCAAGGATGTGTAGCCAGCTCCTCATCCGAGCAATCTGCCTTGTGGTGCAGGAGCATCCAAGGTAGGATTTTGTTAGGCGCTGTGCGAAAGGCAGGGATATCTCCATAGCAGATCTAAGAGGGCACATGGGATCAAAGGGACAGCCGGGGGTCACAGGGACACCCAGATCTACTCTGCAGTGGGTGTAGGTGTTTGAGCCAACAGTAAATTAACTCCTGGGAGGGCACAAGCAATGGTGCTCTGTAGCCTGGGTTACTGTGCAGCTGGGCTGTTCAGCTACTTAGTGGTGCTGAAGGGCTGAGGTCAGATTTCTTTCGGGACTTGGGAAGGGGAAGGACAGACACCTGGTGATGAGGAGAGGACATACTGCAGTCATGGTGATGCTGCCAGTCAACACTGCTAGTGACAGGGTCCTGCAGCAGCACTTCAGACCAGTTGTCCCCTCTGCTGGCACCAAGATGTGTCTCAGGGCCCTGATGGGCAGCCATCCCACCTCTTCCTCCTGCCACCTGCTGTCCTGCCTGCCGGCGGTGCAGAGGGCACAGGAACCGTGCCCTGCTCCCGCATTCCCCATGGGTACCCATTTGTGCCAGCACTTCCCTTCGCTGGAGAAATTGGGCCTTTAATTCCCTTCCTGTGGTTTTGGCTCCCGTGTGAACAGCGGTGACTCTATGCTCTTGCTTCTTCCAGCGGGATTATGCGGGGGATGCCAAGAGTTGACTTTAGCCCAGCGGGAGTTATTTACTCAACAGCTCCAAATAGCTCCCCTTGGGAGATTAGCTGAATACATATTTTCAGTTTTGCTCCGGTGGGACCATCTGCTCCATAGGCCAGAAGCCATTCCAGCACGGATCGGATGAAAACGGATGGTGGCACTGAGTGAGTCTGCCTGTACAGTGCACAAAGGGCTCTAGAGGGCTGCATGGAGATGCCCCAAGGGGAGCTTCAGGGAATGCCTCTTTCCATTTAGAAAACGAATGGCATCCTTGCCCCAGTGCCTCCTTTCCCTGGCTGGCAAGACTTAGAAAGGGGCGAGTAACCGAGGCAAAGCTTTGTGCAGTGAAGCTGAGGGTTTGCTGCTGCACGGGTGCCGTTTCCCCCTTCATCAGGTGTTGGATCCTTTATGTATGGCATTAGGATTCTTTACGTGTGTTTTTATGTATTTTTTCTCACATAGTGGGACAATATGAGTCTGTATGTGCACAGTTGTCAGGCATATTTGTAAGCGTGCTCTAAAGGAGCGATTCCCCCCACATAACCCAACTTGGTAACGGATGCTCAAAGGGAGCACTGGCTGCAGGGGTCCCAGTGCTGCGTCCGTCTTTTGGTTCTGCGTTTGAAGGTGATAACAGCTGAGTTGGGCGTTTCCTAGCAGAGGCAGCTCTGTGCGCTCTGGACGAGGTAAGTAAAGTCAGTGACTTGCCATGATTTTTATTTTGGGAGCTGGGAAGTGTAAGTACAGCAGGACCTATTCTTGTCCCAGTGACTAAGCCTCAGCCAGCCCAGAACTCTTCATCTTGGAAAACAGATGGTGCGTGGAGTAAAAGAGATGCTATTCACTGCTATGAAAGGCCTTTTCTTTCTGGAGCAGTGCCTTAAAGGTACAATGGTTTGTTTTATCAGGCCGAGTGGTACTGTATGTTCGGTTGCCTTTCTGGGAATGACACAGCCAGGAATCCCAAAATAGGGGCAGGGTTTCAAGTGCAATCTCAGATGAATTCTGCCCCATGGGGACAAGCAGAGCCACGTCCTCTGCTAGTGTTACTTGGCTTCACTTCGATGAAGGCAGCTCGGTTCTTGTCCAAAATGTTTCTGACAAAAAGAGCACTTTGTTATGATATTCTCATTTGACGTTGGTCCGGGCTTGGCTTGTAGCTTCACTTCTCTGCAGCACGAGCGCCCTTTCTAGGTGGGCGCAGGAGAGGGCTGCTCACACACGCAGGGCAGTTCCCACGCGGACTGGCAAAACTAGCGATTTCTTTTCCCGACTATTGATCGCTGCCTGGCAGCAGCATTTCTGGTTCGCTGCTGCCACTGCCTGAGCCCCCTGAGCCACTTCAGCAGCAGATAAAGCAGGGGCTCTGGGCAAGCCTGTACCTTTGCCTCTGGGAATAGTACAGAGACATTCAGGAGCAGGATGAGAAACGTCACCACAGACACCATCTCCTCCCCTGCTCTTCTCCCTCCAGCCCACAACCTCTCCCTGCACTGGTCTTTCCTCTAGAGCTCTTGTTATGACTCCAAAAATAGAGGAGGAATTAAGCTTTCCAGGGCAGGGGAGCGGAGCCCCACAAAGCCCAGCTATAGGTGGGCCCTGCTGCAGCGACGCATCTAGCTATGGTTTTACAGCTTTGAGAGTAACAGAGGAATGTGCATGATAAACTACAGGAATGGATCCTGTCGATCTGATGATTTCTGCTTCATTGGCAGATAATTACAGCACAGAAGGAAAAAGTATTTGCTCAAAGCAGAAAATTAATGGGTTATATAAAGAATGCTTTGTCCCGGCAGATATTGGACTCAGTAACAGCTATGTTTATATGGTAACTGCTTAATCTCCGTAAAGGTCTCTAGCTCTCCAAGGCTGAGTTTTGCTGAGTGCTGCTTAGCTGGGAATTTGGGATGAGCATTTGTGATTACTGTCCTAGTAGCCCTTGGAGAGCTGTGGGGATGCAAAATGTAACCGGAACTCAAGGCCTGAGCAGAAACATCTCCTGATCTTCCCTTATCCACATGAAAGTCAGGCAAACAGACCTGGCCGTTCATGCTTCGTGGGCAAGGGGTTGGGCTGCGGGCAAGCAGCACAAATTCCTAAATCTGTGGTTTGTGACAATGTTTCAGACTCCTGGAGGTTTTCTGTTTGGGGGGGGGGTGTCATTATTTTTAAAGGCTTGCAACATTTGTCTTCATTTGATCTCTTCCAGCTTAAAAGATCAGCAAGGCTCAGCAGCAAAGTGCTCTGGAGAGACAGAGGGTGCATAGAGTTTCATGGCTGTGCTGTTGCTCCGGGGTGCGTGGTCCCAGTGGCTGGGGGTGAACACAGGGTGCGAGTGCCCCCCCACATGCTTGTGCCTGCCAGGAGCAGCCGCAGCGGCGGGGCATGCTGGCGGAGCTGCTCTTCACCTCAAAGCCACCCTGGGGCAGGTTGGACTCGGCAGAAATGCGTGGGGGAAATTGCTTGTGCCTTGGGGATGGGTTTTTTTCACTGTGTCTTGGAAGGGGGGGGCTCAGCCCAAGATAATCTCAGTCATGTCCTTCCGCAAAAGCAGCCCATGCTAAAGCAGCCCACTCCACCCTCTCCAGTGGCTGCGAGCTGGCAGGGCTTCCCGCTAAACCCCTCCTTGCTGCACTGTGGTGGGGCTGGCAACGCCAGCACCTGCCCAGCATTGCCAGCCTGCTTTCCACACCAGACAGCTGCTTGTCAGCCCCCAAAAGGAGCAACCAGAGGTAAATGTGGCAGGATGGGGAATCATGAAGCTACCTCAGTAGGGAGAGCGGTGGTGGACATGCTGTGTGCCAACGCTTGCAGCAACGACTTGGTGCTCATCCCAGCTGGTTTGTCTCATCCTCGTATTTGATGCTTGTGAACTTTGGATTTCTTAGTATAACACAAGGACGGTGGAAACTGAATAGCTGTTGAATTGGTTGTTTATTTGGAGGAGGGAGAGAGTGTTCCCGTTCTTATTTTTTCCATCATTCATCCAGTACCTTCAGTGGGGAAAAAGGAAAAAAAAAAAAAAAGGAAAAAGGAGAAGGAGGCAACAGGTTAGAAAATAAATACCAGAAGAATGAGAGTTATTTGGAGGAGAGTTATTTGTTTCATGATCCAACTTTTTTTCCCCCGGATTATTTGCAGAAAAACCAAAAAAATACTTTTTTTTTAAAATGGCCCTTTTCTTTCATTTAAAAATTGTAAACAAACTTTTCTTGTTGCCTCTACTCCGGATAAAGTTTGCAGTTTTATAACCTTGTTATGTTACATATTCTGAGACTTTATGACTCCTGCACTGGTTCATCTGCCAAGCAGAGAGCATTTCTTGACCTTTTAAAGAAAGCCTGAGATAACGAACCGTTTGGATTGTAGGATGCCCTAACCACTTGGAATAAAAACAGTGTCGCTGTGAAATTTGGAGAGGAGAGAACTTCTGCTTGCAGCTCTGAGCCAGCAGTGCGGGCTGAGAGTATGCAGTGATCTCGAACTGACAAAACATCCATAAACTCCCTTTAAAGCAGTTAATAAATTAGAAGACATGGGCAAAGTGAGATCTAGGCTTCATAAAGGCTTTAGAAGGTGTCTGGAAAGGGCCGGAGAGGGAGGGTTCAATTGGCTGCCAATGAATTGGAGGCTGTAACTAAAGACTTAGTGCTTCAGAAATCTCATCAGCTCTTGAGAAATGCAGACAGTGGAAAAAGCTGATGCTTGTTGAGGGAGGGCTGGATGTCAAAGGTGCTGGCTGCTCTCTCTGTTACGGATGCTGCTGGGAACATGCAGCAAGGTTTTGCGTTGGGGCTATTGGAGTTGCAATGGTAAAAAGGCGTTGTTTCCATCAGTATATTCCGTAGAGTTTTCAGTTGTTCTCTGAAGTGGAAACCCAAAATATTGTGGCTTCACAGGGCTTCTCCTGGCTCAGGTGTGTCATCTGCACGCTGGACTTGCCGATTAGAAACACCCTCTGGGGGCACTGCTGACCCTCCAGCAAAGGGGCCCCACCATGCACCCTTGTGCACCCCAGAAAGCACGCATGACTGGGGGGTGCAGAGCGAGCAGCTGGCCCGTCACTCCCTGATAGGGTGCTTCGGACCTTGCTTGCGCTTGCTGGAGCTGCTGGGTGCTTGCTCAGCACCACGTGTCTGCCAGTGCTTTGCAAGTCCCTTTTCCTTAGATTTTCCAGGGGATTTCCATCTGTACAGCAAGCCCAGCACAGTGATAGCAAGGTCCTGCCCCACTCTTCCCCGCTCTGCTGCTGTAGCTGGGCTCCTGGTGACGTTCCCAGGTCTGAGCCACGTGCCTTGTAGGACACACGAACACCCAACACAACAGGGGGCCAGCATGAAGCCTGCTTCTGTGACCTCCTTTCCGTTGCATCCAGCTCACTCTGCAGGTCAAGCAGAAAGCACGTCGAGGGTTTTGTGGGTGAAGTAGGACAAGGGAAGGCCCTTGCCTCGCTGGTGCCGTGGAGAAATGCCTGATTAATTTGTTTAAAACTTCACTGAGGATATGTGTGTTTGCAAAAACAGACCCATGGCTGGAACCTAAGTCTGTAATTCTTTTGGGGAAAGATGACATAATTGGTCTTGATGAAACCATTAGTTTAATGTTGGTCGAACCGTAGTTAAATTATTCATAGGTCTAGCTATTCATACGATTGCTAAGGAACTTGTTGTGATGGGGTGGGTTGCCGTGCCCAGTATGAAAAAGTTGCTGTGGTGCTCACTAGCAACTCGCATGGCGAATATAAACAAATAGGGTGGAAGAGGAAGGAATTTCCACATGAACACCATGATATAAATGGCCCTGTCATTTAAAGTGAAATACCATTAGATTTATGGTGATTTTTAGCTGCAGATCCTGCGCTATATCCTAACTTTCCTGTTAGGGAGGAGTGGGCAGTCTTGGTCTTCTCTGATGGAGGGGTCCCAAAGCAATGCCAAGTGTGGCCACCTCTGTGTTGGTGGCAAGTAGCCAGGTAGGATGGTGGTTATTGCCCTAATAAGTAGTTGTTTGGCTAAGGGAATCCCCCAAAGTCAGCACTCTCAAGAAAAGTCTCGTGATCGTTTCAGTGTCTGGCAGAGCAGATGAAGAACTAGGCTGAAGAGATTCCTCCGAGATGCCTCCTTCTTTCCACACGGCATTTGCTTTTTTGCTTTTGAAGGCAGAAAGCTTGAGAAATGGAAGATGTGCTTTGTACAGGCTGCTTTCCAGGCCCAGGCTGGGAGGGCAGCAGAGCCAAATAACAGCCTTGACACTGATGACCCACGGAAAAGCTGGTCGGATTGGGCACTGGCTTTTCAGTCGTCCACCGGTGAGTCATTTGCCATGCAAAAGCGGAGGGCTGGAGAGGGAAGGGAAGGAAGGAACAAACATCCTGCCCGACCTGGGCATCGTTTGTGTTTATTTCAGCCCGCCCCGGTCTGTGGCTTTATGTAAAGTTGGTGCCATGACGGGGAAGGTAGTTGCTGAGGCTCTGGCAAGGAGGGGAAGGAATTGGCACGGAGGAGGAGTTTGGCCTATGCAGGTGAAAAAGAGAGTGCTTTGCTTCGGCTCTTAAAAATCAGTTGAGTTGAAACCTGGTCAAAACTGGAGGGTTCCAGGTATAGTTCATTTACAAAATGATTCTTTTGCAATGTGATAAGTTAAGAGAAAGGGTGATAGGATGTGTCAGAGGCAGCTGCCTCTGGATGGTCCTTCCTGCCCCACGTTGCTATGACAGCCTCCAGGGAAACTTTGAAACTTTGACAAAGCCCCAAATCCTGAGATTTTGAAATACAGCTGCGGCCCAGCTCTGCTGCCCAGGATGGGCTCCCTGCTTGGGTTGCGTTGCCCGAGCTCCCGTCCTGCCACAGATCTCTCTTCGCCCACACCGCGATCCCCAGCAAGAGCACGAACGTCACTCGTTATTTGAGACGTTGCTTCTTCCCCCTCTGCTGGGGCTGATATTCCTTGCTTGCACCCCCTGGGATCAAACTCCTGACCCCAGACCTTATGCACGAGTGCAGACAGTAACAGCCATAATCCCTGGTGACCTGCGGGCGGGTTACAGAGCTCAGTTTTAACTTAGGTCGTTGCTGGTAGATGGGAGGAAGTTAACTCAGCTACTGTACAAACGAGCGTAATGCGAATGGTGCCTAGGGAGGCATTTGGTCCTCATTAGCCGAAGCTCAGTAGCTGTTTTGTCATTTTTCTTGTTTGTCATAAAAAATAAATACAGTTTAATAGATGATCTTACAAAGCAGGTTTTGGCAACAAAATAGACCGTGTCCCATTATAAACTTGATGTGTATAATTTAAAGCAAGATGGAATATAAAACCATTTCCAGCTCATATGAGGGGGAGACACACACAGATTTAGGTCTTGATTGTGCTGAAATGAAAAACAGCACATTCTTGGATAGTGTATTAAATCAGGCATTCTATTTTATGGGGCCCAAACTATAAACAGCCTTTTCCAGAATAATTAATCATGTCATTTTTTTTTTTTGGTTTGAAGGGTTTGGAGAGGGGATTTATTTTGTTTCTTTTTTTTTTTTTTTTAGAGCCATCCGATGTAAAAGAGCAGCCCTAAGCACCTTAGAAAATCATGGGGAGACCGGGGAGGAATTTAAAGGGACGTCCCTGTCAAAATCTCATCCGTTAGCGTGGATTTAAGAAAAGCCCTGAGGAGCTCTGGGGAATGCCATGGCTGATGGGGAAAGCTTGACTTAGGAACCAAGGGCACGGACTTGGCACAGAGCCGGGATGGTGAGTGAAGGAAGCAGCACCAGGGCTGGCTGTGATAAACATCTCAGCTCCCACCAAACTGCAGCACGAGCTGGTTAGCCAGGAGCTGAGGGGCTGGGGGGAAAGGTCATTAGCGGAACTGCCCGTCATCTGAGCCGCTGACTTGTGGTGCACTCACCTTTCATACCCAAAACTCTGCTCGTTGCTCTTGCTTATATCGAGCAGTTAATTTGTACCGGGATTAGAAGCAGCGCTGGACTCTGCTGTCAGCGCTGCCTCCATCATCCTGCAGCGCCGCGAGCAGAGGGCCTGGTCCCCCTCTGCAGTAAATCAGTGCAGCTCACTGGAAGCTGAAGAGCTGTGCTGGTTTATGCCAAGGAAAAACAGAGATCCAAAGTACATTTCTTAGAGCCTCCTTTTGCGAAAAGCCATCCAGCTCCTCTGTTTTTAGAGAAACGGGACTGGCTTGCAGCAGCAGTGTCTTGTCCGTCTGCTCAATTCCTCTTTCAGCAGAGCTAGTGTAAATCCAAAACAGCTCTAGAGAAGTCGGTTGAGTTGCTTGAGACTCAAATAGGCTAGATGAGATAGGAAACTGCTCACAGCTTGTGTGTAGCTGTCGACATTATATATAGAAAGCTGGCTGAATACAGCAACAATGTGTTAGAGACAGGGCGCTAATCTCTGTAGTTATTAAGTTTCCTGACATTTCTCATTATCAGGCCTCTTTGCAGTTGCTTATAGCTTTGCCAAACTTCAATCTTTCTGGTTGAAATGTAGCACCCATGTACCATCCATGATACAGGTAGAGCCACAGGATGAAGTTCTGCTTTTTCTCAATTTTTTTGAGAGCTGGGAAACTGCACGAAAAAACATCTTAGTTAAAAACAGCGTTCAGTAAGGCTGCAAAGTCTCGCAGCCTTGATGAGGTCAAGCCAGAGCAACCTCCGCCTGTGCCATGTTGTGCAAATTGGCAGTTTTTAATTATGTCATTGTACACTGCTTTTCCTGTGGGACCCGCTGCGTCAGGAGGACCTACTCTAAGGGTAAACTGTAGTGGAGGGGTCTTTAAGAGACATGACCAGAAGAGCATGGGCATGCAGTGGCCGAGGCAGGACTCTGCCAGGCCAGCTGTCTCCTGCTCTTCTCCTGTGGCTTTCTCTAACCCCTCAGCCCTGGGAAAAAATAGCCCAATGGGTCCTATAGAAGAGCTTGCATCTGTAGCAAGACGCCATACACTAATGCATATGCAGAAGGAGGCAAACTAACCTTTTTTTGAGCTGGGAAGTGGCGTATTTTACTGGAAAATGAAACTGGTTTGCTTTGGCTGTGCTCTGCATGTCCTTGACGCAGCTGTACTCCTGCTGCCCTTCCCCAGTTGGGATGCTTAATGCCAGAGGTGTTGTGGCAATATATATGTGCTGAAATATATTGGCTTTCTGCCAAAATGATTCACTCAGGATTGTTTGGGGATTTTTCCCGATGAAAAAACAAAACCTCCTGTGCAAGCTGAGACATGGTTTGGGTGGGATGGGAGAGGAGTGTGTGTTTAGGGGAGAGAGGGCAGCGGAAATAATTTCTTAAAAAAAAAAACCCAAAATACAAACCCTATTAATGATTTCTGCTTTGCAAGATACGTTGTAATGACATGTTTTTCTACCAGCTCTAATTTTAAACAGGATTAGTAGTTTGACACCAGCCTGATAAGCCTTGAAGCAGCTCACATTCCTGTAGGAAACAGGTATAAATCCTAGCACCAAATATCCCAACTTTGAGGCCAGCAATGGTCCTTTCTTACTGGGACACAGTTGACCAAGGTGCCCAGAGGCAGGAGAGGAGACCACCTCAGCAGGATCAATGTGCAAAGCCGTAACCCTCTCACAGCTGTATTGGAAATAAGAACCCTACTATGAATCCTTTAAACAGAGAAAGGCATTTTGGTTTTCAGATGACTACTAAAACAGTTGCGTAGATTGACAGCTGGGTAAGTAACAGGATTAGATGAAAATCTTGTTCAGAGAGAAATTGTTCCTAGAAGATCTGCTTTGGGGTTGTCGTGTTGCGAAGACCCAGGTGTCTGCTCTGGGCTGGTCACCTCTTGTCACCTATAGAGGCTCCTAGTGCCATTGCAGTGGACAGGCAGGGTCAAGGCACCTGGGTGCGCTCTCATCCTCCCTGAGCTCCGGCTACTTGTCATCCTCCAGCCCAAAGAGGAAAAAACACAATTTTCAAGAGATAAAGAGCAGAAAAGGTTTTGCTGCCTGCTGATTTGTTTCAAGCAAACAGATCGATAGCACTTGATACATAACTAACTAAAGCTGAGCCAGACCCCGGCTCTTTGGATCTCCAGGGATATGTTTTGTGGCTGAAAAGGTAACTTTTCTCCTTGGAAGTGACACATAGCTATTTTCCTTGTTCTGTGGCTATTAAGGAAAGAAATGGGAACTTTTCTCTTTTGTTCATCTTTCTGGCTTGATCGAGCTTTAGTTGAATAATGGACAATGTGAATGCTTGGTTGTTAGCACTAAAGCTCCTGCCCCTCCTATATAACTGGGCAGTTACTCTATAGTTGCTTGTCCATAGGCAGATTTGATCCTGGAAAGTTACAGTGGATACAGGATTTGCCATTTGTCCTTATAGAGAAAAAGAGCTGCTGGTTCACTGCATTTGTGAGTGAAATTTGTGGGAAAGGTAGGGGAGAAAGGAGGCAGAGGCCAGGTGTCTGCTGTGGAAAGCATCATGAGAAACTGAGGTTTTTCACCTTGCTTGATATTTTTTCACAGGGTTTTTCTATTTCTTGGAACATTTCAAGGAGTTTTGGGCCACTAACCAGACATTCTCCACCACTGTGGGTATATCCTTCTTGGTCAAAAAAAATTTTTTCCTTTGGTTTTCCATTTTTCATGCTCAGAGTGGTGCTCAGAGCATGGCTTTCTCCTAAAACTTGTCCCAGTTAAGGCTACTGAGCCTCATACCAGAATGCTGTTTAAGGATTCCTCTCCATGCTGACCTGACGTGGTAGGCAGGCTGGTTATACAAAGTTATTACCCAACTGTGAAAAGTCCTGCATTGAATTGAGATGGGACAACATCCTGCTAGGACACAAGAAACCTAGAAGCCTTCTTCAATTGCAGCCTCAACTGGTATAAATAACTCAATCCAAATGTTGCCTGTTTGAAATGTCTCTTGACCTGCTGGAAAGTAGCTCTGCCGAGAAGGACCTGGGAGTCCTGGTGGACAACAAGTTAAACATGAGCCAGCAGTGTGCCCTTGTGGCCAAGAAGGCCAATGGGATCCTAGGGTGCATTAGGCAGAGTGTTGCCAGCAGGTCGAGGGAGGTGATCCTGCCCCTCTCCTCAGCCCTGGGGAGGCCTCACCTGGAGTACTGGGTCCACTTCTGGGCCCCCCAGTACAAGAGAGACATGGCACTACTGGAGAGAGTCCAGCGGAGGGCTACAAAGATGATTAGAGGGCTGGAGCACCTCTCCTATGAAGAAAGGCTGAAGAGAGCTGGGCCTGTTCAGCCTGGAGAAGAGAAGATTGAGAGGCGATCTCATCAACGTGTACAAGTATGTGAAGGGGGAGTGTCAAGAGGATGAGGCCAGCCTCTTCTCCGTGGTGCCCAGCAACAGGACAAGAGGCAGCGGGCAGAAGCTGAACCACAGGAAGTTCCACCTAAACCTGAGAAAAAACTTCTTGACCGTGAGGGTGACAGAGCACTGGAACAGGTTGCCCAGAGAGGTAGTGGAGTCTCCTTCGCTGGAGATATTCAAAACCCGTCTGGATGGGATCCTGGGCAATCTGCTCTAGAGGTCCCTGCTTGAGCAGGGAGGTTGGACTAGATGATCTCCAGAGGTCCCTTCCAACCTAAACAATTCTGTGATTCTGTGACCTTCTGGGAACAAAGCTCTAAACCCACTTCTCTCCGCCAGTGGAGACAGTGGTTGTGACCACTACTCTTTCATCCTGTTGGCATTACCGCTGGAGACCTGACCAGTGCTCCTCAAACAGTTCAACAGCTCCCTGATGGAGACCAGTGTCCTACAGCTTCACCAGCAAAAAGGACTTGTGTGTTCCTGGTGCAGCTGCTCCCGCTGGGCCACAACAGAGGATGCTTTGCCACCAGGTGAGCGTCTCTCTAACACTTACAAACGTGGCTGGGTTATGATGGATGAAGAGACCTTCCTGTTGTGACGGAGCCTTCAGACTCCCACTTCCACTGCTAGCAGGGCT
This sequence comes from Struthio camelus, assembly GCF_040807025.1. NCBI lineage: Eukaryota > Metazoa > Chordata > Aves > Struthioniformes > Struthionidae > Struthio > Struthio camelus. The sequence continues at coordinate 11,459,509 of NC_090960.1, forward strand.
CTGCTCAGCTACTTCCGCAGGTGCTGGCTCCACTTCCCCCAGCCACCAGCACAGAGCCAAGTGGGCCAGCAAAGGGGGAGCCCAGTGCTCCGAGGGGATGGGGATGGCTTGGTTGTTCTCCTTTCTCATTGCCAGTGAGCGGTGCTTAGCTGGAGGAGTGCAGGAGCAAACCGCTGGCGGGAACTGAACGACTGTGATGAAGTAACAGCCATCTCTCGTGTATGACCTCTGAGGAGCTCCTCTTTGTTATCTGCTCTGCCACCAGAATGAGTAAATAAAAGTCTGCTCAATTATTGATGATGCAAATAGCAACTGTGCATTCAGCTTTAAGTTTTGTTGATTATTTATTTAGAGCCTCTTGTCTCAGAGGCGCTGGCTGTTTGTGTGCAGGAGGCATCTGTCTGAGTTTATTACCTATGAACAGCCATTTTGCTTCTTGAGTTGTGACTGTTAATGTTCTTGAAAGTCTGCTGTGCAAATGGAAGACCTTCAAGAGGGACACAGATCCCCAGGCCCTTTCTCCTCAGAGTCAATAGCACCTACCTGGTCCTGCTGCCCCTGCTCCCCCTTGCCCCTCTGAAAATCCTGATGGCACCATCTCCTGCTTTTATGGAGCAGTCAGATACTGAGCTCCTCTGGGCAGGAACTTGTCCACCAGGCTAGCACCCAAGAACCTCTGTCATGGATGAAATCCTATTTCTGTAGGTTCTTGGCCTCAAAAGGCTAAAGGGAAGATGGGTAGAAGATAGATACATGCAGACACGAAAACAATGAGGCAGTATTTGGCCTAATATGCTAGTAATGGTTGCTTGGGGACCCCCTTCCTCTCCTCCCCCATTGGGTTTGCCCTAAAATGAGTAGCAGAGTGATACTGTATGCTGGAAGTGTTGGATTTATCTTATTCTTCAGCCAGACAAAACAAGAAGTCTTGCCAGTTCAGTGGTGGAGACCTGGGGAGTAAATTGGTTAGGACCATTACCTCTAGACCACTTTAAATATTCCTCATTCTTCTGAGGTTGGTGGGTGATACAGTTTTGGCTCTTGGCTTTAGGAAGCTAAGGACACTCATGCAATGCATCCATCTGAGCTCATCCCTTTGTCTTTTATAGTTTGATAGAGCACCAATGCTTTTCAGAGGGTGCCTCATTAGTGAACCGTGGCACAGATCAGGCCTCAGCAACAAAGATTTGGTAAGTAAATACAATCTTGGACAGCTCTTTCAGTGAATGCTAAGGCAGAGAGGGAGGGGCTTGTCCCAACAGACTGACAAGCCCAACACAGGCTTCGGATTACAACAAAGGAATTGGATTAATCCTCATTTGTAGCCGTCATGACACCATCACAGGATACCAGAGGAGAGGCACCTGATTGCTGATCCTCGCCTGCTGTCATTATCTCATTATCAACCAAGTTACTCGTTACTGAAGTGTCTATCTTTAATTATCCCATGCAGGAATTCCTTTCTTTGTAAAATGATGCCACAATCAGGGTTTTAAAGGGGAGATTTCTTTCTTTCTTTCTTTCTTCTTTTTTTTTTTTTGAGATTTCACTGATTTCAAAAAGTTGTTTTTATCCCTCTTATTTGACTGGGTGTCTCTCAGTCTTAGGGCACATGGGTAGGAATTATTTTCTCAGTACGCTTGTGGTACTTTTTTTAGGACAAAATTATTTACATTCACTGAGTCTTAGAATTCATTCATATTCTGTAGTGCAGCTGACCAACCTGCAAGAGAGAAAGATTAAATCCAGACTTAGCTGATTAGATTTAGGCACCTCAACGAATGACCAAAGGCACTGCCCCAACCTCAGATCCAGGATAGCTTGAGTCCCTTCTCTTACAGACTAAGGCAAGGTTGCTGTGAAGCTAGAAAGATTGGCTTGCGTCTTCCACTCATGGAGTGCTCTCCAGGGCTTTCCAGGGCTTCAACCCTTCTCCTGGGTCTTCTCTAAATCCCTCTCCAGTTCTTCAACCTACATCTCAAGCTGTGGAACTTCCTAAGATATGACATATGGAAACCAACCTAGATTTTACATAGCCTGTGCAGCAGTTTGATTACTTAACTCCCATACAAAGTCAAGGGAGAAAAGAAGATGCCTTTGAAGGCCAGGGGAAAAAAAAAAGTCTTTGTGTCTAAGCACGTAGAATTGACTATCTGGGGAACTTAGGGATTTCAGTTCTGTCAGGGGAGTTGTCTTTTGAAGGCGTTGCCTGTGAAAGGAGCTTAGCTCAGGCATAGAAATCCCATGTGGAGACATCTGGAGTTGGGGTGAGAATCATTCCAGCCCTATTTGCGTGCATCCAGCACTGCTGTAGCAAATAAGCAGCATGTCTCCTGTATGGACAAAAGGGGCCGGATACAGAAAAATAGCGGAGTAATTGTGCCTGCTTTGTGTGTGTGTGTGTGTTTGTGTGTGTGTGTGTGTGTGTGCCTACACACATCTGCTGAGTGTTTTTGTGAGGTATACAGATACTGAAGAAACCTACAGGTATATAAAAACAGACCCTTGGTGTCTATCCATGTCTAACCTGAAACACAATATCAGCTAAATGGAAGACGAGCTGGGGATGGACCTTTGCTACCTCGACTACATGACAGCGTCAGGATACAGCCTGCTAGCGTGATGTGGCTGTGGCTGTGGCTGCGATGCACCACCAGGAAACCCCTTCCTGACACCAAACATGGCCAGACCTGGCCACTGGGTCTATAGGTACATTCTCCAGCCTCTTCGTTCTCTGGGTTTAGACTCATGCCACTCATGCCATGAGTGAATCTCATTTAGGGGCTGGGATGAGGAGGTGGACAGAGAACTGTTTCAGGAGGCCATGAACAGCAGCTTTCATCAGCTGTCATTTCCTATTACTGCTGGCACAGGATGGAAATGCACTTGGAGTGGCCTGGCAGCTCAGGAATCCAGCGGGGCCCTGGGAAGAGAGGTTTCCCCAGCCTGCTGAGTCCTAGAGATACCGATCCACATTCTCCTTTTGCTCTTTTGAGATTGACACTTTCAGGCATGACGATTGCTAAAGCACTGGCTGGAGATCTGAAACCCACCAGCCGCAGGATGCTAGTTCAGCCCCTTGCTTGAAGACATGGAGCGGGGTTCAGGAGTGACCAGGATCTCAGTGTGTTTGGTGTGAGTTGGTGTGGATGATGCACAAATACAAACCTTGCAGACTTGAAAGAGTTCTGCAGCACCTAACCTGAGTGCAGGGTTGCCAAGTGCATGAATCTTCAAATGAGGCCTTACATAGGAGCCTTCTGCCAAAAAGTAGAAGAGAATTTTATGCAAAAACAGCAGTAGGCTCCAGTTGCCTAGAAATATAGTATCCTCCTGAGCTCACTTGTATATCACTTTACAAAAATCATCTGCCCACCAAATTACCAATATCCCCCAAACTTGGCTGCATTTCAGTGCTTGGAGGATGTAGCATATAAAGGAAAGGAAGATGACTGAGTGTCTCTGTTTCTGATTGACCATGGTGCAAAGTGCCTAAATCTAAACCTGAGGATGGAGGCACACTCTATGGATGGATGGTTGTAGGACTTCTCCATCCCGTTTCTGGTTGGAGATGGGAGTGGTGGTGCTGAAAAGGAGAGCTGTCTTTCACCTTGGAAAATGACTTTCCAACTGGGGGTAGCCAAGGAAAACTGGTTTTATGATAATAAATGGAAAGGGGGATTTAAAAGTACAGAGGCAATTCTAATGCTCTGAGCTCAGTAGTTTGCTTCATTCTGGGTTCAGGTGTCTTGTGCAGGAAAGGATGGTGGCCATAGGATGACCATGGAAAGCCCACAAACCTACATGTGACAGAATGAGCAGGTTTTCCTAGCTGAGCAGGGTGCGTGGGCAGCTTTGAGCAAGTGATATGCAGAGAGGGGGTCAGAGCTGTGGAGGAGGCATGGGGAAGCTGCGTTGCTCCAAGGCAGAGCTAGGGACGGACCAGAAAGGATGGGTATGAAGGACTCTGGTAACACTTCTACAAGAGCAAGCTTTATACCAACAGCTGCCACACTCCAGTTACTTGGTGTCTCCCCACCTGCAACTCCCTTGGACCTTCACTTTCATCCCTTCATTCTTTGTTTCATTCGACTAATAAAAACCTATTTCCTTCTCTCAACAGAGATACTGGAGCGCAGCCCATGAGTTGGGAGTGGAGGAAAGGAAAAGCTGCAGCTTGGCTTCTTCTCTCTGACCACTAGCCAGCTCCATATCTCAGGATGGATCCAGCAGGAACATGGGAGCTGACATGCAAGAAGCCCCAGTGCTCTGCCAAGGCCACACAGGTAGTAAAGAGCCTGATACAAAATCAAGTGCAACATCTGGGAATCTTTTTTTTTTTTTTTTCCTCCTGTTGACTTCCCTGTATTTCAGAGCAGTAACTCTCTGAATGTGCATGGAGGGCTTGCCAAAGCTCTAGTCTCCCGCACGAACACCGCTGTATATGCACAGACGCACTCCTGTGTCTTTTTAGGAAATCTGGATCAGAAGACAGCAGCCATATCCTACGGTGTTATGTTACCTATGAGACCCTCTGAGGTCCTTTGTAGGAGGAAAAGTCGGCTGCTCCCCTTTGCACGTTATTCACTATCATTACTGCTGGCTACAGGGCAGAACAGGTTGGGGCTACGGACCTGGAGACTTTCTCACTCTCTCTCCCCACTCTCCTCCTGCCTGCCTTCTTCCTCCTCCTCTTCGAGCCCAAAGCTGCAACCAGTAGGCAAAGAAGGGGGAGTGAGAAGATTCGTGTAAGGAGGAGAAGGATCCAGGCGAGGGGAAATTAGTCTTCCTTGCTGTTAATCAGTGATGTCCCACAGACTGCCAATTAATTTGCTTTCCTAGCTGCATCCCGGATGGTTTCACAAAGTGGACAGCTTAGCCTCTGCCACCAAGCAAATAAGGATTTTGAGAGTGGATCTGAGGCAAACAATTGCAAACCTCTGTATGCTGCATGGTTTGGCATTTGCATTTCTGACTGGTGCTCTTCCTCTTCCTGGTATTACATTCCAGTTTTAGGTGGCTGTACTTGGGACTGGTGGCTTACAGAGATGACTGAATAATTAAAAAAAGTCTAGATGTGCAAATATTTTCATGAACACAATTGCAAAGTAGAGTTTGGTGATTGCAAACTATTAACTATAAATACTGGCTAAGGAAGTGAGCATACACGCCAAACCTGATAAATTTTAGGCATGATAGTTAATCATCCAAGAGATATGCTGTAAAGTATGGTAGTAACCATTTTCTCATTCTTCCTTCCCGAGAGATTTGTTATCCAGCCTGGGATTGGCTATACTACCGTGTGACTTGACTGAGTAATCACTAATACTAACAAATAGCTTAAATAGATAATTCCCTAACAACAGAGCTAGCAAATTATGTTGCTGTAAGCCGTTCAGTTTTGAGGTAGTGACTGTATTTGCAGAAGTGAAAAAAATGTTTCAGGAATTAATTGTAAACAGAGAAGAAGTTCAGTGTCAGTGGTGCAGGCAGGGTCTCCATCCCCTAGGAAAGAAACAAGAAAGGGCGGGGAGGGAACCCTAAAGCGAAATATAATTTGAGCATTCACAGAAGAAATGCAAATGCAGATGTTTTCTCAATAAGGGGCCTCTGGATTTTTCCTAATGAACTCTAATGCAAAGAGGAAATTAAAGAACTCTGTTTTCCACTCTGTCCAGTTGCTAGGCATCTGTTTTGGGAGCTGCAGTGGGGGCTGATGTCAGAGATGAACGTTTTAATGCAGGCTGACAATCAGAGGAGGAGGCCGAGGAAGAAAATTTCAGCTCTCAGGCTGACAAATGTTACTTGTCAGGAATTTTTTTTTTGACTAAGTATTCCTTTTTGGTTAAAAAAATAAAATAAATAAAAGCTAATTCAACAAAACTGAAACCTTAAATAGGAGCAGATCAGCCTTGACAAATTTCTTGACCCAGTGTTATTTTTGAAAGAATGTTCCAAGATTGTCCAATATGTGAAAAGCTTTCTATTTTTTTTGAAATAAAAAACATCCATTTTTCTAGTTCAGAACAATTTTCTTTTTAAATTGTAAGCTAAGTAGCATGAACGGATTTTCTTTACTGAACGTTTGGGAGAATTGAAACCAAATGTTAAAAAACTGTCTTTCCAAAATGTTTGGCTTCCCTGAAATCAAAAGACTGTTGTTCTTTAAAACCCATAAACAATATTGCGATTCTGACTGTTTATTCCTATTTGACATGAAAATTGTTTACAGCGTTCGACAGTTTTCAGGAACCAGAAACCTGTTTCTCATGTCTGTTTATACTGGCAGCTGGTATCTAAAGGACATCTTGGCCCCCTAGAAAAGTAGAAGCATATGACAATTTTCTCTTTCGTAAAGCTAGTAAAAAATGGGGTGTCAAAGCAGGAGAAATTCCTCCGATCAGTGTGGCTGCAGCATTTTCCACCGGAGTTCAGATGCAGCCAGTCGGATGTGCAGTGCGAGTCCCACGGGCGCCCAGGCACCTCGGCATCACCGGTTCTGGCGAGTGCTATGTCTAACTAGGGTTTAGGATGTTGAAATGTGAGACTCCAGCTTTGGCCAGGGGTTCCTGCGCTGCTTAGAAAACGAGCTGTAGCTTCTGTTTGGCCAAGGCAGGATTAGGGTGCTGGCATCGCGCCGTCTCACTGTGCGGAGCGTACTGGCGTGGGCACTGTGCAGTGCTGCTGCGCTGCCCATCGGGTGCCGGGTCCAGGCTCTCAAGGAGTCTCCGTCAGGCAGGGAAAGCCTGGAGGGGACAGAATCTGATATTCAAATCGAAAAAAGTCAAATATCGCCACGATGTGCATACACCATCTGTTTCTACACCAGCAGCATCCTCCAGTCCCCTCCTACACCGGCTGAGCACGGCTGGTGCTAACCTTTGTGTGCAGTGGACCAGGGAAAGTTCAGTCACCACCCTTTGCTTGCAGAGGGGTTCAGAGTTAATAACCCATTCATTTGGCAGACCTGGCCTTTTCTGGCCACTTCTGTGCCGAGCTAGCGAGTCCCATTGTTATTCATACAAATACCAGCCTAATGGGCTGGATATCCTCATGGCCACACTTGGGCACGGAGCAATGCTTCCAGGGTTGTCCAGATCCTGGGCGGCTCTGCCTACTGTCGGGCCGTCTTGGGCATGACTGGAAGCTGGCCTCGCCAGGGGCAAGCGATGCTGCTGGACCGGGCAGAGAAAAGCAAGAGAGAGAGATCCCCAAAACAGCAAATAGCACTCAGTGCCACGCCGGCACGTGGGGAGGGATGGGGCTGGCAGCATGCCCCGAGCTTCGTGACGCTGTCACCTCCTGGGTGGTGCAAATGGAGCTTAAAAACCAGCCCCCCCCCCCCACCTCCATGAGGTGGCATCTGCTGTCTGTGGAAATGGTGGAGGAGGAAGTGCTGGAAAGGTGGGTCCACTTCAAGAAGCCAATGTGCTGCTGCCACTAGGAAATGACCCTGCCAAGGGGACCTTAGAGCTACTTTTGGAGAAATGTCCTTTGCTGAGCACCAAAATGCAGCCGCCTCTGGAGAGGCAGATGTAGAGCAACAGTATCCACAGCAGCAGAGGGCAGAAGGATGTATCCAGTGGAAATTATCCTGGTGGCCGGATACAATTAGCTCAGCTGAAGTCTGGCTTGGAGACAGAGATCTGCAGGAGTCCCGTGTGTGAGAGTGCTGCAAATCTCTTGAGGCTGCAAGCATGATGGACCCTGCCTACCGCGGGGGTCCCGTCAGCAGTGCTGGTGCATTTACCGCAGACTCCGAGAGGCAGAACGGATGGAATAAACCTGTGGCTGCTTTCACAGTCTCCCGTCCAAGTGCTGAACAAGCCTCCTTTTGCTTGGTAGGTGAAACATAGCACAGTGAAAGCGCAAATGCTTCCATGTGTCCCAGAAGTGTGGGTCCAGCAAAGCCACTGGGGCTGTTTTGCCAGGCTATGCAGCTGGCAAAGCCCCGGTGGGCTGGGGATGAGGCTGGGTGCAGCCCTAGGCATGCAGAGAGCCGGGTAATTAGATTAGTGACTTCGTTTGCCCTGTCGATGGGATGCATCAGCCGCGTTCCTTTGTGCTTTTGGACGTGGGAGAATTATTTTTACTCTGTTTCCATCTCTTATGTGCCTAGCCATAGGGGGTTTCTAGCAGGGAGCACTATAGAAAATCTATTGATTCTGTCCCATAAGCCCAGGACAAGGGAATGTAAGTGCTCCCCAGCCAATACCTTTCAGTCATTTCCTGTAGATGTTGCTCGCGTGCCCTAAATCACAGCTACTGGTGGCAGAACAAAAGAAATGAGGTAGAGAGATTTTGGCTGAGCAGGTCTAATCCTGATCGTTTCTAAAACATCATAATCGCCCTGAAATTAATGGAGGAAATCACAAGAGCCAGATACTATTATATTTGTGGCAAAGGACCTTCGGTTATCAAGGCTGTATCTAAGTTGCAAATTTTAAACTGCTAAGCAAAAAAGAAAGAGCTATAGCAACCATCAGGGTTTCCCTGCACGGGCAAGAAGCTTGTCGAAGGAAAGGCACCACCTCACTTTTTTTTTTTTTTTTTAATCCTTTTCAGGTTACTGTTCCTCTGGGGAGAGATGGGGAGGAGAGGTCCGTGCATGGCTATTAGGCAGCTCTTCTGTGACATGAAATACCTTTCTCTGATAACTCGCTTCGTTCTTCTGATGAGGCCCACAAATGAAGGGCCGTGACTGACGTGGAGAGGAAATAGCTAAGAGGTTTGGCGAGAGGAATGCTTACTTGTATCTGATAAGCTGCATAGAAATTCCTCTGTTGCTCAGTTGAACGGCATCAGGTAGCACTCAGACCAATGGATTTGGCCTCCAGAAATTGCACGATTGTCTAAAAAAACAGGAGATGATTATTACCATTATTATTAATATTTCATGACCCTGAAAGGCAGGTGCTGAGTCTTTTCTGAAAAGCTCTGCTAGGCTTCCAACAGCTTTCGAGATGAACTGGGTTGGCGATTGGGCGATTTGTCATTTGTCGAAGATCCCGGGCTGAGCAGGGAGTGTGGCACGACATTGGCCATCACTAGCAACTTGGCACCCTCCTAGTTGGTGCATCTGGAGGACTGTTTGCGCAGCACGATGCTGAGCCTAAGCATAGCGTCGGACCTGGATTTATGAGTTGCCCCTCGGCGTAAGGAGCTATGCGGCTCTGAGGACTGAGCGAGCCGGAGCAGCTCTCCAGCCCCGCCTGCAGCAGTGTGGACAGGAGCTAAGATGAAGGAGGTAGCATGTCTGGAGGAACGTTGCTGGCTGATCTCTTAGGTAATAACAGCTATGGATTGAGGAATGTGGCCGTGTTATTGCCTGGCTAAGGGGAATTCATTCTCCAGATTGGCTTTTCCAGATTTTTTTCCACTGAGGCATCATTGACTTCTTACCACCACATAGTTATGTCTGTATTTCAGCAAAATTCCCCGCTTCTAATCCGGATAGTCCTCGCTGGGTGGAGTGCAAAACCCACATTGTTAACTCCGGATAACAATAATTAAAAGAAAATAAAATCAAAGGTGCTCAGAAAAGAAATGGAACATTTTTCTGTTGAAGCCAAAAGATTATATTAAACTTCAGTGGTTTAATAAAATATTATGAAGTTTGGGAGCGTATTTTTCCTGGGACTTAATCTATTTATACATTGAAAAAAATAAATAGAATATCACTTTACTTGACCACACAGAAAACCTGATATACGACGGCTGTTCCACTGTATATATTTCTTGGTGAATTGCTTCCACCTTGGATTTCCCTTAATGCAACGTGCGTTTGGTTTGTTCATCTTCTAACAGGTCAGGGGAAAAGTGTGACTTTGCCAAATTCGCAAAGCGCCGCGGACGTGGCTGGCCTGGCAATGACTCAGGGGTGAGTAGCTGCAAGAACCTCCAAGGCCAGACTTTTGGAGGCGTTTTGCTATCTAAAGAAAGCAGTAAGGTGTTAAATGCTGAAGAGCTTTAAAAACCTATGTGCCGGTCTTCCTTACCAGCACCTGTGGCTGCTGGGGAGTGTGTAAGTTTGAAGGGATTCAATCAGTCACAAGTGGATAATTTTGTGTTTTCCCGTTTCATAAAGTTTCCCGCTCTTTCCAGATTGCTGCCGCCAGCAAAAAGAGAGCACAGCCTCTCAGTACCCGTAAACTTTATTAAATGTGTGCTTTTTTCATTCTTAAATTAAATTAAAATCAGTCTGCTTCGTACTGAAATAGCACCTAAGGGAGAAAGATGACAGTATCACAAAGCAAAGGGGAGGGAGGAGAGAAAACCCAGAAAGCATTATATATGAACAAGAATTTTTTTTTTAATGCTTAAGAAAATGGGCATTTTTTTTCCCAACCCGGAGACCTAACACTGTGTGTGTGTATGAGAGAGAGAGAACTGAGGAGGCTAAGGATTAGGATTAGTCAAAATAACCAAGTGCAGTGTAGACGTGACCAAATAAGCATATCATTGCTTGAAATTTAACTTATTAGTGCTGCACCCCAAAGACCACCCGAAGAGCACATAGAGGAGTGTCGTTCACTGATCTCTGTGGTATACTGGTGTTTATGTTCCTTTTTACCCTATAAATTAATGGGCGACAGCAATTCGTTAGGAGTTGATTAATTCCCCCCCCGGCGCAAAGTCAGCCGCGTTAACTAATGTGGATGCCGCAGTCCGTTCCTGGCCCTGCCAGCTCTCTCCAGAAATCACAGCAATGCACCTCCTTTTAGTATAGCAGCAGAAAGGGCAGTTTTTGTCTTACCAGACTGGTAAAGAAAACCCCATTTCTCTGAGATTTTCCAGGTGTGGCCAGTTGAAGCATGGTGCAAAGCTCCCTGCTCCTAGCAAAAGCAGTCGGGGCGATACTCGTGCTCAGCACCCTCTGTCTGAGGGTTAGAGTGGCTGATGTAGTGTTGCCAAAAGTGCCCATGGCCGTATAACCGGAGGATGAATTTGGCCGTTGACATGGACCATGATGCTTTATAAAGGATTTTTTTTCTCCAGAAATAAGTGTTCTAAAATCTAAATGTTGCATGGCATCTAATAAGCCCAAGCTTCATCAGTGCCTAATGACACATTGCATTATTGAAACCAGGAGAATTTTAATACACCTAATTAGTTGCTCGTTGTTAATGTATTGATTTTTCTGCTTTTTAAGAAGAATCAAACTCTATAGATCACTTTCATTTTTATTTATAGCTGCTTTCTTGCCTTATACACATGCTCAAATGGCCTAGGAAGGGTCGAGTTTCCCATACAGGGCAGAATTTACATCCAGTTGTTCTTAAGTTAAAATAATCTGAACGTCATGACTGGATTTTAAAATGAGCCTAAAGGGTTTAGGGGCTTAAATGTCATTAGAGTTCAAAATGATTTTGATTGCACGGCCTCTTTTTAAAAGCCATTGATCATACGTGGAAGGATTTTCAAAAATACTTATGGCCCAGATTAAGAAAAAAAAAATCAATTACAGTCTCAGAGCCCTAAATAGTTTTACTAGGTGGGCATCTAGGGATTCCAAAACCTTAGAAATGAATAGATGTAAAGCATCCATATTTTGGGGAAAGTGTGCCTATGTGGTTGAAGTCAATGTGCCGGGAAGACTTTTTTTAAAAGCATGTAAGATAGTTAGGCCTGTGTACACACTGAAGCTATACTGATTTAACAAGAGTCATTTGGTGGCAGTTGCAGAAGCTCATTTGTATGAAGGTGCTTTATATCACTATAGTTAGTTCAATATGGGAAGAACAATCTGTAGTACTATAAAGCGGCTTTGTACTAATCTAAATGTGACCATATGAGAGCCAGTAGCAATATCGTTATATTGATTTTTTTTTTAAATCATACACTTAAATGATATTTATACTTGTCAAAGACACATACAGATCAGCCCAACCTTAACTCTCCTTGAAAGGCCAAAGAAATTACCTGCTTAACTCCTCTTTTTTTAAGCGGTGCCAGCGCTGTTCGGTGCGCCAGTAAATCAGCGAGCGATACTGCCTCCTCGCCACTGCCCTGGCTGCCTGCTCCGCTTTGGCAGTCGGAGATGTGGAAGAATACGGCACTGCAAGGGATGGCTATCATCCCCCATTTCTGCCCCAACAAGTGTCACAGTTAGAAAGTTTTTCCTAATAATTCACCCCCTACTTTCTGCTGCGCCTTAAGCCCATTCCCCCTTGACCTGGCCAGCATAGGCAAAGAGCAGGTTGCTCTGCTCGCCCCTGCCCATGCTTTGGGAAGACCCTCACCAAGGTCCCATCACCTTTCTCTTTCTAGCTTGCTCTGATTCAGGACCTTTGAGCTCCAGCAGTGAACTCCAGAGATGCTAGTAGGGCCTGTAGCCCCAGGAAGCCAAGTAGCACTCTGTGACCAACCTTTCCAGCTTTCCCACCTGATTTCTTGCATGAACGCTGAGGGAGGCTGAGGGGAGGCAGGGAGGAGAAAAGGCTGTTTGGGGTCTAGCTGCACACACTCATGTTTGCATAGTCTGTAGCTGCTTCCCATGCTTTGGAGGAGATGATTATGTAAAATGTTTGTCCAGATTTGTACGTGGCTCAGGATGCAGCCAAAAAAGGGCTTAAAATCAGTGATGGGACATACTGAAGCAAGAATAGTGGGAAGGAGGTGAAAATACTAGTGAAGGCAGCGAGGGTGACACCCCGGCCTGCCGCGCCAGGGCAGATTGCTGAACGCAGCCTTGGTTTCCTACTGCCAACTTGTCGACCAAAGCATGAAAACCTGAGCTCAGGTAAGGCTTTGTGGGGTAGGAGAAAGTCCTGGGACTTTATTATTTTGTTTTAATTAGCTTGGGAAATTGGCCTTGCATGTGAAACCACCCTGGTTTGTGCGTTCAACAGGTGTAGGAAGGCAGTCTTCCTCAGATGCTGCATCCTCAGGAAAGGAGAGAGGCATGCAGGGGTGAGTAAGGGGGTTCAGGGGAGCCAGGATGGATGTAGCCTTTCACCTGCAAAGCTGGTGCCGTGAAGTTGCTATGGGTACTGAGCTGTTCCTAATCCATCAAGCAAGAAGACCAATATGAAAATGACTTTCTTTCGGGTTAAGTGGTAATTTCGTATACATGGTCTGGGTCTTGATACAGTCCTTTTTTATTGTTTGAAGTCTCTGCTCTGCTGTAATTTTACATCAGTCTTGGCCAGAGTGTGGGCAGCCCGTGAGCTGGGATCCCAGACTTGTTCCTACCTGGATTTTCCTGGTGATCCCTCCCTTAGTTTCTTATACTCGCTCAGGGGCTTTTTAAAGTCAGACTGAGGAGAGGGAACATCATCATGGTCTGTGTTGCTACAGCACCAAGCGATAATTAGGTGGTACTATAGCCCAGAAAATACTAAAGATAAATAACCAGCAGATAAATGGGTCCGCTGTAATACATGAGCATAAGGAATAGGTTTGTGTCGCTGAGACATTTCTATCAGCCAAAAAAGGTGATGAGGATCAAAGCAAAGAATTTAAAGCTCCTGGTTATTACAAACAGAAGATTTGTTTTCCCTGACAATTTTTGAGGCCCTGGAAAACTGGCAATCTCCTTCCTATTTCCCCTTTGGTTCTGCAGTAGGAAAGGACAAGAAAACTTCCATCATTTCTCCTCATGTGCATTCTCTTTCTGAACATGCTTTTTGTTCATTTTTTTTCCAAACAACCCTCACTCCACCATTTTTCTTTCAAGATTGGTCCAAAGCATTCTTCAATATGACCTAAGTGTCAATCCGCCAGACACCTCCCTGCAAGCTTGTTTCCTGCATAGGAGAAGCAGGATGGTGGGTCGCCCATCCCCTCTAGGACAGGTGTATCACGAGTGGTATCTTAGCATGGACCCTTCCCTACCTATCACCCAAATCCCTTCTGATGGGGCCCGCTGGGAGAAGCGTTCCGTTGTCAGGCATAGACAAGGGTGATTGTTCCCGGGAATGCTGGTTTAGAGCCAAAACCCTTCAATGAGGGCTTTTGACTACCTAGAAATTTTAATCATAAAGTCAACAGAATAATTTATTTTCTTTTACTTTTGGCTACCAAAAGTGTTTTGTTTCAAAACAAAACAAAGTAATATTGGTTTCGACTTCTGTAAGATGAAAAAGATCTAAGTCTGGTTGATGAAAAAAGTTTGACTGAGGGGGACCAAAAGTCAAAGAAAAAATCAGGTAAATAAAAAAAATGTCACCGATGGTTTCGTGCAAGAAAAAAAAAAAAACTCTATGGTAAGATTTTAAAAGCCAAATTAAGTATTAGGACTTTGGTTCAGTTGTCAAAAGTGACCAAGGTCTGGTCTAAAATGGTATTTGCAGCCCAAAATCTGACTGACCTTCCAGTAGGGCTCTGAGCTCCCCCAAACACTTATGTCACTTCTGAAAATGGAACCTGGAAACATATACAAATTTTTGAATCTGTCTTTTTTTTAGAGACCATGTTAAACTTTGGGCCCATCAGAGGAAACAACCAAGCTGCAGGTGATGTCAGTAAGACCAAGTTGCAGTTCACAGCCTCCTTTGTCCTCTGCTAGGACATATCACCTCATTTCTGAGAGAAGAAAGAAAAGAAAACAATGGCAACAGAAAAAAATAAGAACAAATAACATTTTCAGCACTATTATTTTTTTCTGTATTTCCCCCCTCTCTACTGATATGTAAAAAAAATATATATTATATTATATTTTCCTTTTCTTAAATTATTTTTTTCAGCCTCAGTCCCAGCCAAAGTCCTGCCCCGTCATCTGGTAGAACTTCATGTTGAAAGGCCGGTAGAAGTCCCGCAGTCTTTGCACCACCTCTTGGTCTATGTCGGGGTGGGTCCTGCCTTTCGTTTTCCCCAGGCAGTGGGGTTTGCTGCTGCCTTCCGCCTTCTTCAGGCACGGGAAACCCTTGGTTTTGTTGAAGTAGAAGTGTTTGTCCGTGATGATCCTCTTGAGGCCCAGAAAGTCCTGGACTCTGCCCAGCTCCCCCGCGGGGTCGCTGATCAGCCTCTCCCCGCTGACGAAGAGGATCTGCCCGATGGGGAAGTACAGGAGCCAGTTCTCCAGGTGCTTGGCGTAGATGCCAATCTGGATAGCGCTCCACGAGGTGTCGATCAGGCCCGTAGTCCTGTTTTTGAAGGTCAGGCTCTCAAAGGTGGGGATATCAGGCTTCTTGGAGAGTGTCTGGGTGTAGTCCGATATGGCTCTGGTCACGGGGTCCCGCACGACCACGATAAGCTTTGTGCCCTTGGACATGGAGGAGATGCGGGCCGGAGCCTCCTTGGTGACAAAGTAGCTGGGGGTCTTCTCCATGGTGATCTGCCCCTCGAGGGTCCTGGGCATGAGGTCCCTGAAAGAGAGAAAGAGAGAGCAAGCACGTTACCAGATTTCTCTTCTCTTTGCATGGAGGCTCATAATGCCCTGATCCAACAAAGCATCTGAATACACTCCCGATTTCCAGCACATTCACTTACTGTGCCTGTTTACAGAGAATTAGTCTGTAAACCTACTAGACTCTAAACATATTCAAGGCTTCTGAGGGGCTTTGTGAGGGGGGCCTGACCTCCTTTCTGGCAGAGGAGTGATAAGAACAGAGCAAATCTAGACAATCCCAGGGGCCTATTCCTTTAAATTCTTCCCTGCCCACACTGGGATTTCCTGCATGCTGGCTTAAATTCCCTGGAATAACAGTGAATTTCTTGAGTAGTAACACTCCCTTCCTGTAGGGCACAAGGGATTTTCAAGGGCCGGGATGTAAGACTCTATCTTTTGGTCGTTTCAAGGTGGCAGCAAACTGATGTCACATAAAAATGTGCAATATCAGCCCCCTGACCTCAGTGATTTCCTTCTTCCACTCCAAGAAATCTTACACTCCTGGCAGCTCTGGGAGGTTCTCCCAGATGAGAGCTGGAGCGGGTGCCGGAATTCGTCCTGCCCCATAGACGACTTGATTCAAATGCTTTTAGGCCCATGTAGTGGGGGTGATTTTCTAAAGGCCCGATGGATTTGGCTGCTCTGCTTAGCTAACCTGAGCTCTTCTGTGTTCAGCAAGGTAAGGCAGAAAGATACAGGCGCCATCAAACTCGCCATTTGTCCTTTCACGGCTGGCAGAAAGATTTTCAGCTTGTTCTTGCTACTGCAGGGCAAATTCCAGGCAGGGCCCCAAAACCCAGTCCTGGCACGATGCGCCAGTGAAGCAGAGTTGTTGCCCAGCAGGGACCTCGTGGCTCTTGAAGACATGCCAGCCTGTGAGAGACTTGTCTGGGAAACAACTCCAACCAAAACACCTCCCACTAGCTTCCCACCCCCGAGAATGGGGCAGCTCTGAATTAGGCGTTGTATAAGGCAAAAAGAAAAAAAAGAAAAAAAAAATAGTCACCCAACCTATGGTTTCACAGCTTGCAAAGAAAGAAGGAAAGCAATGCTCCCGCGCAATGCCTGCTGCTGGGGAAGGGGGTCATGTGACCTAGGTTGCTTGGGCAGCCCCCACGTTCCTGCATCGCAGAGAGGTGGCTTTAAAGTCTTCCCCAGCAGGGAGGTGCTGCCTGCCTCGCTGCTCCCCTCATCCTCCAAAATATCACCTCTGAACGGGAGGCAGCATCTATGAAACACTAGCCATTCAAGCTAACACCATTTGGTTACATAAATCCATCTCTGCTTCTGGGCTCCTGGCGGAGTTTTCCTAGCTACAGCTTGGTCTCCTTCAAATGATCTGGTCTTTCCCAGAGGAAATGGAAAATAAATGGGAGGTTGCCTTGCTAGCAAGCTTTGCCTCCACGCGACTAGCAGTTCTCATGGCAACTGCACTCTTGGCTCCCGAGAAGCGGGGACCCTCATCAGACCCTCATCAGACCACTCCGTGACCCCTCATCTTTGACCTCGTCGTGGCATTAGCAGTGTGCCATGATGAACTGCTCCCTGCCTACATTATTGGTACTGTCTTGCAGCAGCAACATCTGGTTTGCAAACCTGTGCAATATGCCAGCAAAATTAAACTCATCTATCAAAAAGCAACAATGAAAATTCAACAACGGCTAAAAACACCAATAACAACCCAACCCCAGGCTGAGTCGTTATGTTATAAATGACGTAGTGAGTATTGACCCTTCCTGAAGCAATTCTTTCTATTTGAAACCATGCTACATGTAGGCTAAGCAAAGACCTGGTCCTACAGAAGCCAAATCTTCCCTGGTCTCTGCTGAGGGACAGGGAAAACTCAACAAACTAGGAATATTC
This sequence comes from Struthio camelus, assembly GCF_040807025.1. NCBI lineage: Eukaryota > Metazoa > Chordata > Aves > Struthioniformes > Struthionidae > Struthio > Struthio camelus. The sequence goes on from NC_090960.1 coordinate 11,476,703, forward strand.
AGGTTGGAGAAGTGGCAATGTGAGGGGTGTGAGAAAGCTCTCTAACATCCTGAATGACATGAAGATGTAAAGGGAATCGCTTTTGACAGGAGAAGAAGGATGGAAGCAGGTTGAAAAAAAGCACAAGGAAGGCCTTTGTCGAGCAGATACATAATTTGGTGGTGGAATTTGCTGTCACCTGATGTTGCAAAGACCAAAAGTGTAAACGGTTGAGAAACAGACTGGACAAATTCATGGTGGATGAAATCCATCAGTGGCAATGAAATGTGATAGTCCCAGATACTCTTCAGAGGTGGAGAGTCCGTTAGCCCTATAAGCTGGGGGAGATAACAGGAGAAAGACCGCCTACAAATCATTTGCTTTCTTACACTACTCTCTAGACACCTAATACTGGCCACTGTCTGGAAGAAGAGTCTGGGCTAGACGGCTCTTTGGTCTGGCCCACTACAGCTGTTTGTATGTTTTTATGCCTGGGGGGGGGTCTCATGAATGACTTTCCCCCGACATGCCCTAAGCCCACATCTCTCAGGTAGTGCGTTCCAGTTCGGAAGCCCTGGCATGACTGCATCGTCTGAAAGCACCCGACTCCCCCCAAAAGGACGAACATATCGGGCTGAAGCCCCATCCCCTGCTGCCTGCCAGCTCAGCACGTGCAGCCCCTGCACTGATAACAGCAGTCGTGCGGCGGCGCGTTCCTGCACTCGGGCTGTAGCTGCCTTCTGCATATGGGAATTTATGTGATGAACAGAGAATAATAAGGGATTGTGAGGGAGGGAAACCACAGCCACCGCAAGCAAGACCCTTCCCCCCATCCAACCACAGCAGCTGTGTTTTAGTGGCTCCTCATGATATAGTTAGGATGCAGAAAGTGAGGGAGAAGGAAGAGAGAAAGTGTCAAGAGCAGCCCAGGACAGAGGACCTGTAGCTACTTGAAAGCAAAAGGGAAAGTGCCTGGATTGTAAGTTACATTTTAACAGGATATGAAATTAGTGACTGAGAGAGAGAATTTGGTCTATCCCTCCATTCAGAGTATGTCTGCTGTACCATGAGGAGGTGCAACTGTATCATCACCCAGCTTTGAAAATGTGGGTCTTTGCTGCTCTGGGAAGTAGTGAAGTGCAATTACCACCCTTCCACAACTGGGAGTTATCTCCCCTGCACCTTTGAGCTGCCCTGTCCCAGGCAGGGCTGGCAGCCCAGGGCACGTTCAGGACAGTAGATTATTCACCTAAAGCTGCAGCTGTCTTCATCAGTGGTGAGAAACCACAGGCCCAGGCATGAGTCATTTGACCAGGTCAAGATTTTTGCATCAGGTACATCCAAGGTGCACATGGCCCTATTTCTCACGGCTGTCCTGGGAGCATGGATGGAGGCAGACAGCTGCCTTCGACCAGAGCAGTCCATGCCCTCTGGTCCACACTAGCCCTGGAGGCAGCCTCAACCTGCTGGTGGTCCTTTCTGGTGGCCTGAGGCCAGGCTTGCTGCCTGCTGCTCCTCAAAAGCCTGTACAGGAGGTCTAATGCTGCTTTCTCCTTTGCTAAAACATACTTTGGGCACCTCCGTCCAACCAAAGGCCAGACAGACCAGCCCCAGTCTGAGCCCTGTTCAGATGTGCCAAGGAGAAGACCTGCCCAGCCTGCAGGAATGTTCTTACAAGCACAGAATGGTTGAGGTTGGAGGGGACCTCTAGAGATCATCTACTCCAAGTCCCCTGCTCCAGCAGGGTCACCTAGAGGAGGTTGCCCAGGACCCTGTCCAGATGGCTTTTGAATAGCTCCAAGGATGAAGCCTCTACAGCCTCTCTGGGCAACCTGTCCCAGTGTTCTGGGGGATGTGCACGCCCTCATGTCCAGTGCCCTGCCAGGAAGCGTGGCTGCCCCTTTTTGGTACGCACGTGGCCAGAAGTAGTGACGTTTTTCAATCTTGCCACTCAGTCCTGAGCTGCACCACCCAGCTGAGCCCCGCAAGACCGGCATAATACAGCCTCCTACCGCTGCATTTATCGCTGCTGGGCAAGAGAAGGAGCCACTGAAACGGCAGCCCAGCACAGCACTGCCTCCTGTTTGGCTTTTGATAAATGCTGAAATCTCTGCTATGTCTTCCGAACGAGGAGATTAACCCCTTTCATGGCCAGAGACTGCAACACAAAGGCTTTCTTCAGCAGTGAGGAATCAATGCACACCTCTCCTGCCAGCGTCGGCGGGAAAGAACGCGCCAGGAGCCATTGGGAATGTGCTACCATGAATTTTGGGAGATTAATTAATTACAAAGGGCATCTTTCATGGACATAAACAGTTGCCTGGAGGCCTCCTCGGACTAATGGCATCTGGGTTTTATTGCAAAAGAGCCACTTGAAAAGATGAGAACCACAAAAATGTTTTTGGCAAGAGCAGTCACCAGTGGGCCCTGCCAGAATAAATGGATGCTGTTATTTTAATTTTAGTAGAGCTCGGGGCTTTATTTAATTACTTAATAGAAAAGGAAGACTTTCCTCAAAGGGAGCATTTGGGCTATGTGTGCATATTCATATTTGGCCTTTTTCAAGTCCGTACTTTCTCCTCCCACCCGTGGCACCCGAGATGGCCCGTTCTCGGTGCAGCCCTGGGCCTGCCGCGTGTGGACGAGGCTGCTCGGGGGGGGTTAGTGCTAGGGCAATGCACAGGGTGCTGCTGAGGGATTTTTTTTTTCTGGGGCACCTTCATGTGCAAGTGCTTGAAAACTGCCCTAAAGTACCTGGGGTCACATACGAGTGTCCCAGGAACAGCCTAGCCCAATGCTGGCTCCCCGGACAGGCACTGCGAGGAAGGTGGGGCTATCCTCAGCTGCTCCTGGAATAGGAATTGATCTATGTGTCATGCTTATTATTGCTTTTATATCTGCTTATTGACTGTACAATGTTACCCGTAAAAATCTTGCAGAACTTCCTAAGTTTCCTAGGCCAAGCAGGATGTTAGCTCAACCCCGGACCAGGGTATCCGAGTCCTCAGAGGCTCCAACTTCCCTCAAGTCCCTGTTCTTAGCAAGAGCATAATTCTGGGGAGAGCATCACTTTATGTCAACAAATCAAAATTACATGTCGGGCTCAATTCGTACAAGCCTGAGCACTCAACAGTTGAGTGTTTCTGAACATTCAGCTTGCACGAACTCATGCAGTGATACGTGCTGCTGGCGTTGGCCACCTGCCCCTGGCAGGTCCCCCCTCGGCACTGCCAGAGGCTGGAAAAGTGCTTAAAACAGCTGATTTGCTTTGGGCTATTTGTGCTGCTGCTTCTTTCTTTTTGCCACATAACTGCAAGCTGGTAGTTAGCAATAAAACAAGCAGAAGCTATTAGTTGTTCAAGAAATGAGATCTTGTTGGGTGACGGCCTGTTTCACAGAGAAAGGGCAGCACAGGGCCACTGTGCCTTTCTCGCAGAGGTTGTAGCTGGTTTTGGCGCTGGGTGCAGAAAACTCGAGGTGGGGGTCGCTTTTTCAAATCAAGCTATTGCTTTGCTCCCAGTTGGAACAACCTGTCTCCTGCTTCAGGAGCTCTTGGGCTCTGCAGCATGCGAGGCATGAGGAGCAGCCATGGATGGACTTGCAGCAAGCCTTTCCCACATCAATCTGGCGCAGATCTCTCCCAGAGGGAAGCTGAGGTTGGAAGATAAAGGCAGCTCTTCCCCAGGCCGCCATGCCTCACACCATTTCAGCCCAGCGCGATAAATAAAAATAAAGCTGCTATGATTACAGCTATCAGCTCCATGCCAGTGTCTATCCTCTAGTAAAACCTGTCCCCATCATGTATCTGAAGGCAGGACTCATCTCATCTAGTTTTAACCCTCGAAGGTAAGTGCCTGGCTGTACACATCCCTTGAGAGGGCTGTACATCCTCCCAGCTTTCAGAGGTAATGAATTGCCATCTGAAGGTGCCTGTCTCCCTCAACTCTCTGTTGAAAGATGGCCTAGATGACCAGTTTAGACTAAACCTCTGACTTGAAGATGGCTGAAGTTTAGCACGATGCACTTCCTATTACCTCCAGCACTGGAAAACAAAGCTCAGTCTCTCCCTGGCTCTCCAAGCATGGCTTTTTTATCATCTGCCTGTCTAGGCTGAATTTATTGTAATGATCATCTAGCACAAGACGTGCCAGCCGGATGACACAGACAGTAGTGATGCTGTCTGTCACCGCCTCGTCCCCGTGCTGCTGCTGGCACCAGCAGTGCCCTGCCAATGCCCTGGGTCGATGCAAGCTGCTTAGTGCACGGCACTGGTCACCAGGGACTCGCACCCTGCTCCGTCTGAGCATGCTGCCACTGTCTATCCTAGGTCCTCTGCAGCATGAAGGTTATCTGGGGCGCTGCCCACTACGGCAATTGCAATATAAGTGAGGCAGGGGAGGATAGTGAGACTTGGTTGGGACCGCAACAGGGGTGTCTAGCTAGCAGCAACGAAGCTCCATAATGACTATCATAGAGCATGTTAAAATTCAACGTGAAATGAGCAGGGAAGGAGAGAGCTACTGCCGTCAACAGCCCTGCTACCGGCAGTCGCTGGACAGACCCGCGCCCGGGTGAGTCTGGCTGCGCGTTTCCTCCAAGCCTTGAGCTGTAACAAAAGCCAGGGCCAAGACCTCCGCGCTGCAGTGCGGTGGCACGGGGGGCACTGGCAGTGCACCTAACCCGCCGTGCAGTACGCAGGATTCGTGCAGCAGCCGCACCTGAGAAACAACGTGACTTATCTAAGGCCACTATAGGAAACAGCAGTAAAGCCCACCACATCGCGTAGCTCCATGCTGCACCAAACGGCGAGGCTCTGGGGGGGAAGGCAACCCAGAGGGGGCCGGGAGCCCCTCGGGGAGAGCGGCCACGGCCGCGGCTGCACGGAACAGCCGGGGTCCCTGCACCTCTCTCCTGGGGATCTCGTCCGCTTCGCAGCATCCCGCTCGGCTGCAGCGGGGCTGGCGTGGTGCTGCCTCCGTCCCGGCGCCCTAGCAAACCGGCTCCTGCAGCAAAGACCCCTGTTCCTCCACAAATGACCAGGGCAGGGGAAGGATGGGCCGGCGTGCTCGGCAGCACGTGCTGCAGGGCTTTTTGGCGGCACCACAGGCCGGGGCTGCGGTTTATGCTCATCTCTGGCCTTGTTCCCACGGAGTTGGCCACAGCCCCGAAAGGGCAGGCAGGCTGTGAGCTATCGGCTGGACAAATGACGGGAATGAAGCAGAAACACGAAGCCCAAGTTTCATGCAGCCTGTTCACGCAGAGCTGGGCTTTCTCAGCAGTACAGAGCCATGAAGACTCTGGTAATTTCTGGATCTCTGGGCTACACAGGCTGCAGCTCTCACTGGCGTTATGAGACAGAGCAGAAACATAAGGACGTTGCTCACCCCTTCGCCCCAAGACACGTTTGCAGCCCCGGGCTGGGGGCACCTTGCTGCTTAACCGAGGGAGCGCTCCACACACCTCCAGCCTTTTCCATCTTAGTAGCTAGCCTAAGCTGCTGCTGCAGGCGCTGGGATACATGCAAAGAAATTGCAGGCAGGAAAGCCCCCAAGCAGCTTTTAGAGCAGCTAAGAAATCTCCCTGGGATAGTGCCGCAGGCCTGAAAATTCAGGCTTTGTGTAGAAGGGACGGCAGAGTTGAGGAGCCATGGGGCCAGGTCACCCTCGACAAACCTGCAGCGGCACAGCGGCGAAGCACAGCTGCAGCTCTCTGCTGCTGGGTGCGGGTATCGCCTCCGCCCCAGGCTGTCCAGCATTACGCTGCGGGGGGACATCGGTCCCTGGCTTTAGGTCAGCTGTCACTGAAAGCAATAGCAAATGTCATAGAGCAATTGCCAAAGAAGAGGCCAGCCTGTTTTTTCCAAAGCGAACAGCATTTCTAGTGCAATGATGGAAACTGGCATTTCTTTCTTTATTTCTTCTGCTTCTTCTGCAAAAATATAATACGAATGTGCTATTTCTGCAGCGCCTGCTCGCGCAAAGGAGGGTCTTAGCCCCAGGTTGGCACAAGGCCATGGTCACCGTCACACAGCCAGACTGCACAACGGCAGAGGCAGAAAGCACCCAATGCACCGGTGCTCTTCCTTTTGGATTCAAAGTGGCCACGTCAGAACGGAGCATGCAGGGAAATGGGAAGTGATCCTGATTCGATGCAGACGGTCAGCGAGGAAGAGAGCTACGCAAGGAAGCTGCTCAGCTGCTGCCTGGCCCAAAACACACGGTCAAGAGGAGCCGAAGCACACACGATCACATCTGACCGACGAGCACTGCCCCAGGGATATCTGCACCCTCCTGTATGCATGCCCGGACTCCTGCCTGTCTTGAATTTGGGCCAGTTTGCACAGGAGTGGAGCAAGCACGCAGCCGTGCCCCAGGAGTCCTTGCAGAGCCTTCGTCTCTGCTGCAAGAGCCCTTCCCCACCAAGGCAGAGCAGAAACGGAGCCGTTCGGCAGTGGGGCATGACGGCAGCCCGCCTCGTCTCCCACCTTTGACCAGGGCACGTGCTCGCGCGGGTGTTGGTGCAGTACGTGAGGGAGTCCGGGTGCATCGGGGCCTTGCAGCCATCCCGCTGCAGCCCTCAATGCCCCACCAGCAACACCTCAGTGCACCACCAGTGAGCCAGCGCCAGCCCTGCATCCTGCTTACGTGCTTGGTGCTGCCTCCAGGGCCACATCCTCATCCCTTCCTCATTCTTTGCCCTGCTGCATGCTGTGGCCAACGAAAAAAGCTGGAATTTCATTCCAATCCCAATTCTCAGTTTTAGCATGCACAACCATACCGTGAGTGGACACCCAGGCAGCAGGGTGGGAAGGGATGTTAGGGAGGGAAGTGCCACCAAAGAGGTCATTGCAGAAAAGCCATATCAAAGAAACACCGCTCTTTCCAAAACAGCCCACCAGCCCATCATCCTGACTTCCACGGAAGAGCCCGTCCTGCAACGAACAGCCAAATCTGCTCCCACAAACGTACTGTGGGGGGAGTGCGGGGAGGATCGGAGACTCTCCCACCAGCAAACACCCTGTGCCACATCCTGCCTGCCCCGGCAGGGTGCTGCATGCCCGCGCTCCGTCGACGCTGGCGTTACGGCTGCTGCCTCGCCGGCCGCTTCCCTGCGAAATGGCCGCGATGAGGCTTTGCACAGCTAAGCGCCAGCATGGTTAAAAATGAAACCTGCTTGTAGCACCGAATTATCTAGTCTTTGCATATGTGAGGAGGAGATAAAACCAAGCCCTTTCCCTTTGCCTTCGGGCGCCAGCAAGGTGCCGGCTTGGGGGACCCTCCTCCGTCAGCCGCCGATGAACCCAGCAGCAATCGCGTCGGGCGCAGGCGCTCTCCTGCCCTCGAGTCGCGTTTTTATGGCGTTTTCTGCCTTTCTTGCTTCTGTGCTGCCTTTTATGTCTCTAGTATTATGTGACTGATAAAGATGCTATTACTGCGCTAGTGGAACAGATCAGAGAGGGAAAATTAACGGCCTGCTGGGGGCTTATTTCACCTCTCAGAGTACAGAAATGCTGCCAGCTCAGGCAAACGAGATGATTTCCTCAGCGTACTGCCGGTGTGTAAAGGAAGCAGTCATGCCCAAGGACGGACCCCCCGCCCCCGCACAACATTTCAGGGCCCCCGGCGTTTCCCAGCCAGACTTGGAGGTCTTTGACCAGAATTTCTGACTCCACGGCAGTGCGAGCAGCACGTGTGCGGAGTCACCCGCGCACCCACTATCGCATCTCTTGTTGCCCCTCCATGTCTATCTGCTGCCTAGGTTTGGCCAGAAGACCTCCCCTCACTGGCTTCGTCCCGCAGCTGGCAGTCCGGAGGGAACCGGGGCCTTCCCCAGCGGGACAACAAGCAGGATGGGGAAACTGAGGCAGAGCACACACCGGGGCTCCGTGCAGCCTCACGCCCCAGTAGCACACGTCGCTCCCTGTGCTAGTGACTGCAGCCCCTAGCAAGTTGTCTTCATCTCTTTCAGGCACCTCCCCATTTCGCTTTTTCTTCCAAATTGTTTAAGCAGCAAAAATTCCTTAAAATCTCGGCCCGCTAGCACAAGCGATTCCCCCAGGCCCACGCTCCCACACGGGGCATTGCAGCATGTACAGCACCGGAGAGGGAAAAGAAAGATGCTTCGGCACAAGTGACAACGTGTAACCAGTGGCTTCTATGTATAAGTAAGTAAAAAAAATGCTGCCTTTAAGATCTGAACCTGTGCCTCCTATTAGGCTGGTGTGTCTCATATCAGCGACTCCGCTGGCCCGAAAGAGCTAGCAAGGCTCTAAAGGCTCTTTGATGAACTATGAGGGCATGCCTGAGTTAGTTGAGCCTATGCTTTGCCTTCCTTTAGATGTCAGATGAAATCAATAAATGGAGAGATACATTCTTGGCATTAAAAAAAAAAAGAGAGAGCATTGAAATGAGAAAGCTGAAGGAAGTGTGGAAAATGATCACAGCCATCTCGAAGTTAAAAAAAAACAAACAGGCATTACATTGCTGGATGCAAAATCAGGTCCAGTTGACATTAATATCAATCCCATTGATTTTAACGGCGGTTGGAGGCCACGGCTGAAGGCATGGCTGGAAGGAGATGGCAAGACAGCCTGCGGTCCCAGCACTGCGGCTGGTACCCAGTGCCAGCAGCAGCACGGGACGGAGGTGTAGGAGCTGGTCAGATGTAGGACTGAGCCGGCTCGTTAGGGTTAATGAACAGCCAGTCCTAGGCGCAGGCTCCGTTGCAATAGCAAAAACACCTGATTGCACATCTCAGATGGTTTTACACCTTGCGGTGACACGCTGCACCAATGCCCCTCTTGATAGCCCAGCAAACAGAGAGGGAGAACCAGCATTTCTGCACCTTAAACTGGAAATCAGGACACTGGCATCAACTCCCTCAGCCAAAAGTGGATAAAAACCTCTGCCCATCTCCCCAGGTTTGTGATTAGCCTGAGTAACTGAACGCAACCATTTTTGTGGGATTGAGCTACCTGCTTTCACCTCTCTGACGTTTCGTTCATACAGCGTGCCTTATTGATTGAAAGTGCCCTCCAAAGATTAATTAATCATGTCAAGACTCCTGGAAGGCAGGTAGCATTGCACAAAGAACAGGTTCGAAAAAAATGGGAAAAGACGGAAATGATTTTTGTTTAATATTACAGCAGAAACAGCTGGAACTTTGACATATTTTTTTATTACCAAATTTCTCCCCTGCGCTAGCAACCTGAGATGTAGCTGTGGAAGGGAGGGCTGAACGGATCTGAAGTTTTAAAATCTACAAGCAATGCACTGATGTCTCAGAACTCCTCAGCCCTAAGCCACCGATCATCTCCCCTGGCTTCCCACGTAATCCGGGATGTCAGGCTGTTTTGTAAACGATCTAATGGAGATTTATTCAACGTTGGGCATGTGCTCATGGCGGGGGTTGTCATGGTGTGGCCAGTACATGATCCTCCCACCTGTCTCCACTCTCCACAGAGGACTTTCCTACTACATTGGAGCCCTAGTGCTTTTGAGAGCTGCAAAGTGCCCTTCAGACAACCGAACACTCTTAAAGATCTGGCCTCAAGTGACTTCTGCTTTAGGGGCTGGAAATCAGACACTCAAATCCCAATCCCAGCCATCAGTGAGTCTGTGAGGGACCCTATTTCAGGACAAATTTAGGTATCTAGTCAAGAAGATCACTAAGCTGAGGCCAACTTCAGGCTTTGAGGAGTTTCCCCAGCTCCTGGACTGGGCTCTCTGGGGTTGCAGAGCTGCCCTTTTTACTGATGTCTGTTCTCCGCAGTTCTCCAGTGGGCGATCTCAGCCGGCATCATTTTCAGCTTTGGATGCATCTCAGGCAGGATTTGGATCTGTGTTTCAACTTGCAAACAGGGCTCATGTTTGTATATGGAATTAGGCTCGGAAAATTGGCACCGACGCTTCCGAACTCACCAGCCCTTTGCCAGGCACTAACTGAAGGAGAAACAGTGCGGGGAAAACACTCAAATGGGAATTCAAATTGCATGCAAAATAAGAGACGGAAATGGCCCTAAGAGGGGACAATGAAGAACCTGGGCAATGATGTCCATGTCAGTGAGGGGTCTCTCCCATCCCTGAAAATCCTGCCTTTGGGGCATTTTCTCTGGGTGACGGCGATATCCAGGGAAATCTGAGTGTTATCAGACGGTATACACAGCACAACTGGCATCTCACAGGGGCCACCTACACACTCGAGAAGAAAGTGCAATGGAGGAGAAGTCAGAGGTCTTGGGTCTTTTTTTGCCTCTGCTCTTGTATATCCGCTGAGCGCACAGCCATCGCTGCAAAAGGTGCAAGTTGCTGTGTTCGCCTCGGCTAGTATAACCCACGTTTCTGTTCCCTTGGCCGAGGATGGAAAGGCATCCTTATGTGCCAACAGGACTGTTTCATTGCAGTGAATGGTAAATGGGCTCCGTGTTATTCGCTTCCAGGGATGGTCTGTGGAGCTCCCTGTCACCTTGGCTCACTGTGCCCAGCTCAAAGATGTCATTCTCACGATGCATTTTTTTTTTTCACTATCCCTAATATTCAAGAGGGATTTAAATACAAAGCATACATCCAAACATTGGCTTATTGTGCTGGTTTCTCCTCCATCTGTCTCAAGTTGGGGCTGTTTGACACGGACGTGAGTGTTTCTGGGCCCTTGGCCGGCAGATGCAGCTCGGCCAGGGGATAATTAGCAAATCCAGCCCAGCTCAGGAAGTGGCGCCCCAGGCAGCGCTGGGCTTCGCACTCGCAGCAAAGCATGGACGGCCCCAGCAGCACGTGCCGGGCTCCTCACAGCCGGCAGTGTTATCCGCCCGCCCTCCTCCTCCGCAGGAAGTGCTATCAAACCCCTTTGCGGGGGTCTAAGGGAGGCACACAGAGATGCAAAGGCAGATTTTTTTTTTTCTTTTTTCCCAAAGTGCAAATGTCTCCAGTTCCCCTGGATGTGGTGTCTTCACTTCTATCCACGTCGAAAGCATCAAAAAAAAAAAGACCTTTCAGGGCTGCGGCAGTCACAGCGGAGCACCCAGCGCCGACCCGGGGCCACGCTTTGCCCAGCCGCCGTCACAGCTGCAGCCCCCGCTGCAGTGCGCCGGCATTCGGGCAATGACCGCAGGCCGCAGCAGCGGCCTCGGGAATCGCTGCCAGGGGATAAACATAAGACGCTATTCAGCTGCTGGAGTTGCCCTTTCCGAAGCAGGAAGCAGCATTATATGCTGGGTTAATTTGCCTTCTTCCGGAATAAAGTACACTCTCCGGGGACGGACTCTCGCGCCGTCCTGCCCCCAAATTAAGCCGATCTGTGGCTTGGTGCCGGTGCACATGGCCACCAGCGCCAGGGGCTCCCGAGGTCAGCCGTGCGGAGGCTGCCCGCCTTTATCTGAGCAAGCCGCGGTATTTATGTATCTCATTACATCTGCAGCCAGTAGCATCTGTTTCCACGCTGTATCTGTCAAGCAACATCTTATCAGCAGAGCTCCCTTTCCATTCACTCCTTCCTCTCCTTTTGCCACCAGGATAAGTAACCCGATGCTCGCTTGAGCCTCTTTTTAAATAACAGAAGGGAGCCAGGACTAAGCAGGCAGCGGGACTGTTGCACCTCGGAGGGACAAGGCTCCCCGGACCTCAGGGTGCAGTCAGCCCCAAGAGCAAGGCCAATTATGTTAAAAATAATTTTGCGCATTCTCATTTACAGAGTTTCTTTCAGAAACAACAGCTCCAAAGCTCCGGACAAGAACAGCAGGTTTTCGCCCTGCACGTTGGTAGACGCACAGAGAAGGTGAAATTTGCCACCAGCATAAACCTGGAGAAGAAACCCCACCAGCCTGAGGCAGCTCTTTGGCCCCGTAAAAGAAAGCCCATGCCAAGATGCATTTGCTGTGGGATTTCCCTGGAGATGGGAATAAAACCCACTACACACTGGTTATTTTTCACCTGGTCTCTGTTTCATCCAAGGGGAGAGCAAGACGTGATGACGACGGTGCTGCCAGTCTGATGCCTCTCACTCTGACACTGACCTCAAATATAACGTTGGCCAAGTCACTTCCTATCTTTCTCATCCATATTTTCTGGTTAATGCCTAGAGGACCAAGTCCTTAGAAACTGCCATGATTTTGAAAAGAGACAATGGTATGTGGCTGCAAGGCAGTTTTATCGGTTTCCTTGGCACAGAATTGCAACTACCTCTGGCACAGGGAACTGCAGCAAAACCTGTTGCCTAGGATGAATCGTAGGAGGCAGTTAAGCTCCCGCTGAAGTTTAGGAGAACTTTGACAGGCTGATCTCAGATCCAGCCAGCAACCGAGGTGCAAACCTCTTCCGAAAATGCCTGAAGGGCCACAGCTAGCCCAGACTCCTGCCCTTGGCGTCCAGCGCCTTGCTGAGCGCCTGCTTCCAGAGACACCCACTAAGGAAAGCCATAAATGCCACTTCTTTAGCCTGAGGGTTTCTAGGGATGCTCTGAGGGAATAGCCCAGCCGGGTCCCCGGGAGAAGGAGGGGACGGAGAGCGGGGCCGGACTGAGCGGAGAAGCAGCTGGGCTCGTTTGCCTGCCTGCCCCCTCCGATGCCAAATCGCAGCGGCTGAGGCGCCACGGGCCCGAATTTGCTTGCAGGCTGCTAGCACGCTACCGGGCAATAAACATCCGCTGTTATACGAAACCATCCCCACCCAACCGCAGCAACAAGGAAACCAAAGCCAAAGCCCCCAGAACAAACTCGTGCAGGAAGCCAAACCCACTGCTGCGCCGGGGCTGCTCCAGGCTGCTCTGCTCTTCGCCAGCCCTGTCCTGGGGGCGAGGGCCGGCTCCTGACGGCAGAGGGATAGGGCAGCCCTGGGCTCCAAAGCCATGGGCACCCAAGCAGGGGTCCGCCCAAAAAGGTGTCTGCGACTGCACCTACCCAGGGATGTCCCTGGTCATCCCAGGGTGTCCAAGTGCTGCAAGTGCAAGAAATCGAAGTGCTGTGGTTCCCCCGAGCCCCAGCTAAGGCTGGTAGCGCTTGATGTCAACAGACACCCTCCCTCCGTAGGGTGTCCCCCCATAGGCACCCTCCCATCATAGGAAGGTGTTGCAAGTAGGGAAACTGAGGCACCGGGAGGCTGGGGAGGGTGAGCAGATCACAGAAAAGTCAGTGATAGAGTTACAAAAAAAAAAACCACCTCACGAGCCCAAACCCCAGCACCACTACCCTGTTTGTGTCTCTCAACATCTGCCCAGATTCTCCCACGTAAGACCACTTTTCATCGAATCCCTGCGGCGTGCCACCAACAGCCCCCCACCCTGCATGTGGATGCCGCGGGCGGCTCGGCTCTGCTCCGCTCCGCTGCGCTCCCAGGCTTTTTAACCACTTCGGCATTTAAGAAAAACGTCTCCAGAAAGTTTTTTTCCTCGCCTTTGAATACTGACCTCTCGCCACAGCAGCCCACGGAGGCGGTAACCTGCTTCACCCCGGGCCCCGAGGTCAGCGCCAGGAAGCCTTTTTCTTTCCGAGGAGCTGGGAAACCCATCAAAGAAGCGCCGCAGAGAAAGTGGCTTGTTTGCCCGGGCTGTTGCTGATAACTCCGCAGGTGGATACTCTCCTTCCGGACCACGGCTGCGTGACCGTACTCAGGAAGAGCAGGAACAATATCTGGCTGCACCGAGGTTTGCTGCACCCGGCAGAGGCGACCCAGCCAGGAAGCGAGCAGCGTCCTCAAGATAAGGCTTTTTGTTTGTTTGTTTGTAGCCTTCTGCCGCCCGCGCGCCTGGCATCGAGCGGCCGAGCAAGCGCGTGCGATGCTTCGGACTGGCCTCCCTGCCCATGCAGCTGGGCCAGTTCCCGCCACGGCTCGCTGCATGGTGCCGCGGGCACTGCAGGGTCTTTGGAAGGGGCAGGGAAGCACGCGTGCGAGAAGCGGGGCTGCACTGCAGCCTTTGCCCAGCTGCACTGCGTTTTCAGTACGGTCCTCGGCTGGAGTTGTAAGCAGAACCAGATTTGGCTTGGATGGTGCTTCCTTAATTTAACGCAACAATGGGAAATTTTCGCTGCCCCCCAAGAGATGCAGGTGGGAAGTGCTTTGTCACCTTAGAAAGACCCGGGCAGTGCCTTCAAAACCATCTGCAGGCCCATTGGAAATGCTAGACGCCATGATGCGAGGTCCTTTGCCTTCCCTGAGCCTTCAGAGATGTCCTCACAGTGCCTTCCTCCCCAGCTGCCATGTCACCAGCTGCCCAGCCTTGGGTGCTGGGTTGGGTGCTGGGCCGGTGCCCGAGCAGCCAGGCATGCAGGAGGCCCAGGCAGTGCTTTCTTGCTCCTGCTGTCTTCCATCAATGGGAAACACAAATAAAACCCTCTGGGGCATATGATGGACGGGAAAGGAGATTGCATGCAGGAGAGCTAATTACGGAGCGTGAGCCCTCTGCCTAATTGCTCTGATTAATTATTGATGGTCAGGACTGCTCCTCTGAGGACGGCAGGTAACCAGAGAGCCCTGTGATCAGGCAGACTCCCGGTTGCCTCCTGTTTCCTAATGAAGGTATTGCCCGTGGCCGAGAGGCGATGCCAGTGACTGCTCCGGGAAAAGGGACCACGCCGAGAGGATCCTGCAAAGCAGCGATGCTGGGAAGCACATCTGGGCACCTCCCAGAGACTGTCAGTACCTAAGTGCTATTGACAAGGAAAAACTCACTGATGCCATTAGCTGCGTGAGCCATTGATTTTCTTTTCCAGAACAAGAAACTCATTTGAGCTTAGGCAATCACAGGATGGCACAACCACTTCCTCCTGGCTCAGCAGCTACAGGTTGGAAAAGGGACGTTTTGCTGTTGTTTTTCCAGGACAAAAAAAAAAAGAAAAGTCATCCTGGTGTATTTCTGCATCCTTCTGAAAGGACTGCTGAGTCCTTACAATGACTTTGCTGGTGAATCCCATTTGGGAGCCATCCACGGACCAGAAGCAGATGACCCTAGACCCTAGGTGGCTACAGATCCCCAGCCCCTGTGCCACATCACCATCCCTCATCAGGGAGTGGAGATAACACCAGACACCTTCTAAAGGACACTTCTCTGCTGGGGTTGGGGATCACCACCACTTTCTTTGGCATCATCCGCACCACCTCTGCAGCAGAGGAGGCCTGGGATGGTCTCCCAAGGCCCCAGCCTCATGCCGGCTGTTTAATCCAGCCTTATGAGCACTTCTGAAGGCATGTTCCCAACCAGCTTTGTGAGTGTAGCACTTCTCTCTCAGCTTTTGGGGTATGCCTTGCTCCATGGAGGACAAACCGTGCTACTCCTCATCACACTCGAATCCAGCACTTGGCCCCTCTGGCAGTGGCTGAGTGCACCTTTTGGTCAGCCGTGATTTACATTGCAAGGACTTCTCCAGCAGTGGGTCCCAGTGCAAGGGACCTTCCCTGGAGTGAGCTTAACCCCATGAGCAAGAGGGAGGCAGACTTCACCTTTGGTGGCCTAAACGATCATTTGGACCATTTCTGTCTATCAACAGCTCAGCCACAGGGTTGGCACATCACCTCCTGGCCATCACACGCTACAAAGCACCTGTAAAAGGTGATGGCAGAGGGAGCGTTTCTGCCCACGTCCAACATCATCCCGCGAGCAGGCCAGGCTGGGGCATGAGCCGTTTGCTAAATCAGTAGAGCAACAGCTAATTCTTACAAGGACGCAAATCAGGTCTGCTGTGATTTCATAATATTTCTAATGTAACTCCCAAATGAAAAGTGATTTCTCATTTCCCTGATGGATTTGCTTGGATAAATTCATGCTCCTGGTGGATGGTTCTGTTGGCTTTTTGGTGCCGGTTTTTATTTTAACTGTGGCACCTCTTAATGAAAATTGACGCTCGTTCTGCTCTCTTCTACAGATGCCTCTATTATTCTGCAACCTGCTGATTCCCACTGCGCTTTATTATGTCGAAGGAGGATTTTCCAGCTGAGACAACAGGCACGAGTCTTCCGCTGCGTCGTAGCCTGCCTTCTTCCTTTGCGACGGTACAAAGTGCAAATCAACAGATCACGATCCCCCCGGCACTGCACGCTGGGGGAAAGCACAGTGCAAGGCCGAGCACAGTCAGGCACGGGATTTCTTTACCCAGGACAGGCTTGAAAATGAATCCTATGAATTCATCATTTGCCTAAAGCAACAGGCGCTCTGCGTGCCTGGTTGGTCACCGACTGGTGATGCTGTGGGAAGGGGTTTTACAGACTCTTCTCATCGTACAGAGTGACGGAGAAGCATCTGAAGGGACCAGCGTGGACAGCGAGCCGGACCTGAGCCCTCCTCGGCTACGATGCCGGTTCACCTGGTTTGGGGGATCTGCATTGCGAATCTGAACAGTAACAGCATCTTTTTGTTCATATTAAAGGGGTGCCTCTGCACACCGATCTTTATGCCCGCCTAGTATCCGGACAGAACAAGGTATCGCGTGTGCTCTGAAACCCTTCCAGGGTAAAGAGAAAATTCAGAGGCACGAGAAAAAAAAAAGGGCGCAACCCACTTCTCTCCGACCGAAGGATCGGTAAAGACCATACATTTCAGCCCTGACTAAGCAAATCACCTTAAAGAGGAAGGTTAAAGAACAGTTTATTATTTGAAATGTCTCCCTCTCGCTCTCTAAGCCTCATTTTTTGATAAATTAGCTTCAGCTTCATTACTTCATGATATATTTCCCTTGACATTTAATTATACTTACCCCAAACACATTAAGCCAATCAGTCTGAACAGCTTCTTATTAATATGCAAATTTCTCCTTTGAAAACCCATGAATCTGTGGAAAAATCTCTTTAGGCTTCAATTAGGCCCATTCAGGAAGCCGGAACGGCAAGCGGACAGCCCAGGGCTGAGGCCAGGCGCTACGGGCTGGGCTTGGCCCCCGGCAGCACCAGGGGCCAGGAGAGGCCGGAGGTGCCAACACGGAAGAAATCAGCCCCAAAATCGGACCCGGAGGAAATCAACCCCCAAACATGGGTCCCCTGGACCCATGAAGACACGACTGAAACGGGTCAAATCCTCCAGGGAGATGCAGCGGCTTTTCTCTACATTTAAAAATTCTGCAAAGACCACCACGCTGGTGAATTGCTTCCAACCCCGTCTGATCTGATGCATCTTCGAACTTGTCAAAGAGCTCCCATGAGCGCCGGGGTAACATTTGAGGCGACGATTCTTGTTTTACCCGCGCCGCTCATTAACCCTCCCTTCCCTCCCTGCTATTTCAGCAATGCCCGGCACGCTCCGGCTCGCGGGAACGGGGCGCCCGGCCTCGGCGCACTGCACCCTAGCAGCAGCTCACCGTGCTGCCTTAGCTATAACTCCGCGTTAATGAAACAACCCTCCCAAAAATCCAAAGAAAAAGGCTTTCCCTTGGGCTGGGGGGCCCGAAGCAAGCACGGAAAGCAGCTGCCGGCGCCGCACAGCTCTCGGTCCATGTGGGGCACGGCCAGAGGGAGGGAGGTGCTGCTCGAGGCAGAGAGGTTGCTAAAGATTTCAGCGTCCTATTTCCCCAAGCACAGAGGGACGATGTCGTCGGCTCGTGGCGGCAGATGTTGCTTTTCTCCGCCGGCCTAAAACGCTGCCGTTGTTCGCTTTGGGGCTGCAAAGCCTTCTTGCTGCAGGGGAAACGTCGCACGGGCGCCGCAGCAGGCAGCGAAATCTCAGCCCTGCTCTTAGCAAAACAAACAGGAATCGGGTTCCCCTGTAGTTATGGGCAAATGGGACGTGATTTGCATTAGGCAAATAAATCGAACCGCACAATTAACCATCTGCCCTGGAAGGGAGTGAGACCTGACTTTAAAGCATCACTTTCAGTCTCCCTCTGTTCTTGTAGCAGGCTGAACACAACAGTGTTTTCTGTTCAGAAACCAGTGGGGAACAGGAATTCATTGAATCATTTCTATAAATAATTAGAGAGAAACATCAGCCTAGGTACCACCGCCCTGGCACCCTTCAGCCTCCCAAACACGTTTCATGGGGATTATGCCCATCAGAAAACACCGACTAAAACTGCTTCAACAGCTTGCAGAGTTTTTCCGTTCTCACTGAAAATCTTTACTTTGTAAAACTGTAAGATTTGGTGGGAGTTTGCTGATTGCCACCAAGAATTTGTCGAGAAGTTGTTACTCATTTCTTCTTATTTCAAAATAGGTTGCAGTTTTAAAAAATATGATTCATAAACTCATGATAAAAAAATCAGTGTTAGTTTTTTTATTCCCTACTGTAAAACATGAAAACAGTAAATACACTGTAATCAGTGTAGTATGTAAATAGTCCCATTTTGTAAAATAGTTCTCATGGGCAACAAAGAATCCCAACGCAATATTCCCTGTAATAAAAATATCACTTTTAGCAGATAAATCAGAACCAAGTGGACAAACAAACAAAAAAATCAACCCCACCGGTTTCATCCCAATTAAATATCTCAGCAAAACTCTATGTGCCCTTAGGGAACAAAATGTTTCAGCGATCCCAACCCCTGATGCCCCTGGAAAACCAGGCGAGGGATGAGCTGGCTGCCTCGGTGCTGCGCACACAGCAGCTGCCCAGATGTGCGGGAGCGCCCAGCCCTGCGCCCAGCCAGCCCTGGGGATGGGCCTCGCCTGCCCTCTATAAATATATGCAAGAGCAAATCTGTTAAAAATCATAGCCATCGCTATGTTTTCTAAAGGTCCCAGTTTATCCTTCGTCAGAAGAAGGAGACCTGGGGAGAGGTTGGCTAGAAACACGATCCTTTCCTGTATAAACAGTATAGCCGGGGCTGGTTTTAAGTGCATCATATGGCACGTATTTTATGTGTGTATATATGTATTTGCAGAGAGAGATTTTTCAAACCAGCTAGAGACATAAAGTGATCTCATATCATCTAAAAACAACAATCCTACTTGGACTTCTGGCAGTTTTCCTTGCAATCATCCCTGCCACCGCCCCCTGCCCCTTCCCCCACGGGCTGCCGGTGCGCTCCACAGTCTGCCCCCATTACTTTCACAAAGGCATATAAATCACTGTGGGAACTCTTATTATCTTATTTTCCCTCTGCTTCCCTCTTGTCTGTTTTGAGAAAAATTAATGCATTTGTCTCCAGAAAAATGTGCAGTCTCTATAATTCAGTTTTAAAACAAGCACAACCAGCAAATGGATAGACCTCGGTTAGGAGACTCATTTTTCATGCAAGTAATTGAACCCTTCCCTTCGATTTTCCCTTTGGGTGTTAAAGACAACTGATGCCTTCCTGGAATTTGCTGAGGTCTAAGAAAGATGGAAAGAAAGACAGAAAGACACACAGAGAGAAAGAAAAAGGGGGAGAGAAGGAAAGAAAGAGAGAAAGAAAGAAGAGAGAATGAAAGAGTGAAAGAAAAAAGAAAGAAATATGAAAGAAAAAAAGAAAGAAGAGTGAAAATGAAAGAAAAAAGAAAAAGAAAAAGAGAAAAAGAAGAAAATAAGAGAAAGGAGAAAAGAGAAGAAATAAAAAGAGAAAGAAAAGGGGAAAGGGAGGAAAGGAAGGAAAGGAAGGAGGAAAGAGGCAAGGCAAGGGGACAGGACAGGACAGGACACTATAGTCTGAAGCAGATCTCAAGGCATCAGCTGCCTCTTTGGAGGGAGTTTTGGGGACCCCCTTCCAGGAGAGCATCTAGGCTGAGATATTTCAAAAAAGGAGCAGGGATTTGGTTTCCAAGGCTCTCGGCCGACCCCGGTTGGGGAGGAGACGCGCTCCTGCAGCGTGTGCAGTCCGGCTCACGCAGCCAGGCAGCCTCCGACTGCACCTGGGCTGCAGCCCCCTGCTCAGCCCTTCCGCAAAGCTCCCCGTCAAGCCCTGAGCACTCAGGACTAAGAGCAATGTCACGCATGTGCAAGCATCTCAAATCCCACATACTCGGTGTGCGGAAACACCATGCACATCTAACACAAACTGTTTAATCCTGATGTCTCTTTCTGCGTATAAAAATCAAGGAATCTCTTCTGCTTTCCCCGCCGATGATACTAACGCTTATGACCCACGTACTGAAGCACTCTGCAGAAGCACCGACCCCTAAATGGGAATGCAAACTAATACAGTTCTCTGGACAAAGTCTCTCAGCAGTGGGCTCTTCCAAACCACAAAAATCACAGCCAGATTTAAAATAATCTGTGTCCCTTACGCTGCTGGACTCCGGGGCAGATCAAGAAACTCTCTTTGCTAATAGCAATAAGTATTATAACTACTCCGGAACGAAATGATGCACATCTCTGTCACAGCCCCGAGATCACGTCCTGATCTCTTATGAGCTCTCTTGCCACTAGCACCGGTGGAAGTCAAGAATAATTCCAGAAAAGCCACAATCAAGAGAACGCTCAGGCCAGCAAGGTCTACTGTGCCTTTGTCTTTCACTATATTATCTCTGTCCCCCGGGAGCTACATTATTGCCTGCAATATATAATGCGATTTGCTTGTTTTCCATGTCTGTCTCATTTTTCTTTGGCACACACACACACACACACACAAACACGCATATGCCCTCAAACATGCACACCCACATAAGCACACACATTCTTCACATGAAAGAGCGAGCTTAGGAAACTTCATGTTATAGTTAATCCATGAAAATATGAATTAAGAGCTCATGCAGCTACCCTGGCACCGCTAACGGGATCGAACTCGGGAACACCTGACTCTGCAGGCCTGAAAAGGGGAATTTTGCTGTTGGAGGGAAAAAAGTGAGAGCTTATTGCTTACTGGGAAGGTGGGAGCCACTCAGGAGGGGATGGGAGAGGAAATAGGTCAGGAAGGAGAAAGAGGCTTTGTCTGAGAAGATGCAGGCAACCTGAAGGGGAAAGAAACATTGTCTTCAAGCTAGAAGGAGACAGAAAACTATCGGACGAAGGTGATTCGGGGAGAAACGTGTTCCTCCATCCTCCTCCTCTGGAGGAGGAAAAATCCCTCCAGACCTCAGAGACCAAACATGAGCATCTAGCGTGCGGAGAAACAGCTATGAGCTGAAGCCTGAGGTACGGATATGACGTCTGAGCTGCACAGGGGACAGACTGGGCTGAGACCCTCACGGGCCACATGCCTGCTCTCAGGAGTTTCGGCTGCTCCTGGTCCCTCCCGGTTAGCAGGCATGAGTAGCGGGCTGGGAGAAAGGGCTTTCTCCCTTTTCTGCAGGGGGACTTTGCAGGGGAAAACATCAACTTTCTTGTCCACTTGGCTTGCTGACAGAGCAATATAACTTCTGACGAGCCATGATCTCATCGAGACAAAAGGATCTGTCCTCCAAGATATTGTTCCGGAGTCCTGAACAACTCCATCCTGATTTGCAATCTTCAGAAAATACTGTGGCATGCCCTTTACTGCTGGAGATGCTTCATGTATGTGTGTATGTAAACTCATCAATGGATAGCTTTATGATAGAGCTAGATACCTCAAGGGATCCCCCTTCAGAGAACAGAAGTTGTTTCTTAAATTATGCTGAGAAGTTACTTCTTTATATATCACTATATATTTTCTATTGCTGCAAGGCCAAAAAATCCTTTGTCTGCATTATAAAAAGAGAGACTGACCGCAGGCTATGATCTCAAATATATGGAGTCACATAAGTTTACCCTTACAGTCATTCTTCATACTTCCAGTGCCAATTCTTTGTCCTTTTGCTAAATGAAACTTTAATGGCTACTAAAGGGCTCCCTCCTTTCACTCCTGGAGCAAAGCAGTCAAGTGCAAAGAGGGCAAAAGTCTCCAGAAAATAAAAAGCTTGAAATGATTCTTCATAGCCTAATTTGCAAATTCTGGCCAAGGTAGGAGCTAGTGCAGAAGAAACTGTGCAGAGCAGTGGTGCCCTGGCCTCCTCCAGCCCCATAGTCTATGAAGGGATTTTAGCCATAGCTCAAAAGTTCACACATTAAGAGCTCTTTTCTTTGCTCAGCTATTGCACTCTCCTTCCAGGGAACGTATCACTGTCTAACCTTGTATCTGATAGAGTGATCTTACATATTTCAGGATTTTTTTAGTTGATGGCAGATCTAAATTTCAAGAGTAAATTGTACAGAAGTCAGAGGAAGAGGAGTGCCCACTTCAAGGCCAGCTTGTATCACACTCACTTTCACATTATTGCTTGAGGGAGGCAGAAGAGACTCAGAGGTTGTTGCTTGGGTGATAGCATGACACCAAGATTTCTAAGTGTGAATCCAGCTCATTAATATTAAAAAAAAAAAGGAAAATGAGCTCTGAAATTTGAATAGATGAAAATAAAACCAAGTAATGACCTTGTTTTTATGAGTCAACTTGAGTCATTTGGATCCAGGCCAATAAACTCTCATCTTCCTCACCCAGCACTCAACTGCAATGGGCTGGAGAATTCAGATGGGCTCCTGCAGCGTGACCCATCGCCTCTCTTTTTAAAGGGCTGCCCTGCTAAGAGCTTTTCAAGGTGGATGCTGCTTAGTAAGATAGCCCTCTTCCTCCCTTCACTTCTCAGTGTCCACAAGGAGAAAACCCAGCCTGAGGTGCGCAAGCAGAGGCTGCTGTCGTACGCCAGAGGCAGGCAGCACCCCCTGAAGGAGCTACCCTCTTTCGTGGCACTCGCCAGGGAAAAAGGAAAAAAAAGGGGCTAACGGTTACTGACACATTTGACAGTGGCGGGGATTTCTAAGCCGTGTTGACACAACACCCACCACTGTGGCCTCACAACAGGTCGGTGCCGTTCAGTGGTCAGCACAGAGTCCCACCTTGCAGGGCAGTGGGACCCACGGGACCCTCAGCAAGGTGGGACCTCTTTGTCTAATACAGAAAGGCACGAGTGGGATTTTCAAACAATCATCTGCCTTGGGAGCCCAAGTATCCCTGAAAAGGAGCAAGACTTCTGCTCTTTAGACACCTCAGAAATCCCAGTCAGAGTCCCTAGAGATAAAGATTTTGAAGTGTGATCAAAGAGACTCCTAAAGATAGCAAGGAGGAATAATGCTCCTGGCAAAAGCACCGCAAAAGTTCCTTAGTTATTCCAATGGGGCTTTTTCAAAGGGGCCTAAGGGAGTTAGGCACTTAAATCTCACTCAGATCCTTTATTTAGTTTGCAAATCTTGCACTGGAGTAGTACAGAAGTGTGACCCCTGAAGCATTACTTTGCCAAGCGGGTCTGCTTGAGTGAAAATCTGAATTGATTTTGGCTGTGTTGGTGGCCTCCTGCAGCTGCTCCTTCTAAGTATCCAAGAGAATGAGCCTTCCAGTGGAAATGTTTGAGGGTACAATGAATTTAAAGAAATAAATGCGGGACCAAGAACAAAACGAAACAAACGAAACAGCAAACTGTGCGTTGACGGAAAACTCGGCTGAGTTCTGACTCCTTTCGTGGTGCTCAGACACGTGGTGGAAGCAGCTGGTGAAGGGCAGGATCCACCCAAAAGGTGCTGGGTCCAGGACTGCACTTCCCAGCTCTAGCAGCGTGAAGCAGACGCCCTAACCGGCACGTAACGGGGCACCAGTGTTGTGCTATGGGACAGTATGTGCTGCAGCTCTGGACTGCGAGATCTGTTATCTCCAGCTGGGCAAGCAACATCACTGTGTTTCACCACAACCTGTAAGAAAGCTACAGAAACCACTTAGTTCATGGGTTTGGTTATTTTTTTACTGCTTGTGTTTCCCTGTAATTTTTTCTCCATGACCTGGGTTTTACAGCAAAAAAAAAAAAAAAAAAACCCAAAGAAAGAAGACCTGGGGGGTTTTGTTCCCCAGATGGTTGGATGTTCATGTTGTCTTAATCATTCCCATCACCCCTGCTAATGCTGTGGAGGATTATGGATCTGGGAAAGCAATAAGAGGAAGCCAGAAAAAAGGCGCAAACAATAAACAAAGAACCTGTTTTCATGCAAATATTCCTCGTGACAATAACAGCAATAAAAAGAGAAAGGCAGATGAGAAATGCAGGACATAGTCCGGCCGCAAGGTCTCTAAAGAGAATGCTTTCCAAGCCTTCCCACCAGGGTCCCCTGGCTTTCATTTCAGGTCCCTGGTCACCACAAACTGGAAACAGAGCCCCATCCGCTAAGCCCCCAGCACAATGGAAACTGGTTTGGTATTGTTTAGAAACATGGCACACATGTGACGTGCTATTGTCCCTAATTTGATTAATGAAGCGATCACGCTAACGGGGCATTCCACACACACAGCACCTTGTTACTCACTCCAGCCAGGAAATTCCCATCAGAGCATTAATTCCCCAGCACTTGCCTTCCCCAACCTTGTCAGGTAATTGTTTATGAAAAGATGAATGTATACAATAATACCGGGTGAAGGGAGCTGATGTATGTGGTGTTAATGAATGAAATAATCAGTTTGGTAATAACTGGCATGTGTATTTGTCAAAAGGAAACCAGCAGGACATTAGCATTCGACAGCCACCAAACCTTTATCTCCTGGGCTTGCGTCTGACAACTGCCCTGAGATAGTCCATGAATAAAATACAGAGTAGTACCCAGACATAATTAAACTGCCAATGTGGATGTACCTAAATGAACTTGATGTCTTAATGACACTAGATAGCATGCGAGTAATGAAGGCCCTATGAAAGGGATGTGCATAATGAACACAGACATCAGGCCTGGCACCACGGAGTCACCCTTCGGGAACGGCGGCGTGGAGAGGGGCTCGTTATTGCACGGGGCCCTGCCTTCGCCCCCTCCCGCGCTCCTACGCCATGAGCTGCGTCCACCCACAGCCAAGGGGGCTCATCTGAGCCACGTTCAGCAAAGGCGGCTCCTGGCACATGGCTTCCCACCTCCAGCGTCAGCGCAGGTCTCCTGGTGAGCAAGCCAGCGTCCTGGGGCACAGGAGCTCTTAGAGCTGCCTGCTGTCGAGTCTCATCCTCCTTCCGCCTTAAATCCATCCTTGGCCTCAGCTAGCTGGACTGAATCCTCGTGGCACAAGGACTACCTCCGACCGTACCGAGCGCCCTAGGGTTTCTTGCCAAGGCTGGTGGTCCTAGTGGCCTCTCTGTGGACCAGCTGCAGCTGCTTAGAAGGCACCATCACAGCCTCACACTGAAGACAGCAACCACACTCATACCTACACTCTCGAGAGCTCGAAATCTGGCATCACATATAACAAAGTCAGCGTCTATAGGAAACATCATGGATAGAGTCATGCTGCCCTGACTGCTCTGCGCCTGTTTGGGGAGGGAAATTCCTTGTGCCCACGGCTATCCACACATCCGTATCTGAAAGCCTTAAAATGATTAAAGCTTTGTGTTCATAGCACAAATAAGCTAATAAAGGCTCAATGTAAAGGGCACAGGCCAATTCAGTCTGGCCTCCTGCGGGCTCAGAAACGTTCCCTCTCCTCCCTGCAGCAGGGCCGGAGGTAAGAAGCATCCCCCGCCACCTTCAGCAGGAATTTGCATCCCCGCTTGCAAGCCGGGCTCCTGCTTTGCTAGCGTGGCACCGCTTGGATTAGAGGCTGACTTGTCGCCCTGGGGTCCACTTCACTAAGCCTCATTATAACTTATTCAGGGTGCTAAGTTCAAAAACAGATCAGTGTTGCCTTGTCCTTCGGAGGTGCGTGCTGGGTGATGAGCCTCCACTGCCCATGCAGTGCTCTGGCTGGCCACAACAGGGGACGGCATGGAAGAGCAGAGCCAGCTCCTTCGGCTTTGCTTTTCTTGCTCTCTATCACAAAAGATTTAACATCGAGGCGCATTTTACAGTGGGAAAGCTGGAGGAGATGACCTCGGCAGCACCAGCCTGCGGTGCAGGGGGGCCCTGAGGCAGTGCGGTGTGGCTGGCAGGGGGCATAGCTAGAAAGAGAGGTTCTAGTGGAGATTCCCCAAAAGCAGTTTTTTCGTTCAGGGCATTGAGCTAGTGCCTCTGCCTAAGAGGGGTCATCAGATCCTTCTGCATCAGCTTCCACAGAGACCTCTGTCACGCTAACTTGCGCAGCACAGACGTGCTTTTAAGAGCACTTAATATCATTAGATTATTAGATATGTCCCCCTCCTTTTTTTTTTTTTTCAGCCTGGGGAGAAGCCAGTCCACTGGAGTCCACTGGGACAGGAGGTATCCAGCTACTTCCTGGACAGGGAGTATGTCCTGAGATAGCTCAGCCACACGGGCAGTGCCGCAGCCTGGCTGTGCTGGGTCTGGCCAGGCATCCATCGCCCGGTAAAGCTCCCAGCGCATGCACTATACAGTGCATATTTCTCTCTGGAAGATTCTGGATAGATGCCGAAATATATCACAGCTGTCCCTAAAACACGCTCCAGAGTTACCCCGCAGCTCACACACATTTGCTCTTACAAGATAAGTTTCAGCCCTCTGCTTTTGGGGGGCAGCACTCCGAGTTCACATGCCACACTGCTCAGAAGGTAATTGCCACTTATTGCTCTAATGGTTCCAATTTTAGCAGCAAATGAGCAATGTACAGTAAGTATCAGTCTTATTAAAGAAATAATAATGGGAAATTAGAACACACACTACAGGGAAGGAGCACTCCCCCAGTTATATGAGATACAGCCACGCTGACATTTGACAGCAGTAGAGCCCATGCCTGCTGCTGATATAACTCCAATATATTTAAATACAAAAAGTTGAGAGCGTAGGAATGTAACTGGCTCAATATGGATCAGCTTGCACTGTAATGAGTGAATTGACTGGTGGCTCAGAAATTGCTGCGAAGCCAGCACGGGAAATACAAACTGGTCCTATCGCTCTCTGAAAAGGAGATAAGGAGAAACTGCTTAATAAAAAAAAAAAAGAAAAAAAGTACAGCAGGTTTGGAGAAAAACATTTAAAACCCAGCAAACAAAACAGCCCAGACCACTGCAGGGAAACCAATGCAGAGAGCAACCTGTTGGAACCAGCGTAGCAAATCGTGACACGGAATGAAATATTAAGATGAGTTAAAAAACATAACTCTGGCTTGGAGTAATTATTTCCACCTTGGCACAAAAGGACAAGGGGTTCTGGAGACCGAGGCCAAGGTGGATGATGCTGGGCAGCACAGAGAGCGAAAGGAGAGGACTGTGGCGACTGGGGAGGAGATGAGCGCGGCTTTGCTCACAAACACGCCGAGCGCAATCCCAGGGAGGTGACTACCCAAGGGGAGCAGCACGGAGCACCTACCGCTGGTCAGAGGTTTTACAAATATTGACAGTTGACTCCTAACAACCTTTCTGAGATGGTGGGAAGCCCACATGCAGGGCTGAAGCCCATGTGCCCCCAGCTTGCTGGGCTCCCTGGGGATGGACCAGCCCTGCCAAGGGCACGTGCTTGCCACTAATACGCGTTGACAAATTACAGTTACTATTGACTAAAAGGACATCAGAGGGATGTAGTGAAAGAGCTCCCACTTCCTAGAGGGTAAAACCCCCAACTTCACTGCTGCTCTGCCCGTTTGCCCCCGTTTGCAGTTGAATATTCAGCCCTGGCTGACAATTATTTAACCATTGCTTTCTTTCGCTGCAAAGATATCCCTGTGGTGCACCCTCATTAGACAGTAATGGCGATTTCATTAGATTAAATAACTTGGAGGGTCCCCGGAGACTAGATGCACTTTAAACATAGAGCCTCAGAGTTAGAATTATTGTTATTTAACATTGATTAGATTACAAGGCAAATCCAATTTTTCCCCTAAACATACAATAGTTATGATTTGCCTAGTGGGAGAGGTTAAGCACAGCATTCCCGGAAACTCGTGCCGAGGGTGGGAACCTGCCCGAGCCAGCAACACCGGTGTGACCGACCGTCCCGGCCCTGCAGGAGCCCGTGCACCCAAAAGGCCTTCTGCTGAGAATGGGCAGCAGCACAAGAAGGGCTCCCCAACACCCGCAGAGGGCCTTTCACGTGAGACCATATCGGCCCCGTCCTCTTATCGCCGCTCTAGCGGCAATATTCCCAGGAAATAATTGGCCTCTTTGACCCCCCTCAATCCTGCCTCTGCTGAGCCAGGTAATCACTCCTTTAAGCTGCCTCCTTTCCCCGCTGTAATTCTCACTTCTGTAGCCCTGGCGCCCCTCAGTCAGCAGCTCTCAACCTCCAAGAGGGATGTGCCTCTTCACTAGGGTTGTGACCCCGGAGCTGGTCCGGCAGACCATTCCCCCCAGCTGGCGGCAGCCCAGATGCCTCCAGGGAGACGAGGAGAGGAGAGTGTCTGTGCATCTCCCATCCCTTCATCCCAAGCAGACAGTGGAAATAATTTTTAGGGATCTTAGTGCCTTCTGCAGGTTTGGAGCAGGCTGGAAATCGCTGGCCAAGGCAGGAGCAGGATCGTCTACCTGAAATGTTCCACTTCTGTGTACGGGCTATCGGAAGCACCTCCCTCCCAGGAGAATAAACCAGGAAACAGCTAGCTTTCATTGCACCATGCCCTTTTCTTCCAAGCCCTTTAATAGGGGACATCATGCATTTAACTCCTGGCTTAGGAGATCAGATAGGACAGAGCTTCCTCTCAAACCTTTTGCTGATGGCTTTTGGGGAAGCGTTTATCCGAGGAAGCTGATGGGCTCCGACAGCTCCTAAATGCATTCCCCACACTGTGCAGAGCCTCCTGCAGATCCTGGCAGCGAGGTAATCCTAGCAGCCGACAGACAGGCGAGACCACGGCCCATTCATGAGAGTGAGCCACAACAGAAGGAAGAAAAAAAATCTGTATCCGATTCCACTCCTAAGAGTTGCAATTACAATGAGGGGAGATGAGCAGTGCAAAAAGGGCTACGTATCAGATGGCAGGAAAAACACTGTCTTCTCTTTCAGAAGTT
Source organism: Struthio camelus (assembly GCF_040807025.1). Taxonomy (NCBI): domain Eukaryota; kingdom Metazoa; phylum Chordata; class Aves; order Struthioniformes; family Struthionidae; genus Struthio; species Struthio camelus. The sequence continues at coordinate 11,505,376 of NC_090960.1, forward strand.
CATGCCGCGGCTCACGACAGGCTCAGGGCTCAAAGGCACAAGGATTCGTTCCAGGGAAAACTTAGACGCTGCAGCGTGGAGATGATGGGAGCAGATAGATGCACAGACAGACAGAGCGACTCCAGCAAGAACACGGGCTCAGCCGCTGGTCAGGTGGGAGTTGGAAGAGAGGTGATAAATCTGTATTTATACTGGTGGCGTCTAAGGAAAAGGGGAGACTCCAAGAAGGGCTGGCTCTGGGTGGCCACGAGCAGGTGGGATCCACACAGCACCTGTCCGGGCCTGACCAAAGGAAATTCAGGAGAAGCTGCCAGAGGACGGAGGGGAAGAAAAGCACCAGTGTCTTCATCTGTGCTGAAAAGTCCAGCAGGCTCCGGCAGCTCTGTCCACCGGACCGGCTAAGTGCCTTTGCTTAGATGCTGCGTATCCGGTCACAAGCATGCCCACCAAGGCGAATCTGGCCAAAGGGGAGAAAGAAAGCCGAGCCGCAGCCTCTCCAGATCTCCCTTGCATGCCGGGATTTAATGGCCCTATAGAACTGCCCCATGTGAAAGACACATTCAAAACCGGAGGAAACACAACCCTGATGCAAGGCCTTGGGGTACTTGGGTGGCTTTGTCTTCGCCAGCTCTCTGCCGTCCCCTCAGGTCCCCTGAGGCTCAGGGTCTGTGTCTATCCTGCAGGTCCTGGTGTGCTGGGAACAACTTTGGGCCAAGCCGCACCCAAAGCCCTGACTATCATGGCATAAAACAGAGCTTCTTTGCCTAGGTGTGGTTTTACACCAGCCTTCGTACTACCTCCGAGTTTGGCCAACCGAGCCAAGTCCTGCTTGCAGGGGCCTTAAACTCCAGAGTTGCTCCTAATTTTAAGCCAGATTACTCCAGGGTAAACATACCCAGATGTCTTCCTCGTCTCTGAGCTTGCCACCGCTCATGCCTTTCCCGTTTGTGTTCCCAGGGCTATAACCAGACGTAGCACAGAGCCCCAGCAGCTTCCGGCTGGGATTTGGGCTGGGGGGAGCCGCTCCGAGGTCGGACCTGAGAGAGCAGCATGGGTGGGAGCCAGGGCAGGGCTGTGTGCATACAAGCTGGGGAGATGGTTATATCGTTCCTCCCCCCCTCCCCAAATAAAGTATTATTATTCTAATATACCAAAGAATCCAGAGGGAAACTAGGAAACCAGTGGTTTTCTGTCTGGCTTGGGAAGGCTGGTAGGTTCCAACTGCTAAATCAAGCAAATGGCTTTTCCTCTTCACTGCAGCGGGAAACCATCTGCTAGCGATCTCGCTGCCTGGTTCGGCGTCCAAACTGCTACCCCATTCCCTGGACCACACCTCCCTGACCGAGGAACACACTTGCTTTCGGGAAGCATCGGTTTCTTTTTCCCACCTCCGTTTTGGAGGCAGGCTGGAGGGGAGGGCAAGGGGCATTGGGCTTTACTGTCACTACTGAAGCCAAAGACCCTTGAATAGCAGGACGACACCGATGGGAGGATCAGAGACAGGGCCCCATCCAGGCATCGGCTGCGATCTGAAAGTTAGCTATCCCTTGGCCAAACAGCGAAACTACTCATTTGTAATCAGGAAACAACCAACAGATGAATGTCATAAAACTCGTACGCACAGCCCCCGAGTAATCCGTAAATAAAAGCTTGGCTTTTCCAGGCTCGCTCAGAGCCCCGCAAGCCTCCGCGGCCGCTGCCGCCGCTCCGGCCCCAGCTCCTCCGCGCCGCAGAGGCACCAGGGTCCCCGCGACGTGACAAAGGTCTCCGATCTCGCCGCAGGCAGCGCGAAGCCGACCCTATACAAAGCGCCAAACGAAGCAGCTCCACCGCCTAAGGCTGACCCTGACCCACGGTGCTCGAGCCCATCAAACTCAATTAAACGCTTTGCACTGCATTTGGGTCAGACCGCGGAGTCCTCCCCCCTTGCCGGCCCCTTCGGAGGCTCCCCGGCTAGCTGCTTGCGTGTCCTACTAAATTCTTTCTTCCTGAAAGTCTTCCAGTGGATTTACTGTTCCTGAAAGGGAGGGACACAGAGCCAGGCACCGCACGAGCGAGCGGGCGAAGCGGCAATCGCTGCTCCGTGCTAACGGAGCCTCGCTCCCGCGGAGCCCCGCTCTCGCGCCGGGCTGAACAGCGGGTTGACACGCGCACGCGATAACATCGGGACGTTTCTGGCTTGGCAATTCGGGTGGCTATTTAAACAAAATGCAACTCTTCATCTGACCCTCAGCACTTCCTCTGCATCTCCCCACAGTCGGAGCAAATGCAGTCTGGAGATGGAGATCCTGAAGGGAGGGATCCAGATGCCCACTGATTCCCGGAAATCAAAGTCCCAGCCCCTATAGGAGCAGCTTCAGCAACGACTAGTATTTTGCAAAGAGGATGACAGCGTAACCTCATTTCACAGATGGGGAAACTGGGGCAGGGGATGGTACAAGCCCTCAGTCACTGTCACCCAGCCTGAACGAGCTTCCCAAAGCCTCTTTGGCATCCTGCAGCCACGTGGGAGACGCTCACACGCTGCTTGTGCCACAGCAGTGCCATGCCGGCACCCAACACACAACAAAACCACATCGCCTGCCCTATGGAGAGTCCAGGACACACCAATACGGGAACACTTGGTAATAATGAGATAAGAACTGGCCATCCTGGCTCAAACAAGGAGCAGAAGCAGCCAAACACAAAAATTGTTGCCACTTGGTTCGAGATATTTAACATCCAGCCTTTCAAACCTTCAGCTCCTTGCCAGGAAATTCAGAGCTTGTTCTCGGGAAGTTGGTATTCCTATTTTTGTTGGCAAAACTAGTTTTAGTAGGCAGTTTTCTTTCCGCCCAGGTACGCGCCCAGCTCTCCAGCCTCCTTCACACGCACCTTCTCCCTAGCATAAAGTTTCTCTTCTCCGTGACGTGATCTCCTGCTGCAGGAAGCAGGGTCCTGGCAATGCACATTTCTCTGACGCTTTGCAGGATGCTGTGGATGCCCCAGGATGTATTGCTTTCCAGCCTCTCCTCATAGCTGCGGATGGAGCTCGGGGCACCCCAGCCACGGATCGGCCCTTTTCCATGTGTTTATTTACTTTGAACCAGATTGCGAATGGGGCCTGGCCACCATCACGCTGTACCGCGGGGTAATACAGTACTTGCAAAGCTACAGAACTAGGAGAGCCTGGTGTAGCTGCATGTAGTCTAGCAGCATCCAGGATTTGAGAAACGTCAAGGAAAGGGGATCTTTTGCTCAGGTATTACGTGCATCCGCCGGCGAGCTCACAGAACGAAGCCTGGGGATGCTCTCGGTCTCCTCCAGCGCGGAGTCAGCCCACCTAGCCCAAATCCCTTAGCAGCAATTTGAATGCGGGTGGCTCAATCAACATGAGGTAGATTGACACAAGCGGGCGCCTCTCAGACGGTCCAAGTGGAGACATAAACTCCTGGCAGAGGGGCAGGAGGGAGCAGACCCCGGGAAGAGAAACTGAGCCTTAAAACTACATAAATCTGAATGGCTGTTCAGAAAGTTCAGATGTGTTTACCCAGCTCTCACTTGCCACATGTGATAAAGGAGATTATATATATATATATATAATTTTTTTTTTTTTGTCCGCATCTGTTACTATCCTTCACCTCTTTGAGCTCAGATGAGAGCTACAAGCCATTTATTTGCTCAGCTTGGTGGGGCTGGTTGGATAACACAAACCGCCTGGCTAATTCCCAGCAAGTCATTTATCACCTGTGTTACTTCACCTGTCTTCCTAATCCCAGCTCCATCATAGCCTCCTAAAACCTCGTCGTCATTCCCTTGCTAGAGCGAGGAAGCGGCTGTTTTCCCAAAGCAGAAAGCACACTCTGGTGTAGCTGAATGGATTTACTCTCAAGAGCAAACTTCTAATACCAGCGTGCTGCACTTGCGCGAAGCGGATGGAAGCCAATACAGCCCAACGTGATACAGGCTTCGAGTTTGGCAATGACTGAACTAACATAGTAACACACATATCCAGGCTCTTTGTTACAAAAAGTGCAATTCCAGCGGGATTTATCCAGACTTTTTACTCTGAACTGCAAGACACTGCCCTGAGGCAGGGGCAGAGAGACGTTACAAGGATTTGATGTTCATTAATTTTGAGATGACCTAGACTGCGGGTGCAAAGCGCAACTCTTCCTTCTTTCCTAACCACCACCAATCATTTGAGTGCCAACTGGAAAATTCGTCTCCTCGCAGAAAATGTATTTCTAACTAGATAACACAGATCATATTTTTCCATAGACAATGGTTCTGTCTAAGTTGTTATAATAGCCCGGCTGGGTCATGGCAAAGGTCCATCTAACCTCCACAACCAGCAGCACAACTGGGTGCTGTCTGGCTCCCTTCTTCCTGCCACACACTGCTCCCACACATTCCTTGGTGCTCTGGGTCCCAGACGAAGAGCCCTGGCAAGAGCTAATCCCACGGTGCCAGGAAGCCACTTAGAGCCGGAGACCCACGTAGGATGGCTGTGGCCTCCCCGTCATGCAGGGCCAAAGCCCTGTCGCATTCCATCAGTGGCACAGCTTTGCCCCAGCATTCGCTCCCGTCTCCCACCAGCGATGGGACACCTGGACTTAGGGAGGATCCTCGCTGTCTGCAGCACAGCAGGAAAGAAAAACCTGTGCGTGCAAGGTTGCTACTGGGCAGCCTGCAGCATGCTGTGCCGGAGCCTCCTCCACATGGTCGCTGTGAAATCTCCCTCTCAGCAGCTCCTGGCCACCAGTCACAGAGCCAATGTCTAGCTAAGCCCAAGAGCTCCCTTCCTGGAGCAATCTCACGGCTCACCAATGCTTGGGAATGCAAAGCACATGCATGAATGCAGGGGAAGGAGGAAAAGATGCACAGTGAACATCTCCAGGGGATAAAGGTCCAGCTAAGCCTCCTCAGGGAGGCAGCTGACCTCGCTACAGCTGGGGAGCTGGGAGAACAACAGCCCCAAGCCCAGCAGCAGGCAGAAAGGAGCATGCCAGCTCTGGTAAACCTGTCACCCTGAATGCTTCAGCAAACTGAGAATCTCAGTTTAAAAAAAAAAAAACAAAAACCCCTCTGAGCTGGCACAGCAGAGAGATGCCCGCTCGGTTCCCTCTGCTCCCAGGTCTGCCAGCAGCGAGAGCCCACAGTGCCGTGCTCGTCTCCCTGGGCTCAGACAGCCTCGAGCAGAGGGACCCAGTGATGAGCACAGGGATGTACAGAGGCTGAGGACTTCTCCTGAGGACAGCGCCCATGAAAGCGGTGCCAATAAACTGGCTGAAAGGAGAAAGGTAAAATTACTTATACCTATAGCAGCATAAGTCAAACTCTTGAACTGTTGCAACATACCTCTAATAATCTCATTAGTTACTTCAACCAGGCACAGGGCTTTGGTACCAAAAAGGGATGGAAAGTGCTTTTTCCATCAGTCCACACCCTGACTACAACATCCCTAGTGACTGCCCCAGCAGCCCCCTGAGAAAGCGGTTTTTGGTGACCCAGAAAGTCCATGGCAAGTCCTGGCTGGCCAACTGCAGCCAGAGGAAAAGCTACAAACAGACGTTCAGCTGCGGACACAGAAGAGCCTATCATATAAACTGATATGTGCGCACTATTGCACATTGTGTAAATGAGTGCACGGGCTCTATGATCATGAGAGGCAGGCAGCATCTGCTACAGCAGCCTCAGGGTTCGATCACTTCATACAGCAAGTGTTTTATGCAGGAGTTGTACTCTGGGGCTTCCACGAGGAATATGAGGTCACATAGCAAGCCATAGGTTAAAGAAAACCCTCTCTTTTATGTTAAAAGTGCACTGACCACACTTGTACCCTGTGCTTTGCAAGGGTCCAACCTTCAAAATCTTCTGTGAGATGGATTTACTTTTCTCCTGGCTGGCTCTAGTCACAGCCCTTGAGGACAGGCCCTCGCTCAGAGCCTTTTCTGGGGGAGATGAAGAAAAGCCATTCATTGTCGGGCTACTTGGCAATACAGCTCAAAGTCCTACCCTGGAGGAGAGCAACTGCAGTTGAAAGAGCCCCGTGGGTTGTACACTGCCTTCTGGTGCTCCCCATGCTGTGGCTAGCGTTGATTCCCCTAGAAGCTGCGCTTGGCATTGTTTTCCAGATAGCAAAAAGCACCTCCAAAAATTGCAGTCTGTCTTGACTCACCCGTAAGAGAAGCAGGCTGCTAGATGAGAGTGAGCGCTGAATTGCTCCAGTCTACCAATGCAGCCACATGTGTGTGCTCAGCACCCCTGCAGCCTCCTCCTCCTCTTGGCTCTGCCATGCTGGAGAAGCAGGTTGGGAGCTAGGGCTGCATGCAGCCAAGGAAAGCCAGATGGGGCTGGGAGGCCCTGGAGGTCCTGCCAGCCATGGGCAGGAGGTACAGGAGGCAAAATTGGAGGGACAACTGTGAGCAGAGCCAAGCCACAAAACGCTTGGAAAATGCCCATCACAAGCACTCAGCTTTGTTTTCCTTCGGCATTGGGAGGCTGAGACACTTTCCAAAAGGTTCACAGGAAGTGAGGGAAGGTTGTGGGCCAACTGCCACGGGAACACTCTACTTCCTAATGCCAGCTCAACCATGGGGCTCCGGAGAGATTTTCCAGGCTGCAAACCAGGGGCGCTTGGGCTTTTCCTCCCCAGCACAGAGCTGCTCCCTTCCCAGGGCACCGAACCTGTGTGGAGGGGTGCTCTGTGGCCACACGTTGGTGGGAACAACATGCACAGCCCAGGTCCTGCAGAGGAGAAGGTTGAGCCAACCACTGCAGCAAGTCCCCAAGTTTCCCTCCTCCCTCCACCAAGGCTGTTCACTCCTGCCTGTAAACCTGGCTCAGCCACATGGTCGTAGCCCTGTGCCAACACAGGTAGCTCACCTCCAAGAGAAGACACTAGACAGACAGCTGTTGAAAACAGTTTGGGCAAGGTCTAGCTCGTATGAGAGGGACAACTCCCTTACAAATGCCTGACTCCACAAGCCACATTTAGCTGAAAGTTCTTCCAAAAGTATCAAGTTCAAGCCACTTTTCTCAATATCCTTTTAAATGAAGCCTTCTAGCTTTTCCTTCCAAAAGAATGATTTTGTTTTCTAGTTGACATATATAAAGAGGAGGAGCTACGGTGAGCTTTAATTCACACATCTTGACTGACTGAAACTACGATTTTCACCCCATTTTTCAACAAGCCATTGATCCAAAACTGCACTCCTCTCCCACAGCTCTAAGTCTCAATAGCTGTGCTCTGCTCGCCGCATGCAATGAGATTTGGCTTTTGGTTTTTGCCTTCTTTAAAGATGATGGAAGAGCTAACCACCACTGTCATACAGATAAAAGACTGACAAGTACCAGGCAAATACTTACAGGCAAACTTTAATATTCACACATACTTCTGCAGTACAGGAAGCCAGGAATATTCTATAACATTAGCTTTACCCCTTGCCATGACACACAGCTTTTGCACCAAAAAATCCCAAGTCATTTTGCAGGTCATTGGAGAGATCACTTCCCTGCCACTGAAAGTCACAACTGCTCCTGAGCTGGAGGCCAGCAGTGGGCCTCTGCCAGAAACATGCTGCCCAGCACATCTGTGAATGGGGAACAAAGACAACTGGAGCCAATTGGAACTGTGGAGTTAATTTTTAGGGACCAAGAATAGAATTACCTGAGCTGGAATTTAGCCCGGACAAGAGGATTAACACCCCCAGCTCTTGTAAGAGGAGTCAGAAGAACTTTCCATGACCTTCAGCATGAGGACCAGTTTCAGGTGTAGCACAAGGCTGACCATCTATGGGCAGCACAGGGGTGCAAAGGGGGCTGACGCAGGCACGAGTTCAACATCTGCTGAATCCCCATCACTGATACTTCTATCAGACAGACTCCCTTCCTACCAGTTATAGAAGATCAACAACAACATGAAGTAGATGTCAAGGGGTCCCACATGCTAAGCCTAGGTTTGCCAGAGCCACTGCGTGCCTTTCAGCAAGTGAGCTTTCTGCCTCAGTTTCCCCACTAGTAGAGTGGGGATTCCCCCACTCCACCGAGGCTAACGACGTCCATGGCGTTTCCTTAACCAACGGACCTGCATCACCAAGTACTTTTGGCAGCATTCAACCTGACCACTAAACTGACTGCCAAGCTGAGCAGAAGCAAGTGACTGTTCTCCCTCATGAAGACACTATTACTGTTGCACATCAGTTGCACCCATGCAGTCAGTTCCTGGAGGAAGACAGCAGCAAGTCTTGGAAATCCTAGCTGAATCCAGACCCAGCTGGCTTGGCCTTGGGCTGGTGGGGCACCTATAACTCCCACCTTCTCGCAAACATTGGCGACAGAGCAGAGCAATTTGCTCAGGGCTGTTTCCAAGAAGGAACTTCCCAAGGCAGGTTGACCTCTGAGGGCTTCCTGGTTCAGTTTTGCAGAGCTGAGAGATTCAAAGCTGCTTGCTGGGGATCAGGAGATTGACTCCTCTACTCAGCTCAGAATGTGGGAGGTGGGATCTCGGTCCAGCATGATGGCAGCGGATCCCTGACCTTCCTGGGCAGATCCTGTCAATGCCAAAGTTTCTCATGATTCCTTGTGTGCCTTTCATACCAAATTTCTCCTAGAAGGGCTGATGTGTTTGGAGCAGCTACCCTCTGACAAGGCCTTTCAGATAAGCCCTGCTACATGGGCCATGGTCTGGAAGCTGCCAGACTCAAGAGGGACAGCCCTGCTGCAGGCTCTGCTAACAAATCTCAGCAGCGCTCTCACTGCAGTCATGGGTTTTGCCCAATCAAGAAATCAAGGCCCATTCACTACACGTTACTAATTACACCCAGGTAACGTGCTGCTCCCCACCACCCCAGGACAGGCCTGGACGTTCCTCATCCCATGTGGACAGGTCCAGCAAGAGAAGGGGAAAGATGTGTCCTGCCCCTTTGGGCGGCAGGGGAACCTCAACCTGGGGATGATCTCCAGGTGCACAAGTTGCCTTAGAAATCCCAGGGGAAAGAGCAGTGTCTGAAGCCCCTTCGCCCCAGTAAGGGGCTGACAGACCCCCAAAACCAGCTAGCCCTGCAAAGGAGGAGGCAGGGAGGTGTGCAGCAAGCATAAGCAGAACCAGGAGCAGCCGGGGAGCCTGCCCAGTGCAGAATTAATGGCATTTAGAAGAATAATTTTGGCTCCAAGAAATGCCATGCCTCTTCATAGAGTTTGCTCTTTTGAGAGCACACACAGCACCACAGCTCACTTTGAAGCAGATGCCTCCAAAGCCGCAGGAGGATGCTCAAGGCGCTACCCTGCTTGGTGGCCACAGGGGCCTGGCAAGCCTCTTCTTCACTACTTCAAGCACTGAAGGAGCTCTTCAGAGCCCAGACTTGGTGAGACCAGAGGAAGCTGTGGCCAAGAACCGCACTCGCTCTGGTCCTGATAACTCTGCTAACACTCAGGAGATGGACAGGTCATTCAGCCCTGGGCCCAGGCGTCCTTCCAAACCCCTCTTTGCTGAGACTTAAAGCAGAACTTGGCAAGACACAAGCTGGCGTGAGAGTCAATCAAAGCTTGAGCTTTCAAAATTGAAGGGATTTGAGGCAAAAGTTTCCAGGCAGCAGGAAAAATTCCAGCGCCAACAAAGTTGACACCCAAAACCAGAGAAAACAGCACCTCCAGCCGGCGTGTTACAGGGGACTCAGAGCACGCTGGAACCAATGGACCTGCAGTGCTGCCCCGTCCCTAGCGCTTGGCCCCAAACTGCCTCTGCCTGCGGCCGCGGGCTCATGGTGACACAGAAGTTCATTCCCTCAGCTAAAGCAAATGAGCCTCTTAGCGCATTTAAAAGTAAAAGTGTACAAGACCCCCCCCACCCTGCTGTGGGCAGGCTCCTCTTACCCCATTTCTCCGCGTTCTCTTCACTTCCTGCTTTTTGGTTGCTAACCCCGTGCCAGAGGGGTCAGGACACTTCCATGAGATGTCCTGCAGTTTCCTCACCTGTTTTATTCTGAGCTGGAACATGCCAGCATTTGGGGAGTTCTCCTAAAAAGAGGATTTCCTAACCATTTCAGTTCAGTTAGTGCAGAAGTGTTTCAATAATGTTGAAGCATTCTGATATATGATACTAAATGTTACCATACAAAGTGGAAAGGAATTGTTAAATGCAATGTTTTAGAGACCAAAGATGCATGTGTGCATGTACGCACATACATACAGACTATCAGATAAACAAGGAGGTCAAAACAATTGATACAATTTTGATATTTTCCCATAAAAGGCTTCACCAGAAAGCACACACTCCAGTAGGGCGATCTTTTCCAATGAGAAATGTCAGGACAAAGCATTCTGACTTTTTGAAATTTTCAGCAGAAAAATACCCTGTGGGGGACGAGGGGAAAATAATAATTTGCTGGCTTCACATAGCAAAGCTGTGCTTGAATTTGACCATCTCTCAACAGAGGAAGTTGTTTGTCAGACCTGATCCGGGCGATCAGCTCCCTGTTGACAACCATCAGCTGGGCTCAGAAAAGCAGAGCCACCTGGCTCAGCAAGGCTGGGGCTGGGGACATCACTCCAGGACCAGCCACAGCCAGGGTCCAAAAGGATCAGGCTGAAGCTTGGTGGAGACGCAACCAAGGCAAGGAGGGAGCAGGAGCTGGGAGCCACCCGCAAGCTCCAGCCCTGCCGCAACAGCGTGCACTAGGCTGATGTAGTCTCTGGTTCCCAAAACAGCCCTGGGACAGAGAGGGGAAGTTTCTCTTCGCAGCCTGCTGGGCTCCAATCTCTCACCAAACCGTGCTTGGCAGCATCCTGGCGTTTGTGGGAGTTTGAGCAAGGATCTTTATATCTTTGTAACAGATGGCATTGCAACAGAAAGAGCATATTATGAATCTCCTCGCTTCTAAGAGGCAAGAAGGATGATCTTGCCGTGCACGAAGGGAACCAGCGATTTCTTTTGCTGAAAAAAAATTCTTCCTACAGAATCACATCACTTGATGAAAGAAACATCAAGAATAATTCACTTCCTCAAGCAACTATTTATATTCCAGCAGTAGGCCTTAGCCCACCAACATGCTCACATGAAGAGTACTCCTGGAGCCAATAGGCTGCTCCCGACTACGAGGGCTCAAGAGAGTGCAGCTTAGAGGTTAATGCATTTAACTCCAAAGCACAGAGAAATGGATGTCCCGGGAGGTAGGTTACGTAGGAGACTGGACTGGCTCAAGTAGAGACACCGGCCACTGTCACAATCCCTGGGGACTCCAGTCCTACAAACCTTGTAGGAAGCCAAGGTTCAGTCGGTAAGGCTGCACCTAACGGTAAGAGCCACAGTGTCCAACGCCAGGAATGTAACTTTAACTGCAACCTAATCCATTTCCCTTCCATAATACCTGTACGTAATGAGAATTTGCAAAGATTTATGGCCACAACAATTGCCCTTTCTCCCCCTCACCAGCCTCTTATGTTTCACTGCAAAAGCAGTTTGGGTTACCTCGATATTCTCCAGGGAAAAAGCATAATTAGCAGCTAAGAAGTTTTAGTGCATACGTAAGCGAGAGAGTGTGCACGGGGGGGGTTATTCTCAGGTTTTCTGATCACTTGTTCTTTCCAAAGAGTTCAGAGCAATGGAACCAGCTCCCTTCCCCCCACTAAGACCTAACTACTTTTATTATGGACTTCAAAAGCTCAGGGTGAAATCCTAGCTTGGCAGAGGTGATGCATTGGTGGTGCTGGAACTTCGTCCCGAGACCCCAGACTCGACATAATTACCCACAGGGGACCCCACAGTGGCAGCAGAGCTGATCACAGGACAAAAGGCTACTCATCTAGGTAGGAATTTGTAAGATCAGGCCTTAAAGGAAGACTAACGATTTAAGTGGAGTAAATCTGCTTCTTCTGCAAAGAGCATCACAATTTTTGCCATAAATGGGCTCTCACCCCAGCCAGCTGGAGCTTCGTACTGCTTTTCACAAGACCTGGCTCTATGAATTTAACTGACAAAATCTTGGACAGTCAAGGCCATATTTTCAAGATTGCTCAGCACCGACAGGCAGGACCAGAGGAGACCCAGCTTTCCAAAGGCACCCTAGTGCCCCAGGGCCCCAGCCAGAGCCGGGCAGAGCAGTGGCACTGATCCCTGCCACGTGCCTGTGCCTCGGGGACCGGGGCAGAACGCAGGGCTGAAGATGAAGACGGGACGTGCTGACTTCTTAGGAACCCTGGCATGTGCCCCGCACAAGACTGCAGGAACTGCCAACAGTCCAATAAAACCTCAATTGCTTATTTTGATGCTTTACAGTGGGAACAGGGTTGTCTGAACTTCCCTCTCTCGATAGCCCCCCCTTGTACTGCAAACCAGAGATTCACCCCATCAGCAGGAACAGGCACGAACTCTGGATATGAATATCTCCACCCAGCAGAAAATGAAGGCAATACATATATATGCAAAATGCTTAAAAGCACCACCAAAAATAGTAACCTTTCAGAGGTTATTTCAGGAAAAATTGCAGGGGAAAGACCCTGATTCATGCTCTTTGCACAGCCAGCCCAGACCTTGCTGGGGTACGTGTCTGGACAGTGCCATGTCCAGATGGTCCTTCAGATGTGTACGCTAGATGGCACTCCACCTCACGCAAGAGGACAGCAAGCCGAAGCTCTCCCAAGGCTCCCGGCACTATCCGGCTGCGAGAGTGGTGGGGATGAAGCGAGTCTCAGTAGGAACAGCCCCTCTGCGGCTGCCTGCCTGGTGCCCTTGCTGCCTCATGCGTGCTTTGCTCTGCTGCGGAGATGGCCCAGGCGTTATCCCCACGCTGGAGAGAGGGTACCCTGGACCCCCCGACCCTGTGGTCCACAACCCCTGTGATGCAGGGCAGGGCCACTCCTCCCATTTTACAGATGGGAAACTGAGGCACACCAAGACATCAGCCCAAACTCCACAAGCAGTAGGGTACCTACCTTCCAATGATTTCAATTTTTTACCCCAATGCCTCAGAGTATCTGAGCTCAGGGACTTGCCCAAGGTCACATTTGAAGGCAGTGGCAAAGAAGATTAACGTCGAAACCCAGTCACTATCTTTTCATAACTTACTGCGTGGTCCCAGCCCTGATCTCATCAACTTTCTCAGTGAGATCCTTCACCCCCTTGCCATTCCCCAGTGAGGACAACTCCCTTCACCCACCCATAAACCCACTCATCCTCCACTTCAACAGCTCCTTGGCCAGGAGGCTCGCACAGCGCCGAAGAGCCACAAAAAAGCCCGTCCCTAGACGCCGCCCTGCCGACAGGCACATTCTCATCTTTCTTTGCGCCTGCCTCAGCCTATCTCCACCTGTTGTTTACAGTGAATTATCTGCGCTTTGGGGCCAGGACCATCTTTTGTTCCTTTTTTCATACAGCACCTGGCACAGTGAGCTGGGTACGGGAAGGTATCCAGTTACACAGCTAATCAATAAACAAGGCCCGTCATCCACCTCAACTTCTGGCCATCCAAAGTTGCAATTTGCAGAAACTGCTGCAGGCTGTACTCGATGCTATTAGCAATGCAGATGTGCCTGGGAGACAAGGAGTTCCCCGAAGTTGGAGCAGGCTTGGCTAAACCAGGGCTTCCTACGAGCAGGTGTGCACAGAGCAGCAAGTGGAAAACCCCAAACCAGCTCAAACGTAATCCTCCAGTGGCACAAGTCATGTTCAGGGCTAGGCATGTTTTGAATGCTCACTGACTTAGCTAAGCTGCAGAGACTGCAAGGACGGGGTGAGGAAAGATGGAGAAGAACATTACGTTACCCTGAGGGAATGTTAAGGTACACTCTCATGGACATAGCCATGCAAGAGGGGCACTGCTGGCTCCTGCTATGGTGTCTCCCTCTTGCAGAGGGCTTTGCACCACGTCCTTTCTTCCTGATGGCTGTGGCTATCTCCTGCTACACCTGTAGCAAATGGCAATCATTTTTCCAAAGCGTCCCCTGCCACCGTCTGCAGATACGCCTGTCCCCCAGTCTTCCACTCCTCTGCTCGCTTCCACGGTAAAAACAGACCCCTGGACAGTGCTGCTGAATTATGGTGACCAGGAGACCCCATGGACCTCCAGGCCATCCAGTTCGACAAGAGTGGCCAAACTCTTCCATCCCCAGGGCTCAGATTTCACTGGGATTTGAGGCACAGGGGCTGGAAAACGGCACAAGAAGGTGGGCTGCAGCTGCGCCCAGCTGCTATGGGCACTTCCCCCCACCTCCTTCTCCTCCACCCCAGCCCTCTTCACCAACGGAAACATTTTCCATTCCCTTTGACTCAGGAACATCACTGGTTCCTTAGATTTAAAAAAAAAAAAAAAGAAAAGAGCCTTAGAGAAAAATCCCAAGACAACATTAATTAGGAGGAAGAACTCCCCAGATCTGGAAGCTTCAGGGAGGAGCAGTACTTAAACTCCCGACCTGATGGAGTAACTTTGAATCATCTTTCATCTTCCCCTGTATAGGGTGTGATCTAATGACATTAGCTTGGCTTCGCTCTAGTGGAATTGGCATCAGTGCAACAGAGGCAGGAAGATTAAAACATATGAAATAAGTGTTCCTGGGGTGACTGACAGTATAATGACATTCCAACAGGCAGCTCAATCAGCGCGAGACTAACAAAGGATCAGAGCAAAGCAGCAAGACTCACAGTATCACCCACAAATACACCTTTTTTTTTTTTTTTTTTAATCCCAGGCATTTTTCCCTTGACTGCATTAGCCCCCATCCTTGACGTTTTCCCCAGGCTGAATACGGCCATGTTCTGGGTGGGGGGTGGCAGTCCAACTCTGTTAAAACACATGCTCACCTGCTATTGAACTCTGCTAGCTCAATAGCCTTGTTCAGGGCTCGAGCAGAGACTTCTGTGCTGGAAAGTCAATGACACCATTGTGGGTTCGCGTCCCCCCCCCCCTTTTATCCCCCTACAAATAGAGGACTTGCAACAACTGAAAGGGAGAAAGCTGCTTCAGGCACACCGCTTCCCTCGCTATTCAACCCACACACGAGCACGCACGGAGGTGTTGCACTTCCCGAATTAAATCACTCCAATTGTTTTTTTTAAAACAAGCCTCTCTGCAGGGCAGCTGCCTTTTATGCAGCCACAATGCTGGCTAAGAGGAGAGCGATTATTCCACTTGATTTAACAGACAGCATTTTTGAGTGGGTCCGTGCATTGCTGGGCACCCCAGTAGGTGACAGGACTTTCCCGTGCCCAGCCTGGGCCTTAGGGGCCGCGGCCCTACAGGTACCGCCATCCGACCGGCCGCTTCGGGAGCATCACTGCTGCTGCAGCCACAGTTTATCCTCCCGTTTCTAAAGGTTGGGGCAATAGCAGCTGCTGCCAAAGCTGTTTGTTTGTTTCCAGGTGGAACCGCAGTCCCGTCTCGCCGAGCCCCCCGCAGACGTTGGGTTCCCAGCGTTCACGGGTGGCATCCCTGTGCCAGCTCCGTGCTGCCCGGGCCAGGCACCCGCAATCCCCCCCGCCAGAGCCCCTCGCTGCAGCGGGGCAGTTTATTCACAGCAGCGCCGACCCGCCTCGGAGCCCACGTTTGCTCTCCTCTGCTTGCGAACCGGTGTCGCTGCAAACAGCCACGAGCTTTCTGTTGCCCTAGCCAGGGCGCTCGCTAACCGCACCGATTTCCTGCAGGCGCTGAAAGCAACCCGAAGTGTTTATACCTTGTAACGATGCTGTTTAGTCTGACTGCTGGGAAGGGGGGGAAGAAAAAAAAAAAAAAACAAAAAAAACCCAAAATGCACGTGAAACCTAAGACTCCGATTCCAAAGATAAGGAGTCGGGACCGCTGGCAAACATCTGGCGGTTTCCCTGCCGCTGAACCCTAATCCAAGATCACAACAAACCTGTGGAAAGATACAGATATTTTTTAAAAGATGATTTATAACCGGCTGGTAACTGGTGACCAGGGGCCGACACCATCGCTCTAACATCGCTACGGGACTGCGTGTGTTAGTAAAGATTACTCATACAAGCGAGGCCTGCAAGATTAGGTCTCAAAGGAATAACCCCGCACAAAGAATTCACTGTACTTCAGCCTCCACAGGGCTAATAAAAAATAAAATAAAAAACGGTGAAATTCAGTGCATCAAATACCAGAACAAACAAACGGCACCAATTAACGGGCGTGCTCATGTACCAAACGGTACCACGTAATGATTGCACAAACAGCCTACGGGGCAGCACCTCGAATGGGTGAGGGCTGCAAGATCAAGACCAAACCTCTGGAAAAGTAAACCCAGACTAAGGGCTGTGCTCTGCTCTAAACGCCTGTGGCTCCTCCTCTGTCTAGGGCTGCGTTCCCTGCTCGGGCACGGTTCCCAGGAGCGGGGCTATCCCGGTGCCATCTGCTCCCTGGGGATTCAGGGGCACCATCCCAAAACCAGCTTTTCCCGAGTATCCACTGAAAGCCTCAGTACCTGCCATCCCAAAGCCCCATTTATTTTTCACAGTCAAGGCTCGATTGAAGTTCTTGAGGTTTTCAGATTTGTTTGCAATGGTTCCTTCCCGATACGGGGTCGGCATGTGGAAATCGGATAAGCGACACTAAAAATATAGCTCTGTAGACAGCTCCAGCCCACACAAAAGGAAATCTTTCTTCTCAGAGAACCCACACTCAGCAGCCTGCAAAAACCCAGCAGATTTCTAACACACCAGGTGATGCACAAGGAAGCTCATCGCTTCCACGTGTTAAGACTTTACATAAACACTCGGACTGTCAGTACTACCCTACTCCACACTTCAACACTGTCACTGCAATCTGAGCTAAAATCCTCCTCCTCTCAGCTAATAGCTGAGCTTAACATAAACATAAAACAAGCTCTGGGGGTCCTCGACATCCTTTCCTTTTTGCTCTTTCATTCAAGAAAGCCACGAGCACAGAGGCACTTTGCAAGAGAGCAGGTTCTGTCCCCCTCTAACCCGTCCTTTCCATAGGAACCTGCCAGAAAACACTCCTTTATTAACTTTGAAATGCATGGGAAGAACACGGAAACAAAACAAATCAGAATTCTGCCCCTCGGCTTTAGCGTTTGCGTTCTGGTTTTAAAGGGGATCCCTTTTACTTGGTTTTACTTGGTTTAAGGAAACGCCGATTAATTGAAAGAACCATATATATATATTTTGTTAGCAAGGTAAGGGCAAAGGTCGTGGTCCTGGAACTGACATTTTTTGGTAGTCACTACTGGGCTGCCGAAACATTCGCACGCGAAAGACGTTTCCCGCACACCGAATATAGGAAAGCCGCTTTTAACAGCTCCGTCTCCGGGCTGGGGTTTGCGAGAGGCAACAACGCATTTGGTGCTGCACCGAGCCAGCAGAGACCCTTTGCAAGGGGAGGCAGCCGGGGCGGGGGAGCCCCCCCCCCAAGCAAAACCCGGCAGCGGCAAGGCAAGGCCCCCCCCGCCTCCCTCGGGGTAGCTCGGCTGCCCCCGGCCCCCGCCCCGGGGTCCCCGCAGGCAGCGCCCCCCCGACGGCTCCCCCGGGACCTGCGCCCTGCCTGGGGGAGCAGGGATGGGATTGGGGGGGGGGGAGAGAGGGGTTGGGGGAGCGCGGAGCAGGGACGGGGGAGTGCGGAGCAGGGATGGGGATTTGAGGAGAGAGAAGGGGGATGCGGACTGGGGGGAAGCGGGTCTGGGGGATCTGGGGTGGCGGGTGGGCGGCGGAGGGGGCTCGGGCGGCCAGCGGGGGGCAGTGCCGGCTCGGGCATGGCCCCAGCCCGGTCGCGGTCGCGGTGCCCGCCGCGGTGCCGGGGCCTCCCGTACCTGTCCCGTACCTGTACCAGGCGAGGCCCCGCTCGTAGTTGCGGTCGAAGAAGTGGGGCTCGGCGCCCACGGCGCGGACGTCGGGGTGCACCCGCAGGAACTCCAGCAGCGCCCGCGTCCCGCCCTTCTTCACGCCGATGATGATGGCCTGCGGCAGCCGCTTGGTGCCGTCGCCCAGCAGCGGCGGGAGGGTGCCGGGCGCGCCCGCCGCGCTGCCCCCGCCGCCGCCGCCCGAGCCGCCGGCCCGGCTGCCGCCGCCGCCCCCGGCCGGCGCCTCCTCGCCCGGCGCCGCCTCCTGCCGCCGCCGCCGCTGCTGCTGCTTCAGCCGCTGCAGCAGCCGCTTGCGCCGGGCCGCCGCCGCCTGCCACGGGGGCAGCTCGGCCGAGCCGCCCAGGTACCCGCCGCCGCCGCCGCCCTCCTCCTCCTCCGAGGCGGCGCCCGCGGCGATGATGGGCCCGGGCAGGGTCTGGCAGCGGTCGGCCAGGCAGTAGAAGACATAGAGGGACATGAGGAGGGAGCAGAGCATCACCAGGAACTTCTTGAAGATGCTGCGGGGCAGGGGCTCGGCGGCGGGGGGGGCCGCCCCGCTCACGGCCATGCTGCCCCGAGGCGTCGGCCGGGCGCCCTGGCCATGCTCAGCATCCCCCCGCGCAGCGCGGCTCCTCCGCGCAGCGCCCGGCCCCGCGGGGGGCTGCGCGCCGCCGCGTCCCGCCACCCCCCCGGCCCGGCCTCAGGGGGGCATCGCCTGCCGCCGGGGGGGGGGGGGGGGGAGCTGGAGCCCGCCGCTCCCGCCGCCGCCGCCGGCGCTGGGGGCTCCGCGCCGCTCCCACGTGCGGCGGCGGCGGCGGAGCAAACTTCGGCGGAGACATCGCCGGGCGCGGGGCGGGGCGGCGGCCGGGCCGGGCCAATGGCGCGGCGGGGGCGTGCGGGGCCCCCGCGCCGCCCCCGGCCCCGGCCCCGCCGCCCCCGGCCCCGCCGCCGCCGCCGCCGCCGCCGCCCGGGCCGCTGCGGCGCGCTCGGGGCTCTGCCCCGAAGCAGCGGGCGGCGACGAGCCGGGGGAAGGCGGCCCGCTGCTCGGCCAAATCTGCGGGCTTTCGTACAGCCCCTGGGCTGCCTTCTGCCCAGCGCCGACCGCCAGCCGCCGGGCAGAGCGGCGGGAGCGGCGCGTCCCGGCTCCCCCCGGGAAGGCTGGTTTGTCCGCTGAACTCCGCGGGAGCTTCCCCTAAAGCGTGCGCGTCGCGCTGAGCCCGCAGCCGACCGCGCTCTCCCTGCCTTTCTGTCCGGCCGCCCGCACTCCTAGGCTAGCCCCGTCCCTCTGGTCTCTGAGCGCAAATTCCCGATGTAGCTCGTAAGCAGATCAATACTTTCACACGCGCCGCTCTTTGCACAGAGGAACAGACCCCCTTGAAATCAGTGAAACCACCGACATGAGTAGAAAATATATGTGCAGGATTACAGCCAACAGTTATGCCAAGCAGCGCCCCGAATACGGCAGAGAAAGACCTGAAGCCAGGTCTTTCCCCGCTCGCTTGGACAAACTACCCGCAGGCGAGCTGCAGAATCAGGCCCGCAGTTGGTAAGAAAAATACACAAACACAACATGATACGGCTCTCAGAATCTGCTCTTCTCCTTTGAGAGTACATAAAATGTGGAAATAGCTATCAGCTTCATGCCTCGGCTGCCTGATTCTAAGGGCTTCATTATTTCATTGCCTGTGGGAATGTCCTTTTAATTTGAAATGTTTGTCATAGATTACAGAATTTTTAAACAAACTTGCACATGAAACACTTGACTTAGATCTTTTTTTTTCTTCTGTTTAGCGTGGACCTAGCTAAGGAATTAAACTTCAACTACTTGGAAATAAAGCTGGTGTATCTGAACATTATTCAATAAAAAGGGGGAAAAAATTGCAAAGAATAATAATCAGCCATCTGCAGAGCTGGCTGACTAATAAAAATATTTTTCCAAATAGTAAACAGGCTCAAATTAATAACAAATGTTATTTGCAATGGATTATTCTATTAGATCTCCTCCCAACTTTATGACAGTTTTCCTCTCTAAGCAAAACAACTTATCTTTAGTACATGGATTTCAAACTCTATACCCAACCGAGCCGCGCTGCAGCCAGATCACTTTATCTGCAATTAGTGAACATGATTTCAACGCAGCATGCTTGGTGACTTCAAAATATTGTACTGTTTCAGGTATGTCAGTGCTTCAACTTGCAAGTAGATGCCTGGTGTGATTTACAAAAGGGTATAAGCAGGTTAGGCCCCTAACACCTCTAGGCAACTACTTACATCATTAGGAACCTAAATGCCTTTATAAACCTAGGCTGTGATCCAAAGCGCATTGAAGTCAATGAAAAGCCTTTGCTGACATCAATGGGCTTTGGAGTAGGCCCTATAGAAGGAACGTGATCAATGGGAAGTGGCTTGACTTCTTTATGCCAGTTATTACGATACTTTTCTCCTAGACACTTGGAACACTGGCACATTTTCTGTTTGAATAAATATTCGTTTCAAGCAGAGAACACAAGAAAAAAAAATAGGGAAATTGGGGTGAGAGCGCGCGGAGTGAGTGTGTGCCTGCCCCAAGGTTGCGATTGTATCACGAGGCTCGGGATGTTTGGTGCTTTTTTTCCCTGAACATTCCTGGAAATACTGGCGAGAATCTGAGTTTTCATTTCAAAAAGTTGCTAGCTATCTAGTGAAAATATGACCAGAGTCTATTTAAAAATTCCAGTGTCTAGAAAGCAATAAGCCAAATATGTTTGCATTTAAAAACGTCTTATGATATTTAAGGTAATCTTGTGATTTTTTTTTTTTTTTAATTTTAGGACCTGACTCATCATTTCTGAGTGCTCGGGCTGAAGATACTGGGGGCTCTCGCAGTCTGCAACAGCTCTCCGAGCAGGAGGGCATTTTACCTGCTAAAAAGGGCAATGTGCAGAAATCAAAAAGCGCTGTGGTCTCATCCCTCTATACCCCACAGCACCGAGGACTCTGCCCGCTGCTGCAGGCTCATCCCAGACATCATGTAGGCCAGTACAGCTGTGTAATGAGACTAATTAGAGGTTTATTAGCAGACTGTTTTTGTCCTCATGTTTAGATCAACAGCTCTAGGTACAAAGACCGTTTGCTGAAGGCTGTGCTTCTAAAGTTAGCAAAATTGGGCGGGTGACGTCATTAGAGCCAGTTCTGAGAATTTATGCCTCTTCTCTGTTTTAGCCTTAATGCAAAAATAGCTGTTCTCAGGGATAATGGGTATTTTTTCCTTGGGATTTAGAGGCTTGGAGCAAAAGGTGCTTTCCATTTTACTCTGGCTGAACAGCACTCTTACACAACCGACTTAAGATTTTTACTGTAGCCTCTTTGTCTTCCCCTTAAATTTCTTCCAGCGTGATTGCTCCATCTATCTATTTTAAAGTCTTCCCCTATACCCCACTACCATAAAACCTGCCCTGGCAATAGCAGGGTGCCACGGGATGCCAGGCAGCCCCTCCGGGCTAGGGAAAGCTCCTCGTGCTCTGCTGATACGCATGGGTGTCACATCACCACCTTCCCAGGTGGGACGTGAGCACGGGGAGGCGAGCTCGGCTGTCCGAGCTTGCTCGGCCGGCGGCAGGGCTGCAACAGCGCCCGTGACTCACGATTCCCTGGCAGCGGCCCTGCTGCAGGCCCGCGCGCACCCGGCCGCACAGCGCGCGAGCGCGAAGGTCCTGGCACGCTCTCCAACCCCGTCCTGTTTGCACTCGTTCGGTACTTCCCTCACTTGTTCCTTTCATCTATTTATTATTTTATTGCTCGAGCCCCTCCGCCTGCCTCCCCCCGAGCACTTTGCTGCCGCACAAGCTTTTCCTGGTGCTGCTTCTGAGAGCGAGCGGGGCTCTTCCCCCAGCGCAGCCCATGCAAAACCTGCCCCACCTCCCACGGCAGCGGGGACCGGCCCATTAGCAAGGTTTCCATCTCCAAGGGGGGCCAATTTGAGACGCTTTGCTTCTGCGGGGGGGTCACTCCATGGGACGCTAACCTGGTTGCTGGGAGAGTACTTGGGCAAGCAAGTCTGCAAAGGATTGAATTCAGCAGCCAAGATGGTGTCGTTTTGGGGGTAGGGAGGAGAGAGGGAGAAAAAAAAAAAGGCTGAAGACTTCCATCGTATGATATCTCCAGGTGCTTCTGTACAGCTGGGGAGAGCACAGCAAAGCGTTTCAAGCTCGGATGCCTTACGAAGGCATAGCCTGCTCCAGCCCCCACGGGAACGGCTGTATTTTTTCCCCTTTATTGGTGACCCGTAGCATAGATGGGATCAGGGGTTAAACTGGGAGTATGGTGGAAAGGGGACTGGGAAGCCCGCGGCTAGCGTAGCTTAACAAGTGATCATAAGGTTGGAAGCCAAAAGGAACTGCTGCCTGTCAGGAAGCTGCGCCAGAAGAAAACATCCCATTGTACTGGGGTGCCGGCGGATGGGACGGAGGAGAGAGAAACAGATTGATAACCAAGAGGCAATGTGACCCCGCATGGGCTCCAGCAACAAAAGCCCCTTCATCTCAACTGAATAGGGACAATAGCTAATGGGGATGGGCCAGCAGCAGCCGGACGATTTGAGAGCCCGGAGGAGAGGGAGGAGTCAATGGAGGGTCCTGTTTTACCCAAATCCTCTATTGATCTCAGTAATCTCCTGGGCTTTCCCCTCTCGAAATCACACAGAAAGTTCAAGGACTTTTTGCCTTCAATTGTAGGGGCATGTGTATTGTCCCCAAGAGTCCCCAGGGCCGCTGGACTCAAGGCAGCCGGTTCCAGCCCCAGGGAGGTTTGAACCCATGCCGGAGAGAGGGCTGCAGCCCTGCGGACATGGCTCGCTCTTCCATGCCGCTGCTTCACCCTGGTGTGGGTTTGCTGTGCTGGAGGCGCGGGCTTTGCGTTGGCACCGCCTTCGGTGCGTAGTGTGGGGATGGTGGTGGGAAGCACCCCAGAGCGGGGCCGGGGAGCCCACGGATGAACTGCTGCCGTCACCCAGGGAGCCGTGGGCTGTCCCCAGCCGTAAGCTGGCAGAGGCAGCAGGATGGCTGCAGCTGGTGAGCTTCATCCCTGGGCTGCTTAGCGCTAACTGGTTCCCAGCTCCGTGGTCATGTCGGCCAGGAGAGCATCCCTGCTCCAACCCTCCTCCGTGCCTTTAAGCAGATGCTCCAGCCTTCCCCACCTTTCGCCTTGGGAGGAAGCCGTGATCCAAGATGAGCCACCGTTTTACTGGCATAACTTCCCACTGAAAGTTCCCTTGCCAGAGGGAAATGAAGAAACTGAGGTGGCAGGCCAGGATTACTCACTGCTGGAGAAAGACATTGTTTCTCCAAAGATCTGGGGCTGAACGCCCGTGCAAGGGGAAGAGCCCACCTACAAACCTGATCGGTGCAGCTGCGCCCATCCCATGGGCCGATGCCTGCCACAACGGGTTGCTAAAGCTAGCTTTTTGGGGCAGAGTATCTATGAACACACATAGCTTGGCCCAACGACCTCCTAGCTGAACGCTCCCATAGTATTAAAAAGAGGAATTGTGGTCTGACCCTCAAAGGATTTCTGCAGAGCCTTCCTTAGCCACATCCCGTGGCAAAGGTGTAAAGTCAGGAGAGCAGCTAAGCCCCGAGGGGAACTCGGGGGCTTGTCTCCAGACAAGGCTGCAGCGAGCACAGGGAGCTGCAGCCCCAGGGGCAGCACAGGGGGCTGCAGGGGCAGCCCCGGGGGCGCAGTGGGCAAGGGCAGGCACTGGAGCTGTGCTGGGAGAGCCCAGCACCATCTTCTGTCCTGGGCCGTTCTTGTTGAAAAGGTATGCTAAAATATGCAGCACAGACACTAAAGGTCTGGGGATAGGATTTTTTTTTTTTTTTAAATAATAAAAAAAAAAGACAAGGATGTCCACAAGAAATGTCATTCAGACAGAGAAATCCCACTGAGAAGAGTTTTGCAGGCTGAAAATACTCCCTCACTCACTCAGCATGCTAAAACAACCCAGATTATCGCAAAATATGCAGTGCCTGTACCCAGAAAAGCAAACGGATCAGCGAGCAGAAAGCAGACGAAATCTTACCCAGTCCTGCTTTGGCTGAGGCAGGAGGCAACACATCATTATACCTGATGCCTGGCCTTGGAGCTGGCAAGCAGCTCCATCCACCTTGTATCGGATACCTTCTCCCCAGCGGGGATGGAGAGCAGGCCAACTTGATTAGAGAGCTGGCACAAGATGTGAGGACATCTGGGAGGCCTCTGATCAGGAGCATGAATTAATAAGAACCGGTAAGAGGAGGAGACTGAATGGGATTCAAAGCCTTTCCGCAGCTCCGGGCTCTGAGCCTTGGTGAACCTGCTTGCTCCAGGCAGGGTCCCGATTTCTCCACCGCCAACAGCCTCAGGAGCCTGCCCTCCCCAACGTGGCCGTTGCACTCGCAGCGGTGCACAGGCAAGAGCTTGGCCTCGAGCGGGGCGTAATATAATGAAGGGAGCAAAAAGGTTGACGTTCAAGGGATCCATTTATCCTGAAATACGTGGGCTGATGATTTATTTGGGGAGGGGTCTTTGCATCTCCTTAACGGCTCAGTCTCCTGTGAGAGCAGCTTCACCAAGACTTTCCAAAGAGTGGAGCATGCGACAGACCCTCCAGGGCCAGCAGCACTGGTCACGTCTCTGCCTTGCTTAAGGAAGCTACAACTTCCTTTATTATTTTCATAGTGCCAGGTGCTAGAGCGGGCTTTGAACGCCTGACCCCTGGCTGGAAGCCCCCAACAACCCAGAGAAGCGTCCCCTTCCTTGGCTCTGCTCCTCGCTGGCAGCAGCCTCGCGTGCGCGGGCTGGTCTTTGCTACAAGCAGGGACGGCACCCCGACTCCAGGTGGCTTCTGGGCTCCCACGGCGCCGCGGGAGCAGCTCCCGGCTCGCCGTCAGCAGGGTGCCCGGTGGGCACGCCGCCAGCGAAGGCGCCGAGCGAGGGGGCTGCCAGCACGGCTGCTGCTCAGCGGGAGCATCACGGCTCCTTCTGGACGGCAGCCGGGACCGTGGCTGCGAGACGCGGCGCCGGGCAGAGGGCAGGAAGGGCAGAGGCTCTTCGGCTCAGGGACGTGGCCCGAGTTGAACTGCAGCTTCCCACCTCATCAAGTCAAATCTGGGCCGTTAGGGATTAACCCCACAAACCTTGACTAGGCCTACTGACCCTTCGACGCCAGCCTTTGCTGTGACAGTGAAACAGGCTGAGAGAGAGAGCAGAGCCAGGCAGATTAAATATAGACAACCTCAGGCATTTCACCCAGATGCCAGCTTTGGTACTTGCTCATCCCAGCACCTTCTGCAATACATGAAGGGATGCCAGCGCGTGCCCTGGCCTCCTCCCCGCTTTACTCTTCTCTCCTTGGTTTCTCCAAGCACAGAGTCCTCCAAACTCACAACACTGATGAATCCACCCACCTATCGAGGCGATCCCTCCCTCCCCCATACACGCAAGGCACAGGCTGTACACTACCAGTCTCTCAGGAAAGAGCAGTTGCTCCTGCAGGAAGCAGCACACTCCTCTTCAGGGACAGGGACATCTCCACACACCACTTCACACACATGATGCAGCCACAGATGCACATTTACAGGCTGCTGTAGGGAAAGGCACAAGGATTCCCCCAGCCTCATCCTTTCTACTGCCCAGCAAGGCGCCCACTGAGGGGTGCAGGTGCCCCTCATCTGCACCTCATTAAGGGGCTCAGCACCAGCCTTGTCCCCATCTGTGCCCTGTTACTGGCTGCAGACCCAGCGGGTCCCCACCTGCACCCCAGTAAGAGACGCGAGGGCCAGGAAACTCCCACGCTCGCCACATGAAGGGATGCTGTTGCAGGCATGCACTCATTTGCACCCTGGTAATGGCTGCAGACCCCCTGCTGCACCCCTTTAATAGATGAACGAGCAGGCAAAAGCCCCCTTTTCGGCCCCACGGGTGCTGCTCATGCGCACAGGGCATTCCCACTGGGAGATGCTCGTAGGAGGCAGAGACGCGGATGTGCAGCGCTAAACAGCTATGCACACAGTGAAACTCTGCACGTCTGAAGCTGACTGTTACACCTAAGCATGCTTATGTTTTAGCAGCTATAGTTCATGGAAAAGTCATTCCCCAGCTAAGTCAGCATTGTATATGTCTTGAGAATAAGTGCATAAAGCCCTGCGCCCATGCCCGTGCGTACAGCCGTGGTACAGGGCACGCTGTGCTGGAGCCCCTGAACAGCGGGCTTCTTAGCTTGGCCGGCAAAGCAAAATGAGCAACACATCACTAACATTACCAACGGCCCTCCGCTATTGCAGGCAAATATTTACAAGAGCTCTCCAAGGGAAACCCATAAACTGCTCCCTGGTATAGCTTTCTGAGCATCACTCCAGACAGCTATATTAGCTGGAACATGAAGTAGTTACACTCCTGCTGCTCTTCCAGTGCTTTGGAAACAGATACTTGTCTCTTTTATTACCTTTGTTTGCGTCTCGTTTTATTTGTGCGCTGCATGCTTCATTGTGCTGGGTTTGATACAGTTGTGACTGGCTACAGTTTGAAACGGCAATAAATACCATCTAGGCCTTTTGTACTTTTTAATATTATTCCCTGCTTTAAAAAAAAATGCCAAACCAGACAATGAAAACAATACAGGGAAAATTAAACCCTAAATCTGCATTGATGGTTCCATATTAAACATACAGGGAAGGCTGGTTTCAAACTGTTGACAAAACTTTTTCTTTCTGTACTTTGTGGAAAATGGTTGGCTTTGAAGGAGATGTAATCGGTAAGGTTTCCCTGGTCCAGGATAGACTTGCTGGCCAGAGAAAATGACCCCAAGCACTGGAATAGAGACTGGGATCACCCAAAGCGAAGGTGGCAGCTGCCCATGCTCACGTCCTTGTTGCCTTCATTCAGCAGAGGGTCTCCAGATCGGGCAAGCTGACCCCCAACTACCCTTGCTGGACCGGTGAAGCTTCACAAAAAGAAGTGCAAAGAACATGGAAATACTTGGTTCTCTCAAGCAGCCTAACCAATAGGCACTGAAATTAAGGGCAGTCTTTTCATCAGCCTCACTGGATATCAGCCCACCCTTGGAGAGCACCGTGGGCTGAACGGGGCTCCTGAAGAGCTGGGACAGGGCAGCCACATTGCACAGAAGAGCTGGAGACCCACTGGTGAGTACCAGGGCCATAAACTCCCTTCACAGAAGGGTTTTAAGGAATAATTTGCCATTGGTACAGAGATGGTACAGAGGGGGGTTGAAATGGGAGGTGCAGATTTGAACTTCATGGCTTGCTCTCTCCATGAGATCCCTTAGAAACATCCCACTTCGCCTCAGGAGCTGCAAAACCCCAGCTGTAAACGGCTGATCCAGAGATATGAACTGAGCCTGGAGCCCCACAGCGCTGCCGGGGCACTCGCAATACCCAGGAAACACGGTGTCCTACAACCTAAACTGAAAAGCCAGGCTGAGAGGGGAAATGATTCACCCCCAGCGAGTGAGTGTCAGAGCCGGAGAATCACCCGGGTCTGCTTAGTTCAGTTGGTCTAAGGGGAAGAGCGCCAGTTCACTGTGCAACGAGGTTTTGCCTTTCTCCTTGGAAGATATTATGCCGGCATTGCTGCTCGGTTCTGCCTGAGAAGAGCTGGTGACAGCTCCACTTATTGGCTTTGCTGGGCTGAAAAGAGCACTTTAAAAGGAAGCAGAGCAGCAACATAGCATTAGTTCCTGCTGGAAGGGGGAACGGAGAGACGCACATTCCAGCCTTGTATGGGAAATTTGGCCTGCTTACATCACCCCGGGAGTTTGGGCTGAATACTGTGTTCTTAGCATCCCATCCCAAGGCAGCGTGCGCTTCTGCTAGGCATTGTTCAAAAGCGCTGCCAGCTCTGAGATGGCTGCGCTTCAGCCCCGGGTGAAGTCATGCCTGGATAACTCTCCGAGGCTTCGAGAGCGTGCAGGATGATAGGCGAGGAGCACAGCAAACCCGCAAGAGAAATCGGCGAGGGGAAACTCGCCCCGTTGTGCATGCGGCAGGGTGCCTGCACTTGCCTGTGGGTGCACGCGCAGCTATGGGCAGCGACATACATCAGCATCTCCTGGCCAGCTAATGGGCAACCCTATTTTCCCGCAGGCTGAGGCTCGGAGACCTGCGGAGTGGGCTGCAGCTCATGGGACTTGCACGGGAACACCCAGCCTGGAAGAGCCTCCCAGATGCTGGAGCGTTTTGGAAGCAGTCCCAGCACTGAGATTTTAACAAGTTGGGAGCACAACGTCCCAGTGTCATCTTAGGTCTAATCCGCATGTACACCACGACGCCAGAGTGTGTAATTAAGGAGCTGTGCAAGCAATCATCAGCTTGACTGTTGCAAAAAACTATTTCACAAAAATAAGCAGATACCCTTCCATCGACACAGCTGTGTGAGCCTAGGCTAAGAGAAACGGTGGGATTAGATCTGCTGTACCCATCTCAGACAGCCAAGTCCGGAGAAATGCGGTCACCTCCTCAATGCCGGGAAAAGCGCTGAGATGAAGGCAGGTTAGCTTGAACGTGTTGATTATCCCTTCCTGGCCTCCACGCTCACCTGTGAGCGCTTCCTGCAGCTCATCTTTCCTAGCAGGGTGCAGAGTGTCGGAGGCTTCGCTGCAATATGTTGAGAGGCTTCACTCACCGCTGCAGATGAGAAAAGTTCAGCCTCGAGGCTCTCCTTCTTCCTATGAGCTTGTGTCCTAGCTCAGAGATCTCCAGATAAGCAAGGAAGGGAAAAGTCAAGCTCAGGATTCAGTGTGTGCGTGTGTATATACAAAGGCACACTTCTCGGTGTAGGAGCATTTGCGTTGCACTCATACACGCGAGTGTAGACAGCAGGTCTGGGTGTGCACGCAGGACTTGAATGTGTTGTGCGTAGGAGGGTACCTATGTGATCGGAATATGCAAGCTCTATGCATATGCGTGTGTCAGGAATATTTTTCATTCAGGGCCTTGCATGTGATCACTGATCTGCACGGATGGGCACAGAAAAACGTTCCCGTACACGTCTTTGAACATGCATCTATGTCTGGACGGCTGTCTCAGGCTGCGGGCTGACAGACAGTAATAGCACTTGGTAACTGCAGGAGCCAGGAAGAAAAGTGGCAGAGGAGCCCGCAGGCATCTGCACGCGCGTCTGTGTCCTTACCAGATTTCTTCTCTCACCGGCCCCGTCCGCGCGTTCCGTGAGCCGAAGGAGCCGTGTGGGCGTGCGGTGCGAAGGGACGGCCGCACCGGGCTCCTTGCAGCCTGGGCCGGGGTCATCTGGAGCCTATGTTGTTTTTTCGGCTTGCCTGTCTCTTTGCGCCTGCGGGTTTTTTTCCTTTCCGTCTGTTAATATCAACAAAACCTGCCAGGGCACCTCATCACCGGGGCTCCTCGAGAGCGAACGCGACATACTTGGAGCATGCAGTCAGCTTTTCCAGCCAGTCCACACGGCCGGAGTAAACTGTCTAAGTACTGTCAGAAACCACTTTATAAACTCAGGATGGGGAGGAGATGATCGATGGCTCCGCACTGGACATGACACAGCTTCTACACTTCCCTGTATTTATAATATTTGTGTATTGCCCCTACCTCCAAGTTTGACAGGGCTAGTCCCATTCACTTAGAGATATGAATTTGGCACAGCCTGACATAAACTCCAGCGCTTCGGGCCACCAAGGGAGAACCATTGTTATAAACTTTCTCCCCCCGCACCCTGCTTGGCCCCTTTTTTTCCCCCCTTCCAGTCGCATTATTTCTTTACAAGCCAGCAAGAACAGAACCAAATGTTTCACATCTGTTCTCACCGTCCGGCCATTTGCATGAGAATCGCCGGTCGGTGTTTCAATGAAGCGCAGCTCGCTGGCTGAGGATGGGGCTGGAGCCGCCGAGACCGCGGACCCCTCTTGCTTCTGCCAGATGTCCGGGCTTTGCACAAAAGCGACGGACCCAAGGCTTTAACGAATCGCCTTCTTTTGGGGTCTAATCGCTCTCGAGAGATGCTGGGAGCTTGCTCTTTGCGGACAGTATCATGGAACTGATGCTCACCCTTGGGTCAGCCCTTTTTAACCTCGCATTTCAGGGTTTAGCCGGCGGCGGTCTCGTTTTCTTACGCCGCCTTCTCGAAGGAACTTTGCATCAGTGAGTCTTGAGGTGGGGGGTGGCTTTTGTTGAATCAATCAATAATGGTAATTTTAATGGTAGAGCATCTCCTCTAGGGATTCCTCATCAGGGGGAAAGGTGCCCGAAAACAATGCCCCCGTTTCTCAGGAAGTGCTCATTTAAACACAAAGCAAAATCTCCAGAAACCCTCTATTTTTCTGCTTGCCAAAAGCATCCTCTTGCAAATCTGCTCTTCCCCTGCACCCCTTCCCCTGCCTCTTCACCAGGCTGGTTTGGCTCCTTCCCCTGCCCTAAAACCAGGGCTCTTGGCTCTGAGCTCCAGGGATGACGACAAGACTAGGGGCTGGGATTTTTGGAAGCCGTTTGTTCTCTTTCCAGTCAGGCTGGGCATTACGAGCTGCTATTTGACTGACACAGCGGCGGATGAAAGACGTAGTATCGCCATAAGCTGGCAAAACCGCTTTGAAAATCATAGCAGGGAACGGTAATATTTGAAGCCCCTCCGTGCCACGCACATGAGCTGCTCTGAGTCTCACTCCTGGTTTAGCTGATGCTCTTATTAACCCTTCAAACCCCGGGGCGCTGGCAGGCAAATGAAAGGGTAAAGCGAAGGTTTTGCACTGCTGTGGTCTGCAGGTCCTCTCAGGTTAACGCTGGGACTCTGACATCCAAGCAGCTAGGTCAGCCCACTCGGCCCAAACACGGGCAGGTCAGGCCTTCGTATGAAGGTGCTGGCTGGAGCTCTGCTGCTCCTCCAGGGCATCAGTCGTGTAAGAGCAGAGCCCACCTGGCAGGCCCAGGAGTTCTGATGCTGGCTCATCCCTGGAAAAGATGTGCTTTTCCAGATAGAAATCATGTTGTCACTAAAGGCTGACTGGTTGCTTTTAGCTCCGCTGCAAAACCTACGCGACTTCATACGCAGCATGACTTCAAGGTGGGACTCACACTCCACAGTGCAGCTTATCCCAAGAGATAACCTACGCCCAAGGCTGTCTTTCCTAGAGGTGGAAAACTGATATTTGTATGCTGTCATCCCAGCTCTGTTTTCATGGCTCACCATCGTTCTCATGGGTTGGGAATCCCTCCGCGTCGTGACGGGTGAAAGGCAGGGTGGTCCCAAGGGAATAGACACCTGCTAGGGTCACGGTCCCCAGCTGCAAAGTCCTCCTTGGTCTTTTCCAAGAATTTAACTGTGTTTTGGAGTGCTCCCAGCTGCAAAGGCAATACAGAGAGTGTATCAGTCCAGCCCCCTTCAGTCAACAGCACAAAACCACTCAAATCCTTGCGAGGAGAAAGGGATGGTTAGCATTATTAAGAGATAGCTGGGTTGGGCCACAACCACATTAAGGGCTAGACCCAAAGCCCATTGAGGCTGGTGCAACTACATATCAGCTGCAGAGAGGTTTGGTTGGAACCAAGACTTCTCAGCGAGTCTCAGCATCTGGATTTCATCGTCAGACACTGCAGCAAAGCAAAGGGGCCTGACTCCATATCCCCCTACTATGGGGACAGAGTGGGAATCCTACTTAGGGATGTTTGGGGGAGTTTCCTTCCTACTGCAGGATGCTGGCCTGCCTGATGGTTCTATAGTCCCACTTCCAGCAGAGAAGTGGAGAAAGGGAGCAGATGACCCACGTGTGACGCCCCAGAAGCCTGGCAAGCTCTAGCGTCTAGCTTGAGGAGGGCCTGGAAGTCATGTGTCTAGCCTCAAAGTCATGTGTCTAGCCTCGAAAGCATCCACGCAGGCAGCAAGAGTTTGCGCTGAGAGACCCTTGGATTGCATCTCTATCTGTAAACTGCCCAGCATCAGGACGTGGAATCAGGTGCAGTTCAGACTGCCTGGCCCATTGAATTGCTACTAGCTCCCTGATGGGGTTTTGCCCTCTGCTAGACACCATCCCAGGTCATGTCAGGGCATGGGCTGCAGGCTAGCACGGGCCAGGGGCTGGAAAAGAGGCCCTGCCCTGTTCTGGAGGGAAGAAGTTCGGTGGACAGATGTGAGCTACACCATGCCCCTTATCCTCAGGTCCAGACCCAGCCCTGGTGCAGTAGGCTTGACTCTCTCATCCCAGCTGAACAACTGATGCTGACTTTCTGCACCACCTTGAGCTCCAGCCCATGGTATAGTCTTTGGAAAGAGGAATTTTTGCAGCGTGAAGGACAGTGTTTGTCAGCCCTGCTAACCAATGTTAGAAGAAAAAAACAGCTGAAGAACTGGCATTGCTCTGCTCCCAGCAATCTGCAAATGCCTCCGTCTCCATAGCCTCCCCCTCACCTGGGGCAGAGCCCCAGAGGCTGTTAATGCACTGCTGCAAGGAAAGGACAGCATACAGGAAAAACAGGCAGTACTGAATTTTCTTTTTCAAAGCCCCAGTATCTGCTGGTCCAGGGATGGATGGCAGTGGAGATGCCTCAGGACTGCCAGGATGCTGGTCCGGTCTCTGCATGGCAGAGTGCAGAATCGGGCCCTGCAGAGCCTGGGCTGCCTGAAGGGGAGGCCTCGTGTTCTCGCTCTCATTGTTTAAAAGATACTTTTGCCATATGTCTCACAGTCAGGATTAATCCACGCTTATGGCAAACAGCCACTTCCAGCTCTACTTGGAAGATCTCTGCTCCCAAACCCAGCACTCCTCCCCTACCACACTGTCTGGGAAGATGGAGGACTTGGAGGGAGAGACGTGTTTCTGAGCTGACGCTGCCCATGGGCTCTCACTGCTGACTCTTTCCCTTCTCCAGACTTTCTCCATCGCCTCAGCTGAGCAGATGAGAGAGCTGCAAAGTACTGTATGGCTAAAGACATTTCGGTATGATCACAGCCTGCTGGGCTTTGCATCCCAGTAGCACGGAGCACGGACTGGGCTTCCCCCCACCTTGCCAGGCAGATCGAGTGCACGGCTGGTTGAGTTGACACATCAGATCCAGGCCCTCCATTGCAGCACACAGAGTCTGGAGCCAGATTTCACAGCTTGGAAGCCATCCTCATAGGGTAGAATTGGACCAGTGGGTCAGAAACAAATCCCCAGGGTGGATATGTGCTAACATACACCCTTGTGAGCACTCCCGCACTTTACTATGACAACATGCTCAGAATAGCCTGGGGAAACCCAAGCAATCCTCCTGTATTCTCACTTTTAAGGGGTGGGACAGACAAGATGGCAACAGGCATTGACTCCGTATGCTTTATACCACAGAGAAGGAGAAAATGGCAGAAAAGGACATTGGTACCATGGCTGGGAAACTGAGAGCAGTAACATAGACAGTCAGGGTTTATTGAGTCCAGAAGGCACTGGATTCCCCCATGCTGCTGTGCTTCACCCGGGAGGGTTCAGGTGAGCAGGTCCATGGCACTTGGACACCAATCACTGACTGAAAACCAGGCAGTGGCTTCTCTCTCAAGGTTTCCTAATTCTTTCACTGTGAGCAGCCTCTCACTGCCATCAGCACTTCTGCATTTTGAGCCCAATTTGTTCTGCGGGCTGGATGTCACTGGGAGACAAGGGTGAAGAGCATCATTCAGGAGTGGGTTTTTTGTTCCAAACCACATGCAAAGAGAAAGGAAAACAAAGTACTTTGAGATGTCAGAGGCATTTTGGCTGGGGATTCCTGGAGTTTGGCACCTGTGGCCAGCGGCAGGGCCTTCTCTGGAAGGCCCTCAGCTGTGCCCTTCACTCCCCAGGCTGGGCCATCAGTGTGAAGCATGCTGACCTTTAGAGACTGTCTATTTTTTCAGGCTGCTGCCTGATGGGCCAAGTGTCTGGAATGTGCCAGGGCAGGAGGGCGGAGGTGGGGAATCCCTTTGAAGCTGCCATTTCTCAGTGACCTGCATGTTCTGCTTTTCCTTGGAGGCACAGGAAAAGTTCAGAAAGGCTCATCTGCCCCGCCCGTGCCTTGAACAACCCTTGCCACATGTGCAAAGTGCCACCAACTTCAAAGGTTTATGTTCATCCTCGATTAGGCATCAAGCTCAGGGCGTGGGACAGTCAGCGCCCGGTCTGGCTTGCTTCTTTGCACTTGCAGTGACATAGTGACAGTGGACTTTCCTAGTGTCGCTGTTCTGGGGCAATGCTCAAACAGATGTGGGCAGGATTGTACAGCACAAAAGCTAGTCCCTTAGACAATTAGAAGACCACTATGAAGGAGACAGGAAGGTGGACATTTCCACGAGGGTCTTGGACAGAGTTTTGGGCAAGTACATTTGCAGTTTGGGCTCTCTCATCCCACCTGACAATTCAGAGTCTCTTTTGTCACTTTTGCAGCTTGGGAGTTTGGAAAGGGGAGACTGGAGATGCTGAGCATGCAGTGGTTACAGGTCTCTACTTCCCTTCATACAATTGCTAGAAACATCCGGGGCGCTGGAGACTGCTTGCCGAGAAAACCCCTCCATCCACCTGCCTGCCCCTGTTCTTTCTCTTTCAGGTGATCTGCATTCTGGAAATCCTCCTTGACCTAAAAAAGCCAGTAGAAGCAGCTACAAGAATCATTTACTCCATAGTTAGGCTGACACTGACGGCTTTGATGGCCCCTTGGTACCTAAATTCCCCTGCCTCAAACATCCAGTAAGGATAGACACAGTAAGCTGTAAAGTTCACAAATATCCTGGTAAGGTATGTACTTACATAAAAAAAGTAAGGTAGGTACATTATAGCGAATGCTGGCTGGAGGCAGGAAAGAGGAAGTGCAATATATACTTGTGAGCACAAGAGGGAGAGCAAGGAAGGAAGAGAGAGGAAGGAGAGGAACAAGGGAAATGGACTTGGTACCTGTTTGTAAACTAGGTTAAGATTAATAATGATTTGGATAGTCTTGCATCTGGGCCCACTTTGGTAGGTTTTGCAAAGGCACACAGTGAAAAGACAATCCCTGCCTGGAAGAACGTACGGTCAATGGCTCTGCGCCGGCCATGGTTTATACACAGTCCTCGGTTTACACACGCCAGGAGCCCAATTTCCACCCGCATAAACCTAACCACACGAGGGAGGCTTTGCAGGCGCTGAATCTGGCAGGTTAAATCAAGGCTCTGGTTTAATCCTGCTTAAGATAGTCAGGACAAGTCTTACTCAAGGCGGGGGAGGGGGGGAGCTGTCTTGTGGACGGACTATTTTTATTTCACTGCTTTGTATTTTATCTGCTTTACTCTGCCATTCCCTCTTATTACCGTATTCAAGCAGACGTGAAAA
Source organism: Struthio camelus (assembly GCF_040807025.1). Lineage (NCBI taxonomy): Eukaryota > Metazoa > Chordata > Aves > Struthioniformes > Struthionidae > Struthio > Struthio camelus. The sequence goes on from NC_090960.1 coordinate 11,540,450, forward strand.
TGATTGCTCCGACGGTTTAACTGATCCAACAAAAGTAATATGACAGAAGAGAAATTGAATGCTGGGGTTGGTACCATGCCAGACCGGCTTGGAATTTGCTCCCTGGACACAAGATGCTTAAGAGCATCTGAGCAGAAAAGTCTTGCAAGAATCCTCTCGAAAATGGAAAGCAGGGGCCCAAACACTAATATTGCCTGCCAGCAGCACAGGGCTGGCATCGGGCAGACCCTGGCAGAACTGCCCCATCCGCAATGCAGTCCCGCGGCAGGACTCACAAGGCAGCCCAGTGCTGGGTATCCTGATGTGAGGTTTTGAGAGCTATTTAGCAACACTGGATTGGAACTTGAAGCAGAATTAATTGAGCTCAAATTGCATCCTCCTAGCAATCCGCTAATCTGCTCCAGCAGGAGGATAATGACATCTCAGGAAACCGGCTTCAAAAATTGAAACTTGCCGAGTTTTAATAAATGGGCTGCTTAAAAAGAGGATTAAAACTTGCATGTAAAATATCACCACATCAAGACTTAGGTTCATATGGGAGTCTTTTGCCTTCAAATGGAAGGGAGATCTCAGGAGAACTGTGAACTACATGCACTCACACACCCACACACGCGCACACACTCCCTCACATGATTATGCGTCCAAAGGCACAAAGAACCAAGCTGCTGTCATCTCCCCAAATTACTTTTCTTAAACCATGTTTATTAGTCCTAGGCAGTTCTTAGCATGGAGGAACTTTAATAAAAGCTCCTTTCAAGCAAAGACCTCAAAATGCTCTGCAAACGGCAACAAATCAAGGGTCACATCATCCCTTGTGACACGGGGACGACACTGCAGCCGTTATGAAATAGGTGGTGTGTAGCAAATGTGTGGCAGAACTAGGAAAAGAAAACTAAAGGCTTTCTTGAGTCCAGCACCCTCTACCAGTTCATCTTCCTTTCCCTGTTTTCTGTGGAGAGTGCTGTGGCTGGGAGATGGTGGGTGCAGTGTGTAGGTGCAGTGTGGTGGGATTTTCAGGGGGGACGAGTGCCAGTCTCTTTTCATAATCTCAGTCTGGAGAAAATGGGTTGAATTTCTGGAAAATTTTCTTCTAGTCTTATCACTCTCTGGCTTCCATTGGGGTGCGGCTGGTGGAAAACCTCGATGCCTTAAATGCTAAATAATTCCCTTTGTCCTGATTGTCCCTCAGAGCAGAATTTGTCTCTGCAAGCTTACTTTGTTTCCTAAGGTCTGTCTATTTACTTATGTTTCTACGTTAATCTAATAAGAGAGAGGAAAGACTCTCCATGAAGTCTTATCCATCACCCTCAATTTACATTTTGTTAGCATGGATACCCACAGCAAAGCAAATAAACTGTAGCCTGTTCTTCTCTCTGTTGCTGTCAATAATATTGTCGTTGCCACCGACCCAATTAGAAGCATTTGTCAGCCTTCAGTAATAAGCTCCGACCCGGTGCTGAGGTCTCTGTCTTTCACCGGGTGGCTCGCAGTCCGTTATGAAATATTTATGAATGATCTTGGATGACATCTGTTTGCTATTTTGCTTATGATGTTCCCAGTGAGCGGCGGGGCTTGGGAGCACACACCGTGCCTGGCGATGTGGGCACCAGACGAGCCCTCGCTCGTGACAGAATGGGAAAACAAACAAAAACAAGGCTCAGCTACTCCAGGAGGAGGTATCAGCCACCACGATCAGAGCCCAGCCCTGGGCTGGCCCAGCCACGTGCGGCTGGAAAAGCATCGCTCAGGATTACATCTGCTGCTCACCGAACACAGTTGAGGCTGCTGAGACTCCAGCTGCCCAATGTTTTCCACTGGGGCTGATTTCCTTCGCGGTAACATGTTCTTGCGTGTGTGAGATGTGTCTCTTTCTGTGGACGGTTGTGAGCAAAGCGGGAATTTTATCTCAGAACCAAACACTTGAAGGATGAGCCTCTTTCAGTTTTACCAAGACGCTGAGATATCATGGCCAAGTGCCTAAGTGGGTCAGAAATTGCAGCTGTGCAGTCTTTGAGCATTCGCGTCTCTTGGTCCCGTGCGCACTAGGCTGCAGTGAGGTGGTGCAGAACGTGTGCAGAACAGCAGCGGGTGCTTGACCCTCATGCCCACGGGGAGCGGGACCCGCAGCAAGGCACCTACTTAGCTTGGCCAAGGAGCAACCACCGAGGGGACTTTGCATCTCTGTTCAGCTAATCCAAGTCACTTAGTTGACCACAGAGTAAAAATCTCCACCCCTAATAACGAAAACTGCTGAACATCCCATGCCCCAAAAACCTGACTGTAATTGCCTGAGCACCATCACTCCAAGAGGATTCAGCTCACTTCATTTTAAGCACTTAATAAATAGGAATTTATTGCTCTGGGCTTCTTCCACAGTCTGCACAGAGCAAATTGCACCTTAATCTACGCCTGAGAAGTGAATCACACTCTAGAAATGCCTATTCCTCTTTGAGGAGCTATGCTCCTCAGTACTTCCTCAGGGCCTGAATTTTGGTACAACGCACTCCCCAGCTCCCCACACAGTTTCTCGCAGTACACAAGTTGCCAGGTATCGGATATCTGTTCCGCCCCAGTCTCTTCAAAGGCTCACCTATTATTTAGCTGTCTGTCAATCACGCTCAGCGGGATGACTGACAGCTGTCCCATGTGGCTCGGTGAAGCTGTGCTGTTGAAAACCGCCCGTGGTCCTGCCTCACCAAGCCCATTCAACCCCACCGCTCCCTCCTTCCTGCAAAGCCCGTACGTGAATATTTACGCGTAAGCCAAGCCATCATACAACTTCGCTGCCCTGCTGAGCTTCGAGAGTGAGCCCTGATTGCCTCCGCTGAACGCCGTATCACAGTGCGGGGAGGAAGGCCGGCCCCGGAGGCAGCGTGTCCTGCGGCTGGAGAGGCAGGATCGATACCCGCTGCAAAGGGAGAGCCAGGCTAGGGGGAGTAAATGTCTTCGCAGCAGGGAGGCTGGCTGTGCACATGATTGAGTAAAAGCCTAGCAAATCCCTCAAATTATACCCTTGCTGCTGCAAAGAGAAAACAGAGGCTCGGCTGAAGCTGTAATTTGCACAGGAATAATAGGGTGGTTGTATTTATACCACATCCCGTGTCTGAGCGCAGCTCATTCCACGCAGCTCCTGGTACCACCTAACACTTTCTCCCGAGTCTCCCTGAGTTTCCAGGCCTACAGGAACCCTCCCCTAAGGTCGCACTGAATTTGTCAGCAGCAATACTCGTTTGCAGGGGGCAGTTAACGATAGAGGTCTAAATCCTCGATCTGGCACATTGCTGATGCTTCGAATGGGGTGTTAATTATGCACGGACAACCCTGTCACCACCACGGCTTGGACGCAGAGATACTTTTCTGCAGAACAAGCCCCTGACAAGGCCTGCGCACTGCGGTGTGTGCAGAGTGACACCGTGGCAATTTCTTCCAGCAATATAAAGTCCAAGATACTCTGTCTATTTAGTTGCACCATTACTTGCAATCTCTGGTGAGTCTGGAAGGAGCAAACTGGCAATGCGGGAATTAAGAACAAGTGAAATGGCCTGGGAAAAGGAAAAATCTTTGGCTGTTCCTTGGACTGAATCAAATGCAAACCTCCCCTGGGAGCCAGAAAATACCTTGGTTAAAGACCTCCCTGAAGCACCTCCCCATGGTCACTTTTTTACCCAGGACTGTGCTGTTAAAGATACTCTTCCCCTCAGTGTTTATCTCTCTTTATCCACATGAAAACCAGGTTTAGGCTTCGACTGGCCCAGGGACTTGTATGGGAACCTGCCTGTCTGTGTTTGGAGGCTCTACCTTGGAAAGTCTTTGCCCGTGCCTCAGGGGGTTGGTAGGGTTCAAACTCCTGCTGCTGAGAGCTCTTTGAGTATCAGTCAACAAATCAGGAAAAGAGAAAAAAAAAACAGAGTGAAAGAGAGAGCCTTTGCCACAAAGTCGCTTTGGGCATTTTCCAGGCTTGGCAGGAAGGACCCGCGGCCTCTTTCTGCACCCCCCCCCACAACATTTCCAAAGAGCTATTTTAATTAAAAGCCATGCAGACACCTTTTCATGTCTGGCTCTCCAGCCAGGCACTTCCTCATGGTGACTTTGCTCACCGTGGAGGGTGCTGCTGTTAATACTTCATACTACCTGAAGTATATGAGGACGTAAGATAAGTGGAAATAATTTTCCGCTGAAGGACATCAATAAAATGTATGAAAACTGCCTGTCTCTGGACCATCTGGCTGCGATAATACAATATTAATAACCACACTCAATTAAGCCGGGCCTCCCTTGGGGAGCATGGTTTCAATTGGGCAATGTCACAAGAATTGATGTAATCCAAGTTCTGATGCCATCGATAGCAGCTGGCTTGGGAGACAGGGTGCCGGGGGGTTTCCAGGCACACTCGCCAGGCTTCCCAGGAGGGCCGCTGCAATCGGCAGATGTTTTGCACGGATTCTTGGAAGATGAAGTGTTAAAAATGATTTGCTTGTGCTTTGGGACCTCAAACTGCAGCACCAAGGGCCTCATGTCTTAAGAAAGCTCAGAGAGAAAAAATGTACTCAGAGGTGATGATGGGCACTGCGTGAAGTGCTGGAGGGGAGACTCGGATAAAGAGGCAGGCAGCCAGGAAGGTCTGTTCACTCACTGAGACCACCTGAGATGAAGAGGACACTCGCTGTGTAGATTCCCTGTTATGAGTGTGGACGTGCCCAGCGGTAGAGTCACAGCTGCTTCATAGAAGATACAATTTTTCCCCCTGCCACCATTTGTACAATCCTTTCATTTCCTTCCAAACCCATTTTTTTGTTTTCTTCATGGGTTTTAAGGGGTTTAGACTTGTGACTTGATAGGGCTTAGCAGACAAGGGAGAAGCAGACCAAGTAAGATCTTTCGTGGTAAGGACATGTGTCACCTTCTCTCAGCACCCAGCAGCATCCCTCACCCCAGTCCAGCTTTAGCTTTAGCTTTAGCACACAGCCTGTCCCCTCAGAGGGCTCTCGCTTATCACCCAAAGCTCTTCAGGGCTTCAGCTCTTCTTGCAGCAGAAGATGAATTTTGGGGCAGTTCTGGAAGACGTGCACCAAAGAAGCCCTGGGAATACCAAGGCGAGAGGCAGTGCAGGTGGTTGGCAGAGAAAAGTCCTGTGAAGTAGGGGAAACCTGGAAGGGCAAGTAGGAGCTCATAAGAGGAACAAGAAGGGAGATGGATAAATTTGGGCAGCATTTTCAAAGCAAAGCCTTAGAAATAAGGGTGTTTGGATGGAGGGCCAGGGACTAAAAAACCTTAGGTCTGCACTGGAAAATATTACAGTGAGGGCAGCCTGAAGAAAAGAATTTAGATCATGTCACGTTGCACTAAGGGATGGATGAGGATTAAAATACTTTACGCACTAGGCCACCCAAGATACCAACAAATATCCAGGATATATACATGTGAGCAGGATAATATCCAGGTTCCCCATCAAAATAATGTCAGTCCAATAGCAGCTCCTCAAAGGGGCTCTTTGACTTGTGAGGGATCACTATTCAAGGAGTCACCCTGGGAAATACCTCTTCTAGGGAGGACAGTGTTTTCCAGCTGAGCATCCCTCAAGGATTTTGCATGCAGGCTCCAGGAGCAAGTTTGTGGTACAAAAAAAATTCTCCATACCACCTCCCAGGCAAACTCCTGAAAATCAGAGATACTTGCTATAAATTTGACATAAAAAGCAGAGTAATTTAAAATTGTAAGGGATGTTTAGCTAGCTTTTATTTTTCTTTTTTCTTTTTTTTACATTTCATGACAAATTTGAATTGGGATCCACGTGTCTGGAAAATTCACGCGGTGAGACAATTTGGGGCTTTCAAATAATACCTTCTTCCAATGAGTAAAAGCTCATTGTGATTGACAAACAGTGCCACATGTTGATTTTTGTCAGACTTTGATATCTGAATTTTTACCAGTTTTGACTCAGTTGCAAAAGTACTGAAAAAACTTGATGTCTCACAGGAACAGGGATAGGAAGAGCAGAAGAAATCAGGAACATTCTCTAAGTAATATGGTAGGAAACGTGCTGTATTTTTAATGTAATTCCACATATAACATTTCTAGCTATATTTCTGCCCATAGATTTTCTTTGGCGCAGTGGAGAAGTGGTGCCGTAGCGCAAATGAGAGGCAGGAGCTGATACAACCGGGATCTACAGACTGGGTTAAAAACCCTCCCAATGCACTTCCCAGGCGGCAGCCTTGATCCCACCCAGCTCAAGGGCTCCGCGGGGAAGCACTGGCATAACCCAGTCCTCGGCAGCGGCACACAGAGCTTCCCGTCAGCGGGGAGGCCAGAAGGTTTGCGTGCCAGCCTCGATCTGGCTGCTGACCTCATGCAGGTTGGCCTTCTCCCTCTTGCCTAATTAGTCCGTAATTACACACTTCCGAACAGAGGTGCCATTCACGGTATGTGTGTATGGCATCTACCCCAAGGAAGCTCTGGGTCTGGCTGCAGCCTCTTGGTGCTGCTGGAATACAAAGCAGCCTAATAATTAACAAGAGGAAACAAAAGAACAAAACCAGTTCAGGTGAGTCTTCACAGACACCAATTTTCTCAGCAGTACCTTCCAAGAGAGCGGGAACACCTACTGAAGTCAGGCCAAAGAGCTTTTCAAAAGAAAAAAAAAAATTGCTTACATTGAAAATATATTGTGTGGTTCATTTAACAATGGTTAAAGCAATTCAAAGCCATCCGTAGGATCAGACTGTGGGATTTGGTCTGTTTGATCAGACAAATAAGCCATGCCGTTGGATCTCTCTGCCTTCAGAAGTTCACACGCTGGTGCTTCTGCAGAGAGGCCCTGGCTGCTCCACCAAGAGCCTGGACATGTCCTGTGCAGTGCTCAGCGACGAGTATTTCCTTCCTCACCACCCCAGGCAATCCGCTGCTGTTATGCTGGTACTCCAAAGCATAAGATTGGATTAGGCTTTTCTAAACTTGCTTCCCTCCGAATGTAGTGATGCCAATTTGTACAATTTTTATGCCAAGCCTTGTGATATTTGGGATTTTTCTTAGCGCGTCAGTTCCTGGAATAAAACGATTACAGAAGAACCTCATCTTTGCCTCTGTTAACAAAGTAAATTCCTAGCCCACGTTGTCACCAGAAGAGCTGAAACTCTTCTGAAAGGAAGTGCATGTGAGTGGAGGGAAACTAAGAAGCAAAGACTTCTCTTCCACCACTGATCTTTCATTATTTGTTTTAAAGCTCTTGTGTGCTTCATGCAATGATCTTTGAACTCTGAGTGTCTGGAATGGTTCGGATCAAATTTACCTTGGAACTGCAGATAAATTTCCTACCTATCCTGTGCAATCAAAGGGAAATCTCATTTCTGGAGTAATAGCATAAGATCATCAAAATGATCCTGCTGATCCTGACCAAGTCCAGCTAGTCCAGCGTCCTGCTCCTACCACAGTGCCACTTCCCCAGATACCCTGCTCAGGGACACCCAGGGCAGGGCCTTCGCCTTAGACCTTGTCCTACCAGGGACTGATGGCGCAATGACAGCTGTGCTTGAGGCATAGCCTTGCTGGACACAACTGGGTGACAGTCCCCCAGCTGCTGAAGGCTCTTTGCTGTGGCTATTCCAGGAGGGTAAGGACTGCCCAGAACTTGCCTTGGCCTGCTTTACTGGGGGTGACCTCCATGTGGTTGTGAAGATGCTGAACCACTGCGATCAGCTCTACATCTGCTGAAGTTATTTCAGCGTTTCCTTTCAGACATCCACTCTTTTTCCAGCTCTCATCATGAAACAAAACACCCGCTATCCTTTCAAGATGAGCATGCTTTTCCTTGAATCAGAATGACCCGAGCTAGTTTCTGGGATTTAGTAGCACTGAGTTAGTGACCTAAAGGATTCTAGCTTATCACTGCAAGGTTTCCTCTCCAGACTCTGATACTGCTGTCTCGTGTTTTGTTGTCATGCAGCAAATGGGCAATGGCAACCACGGAATCCCCTTTAAAGATAGGTCTTGTTATTTTTGTACCAATTACAAGGTTATGGATCAGGCTAAAAGGTGTTTAATATCTTGTAATATTTAGACACACTTGGCTCCCACATTTATTAGGGCTGTTTGTAGCAACATGTAATATGCGCTCACTGTGGAAGTATGTGGCACTCGCATAAAAAACTGCACAGATGTGTTGGGAATTGAAAAGGAAGCCAGACTGACCTGCAGCATTGGGAACAAGTGCTCCCGGCTGCAGAGGGGGCAGCAGGAGATGGGAAGACAGGGGAGGAAAAGAGAGAAACTCTTACCTGCTGTGTTTTCTCCGCTCAGCTACATCTTACCTTTATATAGTGTTTTCTTTTGAGGTCTCCAGATGCCGTTGCACAATATTGTAAAAATGTCATAAAATATTTTATTGCACCATACAGCCCTATTGCTGCCAAGAGCCTTAACCCCTGAGTTGCCTCCTTTCCGTGGATGCCCAATGTATGACAATCAGGAACTGGCTCACTTAATTTTGCGGCTGTGCTTTGAAGAGGATAGAGGGGGGTTTAAGGGCTTGGATGTGAGAGCTCCTGGATCACTGCTCCAGAGCAGTTAGTCTGTACGGCTCATAGTAGCTAACTAAGGGCCTTCACACGCCGCTGTTTCGGCATTTTAGCTCAATCAGAATTAGAGGTGAGAGCAGTCCTGCTGCTTTCACTGTCCACCTTCTCCACTTGTTGGAGCCAGTTTTGCAAATATCAATGTGAATGTGATCACGGGTGTGTAAGTAGCCTGTCTGAGTCCCTCTGTCTCATTTCATGCTGAAGCCATCAATGAGCCCTGAAAAGGACTTTTGGAAGCAGCTGGAATCAACCCAAAAACTAAAGGGAGGTAAAGGGCCAGCCCTTATAGGGAGTCTGGGCAGGTGGCCTTACATAAGCCCTTAGGATATTGATCCTGGCTTCTGGACAGGGGAGCTTTGCAAGTCACTTCCCAGCATTAGGCCTCATTTTCTCACTGTGCACTTGAGGATAACCATCCTCATTGACCTTCTGCGTAGAACACTTTGAAATTTGCTGGTGAGAAGATCACCGCGTCACTGTTTGCAAGACTGATGGTGGCTCTTTTGAGCCAAATGATAGCACAGGAATGATAGTAGGCCCTTGTCTTTTACTCGTCTCCCACATCAAGGAGCAAACTGGGCAAGGACAACATGAGAACAGGAGACTCTTCTTCCTCCGAACAGCTTTAGAGCAGTTTCAGACGGAAAAGCTGACCCCTTGGAGCCATGTTCAGGAAGCGCTGCTCTGCACAAGGGTGGTTATTTCTTTGGTTACACACTTGCCTTGAGAATCCTCACCATATGGAGAGAACTTGGGTATTATCAGGATGGGCTGAGAAAATGACCACCTGGCCACCCCATCCCTGCCTTCATAGACGTTGTACTTAGCTTGGGAAATATTTTATATCAGCTGGAAAATTCCAGTGAGTTCAGGAGGCCAGAGGCCTCTCCTTTTGCAGATGTTGGGCCTGTGCTTGCCAGCAACCAGATCTTGGCCTGAGTTTGTTATAAAGAAAGAGCGAAAATTAGCCAGCTGTTCTCAGTGGAGATTTTCATCTCTTTTTTTCCCCCTTTAATCGAAGAAATAATAACTCCATGAAAGGGTCAGACATAACTTATTTTAGCCCAGGGGAAATTCACCCTGCTCAGAGGCATAGATACCAATTAATTCTCACTTAAAGCCTGTTTTGAGTGGTACTTCATGGGTGTATTAGCTCTCTGCTGGTGTTCATATAGAGGTGAATTTTCAACCTAATTGTAGCCCTGAAAGGCAAAATCCAAAATATCACTTATTTTATCGTTCCCAAGAACACAGTACAAGTGATACCACATTTTCTAACCTTCCTGGGCTGTAAATAGGCTGTAGTATTGAGTCACGGGCTGTAATAGTCCTTAGGAGAAGCATTTATCTGCTGTAATGAATCTCAGGACAACACTTGATTTGTGGGTTGCATTATCGACAGTACCTCCCACCCTCTCCTAGCACCTAAGAGAGCGTGTGGTGCCCCATGTCCCAGAGGCGCACTGCCAGTATTTTAATAAGGCACTCTTCCGAAAATTTCCCTTGAGTTTGTGCTAAATCTCCTAACCCAGAGGCCTATGAGCAGGCTGAGATGTGCTGGGGAGGAATGCAAGGATCTGCTCGTTTGCTTTTCTATCTAAACAAAATGCTTTCCCATAAACACGAAGGAGGAAACCCCACTTGGCCTAGCCCCTCGGAAGAAGTGTCTTCACTGGGAATGTTTATATGTTGCCTCCGAAACCTAAACTAAATCAAACTGAGGCTTACAGCAGAAAGTGCCCTGCTCATGACCAGCACCCTGGGACCTTTGTATGCAGCACAGCACCATAAGGAGCCAGGGCTGAGCCCTAGCACCCAGCACTAGGTGCTGCCAGCCCTCGCAGCCGGCCTTGCAGCAGGACGCACGGCAGGTGTGAACCCTGCCTCAGGTACGGAGCAGGGGGCAGTGGGGCCCAAGGAACAGCTTGCACAGGGTTTGCACGAACAACGTTTGTAAGTGGCTCCTACTGGAGCTTGGACCTTTGTTACATTTGAGTAGCAGTAACAGCGCTTGGAGAAGGAAGCCAAGGCTCCAACTTGTTCTGTTTAGCGTTTCAGAGTGGCCATCATACGACGTCTTCCTGGTGAATCCAAAGTAGCCATGATCCCGTTGTCTTCTCCGTTGGGAACCCAGAACCTTTTGGGAGCTTCAGGGTTTGACTGCCAAGAACCCAGCTCCTGTCAAAGACACCCAAGTGCCAACGTCTCTATCTTCAACACACCTGAGTACACAGTAGCCTCTTTTCCTTTGGATAACTAGACAATCGCTTCAAGAATGACCAGTTAATTCTCAGCTTTGGGGTTGTTAGATGGGGGCACTCCAAGCACGGCTCTGATGGCATGGGTGTGTTGTGCATTCTGGTCTTGCAGTGCCTCAGTTTGGCTGCCTGTAAATTAGAGATAATTGCACTGACCCACCTGCAGGGAGCACAACAGTGAGTCTATCTGGAGAGCACAAGGTGACTTTTATTACACTCAAAGCACTTTAGGATTATTTGGAGTTAAGGAAAGCTAGATCAAGGGCAGAAATCCCTAAGGAGATACAGACATTAGCGCTCAGAGCAATCAGGCCTTTCTGGGGTCACCCCGGCTGGCTGGCTGGCCAGATAGCTGGACTCCACCCCTGCGGGCGTCAGGACACTGCTGGGTATCACACTTTGTGATAATAACATGTCATATGCTCGAAGGGCAATACAGCACCAAGAGTGCTGAAGACAACATGCTACACTCGGTGCATTAGCCAAACCATGGCAACACTGATTCACGAAACTGCAGCAGGGCCACAGGTGAGCTGATTCACCAGCATCCCATTCCCCGGTACCCAGGACACGCAAAACGTCTCTCCTTCCACAGTGGCGTGCACAAACGCTCTAAAATATACACAAAATACTTCTGTATGCCTCCCCCAGGCTGCATGCAAATGCTAATACGCTGGCAACTATCCTCTTGTGAAATCTATATTCTTCTTCCCTAAGCCGAGAGGAAGGAACACAGGAATACGACTGCGATTTTTCGGGCTGCCCCACACCATGTGAACCCTCCAGCCTTTTGCTGCTGGATAGTCTCTGCCAGGGTGAATGTGTGACTAATGGGCAGGACTGTGTTCACTGAAGCCCCGGCATACAGGCAGTTACACCAGCAAAGCTGCAGTTCCCATATGGTCCCTTATATCACAGGGAGTGGTTTGACTATACGAGTATGAAGCATAGCTGTACCAGAATAGCACATTAGGAGAGCTCCGCTAGTACTCCCACACCATTACCGCTAAGCTCAATGCACACAAAATCTACCGGAGTCTCGGTTCCTAGTAACATTAAAGGGGACAGGCACTCGGACTTTAATGCGCATCTACTGCCGAGACCTTCACATCAGAGCTGGAAGGTCTTTTGCAGTGACAGTTTCCTGCATCAGAGCTAGCTGTGTTGTCTAGACCAGACCCTTCTTCAGGATAGCAATCACTGTGGATTTCAATAAACTCTTCTATATGGCTTCCTCCCGTTAGTTCAGCCAGAAAGTGGTATCTCCAACACATTTTCCTATCCCGAGCCTTTTAGAAGAAAATTTACCCGCCCTAACATATTAGCCCTGCAAACTGACGGGAAACTGTGCTCTGATGTTATAAGGACAAGGAATCGCTGCTGGGCCTGGAGCAGTTGGGGCACACTGTGCTACAAAGGAAAGAAGCAGCGAAAGCATTGTAATAAACAGTGTCATCGCTTTCTCAGGGTGACGTACCTGCTGCTGGGCAGTGTGCGAAGACCACGCTTGCTGCTCGGATCAGCACACAGATGACAGACCCACACTGCGCATGCAGCTTGCTTATACATATGCAAACACACATGCAAAGCGAGGCTGGCTGCTAGAAAGAGGCTCTAACCTCCAGCGGGAACAGGCACAAATCCATATATAACACCATGTAAAAAGAGCACATGAATTCACTCAGCATGTTTTAAGTGTCATTTACATTCTCAGAAGTTCATGTTCTGCAGGTGTGTTTGTACTCGCAAAGCAATGGGATCAAAGTCACCGGACTAGGATGAATAATGGACTAATTAACTGCTGGATGAAGGGTTAATATGTTTGCAACCACTGCAGGTAGGCGCTATGAATTATTACTGTAAGCTCTCTGGAGCAGAGGTTATCATTTTTAGAAGTATGTATACAACTTAGGAGGACCAGTTCTGTTAAAGGCGATACAAATATATCCTTATATTCAACAGGAGCTTCTAAAAATCATCTCTGACTGTGCAGCGCAAAGGAACAGCCCCCTCGGCAGCGCTAGTCAGTGCTGTGCTCATTCACAAATGAGGAGCACAGGACAGCATCTTGGGTCTGGAGGGTCATTCCCTGCTCCTGCAGGCACATGTCATACAACACCCTCATCAGAAATAGCACAAATAAAGGCATACATAACACCTATCTACTGCGCTGCCCTTGGGCTGTGGTACGCAGTGTCCTGTCACATCCTACACAAACGCACACGCACACTCTCCTGAGAGCACATCTGCTTACAAAAGCCAACACCTCTGCAGTCAGTGAATCAGCCACAAACACTTAGGCATATGGCATAACACGCAGGGACATCAGCTTCAAAGGGTGAGCAAAAAGAAAATAAATGAGCTGCAGAAACACATGAGCTCCTACCAAACACCGATAGAGTTTGACATTGTAATCGACATCAAAGCTTATATCTTCTTTTCTTGCAAAGTTTATTTATGAATTCCAGAGATGAAAGCAGAGTCCAATACGGGATGCACAACACAACCCACACAGGTGAAACCAGATGGTAGCAGCTAACACAGACAAACTGGAATGAGCAACACATAAATATAAATAAACTCACAATTTTAGGAATTCATCACAAATTCACGTAGGCATAATAAGGGACAGATCATCAAGGGGGAGTTAAAGCAACACAGTTTTCTTGGTCCCTTACTGCTAACTGCTATGAAACCGTATGTATTTATCTTATTCAGTTCTTTATTTCCTCTGCAGAGGTGTTACCACACGGAAGCAAAGCTGATCATAAGGCGATTCTGAGCCTGTGAAGTAAAACCTGCTCTCTGATTAAAAGGCCACTGCATCTTGTTCTCTCTCTCTCTCTCTCGGTCTCTGGTCATATCGATGCTGTGGTAAGACAAAACATGCACGAGTCTTTCAGTAAGCGATTGCATCTTCTCTTCAGCCTGGTGCCATGCTACTGGTGAGCAGTTCCCATCTTCCATCATGCAAAGTGAAATGATTAAAAGAGAATTACTGGAATTCCCCACATCTCCATCAGAGATCAGGCTTGGTCATTTGGAAAGTAAGTAATGAACATCATTTGTTAATGTCACTGTTAAGTGATGGATTTTTTTCATGCTTAACACACCAGGCCTATTTCCTCTTCATTTCCAAGTTTGTTTTTGAACCTGTTAATTTAATTAAATCTCTACTGTTGAGGATCCATTAAAGGTGACCAACCGTGAAAGATACCTGGTGTGTTGCACCAGATAATTAAAGTGGAGGAGGCTTGGGGAAGAGAGGAGCAGGTCCCGGCAGACCTTGACTTGAGGCTGGCACAACATAGACCCTCGTCTCCAGGAGCCACTGCCCAGTTCCCTGATGGCTACTTGGCTTCACAGCCGTGGAGTGTGCCTGCGGCCCTGGGCCCTGGTTTAGCTTAGCAATAACTAAACTGATCTGAAGCAAGGGTTGATCGAGGTCTACTGGTCTCAACTTAAAACAGTGAATTAGGAGAAGGGAGGACAGTTGAAGATGAGGAGGAATTCATTCAGAAGGACTGTTTATCTAAGGGCCAGGTTCAAGAAGCCAGTCCTATTCGATGGGCCCCATTCCCACATCATGTGAGAGAGAAAAAAAGAAAGAAGTCGTGGGTCCCTTTGGTCCTATGCTGTGCTATACGAGGATAATGCCTGGGTTTACGGCGTCTGCTGTCATTCACACTATTCCAGAATAAGAATAAGGCTCACGAGATGGGAGTCACTTGTTCACACATGGCCACCTACCTGAGCAGACATCTATAGCACAGCACTGGCTTCAGCCTCCGGCCCTAGGAGACAGGGACTGTGCCAGGGCCTCCACGGCATGCTGGGGCAGGCGCACGACTGCTCCAGGCCTGAGCCTTGAAAGAGCCAGTTCCTCTCCTCTGGCATGAATGTAAGCTTAGGGCAGCCACTCCGGGGCAGGCTAGGTGAAATGACCCCACTGCAGTATTGAGACCTGATGCACATGCATGTATGTCTCTGCAAAAGGAAATACAGAAGCAGGAGCTATTTTCACACCTTGCACAATATAATCCAGTCCCCTCCGAGTCCTAGCACAATGCTCTGAAAACGCACCCTGTAAGTTTTAAATATATTTCTTTGCAGCCTTTTTCTTTTATGTGAAAGATTATTAAGTGTCTTGCTATACACTATGGGCTTTTTATCTTTCCATCGAAAGGAAATATATCTGGAATGAACCAGAAAGGTATACCGCTTTCTCTGGGAATGTTCTCCATGCAAAGGTCAGGAGAACAGCAAAGGGGAAGGGAAGGCATCAGAAACGGCCAGCAGCCGAATTCTCTTTTCCTCTGTCCCCTGACCAGGTAACCTTCCAATCACCTGCTGCTTCGAGGCACGTTGCTGGCAAACACCTGAAAGCACTGTGCTCCCAAGCACAGTTTCAGCAGCCCCACACATTTTATTTTTTGCAAGGAGTGAAGCATTCACCTTGTAGACAGCATCTAGGCCTCCCAGTAATTCACACCTATTTGATCTGATTTGCCTTTCAGAAGGAATTTCATCTGTGCCGTGACACAGGGACCAGCACCGCAGGTTCATACTCAGGGGACTTTCCCTTCAAAGGCCTGTGAGAGACTGGTGGCCTTCGGGTCACGTATGTCCAGCTCACACTTGTGCCTCCAGCTCAAACAAGGGCTCTGCTTGTTGAGCCCACAGCGGTGGACAGGGGACGACGCTCCTCTGGGTCCTCTGCTCAGAGTGGCACTTTGATCTGTGCATTTCAGCAGAACACAGTCTAATTTGTTCAACAGCATTTCCAGAGAGAGGGAACACTTCTGCACTGTTTTCCCATCAAGCAGGCCTGTGGGTGATTTTAATGAGTCACCGACTGATGCCTTTATCTTCTTCACCGAAGAAGATCTCACCCTGAGTTTCCATCTGTCTTAAACCAGCTCTGCCAAAGAGATGGAGGGAGACTGCACAGCTAGATGGGGTGCTCTTCATCACTCCCATGCAGTGTTAGGCGTTCCCAAAGGGGGATTAAGGTGCTGGAACAAAGATTGTACTAAGGCATTGGGCATAATGTAAATGTTTGGCTCACTGATTACGCAGCCAAGGTAAGAGAGAGAAAACACACTTTCACATCTGGTGCCCTGTGCAGAAGGAAGTGGGAGAGTGTGCCAAGTCCTGGGGAAGGACAGAGGAGCGAAGGAGCAAAGAGGCACTCAGCCCCGTAGGAGAAGCGAGATGGCAGAGGCACCTGACTTGCTGATATCTCAGGGAAGATATCCAGGAGAAGAGCCAGGGACACAAACCCTGATGGCGTGTAGCCTTCCCTGAGGTGAGCGTCATCCCAGGAAGGCACTTGGGGTTCTCTATCTTTTCTTCCCCTCGTAATGTTTTAGAAATCATCCAAACAAACAGTTAGTAGGCAATGGGATATGGTTTGTGCTGCTACAAGACAACGTTAAGCAGTGAAAGCCTGGAATTATTGCATACCTTGCATTAAAAAATACTGTTCTCCAGAGCCAAAGGCCCACACAAAGCCACTGAACAGTGCTTTGTTTGATCATATCCTAAGTTCAGTAGCTATTTCATTACTTCTCAGAAAAAGCAGATAAGAGCTGAGCTGTGATTGCGTCTGAGGTAATTTTCTGTGGTTCTTAGCCTTGAACTACGCTGAATTATGTGATGAACTCAGGGTAGTATGTGACATGCGCCCTTTCTACCTACTTGGGTGAGAGGTGGGAAAGTGCTGGATGATTATGGGAGTTCACGCGGTGTCGTGGATGGCCATGATACAGCAGCCTAAAAGTATCCTCCAGAACGGACTGCGGACCAAACAGCCCATCACGACTGTAAAGTGGCAGCGTGTCTGTTTTCAGAGGGACAAGCAAAGGAAAAGACTCACTGACTATCTTGTAAAAACAGGTCAACTTCCCACCTAGCGGAAATGAGCGTGGCTGTGTTGACTCCAGGCAGTGCACCCTCTTTGCACCAGTTCTGGATTTGGCCAAGTCGCCTCAGGAAGTTAAGAGGGATCCAGAATGAAAATGTAAATAGATGCTTTAAAAAGCCCTGGAATATATACAAGCTTCATCAGGAATGCGGGGAGCAGCTGCTGTTTTTCTCTTTGGCCCTCTGCTGAACGTACACACGCACATTTTGTTGGTTGTAAATGTTTAGAGAAAACAGTTACAATTAGTCTGTTAAAGGACCGTTTTATATCAGCTGGGCACTTGTCTGAGAACTGTGTCACTGATCTGCTGCACACGTACAGCCCAGACAAGGAAAGTCTTTATCCCAGGGCACGCTAGACAGTTTCTTTTGCATGCTGGTATTTCAACATAGGACACAAAGAGCAAACACAAAGAAAGCCCTTGAAATTATTGCTCTGACTATCAGCAAGAGCATCCCTAAGCTAGTTATGAATTCATTGATCATCCCTCACTGCTGGTCCAGTGTCAGTAGAGTAGTCTGCTGGCCCCACAGGCAGCAGCCATAGCCCTTACGCTGACTTGCAGTTGCTTGGATTTAACAGCTTTCTCTAAGTGGCTAGCAGAAAGCAGAGGTGGGCCGAAAGCAAAATCTCTGGGTCCAAACAGCCTTGGATGCTGCGGCAAAAAACTTTGCTTCTAACTCTTTCAGAGATTACTGGGGAGGATCTGAGGATTCATTTCCGTTTAGAAGGTCAAAGAAAATAATTAGCCAGCTAAGGATAATATAGAAACTTAATCTAGGGGCACAGGAAGGAAGGAAGGAAAGTCAGTGGGCTGATCTACATAAAGGTGACGAAGAAAGCCACGCATCTCTTTTGCCCTGCCTTAGACTCCTGTCTTCTGTGTCTTTCCATTGACTATAGATGGAGCCTCATGTACCTTGCTTAGATTTTAAACATGCCTGAAAGTAGGTGAGATTATCCTGTCTAAAGAGTTCAGAGGAGCTGAGGATGTGATTTTGGGGACGAAAGGAGGAGAGATGAGAGATGCAAGGGAAGAGAGAATGGGCTGGGAGCATGCAGGAAAGGGAGCAGAGGAAAGACACTGGGAGCTTTTGCAGATACCAGCTGGAAACCTGGGAGCAGGTTTCTCCCCTTTGCCCTGGGAGCAGGTTTCTACCTTTCCACCTAGAAAAGTAGAAGGCACTGCAGCCCTTTTGGCTGAGGCTTTCAGCAAAGAGCTTTGCACACATCTCCTCCTGACCATGGCTGGGCTTGGAGCTCTCCTCCAGCTGGGTCAAAGTCAGGCACGACAGAAAGCAAACATGTCCTAATTGCAAGTGGCATCTCCTGCTGCGGGTGGTCCTCTGGCCATAGAAACACGACATTGTTTGGGAGCCCTGCTGCAGGGCAGGCGGGCAGGGGAGAGGGGGCAGCCTGTCTCTGTCTCTGCCAGGGGTTTCCATCCTGCTGCTGGGTAATAAGGGTTTAATGCAGAAAAGGACGCACTGGGCTGTGCAGCAATCAGCCAATATCTGCCGGAATATTCATCATTAAAGGTCCACAACTGGCTCCTGGAGAACAAAACCCCTGTCTCTCCCACCATCCTTCCCAGCACAGTTTTGGTGCTGGGCCAGGGCGTTGCAATTGTTGTTCTGACGGATTCTGATTCAAAACAAGCCCTCAGTCAGTAATGAGGCTCGTTCAAATTGCCCGGGAC
The DNA here is from genome assembly GCF_040807025.1 of Struthio camelus. Classification (NCBI taxonomy): domain Eukaryota; kingdom Metazoa; phylum Chordata; class Aves; order Struthioniformes; family Struthionidae; genus Struthio; species Struthio camelus. The sequence goes on from NC_090960.1 coordinate 11,558,906, forward strand.
TCCATTTGTTGGCCTTTCAATTAACGCTTTCAGAGGAAGAATGCAAATTATTTCCCAAACTGGGGGACGAGGAGGGGGTGGGGAATGGAAATGGTGTTGAGCAGGGGAGAGAGGGTGGCTGGTTCATCGAAAGGAAGGATGAACCTCCAGCTCTTCGCATCCAATCCAGCTTTGCCACTTGGGTTGTAAAACAGTTTAATGGTGACTGCAAGTGAGTTCAGAATTAATAACCTTTAACTGTGTGTCATTAATGAGCAAGGTTATGGCAAATTCTAACCCCATCAAGCTATATTATAGTGGTGTTCATCGGTCATTAACTACACGCACTGAGTGCTGCTCCCTGGGTAGCGGCTCTCTTCCAGCCTGGTCCGCTGCATAGGGAAGGGAGGGAGGCAGAAAGCTGCCTCTGTGGGGACAATTAGGTGACAGCTAGGGGTGCCGTGTTGCCCTGGATGCGTCAGCAGAGAGTCTGACTAGTCCTGATACGTAAGTGGGTCACAGGAGGAATTTTTGTCTCGTTAGACAGGATCTGAAATACACTAAAGTTGTTTTTCCCTAGCTGGCATTTAGTTTGGAGCAAACTGGCATAAATCAGTGCATCTCTACCGAGCCACACTGACTGATGCTGAACTCCTGGTACTGAATCTGCAGGCCATCTCCTCCCACCCATTTCACCATTCACATGCTGTCTCCTATGTACTAAAGCCACTTCTTCCCTGTTTCAGCAGGTGAAGTTTATGGTCATGCAAAAGGCAGCTTAAGGTTATTGCCCATAAATTACACTTGTGCCAAGGCAGAGCTGCACTGTGATGGAGCTGGCCAAACATATTTTTCACATGAGAGGACACCTATAAATGTTTTTACATATTTTACTTCTATCATAGATGGCTTTGTTCAAAAGAAATGTGTTCCCCCTTTCTCCCATTTTCATTCATTTCAGGTTCTTTTTTTCCAATCCACCTTCCCTTTCCCTTCTCTTTTATCCTCTTTTTCATTATTAAAACAGGAAAAAAAAAAAAGACATGGAAACATGGAGGAAAGCTGAGAAAGAAAAAGTAAATGCAAACAGAAAGCATTTTCTGGAAAAAAAAAGTCAGACACCAGAAGAAGCTTCCCTCTTCCAAGCCTGCAACAAGTCATTTCAGCCTTCGTGTTCAAACTCAACGCACGGGAGCAGAACAGGCTTGGGTTCCCAGTGTGTAGGGTCCTAGGAAGGCAAATGTGCCGTGGGCTGTACGGCCGGGATGGTGGGACGACGGCATGTGGAAAAGGGGGCCAAGCGTGGCCCAGCCCCACATACGGGCTCCAGAAAGGAAAGCGGTATTGAAGGAGTAAGGAGCACAGTTTTGCTTCTGGGGTGAAAGATAAAGGAGTATAAATGACTCACAGTTGGTTCCATTCTTAAAACTGACTCTCTTTGAAGGGAGGGGGAAAAAAAGCCCTCTCTGAGATTTTTTAAGTTTCTGCTCAGAGTTTTACCTCAGAAATGTTCTCTGCACTCTGTACTTGATGCTCGTTTTCTAATTGGGCAAGCTTTTTTGTTTTTGTTTTTTTCCCCCCAAAATGAAGGCTCAATTCTCCTGGATAATTTAACTTCCTATAAAATATTAAGAATTAAGACCTAATGAAAAAAAAAACCTAATATAAGTATTTTATGGCTTTGAAAAGCTCCCAAACTCCATCATGGAAAGGTGTTAGGTACTGCTGTTTTTCTTTAGGGGAAAAAAAAAAGCCTACTGCTTGGAAAAACTCATAACTAATTTATTTATGCCCCCAGTGGCTGTGGGCAGCAGGCTGTGATGAGGGAAGGGGATGGGAGTTGGGTAGTTTCAGGGGGAAAAAAAAAACCAAAACCACAGAGCTTTGACCCCTTAAAAATATAAAATGCTAAGCTGTCTTTATAGACACTTTTGCCACACAACTCACTTTTATAAATATGGATCCCATGAAAGCCCAGCTCTTCCCCTTGTCAAAAAGATGTGCAAACAGGTTTGGGCTCCTTGTGGCACCAAGCTGAGCGCTGGACCCAGGCCGGGAGAGCCCAGGGGCTGGAGAGCTGCTCCTTGCATGGTGCTGGGCATTGCTGGCTCCAGGGATAGTAAGCAGGCGGCAGTGGTGGTGCTGGAGACACGATGTTGGAGCTTTTTTCCCTATCCCACTCCTACAGCAGCCACGGGGAGAGCCGGGTCCATCAAAGAGACAGCTCAGATGCATTTGATTTAAGAACTTAGCTGGAAGTCCTCAGTTACAGGCTCACCTCTCTCTGGAGAGAGACAGGCCCCTCCAGAAGGCGACACTACCCGACTAACACGGGAATTGACACCTGCGTCTCCCTGATGGGGAAAGGGAGCCAAGTGGTACCGGCCTTTGCCTTGGGCACCCATGAAAATGCCTACAGATGGGAGGGGTGAATCCATCCAGGTGCACTTGGACATAAAGAAAGATACGGGATGTTTACCTGCTTGAAGCGGTTTGGGCTATTTGGAGTTTTCTATCAGATTTTAAAGAAATGCAGCAAAATGTAGCTATTGTGAAAAATTCATCTCCTGAACCATTTCTTGGCGAACCTCAGCCCTGGCTTTCACTGCTTGTCTTTACAGGCTGGAAAGGGCAGCTGGTCCAAGAGGCGACAGCATCAGCAAGAGGTCAGGAAAAGTTTAAGAAGTGCTGCAATTAGGACTAGCCCATTTTTCTTTCTACTCAGTCAATCGGGGTTTCTACAGAGATGTATATGAACCTATTTCCTACAAGGCAGATTTTAACCGTACCAGGAACCTGGTTTTTGATGGATCATCCTATAATAGGGATGCCTCTTCATTGGCCCTTAATAACTTTTCTGTGGTATGACATCTGACTGATAGATGGCAACAAAGAAACCCCAAGAGAGGGAAAGTGACGGATATTCCTATTATCTGCAGACATGTTCAGTAGACAGGATTCTTTTTTTTTAATTATTATTTTGAATCTCTATTCAGAGAGGGTTAGTTTTAAAGGGGAAAACTGTTCGGCTCATTATCCTTTAATTATTGAAGTGAATGATTTGGGTAAAATGGAGGAAATAAAAAACATAGAGATTATATTCCAGTCCATTAGGCAACCTTAGATTTTCTTGCAGTATCTGTGAGGCTGACAGGAATATTTTTTAATTTATTCTGTCATCTGTGGACAGAGAGAATTGTGCCATTATGGAAAGGACTTTTCAAAAGCTAGATATCTTATCCACCTGTTTTGCTCTTTTTAGCAACAATCTCTCCATGCCTCCACCTCTGAGCTGCTGGATTCTCTTCGAGTTGGGAATTAGTTTTAAAAACTTATAAGTTTGGCATTTGAAAAGTCTATCTGACTACCCTCCCCATTACTGATCATACCTCACCTCTCCAGAAAAGTAAAATGGAAAAAAAATAAATAAAAAGAACTTTCATTGTGCTTTGAAAGTGCTCAGATATAAACAATAGTCTGAGAAAGATAAAAATGTTTCACCAAAAATAAATTGGTAATGTAAAAATGTCCCAGATGGCGAACACGGATGAATTTCAAGGGGTACCTGTGTGCTACAATGAAGCCAGGTCTTCGAAGTGTATCCACACCATCCCTGATGTCCTTGCAAGCTGCTTTTAACCTTCTGGTAAAGAAGCTGCACACTGCAGCCCTAGCTGTGATCCACCATTTCCCTCCCCTTACAGTTAGGAGCATGACATTCAACCAAGATCTTCTTTACTGCAAACCAGCTGATATTTTTTCTTTGTTTTCCTGCAGCACACAAGGAACCAGCAGGCCAGTGACCTCCTACAACGCCTCCTTGCTGTTCCTGCATCACCTCCCGCTCCTCTCTCTTCTAGCTTGAGCACACCCGTGCTCCTTGGTCGCTCTCCACCATCACCCTTTCTGCCTGTCACATCACTCTCACCGCTGACATCCGGGCTCTAACTTGTCTGTGTCTTTTTTTGACTGTGTCGTATTCAGAGTGGGACACAGTATTTTGGACAGCATCTCAAATGTGCTAACCATGCAAAGGAATTATCTTCAGTACAACATTCCTATTCATAAATCCCAGAATGAGATTTGACTGAGAAATATATTTGTAATATATTGTAATATCGGTTCGTATTTAGCTCACGATCTGCTTTTACGCCGTTCTGTTCTTCAGTCAATTATTCTGATGCTGTACTTGTGCATTTGTATTCTTCTTGTACGAACCATTTTACAGTTTTCTTTACCGAATGTTACATTGCTAGATTACTAATCAGGTACTTGGTTTGTTAAGATCATTTTTGCTCTCTGATACGTTTTTTTCACCCAAGCATATGTCCTAATTACATCTTTCAGACAGTGATTTCCTCTAGACAGCATTGTCCTAAGTTATGATAACATCATGCAAACACTGTCAAAAGCTTCCTTACTCAAAAGACATCACTTGCCTCTTATTCCAAAAGAGGAAAATAATTTGACGTGTCTGCATACTTTAAGGTAAAACTGAGGGTTTTTTGGGGGGGTGCAGGCTTTGTTGGATTGTTTTGGATGATTTTTTTTTGCACAAAGCACCACTCTTTAAGTAGACTTATTCCTCTAGAGTAGAAAAGTTGGGATAACTCAACAGACTGTTAATACATTGATGAGTTTGTCCAATGTAGATAACATTTAAATATGTTTTAAATAGAGAGGGGAGTTCTTGGTAAAATTCATCTGGCTGCTGAGTGTGTTGGAAATCCAAATGCCAGAAAGTTTTCAGCAAACCTCTTCAACCGCTTTTCCGCTATAGTCCTTTCCGTTCCTCTCCAAAATCCAAACAGTTTGATACTTATCTCATGTGAAACCTAACATGCAGTTTGCATGCTTTTTTCTGAGAGAGATTTGTTTAACTTCATAAGAGGTATTGCTGTTTTCCAGACAGTCACTTTGTTCTAAGTGGCTTAGATAAAGGAGTCGAGTTACAAATATAACCTTACTATATCTGTTGCTACCTCAAAGTATATATTGCTCATTCTCAGTTTTATTTCCCTTTCTTTCTTGTTTATCTGAAGTGTAGTATCTTCCTCGTTTCTGTTCACTACTTCTTATATCATTATTCTTAACTTGTACATATATTTGTGACATTGTTTTCTGGTGTAGTCTGACTCAAATTCAGTTTGAAGTAATTTTACTTTGTCTTTGGAAACCCATGAAAGATTTCTGAAAGCCAGACTTGTCCCTTGTTAGTTGTATTACTGACAGATCAAACATAATGATACCATAAATAAAAACCTGATCTTAACAACTCTGATGGGCGGTTGAGGATTGAAAACTTGCAGACTATAGTATCTCAGTAATAATTATTTTCAAATAATGTATTTCCCTTTTGCTCAAGATGACTGAGATGCAGACTGCTCCTGGAGCTGACTGTACCACTGAGCCTGCGAAATTTCGAGCTAAGAATAAAGGTTGTGTCTTTGTGTAGACACGATACAATATTCACAGAATTTTGTTTCTATCAACAGTAAAACCAGTGCTTCAATCTTAACAAGTGCTTTACAAAGCAAATTCTTAAAAAATATGATGGACCAGCTCCAAAAGTGGTGAAAGGACCTTCAGTTTCCCTTCTGCTAGCAAACCACTGTAAAAATATATACAGAGTTGAGACAAAGTTGACAAATTTTTCCTAACAAGTAAAGAAAACATGCTGCAGTCAAATCCAGCGATGAGAAATACAGAGGCTGCACAAAGGTTTTGGATCTGATCCACAGTTGGTGAATTAAAATATTTGAAAGACCAGTTTTTGATAGTTAGCCTCCTTGTGACACAAATCTCCAAACAGCCTCGCCGCTCCTTCTTCCACTCATTCTTCCCATAAGAAGGTACAGACTTTCAGGATATATTTTCATATAGTAAAATTAGGATGATAACGCAGTTCATAGTTGGTTCTCATCAAGGCGAACTGACAGCAAGTCCCCCAGAATACCTGCTGAAACGCTGCAGGCTCCAAATTTGGGCGCAAAATACCGATGGAAGCGTTTGACCTTCTTCTTGAAAGAAATGGGGGAGGATTCTTGCAGATCTTTCAAACAATGTCAGTCTGTCAATTTTCAGACTCTTTAATTTTTTCCAGCTGCAAATCAATCATCTTATTAACTCTTCTCTGATGTCTCCCACCAAGTTATCTGGGACTGGCAGGTTGACAAGCCGTTTTTGCAGAGTTTTGAGAATAAAGTTTCTCTTGTGCATTGCCTGTGATGTCATGAGCACTCACTCCTGGCTTTAAGTGATCCTCTTTCACAAAAGCCTCCTTCTTTGCTCGTAGCAATTATTCAGCTATTAAAGCACATTACGTTAGGTTTCTTATTTTAAGAGTGATATCACTCCTTGCTTTAAAGTCCAGCTGATGGAGCAATTTGCACTAACTTCCCCTGACACCATGTTAGTGATTGAGTCCCTAGGTTATGCTGCTGCCTGTATAAAGCTGCTATTGATGTGATCTACATGTGGAGAAGGCAGAGGGGCTGTGACTGATTTAAATGTATAAATGTGCAATATTATGTACTCCCTCTTATGAAACAGGATTACCAGAGCCATCATGGAGCTGTGCTTGACTAATCCTTATCCCTTTCCTGCAGGCTTCTTCATCTTGTTTTCTTAAGAGGATGACGCTCATGAGAGCAAGGTGTGTGTGTGTGTGTGTGTGCCTGCGAATGTCTCCTCTCTGCTTCTGAGCCCATCAGCTATGTCAGACCAGATCGAGACACTGCTGCCTCAGGTTTGCAGCTCCTACTGATTCTGCAAAAGGCGATGGCCAGATAGGAGACGAAATTGTACAGATGCCCCCACTGACCACTGAGGTAAAAGCTGGCAACAGGAGCTTGGCCCTCCTAGCGGAGAGCTGCCAGGGAAGAAAAGCTCCAGATAGATAAAGCTTCATGTGGAGCCAGCACCTCTTTGCCCACCAAAACGTGTGTACATAGCATTTCGGTGACTTGTGCCTTGTCTCCCTCCAGCCTATGACCATCCAAATTACATTTGGGAAACTTCCTTCTGGAGCGGACCAGAACAAAGCGAACCCAGGCTTATGGGGACGCTGGAGCAGAGCAGAGGGTGGCATGTGCCAGGGCCTGCACCCTCATGCGTGCTGAGAAACCTGCAGAGGCAAGAGACCGCCGGAGGCCATCCATCTTCAGTGAGCTGCAGGAAACTAAATATCCTAATTCCTGGTACTCAGAGGACCTGCTGCTGACATCCTCCCCACCTTTGATACACTCCCTCTTTCTCCCTCTCTGGAAACTTGATTTCTTCCTCACTTTTGACAGGTTAATTGCTGACTTTCAATCTTCCTTTCAAATGATTCTTTCTTTCTCCCCTTTGCCAAAATGTCACCGGGGGTGACTGCAGCTAAACCCGTGCTAGCGCGGGGACCGAGGTGATGCAGGCACGAGGCTCAGCTCATGCTGGGCGAGTGGGCACCTCGGCAGGCTCACAGCCGGGCGCTGGGCTTGCAGCACCTCCCGAGCTCTGTTCCTGCTGTCCAAGCGAGGTGGTTTACAGTTAGCTCAGGCACATGTGCACAGCCTACAGCCCTCTCTGACCACATTACTGGCTTGACCTGTGTCCATCAACTCTCAGGACTGCCCCAATTACTTGTTGCATGTCAGACACTTTCACCCAACAGTGACCAAGGAACTCTGCGGGAATAAGAGCTGGTTTGGAAAAAGGCATGTGGAATTTGTCCTTGAAGTCAGAACAGGTTTAACAAATTGAGAAAATAAAACCAAATTCTGCAGAGCTTCAGATCAAAAAGGTTGAAATAAAAATGTCTGGGTAATGTCCAAATGAAACCTTTGTTTGGAATGAAGAATGTGCAGGGTTTTTTTTTAATCCAATAATGAAAAAAACCCAAAAGCTACTTCTGCTCTTCCACTTCAAAGAAGAGTGACTATAGCCTCAGACTTTCACCAAGAAATGCTGATTTCAGTTAATCCTCATTTTCCATTTTTGTCCCTGATTTGGGAGTAACAAAGGACTAGGGGTGAGGCAGGAGAGCTTCTTGCCCATTTCAGCTCTCAGGATCCCCTAAGGACCCTTGCAGCAAGACCTACAGTAAGGCAATCCAAGACTGCTCTAGAGGTGCCTGGTGAGACCAATGCTGCAGAGGCAGCCACAGGGGCTGGGTGGCACCCAGCCACCTTGAAGCCACTGCACGTACGTGTACGTTTGTGCATATACCCTCCTCCCAACCACAGCACACTGCTCATCAGCTGCATCCCAACAGGCAGCAAGCAGATCATACCCACTCTGACCACAGCGAGCCAGTAGGCACTCTGGCCACGAAGTCTGCGAGGCACCTAAATCCCTTTCTTCGTGGGGGAAAGAGAGGTCTGGCAGCTTTGCGCTGCTCATGGTGTCTCCTTAGAGGTGCCCAAGGTGTTCAGCTCCAGCTCTGGCTTCCGTGCAGGTGGTCCAGTTCTCAGGAGGCACAGGTATGCGGAAACCTTGCTGTTTATAGCTCTGCTTAATTCCCCAGTTCCACTCTGTATTAACCACAACAAAGCAAAAAGTGTGCAGCAATCTGTTATTACTGCTACATTTTGCATACAAGGTGTGGAGCTCAGAGTCAGCTGAAGGACTTCTCACTGACACATGCCTATCTGGTGTGGCAAGCAGAGTTCCTGGTTTAAAGAGCCAGTGAGGGCTTAAAAGCTGTTTTCATGACCTGATGTAAATGTCACACGAATGCAGTAATGCTGATGGTACGATTCTGAATTTATCATGGCATAACCAGGGAGCAAAATACTTAATAAACTGAAGTCAAGTGTCTACCACACAATGTGACTTTCCCAGTCTCTCTCAGAAGCCTGAGTTTGTGATCAGAGCAACACCAGTAGCTTAAGTTCACCATTACTATCTTGTCTGGTCTTAATTAAGAATTATTGCTATTGACATCAGTGTTCAAAGTGCAATTCTTGGTGCACTAGTGTATGAGAAATAGAGGTGTAAAAGACTTAGGGCACTGAAATTTTCAGCCTGCCCCAGCAGGCTGAAAATAACAGAAGCAAGAGAGAAACAGGCCCTTTTCAAAAAGTGATTAATCCAGTCCTAAAGCATTTGGGATGAATTGCTCTCTGGAGCTCCTTTTTCTCTCCAGTAACTGAGCGAACTGAAATGACTAACTTGGTCAATCAGCAATGAGAAATTTTAAGTTAGGCGAGATTAATTCAACATTAAGTGTTAATACCGTGCTTGCAGTAAGTACATCCTTCATATTCAATCGTTAGTGAGGGTAACGTCAAGGCAGCTGGCAATCACTTGCAAGGGAAGTACAGGGTTGCATATGGGTTGTCTCACACCCCAAGGTAGGATTACAGGGTAGTCATGAGGGATGGGGCAGTGACTGCTGGGCTGCAAAGGCCAATTTGGGTCCCAATAATACAGAGAGTCAGTTTTATATGAATAGGTTTTTCTTCAGAGTGTCTTGGCATGCAGCGGGGTAGTGGAGGGAAGGCCTGAAACTTAAGGATCTCCTTCAAGTAAAATGAAAATGCATTAACAGTTATGAAACACTTGGACGACACACCGATGCATCTAGTCAGAAAGACTGCACTGGGAAATCAGTCATCTCAGATTTCTACGGGAAACGGAGCAGAAGCAGCAGAACAGATGATGAAACCTGGGAAGGGCGTAGTTGGGGTTTCACATAAAAGAAGCCCAGAGAAGAATTCACACAAGGGAGAAAGGTGTCATAAGGGACACCGACAAAGAAAAGCTTGACAAGTCACAAGATGGGTTGAAGGGAGATTTAGGTAACAAGATGCTATGAAGTAGCTCTGGGATAACATGGTTACAAAGCATGACCTGGACATTGTAACCACCACGTGACAGGGGAAACCCAAACAGAAGACTCTGGACTCGAACAACATACTTGATCTTAAATCTGAGGGCCTGTGTTCCTCATTCCTTCTGGGCTGGACACGGGGCAGCTATTTAGCAGCAAACGACAAAGATGCTCAAAGGACCTAAATAGGCCATGAAGTGGAATAATGCATTTAGCAATAACCATCTTGAGAGCATAGGCATATAGCATGTAACTGCTCCCCTGTTTAGGCTGCCCCGATGGGAACGCTAGTGACCACACACGGTCAGGAACTCCGCAGTCTGTCTCCAGAAATGATATTAAATGAAATGAAGTGATGCATCATCATTAGTGACTTTGTCTTTGGCAAAAAAACCAAAGGGGTTTGAGATGCGGAGTCTTTCTAAGGTTTCCATCTGCATCATCATTATCTGCTGTAAGATCACTTCTGAGTGAAGGCTGTAGGATTCTGCCTTCTATCAACGCTGGAGTAAACAGACCCTTCGTAACACACACCTTTTTATTAATGGTGCGACTCACATCATAATGAAGGCTTTGCAAATTCATGTAAATTTTCATGTGAGTAAAGCCCTATCAAGGAAGAGAAGCCTCCTGCCAGACTGGTTCTAATGCTTCTTAGCTCCTGGTAATAGCCAGCCTTGCCAGCTCCTTTCAGCTTGGAGCAGAAAAAAAAAAGAGGAAGGAGGAAAAAACTTGCAACTAAGGAGGCTTTAGTGGCAAAAACGTGTTTCAGACGAATGTTTATGGAGTCTTTCTGGACATCACTTGTTTAAATCTGATAATCGTTAAAAAAAAAAAATCTCCAAATGTGCAAAAGGGAAAAGCTGAATAGGGAAAAAAAATTGCATGAGATGGGTTATTTATAATCATAATTATCACCAAGGTTTAATATAGTTCAGATACGCACCACGGTGAGAGAAGATGTTCCCTGTTTTAACTTCAGTGTGCGGTCACTCCAGTGGGCTGGAGTGAAATAACAAATGGGCCCAGAGAGATGCCCTGACCGTAATCTCCATTACTCCCATCAGAGCTCTGCTGACGGCTGTAAGTGTAAGAAAGCAGTCCTGGCAGCTCAGGATGAATAGTGCTAGGGACTGCAGGACAGAGGCCAAGATAACTGCTGTCTTGTGCAGGGAAACCCCCTGACTTCAGCAGCAGCGGGTGAGGCCGTGGCTGATGACTTCCGAAAAGCCTTTACAGCCTCCGGGCACGTGCTTTTCTGCCAAAGGCAAGTGACAGCACCGAGGATCTCTGTCTCGATCTGCAGGCTTTGGAGGAGGCCCCAGACACGTCCTGGGACATGATGCTCTAATCAGAGAGTGACCATAGCAAAAGCAGGGGCTGGATCTTCTGCTCGCTGTGCTCGCTAGCCTGCTAAATGAGTGTGTCTTAGAAAAGATTTACCAAAATATACCAGAGAGAAACACCTCCCTTCAGCACGCAGCGATGGGACTGCTGTGCTGCAGAGCACTTACACGAAACATGAGTGTGCCCCGCTTAGCACTGGTTCACTCTCTCAGCGCCTACGCACAAAGCTTTGTATGGCAGCTGAGGCTTTCTAACCACCCAAGGTAGCTGGTTTCTGTACCCCGGAGCCCAGCAGGGCCGCTCCTCCAAACAGCGACCAGCAGCTCTGGAAGGTGGTCCCAGCCAAAAAGCAGATTAGAAGGAAGAGTTACAGGGAATGGATGGAGCACGGGGAAGGAGAACGTTATTAGTTTCAACCTGATCGGGACTGGAAACAAAATTAACTTTTGAAAAATCCCTTGAAAAGGAAATCCTGTTTCTTGGCCAACTGCAATTGCAGCGGCAGCACAGCTGGTCTCTTCGAGAACAGGACATAGAGAGCTAGTTTCCATTTTCATGCGGGCATTTCAAAATATGGTTGCTGTCAGATGGACAATGAAAGCTAAACACAAAATAAATCTCCTGGAAAGGAAACACCTGATCCAGACACTCTGGCAGGTCCTTTCTCTAAGGCAGTTTGCGAACAAGATGCCCCAGACCCAGTCACAGGAACCCTGGGCAGCTGGCCTGGGAGGAGATACACAGAGTCAGGGCTTTTTGCTCCTCAACTGGAAAGCAAACTGCCAAGAACCAAGCAGAAAGCTGCACTAAACCAGACAGGTTTCCAACAGGAAGCCTGGCAGAATACGCTAGGGCCCCTGAGGCCCTACGAGGCCCCATATATTTCCTTAGCATTAGCAGAGATATCCTCTCTGCTGCATCTTTTCAGACCTAGCAGTGTCAACAAGTTTAAAAGCAGTAATTCCAGTAATTGTCTTTGGCATCACTATGCACGCACACATCACCTCTATAATTAGCAGGCTAACATAACCAGTTAGGGTTTAGGCCACACTGCACCTACTGCATATATGCCACAAAGAGCAGAGTTGCTCAGTGGAGGCATAATGGCAATTTTCCCAAGATTTCCTGAGCTCCAACAGCTTGGCCTGCTGGATATCCAGAAGTCAGGTACCCCACTGCCCAAATTAGTAAGAGTAGTAGATCACCAACAGAACTGGTAGTCACTGACTGGGTTGTTAAAGCTGGCAAAACTGCATCCTAAACGTGTTGATGAGTAGAGGACTTCAGTATTTTCACTGGTACTGCAACTCCCTTTGCCTGGGATTGTGATGTTCGGCCAAAAATCTGAACCTCAATCTCTGAAGGTTTTTTTAGCCTGCTCTAACACACAGCTACATATCAAGCAGAGAGGCTTATGATAAGGGAAATGATCATCACTCGATGCCTTGTGAGGTAAGTTTTTCCATTAGGCAAAAGAAATAAAAACATGCATTTAAATAAAATAAAACAGTCGCTCTTGAAGTTCCAAGAAATCCAGGTAGTAATTTTCAGGGCGAATGAAGGTTTCTACACAAACAATGTTTTCAGAATGTTGTTTGTCTTGGAGAAGAAACTCTCATAAATCTACGGCCTATGCCGTTGCAAAAATTATCTCAGCTAATTTCAGGCCCAAACTAATTAATCAGCACTTGTTGCCATGTTAATTAGCCAAAAGTGACCTCAGATGTATTTGACCCTTTCCAGCTTTTTTAGCCCTAATGGGAGACTGTGCACCTGAGGCAAAACGGAGGAATAAATAGACATGAGGCCTATTTCCAGCTGGGTAAATACAGCCCAGACTTCACGGTTCCTATGCTTGTGAAATACATTATGCCCAAACTCTGCCTCTCTTTGCTTTCTGGCCTTGTGGAACACCTACGACTCTCCAGGTTTCAAATCGGGCCTTTGCAAATGCGTTATTTATGCAGCAGTGGCCTTGGAAAACTTTACAATTTGGTCTTTGCCGCTAGGTAAGGTTATAGCTGCAGTGTTTCCTGTTGGGAACGCTTGCTCTATTAGCAAGAAGCTATGGGTCAGGCATGCACAACCGCAGCAAGGTGACCTTAGCAGGGCGAGCAGGGAGGGTTACGCGCTGAGCGTCCGCTGCCTGCCCCAAGGCTGCGTGCCTGAGCGCTAGCTGTCGTCAGGGGTGAGGTCCCTCCTCGGCATAACCCTCCCTCTCCAGTCTCGCTCATCATTTTACAAGCAATACGCAGAATCCACCCCTTGAACTCCTGGCATTTTCTTGGGACCAGAGTTATAAGGCCAACTTTACCGCAGTAAAAATGATCCGTTCCAATTGCCTTTCCAGCTAAGGATTAGTGGCTGTGAAGAGGGGAAAGACAATGACATACCACCGTTTGAAAGTTTATTTTACATAGACACAGCCAAATCCCATCTGTTTTTCCCTAAATTGTATCATCATCTTTCTCTTTTTCAAATTGAACTTAATAAATCTGGCTTTCTCCTTCAGAAAGCTTATTCTAGATTAGGACTTAAAGACGTATTAGCTAGCTGCATGCATTTAAATCTTCAGTTAAGACAAAGCACTTGAGAAAACACAAAGCTAACCAGGTTAAGACCTGTATCTATTATTCTTATAGATCCTTTTAGTCAGTCTGTCTAATAATTCTTAATGTGCTTAACTTTATAATTCTCTGAAGAGAAAAGAAACATGATTATCCCCGTTTCACAGACGAGGTGACTTGCCCAAGGTCTTGAGTGAGAAACCAAACGCTCATCATCAACACAAACTCAACCTTTCTGGCTGCCACGTGTATAGCTATCTAGACTTCACCGCAACTCAAATATCACCACAAGCAGCTGGATCAAGCACGCTAATAAAATACAAATACAAAAACTTGTTTAAATCATAGCCCAGGCTGAGGCTCCCAAAGCCACCCCCTCCCTCTAGCCTGCGGATACACTTGGAGCACCCACGGCCACTGCTCCCACCCCAGGTTATGTGCGAGCAAGTTACGTGGGAAAGTTCCTGGCCTAAAGAAAGTCTCAGTCCTTGGAAGTGTTTTTTTAATCTGCTAGAATACTTTTCACTCTAAAGAAGTTGTGATTCCTACTCTGAGCTGTTTTAGCAAAATACCAGTTTCCTTATTCTCCCCACGTTTCTCTTCGACTCCTACCAACTTGCTTTGAGAACCATTTTAACTGAATCATCCCCAGCTGAAATTGTTTGTTGTTGCTTTTAAACATCCATTAACATTTCAAAAAAAATTGTTTGAAAATCCCAAATCTCTCCTGAGTCACTTCCAAGGAACTTTTATGAATTGTTGTTTTGCGTCATATCACACCATTCAGCAAGGCATGAGCTGGAACAAAGATATTAATGGGTATAACCAATCTCAAAAATATCCAAATGAGGAATAACAGTTGAGTGTTGTGAAGTTACAGCCGGGGATGTAGGAAGCCGTAGGTGAGTGTACGACTGCTACTTGGAGGCTGTTTCATTTTCTTCAGCTAACACTCTTTTGAGCCTTCAAAGAATGACACATTCAGTGTACAAAAAGGAATTATTTTCCAAAATTGAAGTCATGCATCTTAGAGTGGTCTTATCTCTGGAACATGACCTTATTATGCGCAATAACTAAAAATAAGAACAACATGATGATGGGCTCTCTTGGGAGCATGTCAGAGCAAGTTATGTTTTCAACTAAAGTTGGTTTGAAACCAGTCACTAAGGCGTCTGTAGGAATTCTTTAAGGACTTCTTCAATATGGTGAATTTAAAAGCAACAGTACTTTTAACTATTTTACTCTTCTGACCCACCTCAGCTTGTTATTTTAGCACCACAAGATGCAAAGGCAAGGCATCTTGTATTTCACATATTCTTTCCAAATAAACGGAGATGCCCAGCTGCTTTTGGAAGGGATGATTATTTTGTGTATAAATGAAAAATGTTAGCTTGACCGCCTGCAAGACCAGATTCTTCTCTTTAAAGGCAGGACAGGGGACTGAGCAAAATGGCGTCTTCCGCAGGTCGTCCCGCCTGTCCCCAGTGCTGGGGGGAGCACACAAGCACTGCACAGAGCTGTATCTGATGTGCTCTGGTGCAGACAAGGAGCTTGGGGCAAAGCCAGGACAGCAGTGCAGAGTCCCCATCACAAGGCCAGCAGTACAATACCCAAGAGACAATAGAGAGGACAGGGAATTTTAATGCCGCATTGTGAAGTTGTGCTGTTATGAGCGGTGGGCCTTCTGATGCCACGTTTGAGGCTGGGCCACAGATGAGCAAGCTGCACTAAAGGGCAGCAAGACAGGATCTTTTCCAGGCAACATCTCCTTCACAGTGATGTGAATGCCAAACAGGTCTGGCTGGACAGATTCATTAGGTTGGACAACCCATGGTCTGTGACAACATCTTCCTTGCACTTGCTCTACCTGGAGAGGAGACATTTGTCTCTATTCCTCCTGAGGCTGGGAGAGCAGAGAGCCTGAAGAATCCCTACTGCTTTGTCTGCAATCTCCACTACACGTCTAGAACATCCCTGGGAGATTTCAAGAACGAAGCAGGTCAACTAACATCAGAACAGAATAATTCCTTCTCTCAGCTCCCTCTCTTACCTCGCTCACATGTATTACACTTTGGTGCTTTTCACTGCAGGTTAGTAAAGATGCATTATACATGAAGAGCTATCGTTTTGTGTTGTTAATGCGGGATAGGATTACCCTGGAGCAGAAGGTAGAGCTGATAGCTAAAATTGATCCCAGCTTTTGTTACTTGTCCGCCTGATACAGGGTGCCCAAACTGTCCCATGATGTCTCTGTTTTTTGTTTTGGACTGGCCTAGTATATCTCTGAGTCTCTGATACCCTTCCGTCATCTTCACTGCGGTTCTTTATCGGGAAGTGCCACCAAAACTTTGAAAGCAATGAGTTAAGGTTTTAATTTAAAGTCTAGGTCAACACAGACCTGTTCACTTAATGGCAGGTTGTTGGCTCAATACTGGTATAGAGAGAAAGAAGAGACAAAAATCTGACAGTGATGCTCAAAGCAGGACGCTGGGAGCAAGTCTGGTCAGGCTTTGCTGCAAACTAAACATGAGCAATCGTTTTGGTCTGAAATAGTGCTAAATATGTAAAAGACATTTCAAGGTTGTTTCTTTTTAAATCAGTGAGTTAAATTCAGCACTAGAGGAAAAGAGCGGTATGAATATCTCCATTGGGAGCAAGTGCTTTAGGGAAGAGATGGTTCTTTTCTCCGGGAACTGGAAGTGCCTTTCACTAAAGGGTTGTTTTCTCTGCTGAGGGGCACAGAGGTACTGCCAAAATAAAACGAGGAGGAAAAATTGCCACCAAGAGGCATTAGTGTAAAGGGAGGCTAAGGGTTTATGCACACATCTTTTTCTAATCTTCATGGTTGTAAGGTAAAGTTTGAAAACTTATTTCTAAAAAGCTACTACAACCCAAATGGGAAATAAAAAGAAGGCAAACATGTAAGTACGTATTTTCTAATATCTCAACATTTGGGGGATTGACACATGATTTTTGAATACTCAGAGTGAGCAATACTAATAAAGCCACTTTCACTGTCAGCTTTTCAATGTCAGGTTTATTGAAGCAAGGACTGGAACTGAGCTATTCTCTTTCCCAAATGCATGCCCTAACCACCAGCCTGCAGAATCATCCGTATGCTCGCTTTCTAGCTCAGTGAGTACTGAAATAGCCCATGCAAGTGAAACACCGCAGTAGGAGGGACTGAGGGGTCTCTCTTTCTCTCTCTCTCACTGTTGTATGGCGATTAGCAAACTCTCCTGTAGACTGGAGCTCAAATCCCCTAACATTTGGGCAAGTGAGCATTAATTACTGAATTAATGGGGAAAAAAGGTTATAGCAGCAACAACCTAAACCTTCAATTACTATGGCATGAAAACAAAAGGTTGAAGCAAAACACAATTTTCTGGGTTTACGCTTTGAGGAGAAAAAAAAAGAAAAGAAAATAAACAAGTAACCAAATTACCACAGACTGATTACAATTTTAAAAAATATCATCTCCTCTCCCAGTTGGAAAATGGAGTATTTGTACAGCTCATTTTCAGGGTGGTTTTTTTCCCTTCTGAAAGCCCCTCTAAGAACTAATAAAAATAAAAAGACAAAACGTTTATCTGATGATATCCTGAAGATCTACAGCAACTACCAGGCAACCTGGGACAGCAAGAAGAGACTATTCCTGGAGCTGCATTCCCCCCCTGGTTTCTGCAGTATCCTGTGAAAATGCCACAATAGGAAGAATAGGATAACAGGAAAGAGAAAAGTTCCTATCCAGGTATCTGTATACCTAGAGGTATTTTCAAAAGCTCCAAATCCGCAAATTGAGTATCTTACCCATTAACACTACTGAAAATGTTCCCCATGTTGTATGAAGTCCACATTTACTCCTGCATTGTGATTTGTTTTGAAGTCAAATCGGATTTTCGTGCAAAGACCATTCAAGTCAATAGCAATCTTGACTTTAGTTTTTGGACCTGGTCCTGAAAATAATAGGAAGTGAGCAAAACCCCAAACTCCAACCAGCCTCTGCCTTTCCCTGTATGACTCTTGTCCCCTCTGCTTCTGGGAGAGGGAAGGGAACAGCCAGCCGAGTTTCCCTTGCAGCTCGGCTGCCGTGGAAGGAAGCAGTCTGGTTGCACAGCTGGGCATTCATCTCCCTGCACTTGCATTTGAGTTCTGAGTGTTTAATGGGAGCATGACTCAATGGAGGAGTCCTGCCAACCTCATACAGGGGTTTTAGTTTCTTCCCCGCCACAATCTTTCTAAGATCCTTCTTCCTGTCATGGCCACACGACGCAAAGGAAAATGAAGCAGGTGAGTGCAGGAAAACGTAGGAAATACATCTGAAATTACCCGGTTTAACACATCGCCCCATTTCATTCAAGCTCTGAAGAGCCAACAACTCAGCCACTTACTTCTAAAATGATTTCACTCCGGTGCAGCACATATCATGCTAAAATTTCACGTTCCCCTTTTCGGAATACATAAACCATATGTTCGCCCTCAGCACAAAGGTGACTTTAATCCATAACGCGCACATATAGGCACACAAAGAAGCACACTGTTTTTGCGCACTATCTGGAGGGAGGTGTGCATGTGCCAAACACATCAATCCATGGAGAAGCAAGTGTGGGCAGAAACATGCACTGACATGGGCTCTTAACTCTTTAATGCACACGATTGCAGAAGTCTGTAAGCCTGAGCAGTTTACATGTGCCTTGGTCTCCGGCACGGAGGAACCCTGCCTCATAATATTTGTTGTCTTTGGGCTATTTTTAGCCAATGCAACTGCCACCCATCCTATATTACGCTGCAAAGTGAGTATGAATGATGACGAGTGATTATCTCAAGCCGTGCGGTGCCGTAGGAGGGAGAGAGGCCTCAGCTGTGTCACTTTGTGCCCTCTCTGCAAGATGAAATATTCCATTTTCATCCCTCTTAATTAAAGTGGGTAGAACAGTTGCAACGGGAAGCAAGAGGTTATGCTCAGCAAACAATGGTCCACTCAATTAAAAGAAAAGGCTCCTAGGAAACCCAGAGAATGAGAGTCAAGTGTTTTCATTTGTCCTCTGCTGCCTTTTAGCCACACTTCTCTTTGCTTCCACGAGACAAGTCCCATCTCTTTCTCTCGCTCCTCTTTCTCGCTTACACACACCAGAGACCAAACCTTGCCCAGAGCATACGCCTTGATGTAAGGAAATAGTAGACTGGCAAATGCTTTCTGAAACTGTGCCAGAGAGTCAGGAGCCCGTAGCAAACAACAAGTCTGACAGGTAGCTGACCATAGCTTAATGAGGTTTCTGTGCACAGGGAAGGGATTCTTGCATATGCAAAGGTTTACGGTAAAGCCTTTTTATTCAAGAGTCGCTTTTGAAGTGAGAGCTGTGTACTGCTCTCCCTCTTACCTGCGGGTTCTTAATAACAACTTTGGTTGTTAGATGAGAAACAATTTTTGACTTCTAACTTGCTCTTCCTCAGTGCTGCAATTCTCTTGCACAACCTACCAGGACTGCTTTTCCACAACTTCCTTATTCGTGTATCAGAATCATCTTTCATTCAAAAAAAAACAATAGGTTTCTAGCCAGGCTGAACAGAAAAGCCAAGCTGAACAGGCTCAAAAGACAAGAGGCAAGTGAAAATCTTGTGTTATCGTTTTCCTAAAAATAACTTTTTTTTTTTTTTTAACCTGGCTCCTAACTCTGAGTCCCTTGGATTGGCAATGCAACTGTTATTTAGTCCATTTATTTACTACTGGCACTAATAAAGCGAAACAAACCAAGCTGGCTGGTTTCACAGGTGGGTTATAATCAGGTTTAAATGGGATGGAAGTGACATTTGGCCCTGGCACTGACCTGTCCCTCGGGGGAAGGATGACTTTCACCTATCTCAAACCAGTTCCTGCTTCTGCCGAAAGCAGTGGCCAAACCCTAATGGGGCAGGCTGGAGCTCACAGCTCCCCGGTTTCCCCATGTCCTTGGGGCCCCTTCTCTGCTGATGGCACTGCAGCTCACCGGGAGACCTGCCAGGCCAGGCACGCTGGTGACGGCTCACTCCCACGGGAATTTCTGGGGCAACGAAGCTGAAGCTTGTGGGCAAAGCAAAGCCTGTTGGAAAGAGATTGCCCACACAGTTTCTGCCCTGTGATTCATCCAGGACAGTCCCTCTACGGCCTCAGAAAATCTCCTCACCAGGCTCAGCCGAGCCAGTGTCGCAGAGCCGAGGGCAGCAGAGCCCCTTCGGGCGCTGCAGTCTGAGGTTGCTGGAAAGAGGTCTGTGTAAACCCAGTGCTGTGGGTTGCGTCCTCTTCTTCCTCAGCTGCAGTAGGAAAATTTGCGGGTGTGCAGGTGTTCAGGGTTTCTGGTTCTCCTGCTCCCTTCCTTCCCCTGCGGGAGAAATGCTCTCCATCCTCTGCTACGTGCAGCATTGCGAGTGGCTCTTGGCCTGGCTTGGGGCTGTCGCTGCAGAGGAGATCCTCCTGTGAGCCCTCACGTGGCACAGCTGATGTGCAGCCGCAGCCCATGGGGGCCCCAACAGGGCCAGCTGGATGAGGCATTCCCAGTTCAGAAATCAGGCACGAGGGATTCAACAGCCTGGTGACACTTGCAGCACCGTGCTGCCCATTATACTGCAGCTTCCAGCATGTCACGTCACATCTGTCTGTAATGTTTGCAGCAGAAAGCTGGGAGGACTATAGCATTAAATTGACTCAAATTGTCTTGCGAATGCAGCCACAGGGGTATTAGGTGCCTTATACCCCCCAGAAAATAATGCTTTTTCCTTTCCTCGATGACAGTCTTTGCCAAGAATGTGCAACCAGCTCCTTGAGCTCCTGTTTCCCATTGCCCCTGGCACCTGCATTTGCTGCAGCCTCCTCTCCCGTGAACCCTGGTGCCAGATGGAGCAGACTGGGGTGGCTGTGACCTGCCACCGAGGGGTATGGAGCTGGCAGGGGGATCAGGAGGGGACTGCGGCACTGAGGTATGGCCGGGGGCATGCTGCCTAGCAGGGTTGCGCTCTCAAGGAAGCCTATTGGAAGGCACATTCCCCAGCAGCACCCCGTGGTGTCCCCTTCCCCCCACCATGTCCCATGGGTGCCTCTCCTGTGGCCTCTGGCAGCATCCACACCACGTACCTGAGACAAGAAATCTCACGCACAGAGTTTAACTGCAGCGGTGCAAGGAACGGCCGTAGCTGCATAACTATCAGCGGCTACAACTGCGTCTAGCCTGAGTGCCGTACAATTGTGGTTACGCTGGTGTTACAACAGCAGAGCGATGCCTCCCGTAAAGCGAGTCCCAAGAACTTTGGAAAGCGAGATCCGCCTGACTTGCCAGGAGGGAGGTGCAGCATTACGCACTCTTCAGCTTTCTGCCACCTTCCCACACAGTCCTGTGCAATGAGAGGCGCTTGCAAAGCACCAGAGAGGGTTTCCCCTGGAAACCCGAACCAAGAGTCTGGATAAAGTGAAAGAGAGGGACCTAATTCTCCCAGGATTTGTTGAAAATACCAGGCTGAAGTTCTTTGCCATTTTGAGGAATACTAGATTGTTATTCTTACAGCAAGAAAAGCAATATCGTGCTCATTTCAGTCGCGATTACCATGGCTTGTATAATTTATTATGACTAGTATCAGGATCAGTGTATTTGGCCTTCAAAGAACATTGAAAACCTCCTAAGCTTCAGGCTTAAGGTCAAAGAGGAACTCCTAGGAAGACTCTTTAAAAGACTCTTTAACATCTGCATAGGAAGGAGTTGCTTCCCCGATTGCCCCAGCAAGGGCACAGGGAGAGCGGTGGGTGCCACAAGGCTTCGGCCAAGCCATTTGTCATTCTGGGACCTGCAGCGCCAGCAAGGGCTGGGTGGTTTGTCAGCGTCCGGCAGCCTTGCCAAGGACTCCCCATCCCATCCTTTTCAGAGATAGTGCTTTCCCTTGGATGCAAGGTCACTGTAGTACCGGCTCTAGCAAAAATGCACACAAAAAATGGAGAATTAGCAAGTGAACTTGGGTCATCACTGAGTAGAAAATAGACACAAAATTCACGGACTGTGTTGAAATTTTGCCTCTATTTCACACAGCAGACTGTTCAATGGCAGATGTCAAATGTGTTTATGTTGTGGGAACGTTTCCAGCTAGTTCCTGTGGTGTTGGTAAGATCTTCCAGGGACCAGCTGAGAGAAACTGTTGTTGCCGGGTTTGTACTAATGATTTTCACGCATACAGCTCTCATGTCCATTTTCCATAAACTGACCTGTGTTGCCAGAGGAAAACGCTCAATATCCCATTCTGCTGCCGATGTCCTTCATCGCTTTTCCCTTCTGCCCCAGCTCCCTGCCTGCAATACGGCGATCGCAATATTTCCTTTTATCCACCCATCTCTGCTGTTTCGGTCGGCTATGGGCTCTTTGGAGCAAAAATTATTTTTTTACTATGCTTACACAGCACCTGTGATAGATTGGTCTCGGTGTTACCAAACAACCTCATTCTTTAGAACTGATGTGGTGTTTTCAAGAAAAAACATTTATTAAAAAAATTGTATTACAGTTGACTGCAACTAATAGCAAACTCACATTAAATTAATTGGGTTGTTTGACAACAAAACCATGAAAAAACTGAAACATCAAAACATTTTTTTCTTGATATTTTCAAATCAAATTCTGTTGACATTTCATTTAGAAACAAAGCTCCGTTTCAAAAGATAACCATATTTAATAATTAAAAAGGGGGGGAAACAATCAAACACAGCATTTTGAGACATATGAAATGTTTTTCTGACCTAGAAAAACTTTAAAAAAATACTTATGGTTTTCTTGGGGGAAAATAAACACATTTAAGGTAAACTCAAAATGAATCTTATTTTGGGAAGAGGGTTACCTAGTGAAGTGAAAAATCAACTTTTTGCACAGTTCCAGGTGCCGACATTTGCTGTAAGCGGGGCTGCTTTTGCTAGCAACATTTTGATAGCTACAATAGCAGTAGAAAGCAAATAAAAAGGCAGAGACAGATCCATACGAAACAAATCTACATGCGAAGTCAACCAGATCCTCATGGCACATCAGAAAGCCCTATGGAGGATGGAGAAATCGCGGCCGGACGGTAACACTGGAGCAGGCCCCTCAAATCAAACTGTTCATGGAAGGAAGCAAGTGGCAATCGGAAACCTTCAGGGCAATTGTTAATCTGATTTAGACTACTTGTCTTTGTCTGGCTGCTGCTCTAGGCAATGATGGAGGTTCACCCTCATGAGTCTGGACCACGAGCTAAATCCATCCGGGAAAACTCTCTTCTGCCTTCTCCCTCAGTGCAGGTGGCAGAAATGTTACCTTTCTGGAAAACTAGGGATCATTTTGAGGAGGTCAGGAGTGATTTATATAGCTACCTGGAAGAACAGACTTCCAGGTCATCTCGCCTACCTTGTGGCTGACAGTTCATTATTATGCTAACAGCATGAAAGCCCCGAATCTCACTCTTTCAAACTGTAATCCTTTATTACCCGCTGTCAAAAGTACCCTGGGCCAGTTTCAATTCCTCCCACCTGCTCCCCATTTTCATCTCTGCCTGAAAAACACTGGGCAAATCCCAGTCTGAAGGACGAGACCTGTTCTTTTGTCTACGCGGGGGCAAACTGGGTGCTGCCGGTGGTGTGTCAGCACTGGCTGGGGCTCTTCACTTCCAAGATGCTAGCTGGTATATAGATTCAAAGCTATGATGCATTAATGTGTATATGAAGTACTACCCTCAACACCATCGAGGGGTTTTATGCCCCTTTGGGCTTAGAAAGAAAACTGATTAAGGTGTGGTGAATGGAGGGTCTCCTGGGGCCAATTAGCAGAGATTTGGGTAGCATCCAGGCACTGCTGGAAGAGCGCTGAAAAGGCTCTGCCTTGAATTTACAGCCTGTTTTCCTTAATGTGTTGTTCTCTTACAAAAACAGGCATGCACAGCAGACGCGGGGGGACTTCGATCCCAAACAGATTTTTGTTTATCCAGACAGCAGGGCTTGGGCACCACTGGTGGCAACTTGTGTGGGTGTGTGTTTGCATCCAAATATATTTCCAGGGGCAAAGGCAGCCCCTTTCTCTTGGCTGGAATGCAAACTAACTGCAAAGGCCCCCTTCGGGACAAAGCCGGGGGTGCTGCGGATGCCTGCTGGAATAATGTTATCGCCTGAAAAGCATAACGCCAAGGATGTCAACTGCTGCCTCACCTTGCTAGGGTGCATCTTGCATTTCTTTCTTTGCTTAGGAAGTCAAACAAAAGCAGGTGTTTACTCAGATGAAAGTAAAACAACTCTCTCCCTGTAATGACGACTCTAAAGTAGGTAGCACGTTGAAGGGAAATCTGGAAGGGTGTTAGCTAGAGCTCTTGACCACTGCAAGGTCGCAACAGTGGAGAGTAATTAGGTATCTGCTGCTTTCTCTGGCAGGAAGGGGATGCTCTTAAATGAAATCTGGTCAATTAGAAAGAACAAGCTAAAAGTCATAGCGAGTGCTGCGTGCACTTCTGAAACCCTCTCTCAAACCTCTGTGGCTTTTCAGCTATGATTTCTTATGCTTTAACATGAAAGATACACATGAGAACAGGAAAACTGACTGTAGTGATGGAAAACTGCCTCTAGTAAAACTGATGATGCACTGTGCACCCCCCAAAACACCACTGGAAAAACATTTTTTTCCCCTTTTTTTTTTCTCTCACTTGCACTAACTCTTAGGGGCTTCTCATAACTACAGATCAGAAAACATTTTTTTTACGGAAGTATGATATTTCGAAGGTGATGTTATGCTTTTACGAGGCCAGGAGTGAAACTCTGCAGTCATGTCTAGGAGTTCGCTGTCTGGATGCGTATTTGACCGAAAAACGGGCCACTTTTGCAACTTAACCCTTAACACTGCTTACAAAGTTTTGAGTGCAACTCTTTGAAGATCCTTTTAAAGCACCAAGACCCAGAAGCCTTTTTAATTCACAGCAAATTCCCACCCATCTGAGGCCCCTCCAAAGCAGAGGAAGGCGCCCTGGCAGCCACGCGGTGCCGAGTAACAAAGGCAGCTCGGCTGCCCCTTTGCAGCTGCAGGGGGAAGGACCCCCCCCCCCCCCCCCCCGAATCCTGTTTTTACCCCAGGCGCTGCCTCCCGCACATCCTGCCGGCCCAGCATGTTACAAGGGCTGGATGCGCTGACTGCTGAAGTTAACAGAAAAAAATCCGCCTAGATTCAGACAGCTTCAAACCCAGGGCACGCATGGGCAGTCAGACAGAAGGAGTACCTGCACATCCATGCTACGAGCAGGGTAAACACCGCAGAAGCGAGAGGAAAGCGCTTTCTAGGGAACGGGCAAAAAGTGACAGTTTACTTGTAGCAATCCTATCAGGATAATGCATAATCTATCATGCAAGAAACCTATTGCAAACATCAACTTAGGCTATGCAAAGGCATCTCAGTCACCGTACACCTTGTCCTTTTGATTTACAGTTGCATAGGCTCCATGTGATACGGCAGTATTTTATCAACTGGAGGACCGTCTACCGATAAATAGTTCAGCCTTACAGAAGTAAACACGTCAGCCCATGACAATCATTTCTTTCATTAGGGACGAAATGACTGATGTGGTTCCAATTGTCCTGCACTGGGTGTAGGAGGCAGCAATCCCATTATCAGTCATCTGCACGAAACTGGATCGCTGGAGGTATTAATATGGTCCCGTGTAATATAGGAGCTGTCAGATGGCAGATAGGCAAACTGGAAGCAGAGGTTTAAAGCTGCCAAACAGGTCTGAGGTTTCCTTTTCACACTGATCCAACCTGATCATGGACACAGGACACGACTGCTTATTACTACAGAGGCCCTGACCATGTAGTTACACTTGAACTGACTTTACACTGACCCTAGGTTTCCGTTGCCGAAAGCAATCCTCCTTGAGGATGGAATGAAATATCTGAAAATTAGCAGTAGTATGGGACTTAAAACATTGTCTCTTGTAAGAAGTGCCAATTTCCGGGTCAATTAATTTTCTTAACAACAAAAAATTTTCAACTCCAACATAGTGATAAACCACAGGACTGTACGCATAGACGACCTTTGAAGACACTAAATTGTGAGTGTGCTAAACTATATGATGCATTTGCCCATCTTTCTTCAAGGTATGCCGTATATTCTGGGCCATGTGAACCCCACAGACTGCGCTCAGTCAGAGCACCCGTGACCCCATGCAGCCACCGCGGACATGCCTCGCGCTCCGTTCCATGAGTTTTGGTGGGACTGGACTTGGGTCACGCACAAGTTGTCACTGGTGAATGCTGTGTTGCTCTCTCAGCCTCCTCCGTGACTCAGTGCCATATAGGATACTCACATTTCAAAGCCTTCCCCATTGTACGGCAGCCTCAAGCAGTTTCAGGGACTTCTTGGCAGCGCTGGGAGCCTTCAGCCCAGATTTAGCGTATCTTTGACCCCTGCCTCTGCTCCATGGCACAGGAGTGCGGCAGCAGTCTGCGGCAGAAACGGGCTGGAAATTTTCCACAGCAATTTCAGTTTTGATATGAAGAGTGGTTTGTGCGATGGGAAAAAAAAAAAAAGATTTTTTTGTATCCTGACCAGCAATCAACCCCAAATCCTTCATTCCAGGACAATTCAATGTAAAAGAGAACCCGTCAGCATTAACCGAGTCGAGAAGCATTCAGAAATGCGTTAATCTGCTCTTCCTGCACTGCCTGATAAGAGCTGGAAATGCCCTTGCCAGACTCCATGTGCCGTACACCCCCTCTGCTCTGGCTGACCCAGCAGCGCGGGTTCACCGTCAAGAAGGCGGTAGCCAGGGCTCTCAGGCCACCGCGGCACGAGGACGTGAGACTGCTTGTTCTGTGGAACAAGGTGATGGGAAAACAGTCTACTGAGAGCTGCCTTGAGAGAAAATGCTTCTTTTCAGGTGAACTGAAACATGAAGTTTCTGTGTTAAAAACATACTCTGGATTGTATATATTATGCAAAGTTTTCAGTGAAAAAGAAGTTTAAATATTAGACTTTGCCATCTGTTGCAAGCCCTGATTTTTCTTCGGCTTTCCTGTAAAAGAGACTTTACTGTAGACAGTTACTGAGTCTCTGGGCTCACTTTCTCCAGGTACTAACAATTTTTCCCACACAGCCCTTTCTCCCTTTTCCTACCATCCTGCCCAGCTTAGGCACCCCTGGGAACAAGGCCTGCCAATTAGAACAGCAGAAAATGCAATTCCTAATGAATTAAGGATGGAGATGTCAGATCAAGTGTGTGCAAGAGACATAAAAAGCTAAATGAAATGTTAAAATTTAGAACAAAATCAAAGTGTACTTTTCATTTATTTCTGTTGCCAAAATCTGCAGATATTTCCTTCCACACTAAAACTTCTCAAAGTTAATCATATGAAATGTTTTCTGCTTCCTTCTGAAGGTTTCATGGCTCTTGCTAGATGAATGGAAATGGTGACTGTGTACTTCTCTTTCAATTTCTGGTGTTTGTTATGCCTGGTTAGAAATAATTACATTTCTGTAATGGTTATTACTCATGAGTTCCTGACCCACTTCCCCAACCGCAACTCCACCTTCCTGGGTTTTCTTGTCTGGGAACGGTATTATAATTGGGTTTAAAAACTTGACAGAGAATGTTAGCTGCAGAGCTGTTCTAGCGCTAGCTTTGCTTCTCCTATTACCGAATCTAACATAAACTTTATCAGGAAGACAAAGAAGAAATAAAGTGTCACATTGAGGTGTAAAGGTGCCAAGTCCTTCCTCCAGCCTTAACAGGAGCAGTGCTGCGGTCTGAAAATAAGTGGAGAGGTTCTCTCCGGGGTGGAGATGCTCAGCTGGTTCTTAGAGCAGAGAACACGCAAAGCTGGGGTAGAGCAATAACCAGGATTTTGTGGTATTGCAGGACCAGGCTGAGAGATCAGATGATACAATCACTAGATATTAAATGTCCTCAGAATAACAATAACCCAGTGCAGGTTATTAGGAGATCCACTGAAAGAGGAAGGCAAGTCATGGACTACAACGCAGCAGGGCAGCCCAGATATGGAAATAGTTATAGACATCAGAAGCACATGTGAGAAGTCTTCCAGGATGGCTGAAAACGCTTGTTTGGCTTGTACTGCCCCTAGTAATAGAGCTCCCAGCTGGCTTGAACTGTTGGAAATTGTTCATACTGGCTCCTTCAGTATCTCTCAGGCTCTTGGGGTACAAGACATTTGAGCTTCTATAGACAGCCTGATTAAATAGACATTATTAACATTTGTCATTGGTACGCTTCATATCACAGTATGAAAGACCACATGTGGAGCAGAGGCAGTAGTCCAAACGTTGTTAATGGAGATCTGAGGAGAATTACGGGTTACTGCAATAAATAGCACAAAGCTGGACAAAAAAAATGTCAGAAAACAGATTTCTATCCAAAAAACATAGTTGGATACAACTCTGGAAGCCTGTAGAAATATTTCAGCTGCAACATAAAAATACAAGGAAATTTTTCACTTTTCAAGATGTCAATATTAATGGTGAAATGGAAAGTACTGCTTCTATGCCCGCTCAGGGCAGCGGTAAATGTGCCACTGCCTTGAAGGGCGGCAGCATCCAAAAGGGCCTCTTAGACCCAGCACACCCATTAGAGCTGCTTTATTAGATAGCAGTTAAGGTCCGTGCTAACACTAACTACCCCCGAGAAAGCTGCCAGCTTGGGAAGGGAGTGACACCATTGGTTTGGGACGAAGCCAAGCAGGGAAGCATGTGTCCCAGGCAACATCACGGAGCAAAGCGGATGTCCCAGGAGTTCCCGGCAAGCGGCCGGGGCTCACCACGTCTCCTCGGACAGGATCTGGCTCGCCAGAAGGGAGCACGCAAGCCCTGGTGGCACGCTCCTGCAGCCTCCAGCTCCGGGCGCCCCGCGCTAATGAAGCTGCCTGGCCTTCTTTCCCTTTTTCTTTTCTTTTAATGGGTTGGAACACCCCATCCAAACAGAATGCACTTGAAAGAACAAGATACTTCCTTTGTACCAGGAAACAAATGATGATTAATGTGTTAGTTGTAATTAATCTGCGATGACAGATTAGCAGAGCAGTGGCAGTGTCTTTTGCTGTTGCAGGAGCCAGTGCTGATAGGACAGCTGGTGAGAGGGGACACCAAATTCAATTTGCTCCTCATTTGCATACATATGACAACCATCTGTGCTAATAGCACTGCAATGTCTCTATTAGGCTCTCTTCTAGTGTGCCGGCTCACCTAGACTCCAATTAGGCCTTTAAGTGAGAAAGCTTAAAGCATAAATATTTGCAGAGGGGAAGGGATGGCTCAGCAAGCCACTCTGTGTACTGCCTTTCCCTTCCTGCTGAAGGCTGAATCCCGTCCAGCGCCTGAGCTAACACTGCTTTGCTGCCATTTAGCACCTGGTAGCGAGACACAGCGTGCGACCGCTAGACTAATTCCACCAGCACCAGCCCCACGCTTTCCAAAAACTTCCTAAGCCTTGGGAGCAAATCCAGAAGAAGAGCTGCAGAGGCTGAACGAAAGCCAGGGCTGCTGTGGGAAAAAAACCCTTGAATAGTAAGGGGGCATGTCTGGGCTATCTTTTTGTCCAATTTTTGGGAGAAGGTTTATAAGCAGCAGAGCGCTATCCCCAAGGTGAAAGAAGCAAGCCTGTTTGCAGCCATGGAGAAGAGGTTCAGTAAGGGGAGGTCACTCCTGCAGAAGGTTGTCCCCTTGTTTGGTTTTCATTCATTACGTTGGACTCACCAGTTGCTGTTGCAGCAACTGTGCACACAAAAGGCTTCAGCTACGAGTGAGCCACAGGCATTTGTTCAAAGCGGCCATTTATTTTCATACGTGCGTTTCAAAAATAGCAGTCCCAAGCTACACTGAAAGCTAATTAGGGAACCAGTTCATTAATAAGCTGGCTCACCTACGCAGTTCTTCCTGCTGTTCCCATCAAGGTGAATTCTGCAGTCTTGAGTCTATTCCTTTTTTTTTCCAGCCCTAGGCCCTAGAACCCCTCCAGAGCATTCAATGAACAACTGAGCATCCAAAAAAAGGGCCAGGCAGGAGAAAGCACTCTGTAGGAGCTCACTCTAATTACGACCAGTGACACAGTAATGCCAGTCTAGAAATGGGCCCTATTGTTCCAGGCACTGTGCAGAGTGGGATAATACAGTCCCTTCGCTATGACCAACTGAAAACGAGCTGTGGAGCATGACTTAGAGACCACTACATCTGCAGATGTCTGAATTGGTACCTTCATATGGTTCAGGGCTGCAAGGAAGATTTTCTGTATCCTGACCTGAAATCCACCCCAAATCTTCTGTCCCAAGGCGATTCAAAGCACGGCGTTGTGCTAGCCCTGCTGCAGCCACGCTGCTCCTGGTCACGAAGCGTCACCTAAGGCATCCGTGTGTCAACTAAGACACTGTCACCCATGCTCAGAGAGCAGATCGGACTGTCCCCATGCTGCTTCGCTCCGCTGCTGTTTCTGGTCTCTGCAGCACATCCTTTTTCACTGCCAGATATGAGGAAAGCAACAGGTTCCCTGTCTAGGTTACTGCTGCCCCTGTGTTTGGTCAGGGGAGGTTTTGATTGCGGGGGGGGGCAGTTATTTTTCTTGCCCAGGGGACAGATTAGGTGTCCTCTCAGAACTGTCTTTAGTACCAAATCATTTTCACTGGTGCATTTTTGGCTTGTACTGATGGAGAAATTCATTTCCCCAGGGAATATGAAAGGGTTTAAGGTTAAAGGCCAACTCATTAATCTACCCCCTCCACCTGTCTGTTTTGCCCCGTGCAGTGCGCATGCACGGCTAAGGTAATTTAGCAGGCTTCTAAAGGAAAAATCACATTAAAACAAAAGTGATTGCGCACGTCTCCCCTACCTCCACCCTAAGGCCCGCAACAGCAAATTACCCAGAGGAAAACCTTCTGGGGAGCCCTCCAGCCTATTTCCTCGCTTGCTGATTTTAAGGACTTCCTGCGGAGCACCTTCTTTTCTCAGATGCCCTTCCCATTTGTGTGGCAGGTTTGCACATCGCTGGGCTGCTGCTGGGAAAGGGCAAGCCAAGCCCAGTTCCTGGAGCTGCGTGGGCGAAGTGAAAGGCTCCCATACTGCACCTGCAAGCAAGGGGAAGGCTCACCCCAGGACAGGTTTTGGGGAGCCCCACATATTCGTATATGCTGCTTTCCCTTCATGAGCTCCATGGAGTGGTTTATGCTCCTGGTTCTGACCAACCAGCCACAGGATTCCTTGTCCATTCGAGACAGCCCAAGGGGGACTTGCCGGAGGTTAGCATCCTTCTGGAGAAGCCCTCTGCCCCTTTGCCATCCTCTGACCTTGCCTGCGCTTCCCCCCGTTCCCCAAGGCTGTGCAGCTGGTACGGAGCTGCCTCCGTGCTGTCTCCTCTCCGTAGCCCTTCCCCAGGGAGGCCGGAGAGGCGCGCATATACGGGCAGCCCACAGCTGGGAGAGCTCGCCTCTCCCCGCACCGCGGGCTGCCAGACCCTCCCGGCCTCCTGGCAGTTCGCAGCTGAACAGTTAAGCGGTGCACAGAGCTCTGAGCGGGAACACGAAGGACTATGTAGGACTGGTTAGGTTTAATTAACCAAATACAGAGGGATCTACAAAATCTCATTTTACATGTGAATCTGCAATTTAAAACTGACAGGATTGTTATTTACTTCTGACATCCAGCAAGGACATAGGGACCATCCCCTGCTTGCGCACACGCAACCATCTCTACCGGAACGGCTGGAAGATTTAAAGAGCTTTTTTGCAAACCTCTTGTGAGCACGGAATTGCTTATTGAAGATATCTGCAAGTCAAGCCAAGCAATAAATCCAGTCAGGTCCTGAGATGAAAACTGGGAGCGCTGAGAAGCAAAGCTCAGCTGCTCCAGGCACCTTGGCAGAGAGCTTGCACCCCGTGGCCTTTCAGAGATGTCCAGCTCTCTTGGGTACTCACAGAGCACCTCTGCTCTGGTCTCTGAACTGCTCTTTGAGGAGTTTTATCCTCACAGTGCTCTGCAAGGAAGGGGCTGCTTTTATCCCTTAGGGTACTCATGGGGACCTGAGGCAGGGTCGGATCATCTGTAATGCAAAAAGGAGCACGCTGCAGACGTGGGCTAGTCAATCCCCAGCGTGAAGCACCAGTGGTGTTGGCTTCTGAGCTGGGGCAGGCACCCGGGTTCGCCTTTGCTAACTAGCGCTGTGCCCAGAACGTCGTACCTTGTTTCTCAGCAGGGCTCATCAGGTCCAGCAAAGAGCTGCGCTAACACTAAGCTACAATGATCCCACCTAGCCTAGATCTCGCTCAGGGCTGTCTCCGGGCTGCACTGACATCTGGGTCTGCAGGTGGAACAAGGAAGGTGGTTGTGTTTACCACTACTGGGAGCTAAAATCCTTAAATGTATTCCATTCTGATAGCAATTCGGTATTTAAATACCTCCTCCCTGTGCCTAAGCAGCTTGCCTCCCAGAGGGCTTTGGCAGTGCAGCAGCTCTATACTGCCTCCATACTGCCTCCTTAGCTAAAGTCCTTGCATCCAGCGAACTGTGGCTTGTATCACCAGCAGGGCTTGAACCGGGGAAAACCGAGGGTCAAAACAGCTGACGGTTGAGGTCACAGGCTGGCCCAGCTCACACAGAGCCAGGGCTGGTGGCCACAGGGTGGCCACAGCTCTGACCGAAGTGTGAGGGCTAGTGAGCAGCATGAAAGGGCTAGTGAGCTGCACAGCCCTACAAGGCAGCGTGGCAGGGGCTGCTGCAAACTCAGTGCTCTCCCAGGAAAAGACTAGCTAAAGCTGGTACCTGCTTGGGTAAATCAGCAGCTGGGGAGAAGGTGCATGCATAGCACATTTATTGGTTTACCCCAGAGAAAGCACCTCCCTGCCCTTCCCGAGCCAGCCTGGCTCTGCCGTCTTCCCCATGTCCTGAAACCAAGGACAGCGTT
Organism: Struthio camelus; assembly: GCF_040807025.1. Taxonomy (NCBI): domain Eukaryota; kingdom Metazoa; phylum Chordata; class Aves; order Struthioniformes; family Struthionidae; genus Struthio; species Struthio camelus. The sequence goes on from NC_090960.1 coordinate 11,591,525, forward strand.
GACTGAATCAGATTTGGGCCCCCCATCTCTGCAGGTCCCCAGACAGCGAGTCCTGCAGGCCTGAAGTCTGATGGCTCTCCGCCGCGTGCGGCGGGGCAGAACGGAAGAGAAGAGTGTCAGGTGCCTACTCAGCAAAGGCTCAGATTAATTAGGGATTTTAGTGGTATCTGACACTTTCTGAAGCTACCCTGAGAAGCAGGAGCTGCTGGGGACCTGACTGCTGCCACTCACTGGTGCCCATCGGCACAGCTTCCCTGCCCATGGGGAGTGACAAAGCAATCTACCAGGGCAGGCAACGCAACTTTGAGTGGCTCTTACAGCCCCCCAAATCCCGTTGTTAAAGAAATGTCATTGCCAAAAAGATTGAAGGGCTGTGCCTTGCTAGACCAATCCTGCAACACGTTCCCTACGGCTTTGCTGGCACAGCAAACTTTCTCCACTTAAGAGATGATCAGTTCTTCCGCTGTGAAACATAATTTCTGATACTGAAACCTAAGACGAAAAAACGCACAGAAACTCATTTTGGGGCCTCCCCCCAGGTGCATTTGGAGTTCAGTTATGCCAGTCTGTTACGGCAATAGTGATGGTTGGTTTGGGGGAAACTCCTTCTGTGTTTTATGGAGAACCATTTTTCCACCTCCCTGATCCTTTTAGAGTAGCGTAATGCTTGTGCAAGGCAGGTGTTAACTGCTCCTTTTATAAGCTCATCCAGCATGCACACCCTGCGTTATTGTAAGGAACAAGGAACAAAGGAAATGAAATACAAAGCCTTGAAATGCTTAATTTAAGCCCAGACAAAGCAAACCACATACACACCTACCCTGTTTCCATCAATTAAGTATGGTTCAGAAGTTTACAGATCAAACATAATAGAAGGATACTATAATTATTCCCAAACCAAGTACTAAATAAAGGCTAAACTCTTAGACATAAAGTAACACTTAAAAGAATCCAAAAAGAATAAGATGTGAAAATGTGTGATTAAATCGCCAAACAACCTTAACTGCCCTCCAGTGATACCATGCGTGGTACAGTGATTGAGGCACATTCCTCCCGATGGAGACCAACCGGTTAAATATTATTTTCAACAGTATTCTATTTTTGTTCCTACTTAGGCAATGGTCATTCTATCCTAAATGAAGAAAATCATGCTATCCACTCACACATCCAGAATTTTCATGTTTCCAGTTTTTTAATAGAAGATGAAGCAGACATTTTACATTTTGCCTCTGGAAATAAAAAAAAAATAGTGATGGTTCAAGTGTAAAGAAGGAAAACTTCCATTACATGTTTATTGTGTGGAAAAAAGCATTTCCCACACACTCTGCCTATTACCCACTCTGTCTGTGTAGATAGACTTATAGCGTTTTAAGTGAAAAACAATTGCAGTTTTCTAAGCTGATAGTATTCATGTTATATGATTTATATTTTCAGTCTACTTTTCTTTCCTATTATTGATCCAGATCATTAACTACAAGAACATTAATTAAAAATGTCATTGTGTAATTCAAAAAAGGCCAAGTAGTGTAATAGTCCCATGCAGCTGATGTAAATTAGTTCATTAGTTCAGTTGGGAATAGGTTTCTATTTCTTGTTTTGGAAAAATATCCAAAGCTGGGAGTGATGGAGAAGCTGCTGTGTCCACTGGTACACTGGATCGTATGTGTCAGGCTACTACCAGCACCGAATTGCAGCTCTCAGCTCCTGAATTACAGATAATTCATTGGAGGAATATATTCATAAAAGGCTATTAAAAAAAAAGCAGCACAAGACCGTCCTGTCAATGAAAGTAGCCCAAATATCAGGGGTTGGGGATGTGCACGGAGGTGTGAGCACAGTGGAACTACAAAGACATTAAGGGAAGTTGCGCCAATTTAGGAATGTTTTCTAAAGTACACGTGACGAGTCTGCAAGGTTTGCAGCTGCTTTTGCACTCAGAGATCCTTGCAATGTCTTCCTCATGAAAAAATATTGCAAAAAACCCAACATCCTATATTTTCTAGACCAAAATCTCAACAAGCATAAGTTAAACTTCAGGGAGCGTGCTTCCTAAATGGCCCGGGCTCCGGTGGGAACCCTACCCGTGGTGTGACACCCGGCCCGCTGTCCAGCTTTGTCCAAACCTTCCGGGCGAGGAAGCGCACTGCAGAGCACCACTGCATGGCCAACACCATTAACAACAGCATCTTTTCATTTGGATATTACTTTGAATCCCTAAGACGACAGGGCAACCAAACTCAGACAGCGCTGATTTAAACTAGATTGGATGACTTCTGCTGTGTCCACCTTGGCACCCCCCTTTCCACATGAGCAACACAATCTTTGGGTGAGCCTCCAGCTCTCGTCCTGCCCTCGGCAGAGCAAAGGGCACATAGCCTTGGTTGGCGGATGCTCCACCTACACGCACCAAATGGCATCTTTCATTCTCTTTCCTCTGGAAGCAAAGGCAGATGAGCCTGGGGGAACCCAGCTCTGGTGGGGGCTCATCCAACATGATGGTGAAGGACTAGGTGACGCAGGGAGGGCTCCTACCTGAAGCAGTGAACAGGGAAACTGGACAGAGACTGAGCGCTCACAACCATGATCCTGCTCTCCCTTTCATTTGCACAAGTCTAAAGCACAAATACTGGCGCTGAGAGCTTGCAGCCGTGCTTGAAGGGCACCAACGTGATCACACATGGGAACAAGCACTGAACTAGTGCCCCTGGGCCTGCTCACCCTTGCAGAGAGCCTGGCCCTCCGTTTCCCTGCCACGGCCGCGTGAGGAGCTCCGGTTTGGAGCCCGTCAACAATCCTGCCCTCAGTAGAATAACTTGCTGAGTTAAACGCGCGATCCTGTCAGCCAGCTATTCCCACAATTAATATAAGATGTCATGTTCTTAAAGGGTGAGTTATGTGTTTATGAAGGAAGATTGATATGATAAATAATGCAGCCCTCATGGTGGCACTTTTGAATTATACAGCACCGCTCTCATTTGAGAGAGGAACATGCTAATCACCCTTCGCCAGCAAGATTTCCTAATTCCACTATCCATAGTGCATCTTGATGGCATTAAGTATGCCTCTGTTTGCAGCTTTAATCACCAGTGCTGAGTCTAAGTAGCTCTCTGCTGTCACTAATGATTCCAATCTAAACAGTGAATAAATGTTGGCAAAATACTCCTTGACACTTGCATTTAAAAGCCAGAAAGTTGCTTGTTTATTTCTTTACTTGGCAAGGGACAAACTTCCGTGAACCCTGGCAGATGGGGCTTGTAAAGGTGACAGCCAGCAGGACTCTGGCATCAGCAGCACAAGGGACAGGGGCTGCTGTGCTTGACAGTGCCCTCTTGTGCAAAAAGCAGAAAAGAAAAGCTTCCCCTCCCCTTCCCCAAGGGTGAGCCTGCATTCAGCACACACATTTGGAAACCTGAGGCTCCGTTCACCACTTGGTCACTGACCTTCTTTGTGGCCTTGACAGAGTCACTTTGCCTCTTGCATAAATTACAAGAGGCACGGTACGGACCAGGGCTTGCTTCAGAAGATAATTCTCGTTTTCACTTGAGGAATGCTGCCACATCAGTGAGCGACTAAAATAATCACCAGGCACAGAGTGATTCATTGCTACCAAACTGTTGTGGTACCTCAACTCCTGCGCCCTGGACGAGGAGGCCTCTGCGGTAGGTCTCACACAGACGCAGATCTCTGTCCCTGTGATTACACAGCCTAATTGTAGCCCAAAGGCATGCCTGTGCGTACACACCGCAGGTCAACGGTAAGAGGGGCAAACCTGTGGAAACGGTGCAGGAATTCAGTGCGGCTTTATTGCTGTGATGAGCTACTGACTGCACTGAGGAAGGACCAGGCAGGGGTCAGCGTGCAGCTCTGGGACCTGACAGAAGAGATTAGGGTGAGCACTGCTGACATTTCACTAACTGTCCTGGAAGAGGATGCTTAGGGCCCAGTGTCTGTATGAGTCCAGCACAGACCACACCAGCCCAAACCTCCTTCCCCCAAGCCTGGGAAGCCTTTTGCCGAACAGCTATTAGCCAGGACGGGCTGCAGGATGTCCCCTCAGGGGAGGTGTGGGTTCCAGTTCCTGAGCCATGAGCATTTCTGCTACCGAATAGCAGATCCACGCGCAGATTGTGCATATGCATAGAAGGAACAGGCGCTGGAAATTAGGTCTCTCCCATTTCCTAGCCAGGTGGCCCCAAGCTCAGAGTATCCCATCTTCATCTTCAATGGCACCACACCAGCACCTGGTGGGCAAAGCACTGCTTTGGAGGCAAGGGATCAATTCTCTTTAGCATGTCATTGCTGGGCAATTGCTCTAACTCTTACCTAAAAACTGGGGGCTGCTGCTAAGCCTAGAGGATCTCTCAGACTATGAGGGGAAGAAAAGAGCCAGTGAAGCCTGGGGATCTCAGAGACTAGGGCATGGGGGAACTGCTGCCCTTGAGCTTGCAGATAAAATCCCACCTCTGCTCTTTTTAGGAGCCTAAAATTACTGATCTCATCCTCATTCTTTGGGTGCCTCCTTCCACTTCAATACCATAGGAAATTACCAAGGCAGTCTGCAAGACCAGAAACATCCAGATTGGCTAATTTGACTTCACATACCCTCCAAAACTCCTGGTTCCTTGGCTGCCTTCTGTCAATCAGCAGGTCCCTCCATCCCTTTCCCATTGACACTCCCCTTTCTCCTCCCGCTAGCGCTGGCTGAGACAAGCAGCCCAATTTTCCCTTCCCATCGCTACTCCCTGTAATTGCTCTTTCCTCAGACGCAAATTAGTCAACACTAGAGCTATGTTAATTAGTGACTAATTAATTTTTCAGTTCACTGGTTGAATGAGAAAAAAAACAATTTGCCTTGTAGAAACCCAAACTGTTTCACCTGAAATGAAGCATTTCATTTTTATTTCTTAAACCTACTTGAAAGTGTCATTTCAAATAGAAATGTCAGCTTAAAGCCAACAGAAACTCTGGAAAAAGTTCTTAAATTTCTTAAGTTACTTAAATATCTTTGTTTTTCTCCCCCTGGGTGAAGGGGGAAGCACTAGGGAATGATTTGATAAATTTGACCTGAACAGAAGAATTATTTCAGCTGACTTAACATTCACTTTCTGGAAAATGGTTACATCCCAAAAGTTTATCATTTACATTACTCTTACAATGGCAGCATTAGCAATTCATAGCTGTTGCAGAGAAACTAAAAGTTACTGCAAGAAATCAGCTACTACTCTGCACGCCAGTCAGTATGCATACAGATATATTTCTGTATATGCACATGACACTGCCCTCTGAGCAGAATCAGGATGGGCTGCTGTGTTGCAGGTCCTCTGTTACCCGCAGCAGTGGTAAAGCGCAGCTGCTAGCAGCTTTTACCTCTAAAACAAGGGTCTTGGTTCTTCTGAAGCCAGAAAATTGCTCCGAGCGGCTCTGAGCATTAGCTGGGCTGTTCTTGATTGCTGCAATTTTGTTGAAATATTTACTCAAGACTTAATAGCGCAGGCCTTTTTATGCCGTGACTAGCAGACCTAGGTTCAAAACCTGCCTTTTTTTTTGAAATGAATGCAGAGGTCTGTGAAAGACTTCAGACTGCTGGCACTGCCTACTGACCCTGTCTGGGTACAGAGGAAAAGTGGGGGTGAAACGTAAGAGAAAAAGTCGTCATTCTTCTCCCCAGCCCCCAAAGGGTGACATTCAAAAAACATCAAGGATCAAATAGGCGTCAAACAGGGAAAGAGGAAATCTGAAAAGTGTAGTTAAAATGCCCCAGCTTTATTCATAGTCAATCTAAAATTCAGAATTAAAAGCATTTTGCTCAGGTGTAGGCAGCCCAGGCAATATCTGCGTGAGCCTCCTCACCCGCAGGCTTACCATGGCCTTTCGGCTATGCTCCAGGGGAATCCGTAGCACAAAAAAGGGACTATTACAACTCCCATTACTTTTAGTGGCCTGATTTCTCTTAAAAGCTCTTCTACCAGACCTGTCTTTTCCTGTCACAGCTTGCCACAAGCTCACACATGGTTTCCCTTCTCTGAGCAACAGAAAGCCTCTTTGATTATAATTCTGCCAGCACAGTGCCAATATGGGAGCGCATACACTGTAATCAGTCTAAAGCAGCCCTCCAAAAACTATCCCTTAATGCAGTATACCCTATAGCTAGGAAGCGTCAGGTAAAAGTTTGGGATTTTGTGGTCTAAGGATTGCAATGTTTGGACGTTTGCATTTCTTTTCGAAAGCACAATGCGTTTACCGACCGTTGCATTGGTTTCTGTTACTCACACGCTTACCGACACGCTACTTGTTCCACAATAGTGAAGATCAAATAAACAGGGTAATATTTTGGTGAGACTCCTCAGAGAAGAGTCAGGGATGACGGCTTATGCCACAAACAGACTAACTAGTCATTTGTGGATATTTTGAGAAGATTAAGCTCAAGTTTGGTTCTGCAAGTCGATAAACGTCTCAGCGGTGAACTTATCCATTTAACTGCTCTGCCTTTTGTTTCCTGAACAACGCACCATGAAATCATAAAATGGTATGACCAGCCCTGGATATTAATTGCAAAGTTTTCTGGTATTTACTGCTTTGATTAAAACCCCAGATGCTAGATTCACTGAATTGCATAAGAGCTATCTTTTGTTTAAAACAGAACTAGACGTTCCCGTCCCTCGCGGTTTCAAAGAAGAGTACCCAACAGGAAGCAAGCATATCCTAAATGCTTGGAAACCAAAAAGTAAATGAAAAAAGGCACAAACGTATTGTGTCTAAAACATACATTTTAATTTTAAAGCTGATCTCATGATATTTCAGGCTGACTCAGGGCTTTCTCCCTTACCCTCGCTGCAGCAATCTCATGTTCCCAGCACTGGAGCGCAGACACAGTACTTTCTCCCTTTCTCAGGGGAATTTACTTTGGTTTTTGCTGCTTCCGGTTATTCACTTAGTCCTGAAGATCAGCATGATATAGGTGCCCCTACTGCATGCAGTAACCACACATTATATCTTCCTGAATCACTTCCTCAGTTCCTACGGAAAGTAGATCTACTGCCTTCTTAGCTTCAATCTCATTTCTTTTTACTCAGTCTTTCCCTGTTTCACAGCCTCTGGGTATCTGCTTTTATCCTCATAATAAATTAATCTCCAGTGCCATTTCTCAGCCTTATATCACTTTCAGAGGCACCAAGCTTCATCTCTTCAGGTCTGTTCTTTTGTCTCCCTTGTGATGCTCTTCTCTGAGATTTTAGTCACTTGCACTCAAACCTTTAGTCCTAACTTTCATTTTTTAAAGTGGTTTATGACTTCTTCAATTTAGTAAGACATTACTGAATGAGGCTGGAGTTTGGCTTGTCAGCTTTTCCAGCAAGGTTATAAATCTGTTTGCGAAACCCGAATCTGATGAGAGGTTTGAAGAGTAACAGGCCGTTTATTCCTAACAGGCTACAGATGCCAGTGCCTCTGGATCTAAAATGAGATCTATTTTAAATATAATTCATTTTCTGCGGAATGCAAAACAGGTGGGGATGGTACGTTCTTAAAGGGCAGTAAGTGAGCTGTGCCCAGAGGCCTAGCGCAGCCTGATACAGCTGCCTGCGATGTCCACTGGTTAGATGAAAAAAACGGTCAAGATGATACACTTGAACCCGGGCAACCTTAAACCCTAGCATCTTGTACAGTAAGGTGCTGGGCCCCTGGCTGATAGCAGAACGTAGTCTAGGGCTGTCAAGTGGCACCTGTGGACTGGATTAATCCCATAAGACTGTGCTGTCCAGCCTTCTGCTTTCACCACGGTTGACATAAGCAACAGCTCATCACAGCCAAGGAGCCCAGCAGCCGACGGGTTCCTGCTGCACCTGAACAGGACATGAGCCACAAGCTGCCGTCCCTGCACCTAGCCCAGAGTAGAGGAGAAGCACACGTGAGGGGTGAAGAGGGATCGAAATGGCTCTCCCAGGTTGCTAACACATGGTAATGATTACCCAAGTTTTAGCCAGAATGTCCCAGTGAGATTACATTTCATCCGAAACTTCTTAATGGGCAGTTACGTACTCAGAGTAGCAGCAGGACAGAAGGGGCCCCACACTGAAATCTGCCCTTTCCACAGGAAAGATGCACTGCAAATTAGCTGTAAATATTCCCTCAACACACATTTTTAACGCTGAAAGACGAACCTCTGTGCTTTACTGCACATCCGCGAGCGCTCTGAGCTAAGGCAGCACGTGGCTCGCACGTGAGGCTGGGCTGCTTTCTCCGGGCAGATTTGCACGGGGAGCAGTGCACGCTCAGCCCTCGCAGCACGAACGGCTGCAGGACGGGGGCTGCACGCACAAGGAGGAATTTACCCCTCGCCTCCCAGGGAACTTGCAGCATCCTCAGGCAAACCCCAAACGCTTGCCCGGCACAGCCAAGGGAGCGCGGCCTGCCATCTCCTGCCGATACGCCTCAGCGCCATGCCAAAGAGTTACGGGACAGAATACATTTCTGTTATATTCTACCGTTAAGCACCACGAATAAAAAAAACAGCCAGAAAAGCCTGTATACTCTCCTGTTACTGCACCTATAAAACCTGGGATCTAAACAATATATTCTTCAGCCCCACCTACTGGCACCTTATCTATTAGCTCTTTGCATACGGAGCAGTAAAACATTTCCGCGCACGCAGACGTGCAGCGCTCCCGAAACAGCACGCTCCTCCTCTGACACTTCCTTTGAACCTCGCAGAGGGCTGGGGGGCAGGCAGTCAAACCTGCCAGGGGCTTCAAAAATCAAGCACTCACATCTCTCCCCATTAAAACATGTCACCGTGCTCTTTGCAGAGAAGGGGCAACGGCAAAAGCCACCAGTTAGCCAGGCACATAAAGAAAGAATAACCTTTGGACAAGCTTTTCCTGAAAACGCAGCATTTCCTTGGAAGCGAGTCCAGTGGGGAAAGTTATTAGGGGAAGATTTACTTCCACTGGGATGCCAGGCTTTTAATATTGCCCTTTTTAAATAATGCACGTTTTAAAAGGTTATTTTACTGCAGGACAAGGTTAACGCTATTGTTAGTTCTCTCCTGCCTGTCCCGGATCAAGTGCCTTATGACATCCACTAGTAGAAGAAATAAATGTGGTATTAACCTGGCTTGGGCACAGCTGCACTAGAGGCACTGGATGAAGGCCAGCAGCAGGGCAGCCGGGATGCATTGTCTCACTGCAGAGCTTCATCTTGTGCTTGGAGAGGGCCTGGGTAAGAGGGTTAGCGCCGCTGTCGGTTCAGGTTTTGGCTCTTCTGCTGCATCAGCCCACAGAGCATCTGAATCTTTACCACGTTGTGTCTTGCGCTGCACCCTGGGCAAAAGAAGCACCCTGGGTCCTGCCTACACCTGGGCAAAAGAAACAAAACTGCACATCAGCTGCTGCTTTTGGAAGAAGGCAGTCAGCGAATCCCACTTGGACTCGCAGCATCCCTCTCTTTCCCCCTCATCTCCCAACGCAGCGGCCTGAGGTTCTTCTGAGGGGGCCTGGAGGAGCCACAGCAGCTAAACGGCCTTGGATGTTCATACAGGAGATGGTGCCTATCACTGCAGAGTCTAGCATCTTTGAGAAAAGGTGCTGCAGAGTCACAGGTGCTCCTTACTAACGCCCAGCAAAGGCAAGGCCGGGAGCAACGCAAGGCGGAAGGCGCACAGCTCGAGTCTTCGCTGCGCAGCCGGACACTTCCTCGAGAAGCTGTGCTAAGCGGGTCATTTAAAAATCTCTTTCCTGCCTTCGCACTTTGCCAGGCACCTCACCAAATCCAGTCACTTCTGTTTTGATGCCACCTGGTTTCAGTCTATTAGTGCCTCGGTTGCTGGTTCAATAGTGCTGATATCTTTGCATTAGCCTTGACTGTTATATATTGAGGGTTATTAAACCAGCTGGCAGGTATATCAATCTATGGGGCATGTCGCTCCTCTCCCTCCAGCTCGCCTTCCTCCTCCCGTGGCTGCAACACCAGGCAAAGGCAATGCAAAGACGGCCCCAGGAAGGGAGTCCATGCTTTGCAGAAGCAGGAGTGTGATAAGGGGAAATTAGAGGTTTTGAGGAGCCAAAGCACACTCAAAACCTGGAGAGGACTTCCCAGCTCTTCTCTCCTGCTCTGGACACAGGAGCAGGTGAGGAGCCCAGCAGTGGGAGCAACAGGCCAGCAGCTTGGAGGAGAAGGAGGAGAGTGCTGCTGGTGAAGCAGAGCCTCATTTCCCTGAGACTGCAACTTTTATTTGAGCCTGATTTCTCCTCTCTCTCAGAGAGAGACAGTTGTCACATATCACAGCATCCATGACAGTGCTTGGGGGCCTAGGACATGCTTTCAAGGCAGCAGAAATAGGGGAAAGAGAGCAGCCAGTGCCCCAAGGGAGGTCCACATGCAGGACAGGCTGGCCTAGGACTGACATGGACTCAGCAGAGACTCACCTGTGAGGAGGTGAAGTGCTCCAGTGAAAGAAAGCCTAAGGGAAAGAAAGAAAGGAGGGAGGGAGGGAGGGAGGGAGAAGAGCCCAGAGCAGGTCTGAGACTAGCACCTCTCCCCAAAAGGGAGGGGGAGCTGCTAATGCAGCTTTAAGAGCTGAGGTGCCCCTGCCCCCAGCTGAGACTGCTCTGCTGCTCATGAGGCCTTCTAGAAAGCCCCTTGGGAGGGGGCCCAGCACACTGGGGGCCTGGGGAGGTGTTGTTGTTTCCCTTTAAAAAAAAAAAAAATTATTTATTTATTTTTGCCTGCTGGGGCTGTAGCCCTGCTCTAAAATAGCCCCTGTGTTTGCGTAGAAAAGCTTAACGTGTGCCAGTGCCTCTGGTGCCAGCGCAGGGTGTGTGTGAGGAGGCCGGCCCTGTTTGGTGGGGCTTTGCCCGCGGGCCTGGCCCCAAGTGGAGCCGAAGGGGGCAGCGCCGCTGTGGGGTGGCCGTGAGGAGCCCTGGGCCCAACTGGCGTGTGCGCAGCCCGTCTGCTGTGCCGTGAGGACGGGGGAGCTGAGCAGACCTGCGGGGCCTGCGATGAACGGCCCTGGGAGCTGCACGTGGTGCTGGGCAGCAGCAACTGGGCTGGCAGCGGGTGTTTGGGGAGAAAAGAGCTGAGGCTAAAGGAGAAGACTGATGGACTTGTTGCTCCAAGAATCAGGAACTGGATTTTGCTAGTTGTACTACAGGATGATGAGAGGGGGCGGGGGGGAAAGCTTTATGCTTTAAGGAAATGGAGCATGTTTTGGTGGAGAGAAAAAGGACGCTTTCCTGTGAGAGAAAAGCTTCTGGGAGAGGCAGCCAGCACAAAGTGCTTTCTAACATACAGCACCAGGAGCCAGGTCGGTGCCTGAGGAAACCAAAGCGCGTCCTAATGGAAGGTGCTGCAGTAACGTGAGCCCTGAGTGCTAACAGGCAGGACCGTGAGACTGAAAACGCCACCTACAGCAACCCACCACGTGGCCATCGCGAATGCTCCAGACCCTGCGTTACAACCTCGTATCTGCAGTTATGCCGCCACCTCTTCATGTTAAAGACCTGCGAAGTACTGAAACGGACCCTGGAGACCCCTCTGCCTAACCAAGCCTCCCGGCAATGCTGACGTGGTGCTTCTGCAAGTGGGTGGCCTTGGCTGAGCCTCCAGCCTGGAAGTTTTCAGGTGAGTCTGGATAAATATCTTAACTGTGGACAGCTCTAACGGAACCTGGGCACCCTCTCAGCTCCACTATTAGTTAGCTAATAAGTTTCCTAACTAAATCATTAGTTCTGTCTGCTCCCTGTTAACCTCTTCTCCCAATCTCATCAAGAGAGATGAGGAAACATGAGTCATATAGGAAAGGAAATTCTCTTTTATTCTGTAATTTAATGATACAGTAACTTGTGACGCTTGCTGGGATGAAGCTTTTTTGCACCGTAACCCCACTGCCTTTAGCTGTATTGTAGCCAGGGAGAATTTATCTTACTTGGTATAAAATATGGTCTAAAATAAGGAAGGAAGGGAAGGAGTTTCTGACTCTAGCCTCAAGATTAGTCTCTTCCAAGCAGAAGGAACTCATAGTGATAGATGGTAAGATTTATAAGGGATCCATTGGGAAGGGCAATACTTATGCAATGTGATTTAGAGTCTGCAATCCCAGCGCATTCTGCAGCTCACATGTGGTTTAATTCAGATTTAATTTACTCCAAGGGTAACTTTTCTTGGACCTGCACACAGTGGCATCATATATACCTGTAAGCACACAGCCGAAGCGTGTACCAAAACAGCTTCCTAATTGAAATGAGTAATCAGAAAGTACTATAGCAGTTGCTGCTTTGATTTGCTTTGCCCAGGGATGCAGCCTACCATCTGGCCACAGCTCTGTGTTGCAGTACGGTGCCTCAGTGACAGCATTAGAGGGAAGAGAGGAGCTCCTCGTCCTGCTGGACATGCCAACTATTACACCGTTTTGAAGGCTTTTGCTTTTAACTGTGGTGCAATGGCTGGCTGTTTTGGCTTAGTTGATGGACAGGGCTGCTGGAATATGCTGTGCCCCTCCAGGTACTCTGAGGATGATCTGAGTTGCACATATGGACCAGAGGCACAGTGCAAGGTCACACCAGATACCTGGTAGCAAAGCAGGGGACTGAATCTCCAAGATACCTGCTAATTAGTTCTATGAACTGCCTGAGCAAGAAAGGCCTCTGCCTTCTAGTAAATCTTAAAGGGTCTTAGAGGTGTTTAGACTCCTCTTGGATTTGACTCAACTTCCAAAGCCTTTTCCTGTAGTGTAGGCCTCCCAGTCACACCTTGGAAAGGATTATGGTCTTTAAAAGATTGACTAGTTCAGTGGACCAATTCTAGTGCTACGCTGCCATTAGATACTTAGATCAACTAAATCCTTCACCAGCATGAATCAGCACACTTCCTTTCAAATCAAAACTTTGCTGCTTTGTCGCCTACCCTTGTTTCTGTTCTTTCTCATTTCGAGCTCTGTGGCTTCAGCCTTGACCCATATTCGTACCTGGTGTGCAATGAATGTTTGCTGTATCTTTTGCCTCACTTAAAAGCACCGGGTAGCAGTGGTCTCAGCAGATGAATATAAGAAGATATTCTTGTGCTTTTAGTTGTCCAGTGTGTTCTTGGCTAGTTGAGCAGGATCCTGCCTGAAGCACCAGGCTTTGGGGATGGTTATGCAAAACCTGTGTTCTTACCTTCTCTCCTTGGAGTCCTAGGAAGGACTCATGGCATCAGTGTATTATGTAAAAGGTCCTGATATGTGAGAGTTGCACACCAACTGCCGTTCTTAAAGAAAAAATTATCGTGAGAAATAATATTGTTTCAATACAAAAGAGGACAAATGCAACATTAAAGTGACTGATTTTTGAGGACTAATTTCTAAGGGTTCAACTCAAGACATCTTAATGAGGTCTGAGAGCTGCACAGAGGAGTGCAATACTTTCTAAACAGGGAATGGTGTTAACTTAGCGCTGGTTGGACTTAAAAGGTTGAGACATCCCAGATCACTTTAGGGAAGAAAAATCTAGGCTTCTCATCACATGAACTCAGTGGCTCAAAGAGCAGATGAAGTAAAACATAGCTTGTGCCAGAGTATCCCCCTTCAGTAGACAAAGGGGTTTTTTTTATCCTTGGTCAGTAAGGTGCAATACAGATTTCATAATGTGGCTTTTCAACTGTCTGATGATATCGACTGTCATTTTGTTTGAAGCCCTTGTTCCTGAGGTCCTGTAGGCATGTGAGAATTTCCTCTTTCTCTGTAATCCTCCTAGTTGTAGAGCAAAGCTAAGAGCAATGCTCAGCTACAGTGTTTGAAAGAAGATGAACAACCTACTCAAAATTGTGCTAACTTAGAAGTACTAATTTTGTCTTGGTCTGACTCTGGGGTCAGCAGTGTTGGACGGAGGGTCTTCACCCACACTTAGTAGAGTCAAGCCTTTGAATAGCGCTTGGGGCAATTGCCTGATTTATTACTCAGCTGAAAATCTGCCTACCACAGTGTCTGGCAGGGCTGTGTACTGATGAGGCGTGAGAGGTTAGCAAGTCAAATCAGAGGCTGGATTAGAAAGGGGCTGGTAAAGAATATGATTCATAACCGTTGTAATTTAATGAACTAGCAATTAGGTGATTAAGTTCTGCATTTGGGGAACAGAACAGACCTATTAGCATCCAACTGCCCTGTGACAAGTGGGAGGCTGGTGATTTATGCTGCTGGGATTCACTTTTCTAATGATTTTCAGAAAGCTGGTCCACCATCTGAAGTTGTTTGATGCACCTGTAGAGCAGTCTGGTGTACTGTCTGTGGTGGTTTGTTATTCTTGTTGCTGTGATGGCTCTGATGAACACACATACTTGGGTTGTATCATTTGGACTTGGATGAGAAAAAAGGGGATGTAAGAGAAAATTGAAAGTGGTTTCGTGAATGCAACATGAGGATGACTCTCGCAACTCATGATACACGCGTGAGAACATGTTAACTGAACTGCAGAAAGATTATGCCTGCCTAGGGAAGTCTAGCATCTCCTTTTACGCTTTGCAAGATGTGCTGTACCTTACTGAACCCCACTTTCTCTCTGTTGCTGTCCCTCTGACAGGGCTCGCTGCAGGCAGTTGGGTGGTAGCTGGATGCAATATTGTCCAACGTGGTCCTGCAGCATGTGACACTCGATGCTATTTTGAACAAGCCGCAGGCTCCTTTAAGTGAATAAGGAAAAAAAAAGATGTGTTTATATAGCTAGATTATCTACTGGAGAGCCTAGAAGCTGCATGTGATTGATGGCGGTGTAGGATGTGACATGTAGAAGGCTAGTGAGAGCAGGGAGGGAGTGAACCCCTGTCCCAGGCTGGAGGCCATTTGTAGCCCCAGCAGTGGCTGTTCCCTGGTGGGACAGGTGTCATCTTAGCCTGTCTGTAGCCTTCACCCTGTAACTGTGTCTCCATCACACCAGCTCCTTTCAGTCATGTCCCTGAATGCCCCTGGAGCAGACCTGAGTGTGGATCCCCAATTCCCTGTGTGCTCTCCTCACGGGTGAACAGTCTCTGGTCTCGTTCTTTCTGCCCCGTGGAGGAAGGGTAGAGGGAGTGGGGAGAGGTACACGTCAGAAGTGTCAGGGAGGACATCTCCTTGGCTCCGTTCCTGCGCGTGGAGTCCCACTGCCCCGGCGGTACCTGGGTGCCACGGGAAGGCTGTGAGGCTTGTGCTGGGGAGGAGAGCTGCTTGCCAGTGCAGGCCTAGCAGCTGTGGAGGTGTGAAATGCTGACACACCAGCTGCCAGGGCCATTTACATCAGCAAGATTGGTCCCTTAGGACAATAATGGATGTAGGACAAATGATGATGGTGAGCTGAAAGTGCTATTACTCATTATTGAAACTTTGGATTACTCTCTGGCCAGTGCTAAAACTATAAAGCCAGCAGCCAGTGGACAAGCCCCCAGTAACCTCTGCCACTGAACTAAAAGCTTTTGGAGGGGGAACAGAAGTGCTATAAATCTTGTGGGTGACATAAAACATTTGTCAGAGAAGCACTTTGGACTTATTTTAATCTCTTCGTTTCAGAGAGTTCATCATAACAAATAACCGGTGCCTCTAACCTAGCCAGTGAGAATCCCCCACCGCTCCCTTCGCCAAATGGAAACTAGAAATGGCCCCTTAATAGAAAGGACAGCTCTGCTCATTGGTTCCTCTCCTGCGCTGTGTGGTCTCTGAGCCTCTCCTAAATGGATACAGTCCTTGCAGTGTTTACACGTGCTGCCTATTATTGCAATGACACCGGGGCCTGCAAATGTTTTAACTCGATTTTTTTCAAAAAACTGTCCATTAATCTTCCTCAGCGCTTGGAAGGAAAGTAAATTATTTACGGTGCGGATGTTATAGGGGATTGTTCCTGCATTAACATTTCATTTGGGAGTGTTAAATCTGTCTCTCATGGTAAGTTAGGGATTGGTTTTGTCAGGTGACTTGTCCAAAGATGAATCCCATCCAAGAAGCACATCCACGAGCAAGTATTCCTCTGCGCGGACAATTCTTTGCTCACCATTTCCTGAGATGGAAGGAATGCCCAGAGCTCCAAACGAAGCAAATACCAGGGCCGAGGTGAATAACCTTATAAAGGGTATTTTAAGCTCTAAGTTTCTGTGCTCACCTAAGTGAGAAATAGTCTCAGCTTAAAAAAAAAAAGGCAGATTCTATGCAAACTTCTTACACGTGCGGTTCTGCCAATGCACTGCCATTAGCATTTCTGCTGTTTTAGTCCTGGCTGGTTTCAGGCCACCGTTCTCTCGCTTGATGACAGCAACCATCATTGGCAGGTAAATCGGCTTCAGTAATGCATTGGATTGGGCTCTCCTTTGTAAGAGTTGCTAAATCTAATTTTAAATTAGGACCTCAAAAAACAAGTGACCCTTGGTATTGTCCCCCTGGTACCTGAATGAAAGATGTATTCAGGTCCCCTGTGCTGAGCTTTCCTTGTCACTGCTTCCTCCCAGACCCCCTTTCTGCTGCTCAGTCTGTCTCTGTGGTAAGACAGGATTAAGAGAGCAGGTTGGTGTGACAAATAGAAAGGGGCCTTACCCAAAGGCTGCATCCAACTATTTTCCAAACTTTGAAAGTTCAGTTATTAACATGAATTTTAGACATACCTGTAACCTCTTCAAAAAAAAAAAATCCTAGTGCAAACAGAGCTTTTTCTGGGGAAAGCAACTTAGCATTTCTGAACGTAGCATATATATCAGAGCAGTTGCTGTGGCATAGCCAACAAACTACATGTGCAATAGCTTTCCTATGTGTGCTAGATTGTGTTGCTGTATGCTGAGCGTCAGGACTTCCAGACTGTCTTCCTTGTCATCCTTGCCACGCTTCGGACAATGGTTTTTCCCTCTAAGTCACAGTTAACCTCTCTGTGACTGGAATGGCAGAGCTGGTTGTAAAGTGCTCTGAGAGCCTCTGCTGAAAAGTATGAGATAAACATACTGTAGTATCAGTATATACTTAAAAACCTTGACCACCGCCACTTCCCTGCTACGTGGGGGAAGTGCATGCACAAATAGAGGCGAAACCCACTGCGATATTGACATGTCTGCAGTGTGCTCTCCGGAGAATAAATGTTTGAAGAGTCGATTGAAAACCAAAGAGGTTGGAAGCAGCAGACTGGGAAAGCCTGAAGTTCAGAGCACTGCAGTGGATTTGACCAGAGAGGATGAGTCTGTTAATGGAAATATTGATTGTCTCAGAGGTTCAGTGCTGCCAACCAACCTGCACATATGGTACCAGTTTTATTGATATATGAATAAGATTAAACATGACACCTGTGTCAAGTGAATCCCTAGGTACCATTTAACTAACACTTAAAGCAGCTGCTTTTGAAAGATTACCTTCAGGCACAGGCCACCCAAGCAGAACAATATCATCACCTTAAGCGCTTTCCCAGTTGCCGACAAATGGGAATTCTTGCCTTGTAGCAATATAATTAAACAATATTAGTGAAAGTCAAACAATGGGGCATCGAGTGCCGGAACGCGCTCTCTGGCTCTATGGTGGCTTCACTGATTTTTCTGTTATCTCTGCATGCAATCGTGTGCCTGTGGGGTTAGGTCTCTGAGTCTTTGAGCTACTGCCTTGAGGCTTGTTTGTTGGTTTGCAGATAGGATTTACTGTGAAACAAAACGTTGGGCTATTGTGAAGCTTTCTGTATTACTCTGTTTAAAAGAAAAAGAAAACTCATCTCTGTACTTAGTAGAGTAGTTTTGTTGTGGCAACAGGACAGGATTTAATTTCATTTCTGATAGATATAGTGCTTTAAGGATGTGCCTAGCTGGTTCAATAATAGCCAAGTAACTCTGCCCTGGAAGTCCTGTGTGCATGCAAGCAGCTTGTTCCATGTCTCAGCCTCTGGGGATTCTGTCACAGTTCCCTGATTTCTCCTCAAGCTTCTGATTCTTTATTATTAGCCACAACACAGGAAGGCTGGCCAGTCTGGAGTAACTGCAGAAAATTCAGGTGTTTGGACAGCAAGGATACTGCTACATCCCATCCCTTCTAGGAAAGGGTACTGTAGTCAACAGGAGCACTGGTTCCAACCTTTGTTCTTTGAAGTTGACAACACTGAGAAGTGAGGTGGGTAGGGGAGAGCGTCATTTGTTGCTTTCCTGGCCACAGGTGACAAAAAACACTGCACACTAAGGGATTTGTGGCTGGGAACTGCTGGAGTATGGTGATCACATTGACCAGCTGCTCCATCTGCAAAAAAATAGATCCTCTGTCGATGTCCCTCCCTGTTTCTCTAACTTTGAGCAACCCCAGGACTACGGGAGGCACAGTAAGAGTAGCCAGCAACCTGCCTTTCAGAAGCGACCGTAAAGATAGTGATCGCGTGGTTCCAAAGTGATGTGTTGAATTAATAACCAGTTTCATCTTTCTACATCCTTTGTCTATCTCTTCATCCAGTCTACCCATCTCTTTGAGAAAATTGTCTTTGCTGTTAAAACCGCGGGAGTATTTTTCCTAGTAAAAGTTCAGTGGTGATGGCTGATGTATTTAAAAGCAGAAAATGAATTATTCATGACATGGCTGCTAGTGAATAGGTCAAATATTCCTTAGAAGTCATTTAAACAATTTCCCCTAATATTACAGACTTGATAGGAAATATAAACAGCTTGAATTGTTATTGAATTAATTCCCTTCTGAACACCGGTTCTGAACTAATAGAAATCAAAGGCCATTTGTCTGAAGTAAAGTCCCACTGACTTAGTGAAGCTCTACATAACTTAACATGGACCTAACCAGAAGATTGGGACCCTAGACAAGATTTGTGTGTACCTAAAAGCTTTAGGAGCATAAATCCTATTGACTGATTAGCATGAACTCCACAAGGTACCAGTACCTTCAGCAGAATACAACAGCCTCCCTAGCGTATGCAGAAAGAGAGCTTATTTCAAAGGAGTACGTGGCCATAAATTCTCTAAGTACTTCTGAAAATCTTTTCCAGAGTTGTTAAACAGAAAAAACAGGTTTGTGGTCTGCAGAGAGCAGATGAATCCTGAGCGCATCAAAGATGCATTGGCTGCGTCGTGACCTCATGAAATTGCTTGAGCTGGCAGCTCTTCCCCCACTTCTGCCATGGGTGCTGCTTCATGATACAATCTAACTTTGTTTAGCCATTGGAGTAAAGCACAGCATAGAGCCAAGCACATATATAACTTCATAATTGCTTTGTCTGCCCCTTGGCTCCCCTGCAAACTGCTGTCTCTTATCCTCTGCCTGCTCCCACTGCACTTCTGCTGAACACTGATGTAGCTGGTGACAGCGAAGCCAGGTTTATGAAGGCATCATCTGCCAATGTCAGAAGTGACACATCCGAATACAATCTAGAGCTCCCTGTGTCCTAAGCCTCTGCTGACTATATTTATAATCCAATCATGCTGAAAAACACAAACATAACTTTTGTCTGACCTTCTCTATTAAACCATGAGGACTTTTTTCTCCTAGATTTCTAATACCTTGACATATGCAGTATTTTGTCCAGTGGTGTTTTCCCATTTCCCATATAATTTACATGGCCAATCTGTCCCTGGCAAAAGAGAGACAGCTTCAGGAGGGTATATGAGCGTCTTCCAAAGGTGTCTGCTGGTAGTCCTTGTGGGATTTTGTGCGGAAAGGGTAAGGCCAATGACTTTGTCTTACCAAGAGAATTATGCCGAGGCATCCTCTGAAGAATGAGAGCAAATGACTGTTGCTGGAGGTAATGAGAAAATTTCTCCCTAGCGCCTATGCCTGCTGCCCTCAGTCTCTGGGCACCTCCAAGATGTGACAATGTTATTACCCCAGTTCTACAAAACAGAGTAGAAGAAATCTCAGCTCTGAAGTTTACCAACTTTGCAGGTGTCTGATTCGGATAAAGGTGACCTCTTTGTCTCAGGGATCACTTCTGGATTCCCTCTCCCTGCACAGCCATCCTGCACTGACCTGGCCAGTCTCGTGTGAACAGTGTTGTTTGTTTTTGTGTAATTAGTCCCATCTTTTGAAGTTGGAGAACTCATCAGGCTAATGTTGTCCTGAATATGTTCCCTCTCAGTTCAAACCAAAGTGTTTTAGAAGTTGCCCATAATTTGTGGGCTGGTTATATTCACTTCCAAAGCATAAGTAATGAGTGGAATTCCTTTATAAATTGGGCTGTATGTACGCTTGCACCTTTAGCAGAGTAGGAGGCATGAGACCTTCTGCTGGAATAAATTGCCATGTCAAATTCTTCCTGAGAAAGCTATTTTTAGTCTCACAGCTTCTTCTACCATACCTTGGGATTGGGCAAGTAGGGTAGGCATTGGTGTTGCCTTGTTTTTCTGGGTTTGCATATATTCACTTGCCACCTTACCTTATATATAGGCTTGGCCTACATTGCTGACGGTGTTATGTCAGCAAAGAGTAGAGGGAAATGCACGTTCTGCCTAGCATAGCTGTGCTGGCAGGGCTTCTGGTGCAAAAGAGATACTAGCTTAGCTCTGCGCTGATAATTCATGATTAGCCCATGCTTCGCCTGCTCCAGTAACAAGAAAAATGCATTTGCTTGAACCCTTAACTTGTCAGCTGAATCCAGCTTTGGTGGTTTTGTTGCTTTCACCTGTTTTACCAAGGTTTGCAGCGGGCAAGGAGTGTGTTTGCACAGCTGGGGGCTGCCCTTCAGAAAAGGGGCAGTAACCTTTAAAACAGCCTAAACTGATGGTTTATCCCTGTCTGAGCACTCTCCCATCTGATGCTGCCTGGGTTGCAGTGCTGCTCCTCTGCCAGCAGATTGTGCATTCCCACCAGAGAGCCATAGTTATATGGGCAGAGAGTCCCTACAGCATGCATACATACCTTCACACTGCAAGCTCGCTGGGACAGGGATTGCCTTTCCATACAGACCATCCTTTTGCAGAGCACCTAGGAAAAGATGATCCTGGTGTATAGTCTCATGGGTGGTATCATACTGCAGGAGTAAATAAAGCTATTTAGGAAGCCTCCTCTCTAGGATCTGTATAGGCCCCTTTGACTTTTGAATTGCCACAGCCATTGTCAGAGTCCGTTCCAGGAACATTTCAATGCACTGGACACCTGTATCATAGCCTCTGCTGTGTGAATGTCCCTCACACATTTAAAATATCCCTTATGGCTGTTAGGAGAAAGAAAATTAAAGAGAATGGCACTTACAGGACATCAAAGATGCAAAGGGCCTCTTTATTCAGGAGACATCTCTGCATTTGGGGTAGTATTTTACCTCCTTAAATTGCTTCTTCTGGAGCCCTTAAGTACAGTGTTGTGCCAGCTGAGTATGGATTTTTAATTAAAGCCCCCCTCCCTATCCTCTTTTGCACATAACTATAATTTTGCAGGTTAAAAAATCCCCATAATATCTAGCTAGGGGCTTAACGTTGTAGGCTCTTTAACCCCCCTCCCTGTGCTGTATTAATAGCTCTGAGATGATCATTTTTACAGTCTTCTAGGAGTGATGTCTGCTGTTAACACTTCATGATCATGTCAAGGGAGTGGGGGGGGATGGGAGCTACACCTGTCAGCCACTGTTTTAACACGTGGCTTTAATCTTTTTAATTAACATGACTTCATGAGAAAAGCAGGCAGCTCTCAAAGTGCAACCGTTGTTATATTGGGGGGGGGGGAGACAGGCCAGCAGCTCCCACCCCTGCAGTGTGTATGCTCCTCGGTTACTGCAGGAGAAGCAAGAGGACCATTGCTGTGCCCTGCCGTTGCCTGCTGCAGAGCCTCGCGTTAGGTTGCTGCCACGGAGGCCTGGGGATGCCTCAGCGACAGCAGAATACACAGGGAGAAGTTGATTTAAAACCTTAGCTGGCCACATAGTTCATATGTCAGGTAAACATCTGAGTAAGGTTGCGATGGTGTTGGGGTGTACATCATCTTGGCCATGTGTGCACTCAAAATATAGGAAAACTTGTGAAATACTTTGTTTTGGCAAATATGATGGAAGACATGATGCTGATTTTGGGGGTAGACAGGTTTTTTTTGCCGTAAAAGCATGTTAGTTGTCTGTGATTGTGATCCCAGAACAGATGATGATGGTTGCCATACCAGGTCAGACCAAAAGTCCAATTAGTCCTGTCTCCTGCAGTGATCACTACTGGATGTTCAGGAAGAGCAGAAAGAAAAGGGCATATATGTATGGTGATACTTCTTCTGAAATACCCTCTCTGAAAAACCTGAAGCCAGTGAAGCGGTTCCTAAACTGCTCGTATGCAAGCAGTCCCTTCCAGGGAGAGTGTGCTACCGTCTTTATGCTGCCCCAGGCTACTAGAGGAACTCTCTCCTTTTCTACCAGCTCCATCTTTTGTAACCCTACTGCATGGGTTATTCTAGCGATGGGAACTAGGCAGTGCTGGTAGCAACGGTGCAGCAAGACGCACAGTCCTGGACCTGCGTGCCCTGTGCTGGGTGCTGTACAATCACACATGGAAGGGTGGTCCTTTCCCCACAGTGCAAACAACTTGCCTGAAATGCATATTGAGCCTGAAAAGCATTGGGAAATTGATTTCAGGTTTTTCACTTATCCCTTGATAGCCTTGTGTACAAGGCCTTTGGGGACAGGAGAAGCGTAGCCTTGTTTTGTGCCCTGCGACAGCGTCTCTGCTTCTACTGGTTTAAAGCCAAGCTGGGTTCGCTTACCTGTGCTGCAAAACCCCTTCGTTTTGTTTGTGGGCATGCCACGGCTTTCCTTGGCTTCAGCCCAGCAGTGCTGTTCCAAAATGCTAAAACACTGACAGATCTGCAGGCAGGTGTTTGAGTCTCATTGGATTTAGTAGGGCTGACATGCGTTTAGAAGTTAAGCCGGTGCCCCGGTGCTTTGCTGCGAAGGGCTGGGTCTGGGCCTGTAGTTAGTACTTCCCGGGAACGGCAATCCCCCCGCCCCGTACCTCCTGTGATCTGCATTCCCTTTGACAACATCCTCTGCTTTGAAGGAGCATTCAAAGTCTCTGGGGGCCATTCGGGAGATGACTTCAGACCTCTCTGCTCTAGCACATGGCATTATGTGGGCAGAGATCCCTTTCATTAAAACTGATAGATGACACTTTTTTTGCAATATTTACAATTCAAAGCATTCTGATCAAAGTGCTGGAAATTAGGATGTTGACGTGAGATAATTACTCGTTTCTTAACGTTTGCCCCAGAAGAGAACATGCAATCCTCTTTCCCTTTGTATCCTCAGTGCCAGTTGAAAGCATTTCTACATAGCTGATGTCTGTAGATATATTTGCTGACTCTTAATGTCAGCAAATCTCACTATGATTAGGCCTTGAGGTGACAAAACAAAACCTTGACTGTTACAAGCTAGGTAAGTCACTGCAGAGATAAAACCTAAAAATAAGCCCTAGTAGTCTTTTAATGGAACTGAGTGCAGTGCAAAATAAATTTTGTAAGTTGTTAGGCCCTCACAGGAAAGGGGAGAACTATAAAATCTTTTTGATGTTTGTTTTTTAATGCTGGTTGTTTAAGGCTTCTAGTGAAGCATGTTACATGACAAAAGCAAAACAATAAGCAGTAAGAAAATGCTTTCACCCTTTGTTAAAATAACCACAATTAAACACCCAGCTACAGGGCCCTACCAGGAATAGGTTTGGCCTGCTTGGGTCTCTGTCCAGGGGTCTCTTTGGAGAGTATCCCGCTGATGTTTTTTCTCACCCTTTGCCCATGTCCATGGCTGCTTTATAGATGCTTCTCCGCAAAGTGCTTTTCAGAACTGAGCTCTAAGGGATGTCACACTGTTGCTGGACTGCAAGCCAGTCTGTCTTGTTTTGCTGAATGAAACGAGAGGCATGTGAGATGGCTTTCCATCCCGATGCTGCCCTCACTCTGGATTTTGCAGGTGAAATTCAGGTGTCAGCAACAGCTAAACTAACGATCCTACGCGCAGGATTCCTTCCTTTATATGCTCCTCACACCCCAGGTATTATGTGCCATAGGAAACATCTGTGTCCAATACATAGAGGGAAAATAGGCAAAGTAGGAACCTGCCACTTGCAGCACAAACTCGCTCTAGCCAAAATTAACGTGAGGGGGAAAAAGCAGTGGGCTGCATCTACGCCTCAGTGTCCGCTGCCAGCAGGTGACCTAGAAGGACTGCTTGAAGCAGGCCTTATTTTAAGGGTGAAGAGTCTATCAAGAGTCCTGGGCTTTACTCCCATTCACTGCTCTTAAGCTGCCAGCGTTGCCGCAGTCTGACTCACTCCCCGCGGTGCATTAAGCAGGCAGGGTTTGGTGTTTGAATAGCCACGCTCCTCTGCGTGCGAGCTGGAGGAATGTGCTTGCATTTGGTTTGGGAGAGAGGAGATGATATGACGAGTCTAATCCTTTTCTCAGAGGAAGATTGCTGTTGCACAGTTAATAATGTTCTACTTGGGCTTTGTTTATAAATAGGCTTAGTTTTGAAACTATCATAACACTGTGTGATACTGGATATAAAAAGTGAGAAATGTCTGCAGACATTTTCTTGAAATATTTGTAAGTAAGACATTGGAAAACTTATCCCCCTTTCTAAACTCATGTAATTCCAGAAGTGCCACCAGCGGCTTTGCCCTGGTGGTCACAACCCGGCTGGCTTTGGACATCAGGGAAGGATCTTGGTGAAAAAGCATTTTCTTTACAATCATCAGGAAATTCCTGCAGCGAGATTATAAATGTTGGGCCTAAGCATTTTGACAGTATCCTTTTAATAGAAACCAACAGTCATCCTCAGTCAAATAACAATTTACTTTGGGTAGTTAATGCCATTGGAAGTACTTTCTACTTTTTTTTTTTTTTTTGGCTAGAAACAAAAAATGAGAAGTAAATCCAAGCCTGCAATCTCCATTGATCCCAGACCAGAGACACAAATAGCTGGGATTTTAATGTCACACTTTACAGCGATGTAATCAAACCAGACTTCTGAAATCAATATTTCTTCATAACTGACCTTTCCAGATTAATGATCTATTGCTAGAGAGCTCCATAGACAATCATTTCCAATAGAAAGACTAACCATTCAGATCACTTTAATTAATCTTCCTCGAATCCCTGCTCACCCAATGAACTTTTAGTTAAGTTCATGAGGTAGCAGCATAACTGTTGAAACACATCATCAAACCAAAGATCAATGTTCAGTATAGAGGAGAAATTGTCTCTCTAAGCAATACAGAAGAAATATATGTATGCAGAGCCTGAGTCTACTACCGTCTTCTGTGCTGTCTCCCTCCTCTTCATCGCTCAGCCATAGTAATAGGACATCATCCTCTATTGATGGCAGGGAAGTCATTCCTGCAAGAACAGACAGCAATGTGACAAACAGAGCCCTGTGACCTCTTAGCAGGAGCATGTGGGCAAAACGGATGAGCTGTGCAAAAGAAATGTCATGTTTATGTAAGTTTATTTTTAATAACTGGCTATCCAGGGTGGTGAGCAGCTGGAAACATATTACCAGAATCATTACGATGTTTAAACACAAGCCCCTAATATGGATAAACAGTAACATCAGATGGAGATTTCGGCCAAGAAGATACATTAACTCTTTAAAAACTGTAAAGAGATCATTCTAACCCTTTTGTCTGGTAGTAAAGACACCAACTGTTGAGGTGGACCAACTGTTTTTCAACCGCAGCAGTAGGGGTTCACCCCAGTAATGCATCTTTTGCATTGCTGTTGCATATCTAATCTTTGGAATTGCATTTGAGACCAACGGTTTAAGGGCTACTTCAATTTTCCTTAAATTCTCTAGTGGTGCAATGTAGATAGTGCTTTTGTAGAAAAGTGGACTGTGACCAGCAGGCTGTTTTAACAAGCTACTGAATTACCTGGTTTACCTGATCATGTAAAGACCACTGTAATTCTTTACTAATCTTTCAGTTCATCCAGTTTCCTAAAGGTAAGTGCGTGTACAACAAAGTTCCAGCAGCACTGTGATGTTAGAGCAAAAACATCAAAGAAACAAACAAACAAAAAACCCTCTGCCGACAGGGTTAGGATAGAGGAATGTACTGTGAAGAGCCTCAGGCGGTATCTCTATTGATGGTTCGGGCTGACCTAAGATCACCCCACCACTGATACCTGTCAACTATTTTATACAGTCAACCTCTTAGCTTGAGGAAATTCAGAAGTCCATGAAATTACACCCTGAATTAATCTGGCCTCTTGCCAGGAAAGCAAATAAGTCATAAGGCACAAACTTTGCTTTACAGGCTTTTTGGGTATCTTTCATTCCAGCCCAGGCAAAACTTAATGCCGTTATCAATCCAGCCGAAAGGATTCAAACACAAAAACCTTTGACTGTAATTTCAAAAAAAAAAAAAAAAAAAAAAGACAATAAATTAGTGTCATAACCAGCCAGGCTGTCTCCCTAGGAGGGAAACCGGGGACTTTGAACTGCTGCTTTTGTGTCGTGGCATTGGTGTTCAGAGGGTCCCTTTTGACTTCACAGCCTCTCATCTCCAAGTGACACGACAAGCAGCTTGTCACCGTCTGTGCCAGACGCACCGGTGGAAGCAGCCGCAGCACACTCCTCCACCTTTGGAAATGCCAATCAGGCCACATCCTTCTTGGTGACTCGCTTGTCACTTCCCTTTCAAAGCCGCCCATCTCCAAGGCAGCGGTGCGCGCGTTGATGCTGCCAGACAGCTCCGAACGCCCCACGTTTGCGGGGGAAGGGGAGGTGGGAGGCTCAGCCCCAAAGACCCCAGGGGAGAAGCTTTGCATTCACTCCTGGTGTGTTGTATATAGCTTTTCTTGAAAGAAAATATATTTTTAAGTCCTTAAAAAGACAGTCTGGCCTATGAGTCCCACAGAAACCCTTTGCTTGGGTGAGGAAGGCACCATAGTCTTCAGCAGAGCTGGTGAGGCCCTGCACCGACATATGGGGCCAAGTCTAGTTTTCTGGTATGTGACGTATGGGTGCATCTTGATTCATCAGCCAGACTTCAGTATGGTGCTGGTCTTCAGCAGCTCTTTAAAGATAATCTGGACGGAGAACCATGATGGTACGTACCCACATGTGTCAGGAGTGCTGTCTGCATTGCTCAGAGCAAGCCTCCTTCTTCACTGTCCAGCTGTTGTGCTCTGGCAGGAGCCTTTGACTCAGGCGGGTCAGAGCCCTCCACTTCTATCTAGAGGGTGAGATTTTTGAGGGTGTGTTGAGGGAGGGATTGCAGCATGAGGAGAGGGCCTAGGTTTCAAGAGGCCTGAGTGAGGCAGCGGCACATCTGTGCCATGGCACCTGGCCCACTGGTGTGGGAGCCGGGGTGAGCAGGGCAGGATGCGCACAGATAGATGTGTGCTGCAGTGAGTGTGCAATAGGGCCAGGATGCACGAGGCTTGCCAGATCTGCAAATCCTTTAAAAAAACCAGATGGATAAGCTCCATTAGGTGTCCTGTAGACAGCATCTCTGAAGAGGCAGCATTAATCTACACCCTGCAAACAGATGCGTAGCCTCTCTGCCTTTAGTATCTTATCTCTCTTCTTTCTCTTGCCCTACTTCTAACGTCCTACTTGTGGATAAAATGCGCGGCTTTGCATGAAGCATGGAGAATATGGGGCTCTTTCTAGAAGTTCAGCAGTTTGTGGGCAAGATCAATGTTATCGCTAGCTAAAGGTGCAGTGCTCTGAGAATTGGCATTGTCATTTGTGCAGCAATAATACCTGAAGGTCCTGACTGAGAAAACAGGCCCTATTGTGCGAGGTGCTGTGGGTTTTCTGACCCAAGCCAAAATCATGCCATGGCAACAATCTTGCAGCATGCATGACTGCAAGCAGTGGGCAGATCCGTGACCTTGCCCTGTTTCATTTTCTAGGGTAGACATAGCCCCCACGTCCGTGACTGAGGATTTCAGAAGCGTCAGCTTGACTGTATGAACTAAAACACTAAGGCTCATCCATCATCATCTGGGTCCCAGACTCTGCTAGAGGATAAAGATATGACACCAAGAGGAATATAAAGGCTATCATATAGTAGTGCTCCAAGGAGTTTGCAGTGTGAGTAGAAGGCCAGAGCATGGGGGGGGGGGGTGAAATGGGAGGATGTCATACAACAGCACGCTCCAGATCAGACAGCAGAGAAGTGCCTGAAATAGGAGCAGAACCTGGATCTCCTGCACCCGTATCCCATTTGTGACTCTATGTTCTCCTCTAGGCCAAACTCTTCTGCAAGTACAAGCAACTAAATAAAGGTAGTTGTGGCTTACCAAAATGTTTTGCGTTGAAACGCCATTCCCTACTTTAAACATTCCATTATTAGGCCAAATCGAGATCTCCGTTAATTTGGAGTAAATAGGCCGTAAATCAGTTTACATCAGTGGAAATAAATTGGATTTATACCAGTGCAACTGATATCAGGAACGGCCTGTAATCTATGATAGGCTTGAACTTAAACATTTGTTGTTGTTGTTATTATTATTTTTTAAAGTTCTTCATTTCACCAGTAATGAGGTTTCTATGCCCTTTACCAAATGACTAGAATGAGGTCAGATTTTTGCAAGCTTCTGCCAATGTTTAATAAAAATAATAATCTAATAGCATCCTTGTCAACCCAAACCCATTACCAACAGGTTCAGATGGAGAGTAAATCATGACCCAGGGGAGACTTGGCCATTTCATGGCTCCGGCGGCCACGGCTTCCTTGTCAGAGATGATGAAGCTGGGGGGCACAGCCCTGATGGGGTTAGCTACGCGCTGACTCTGTGAAGCTGTGCCAATGTGTGATCTCTGTAAAACTCAGAGGCAGAGCGCCTCCTTCTCCAAAACCCCTGCCAGGGACAAATGCACAACTCTGACCTCAGTCATGCTGGCAAAAATCCAGAATGACAACAGCGAAGTCAGTGGAATTACCTTGATTTTAACTGAACGTATGGATGAGGTTTGGAGAAGAGTTAAGCTGACCTGTCAGTTAGCCTGGTCCAGATGAGAATTCATTCTGATCCGAGGCAGATTCTGGTTTGATTTGCCGTGCAGGGAGGAAAAGGACCAGTAAGACAGCTCCTCCGGGGAGGCAGGGATGTGTAATGGGAGGAGGGGGAACTGTGCCTCACTTAAATTGATTATCACTTAACTTGATCATCAAAGCTTGTGGTCAGCACTTGGATTGACTGCTTTGGGAAGAGTTGGTGATTTTTTTGTTTAAATGCTTTTTTTTCTCTGACAGATGGTTTGTGTTCATTTCAAAAACCCCATCAAGCAGCCTCGACTCTGTGCTTGTCTGTGTGTACAAACAACTGGCCCAGGAGAAGACACGCCAAATAGGCAGTTAGAGAATATCTGAACTCTGACAAAGGATTCTCCTCAATCTTTCTAGGTATATGACTGCCTAGTCCAGAAAGCCAGGGGATCTACGTCCCTTCCAAAGCACATCTGTGGTGTTTTTAATTCTTTGAACTCTAACTCTGGATGTTGCTATTATACTTGCAAACATCTCGGCTTTTCTTAGAGTGTGCTAAGGATCAGCCTTGATAGGTGCTGATGTTAGGAAAAGGTAAGATTTCCTATTTTTGCTTTTGAATGTGCCTCTGGTCACCAAGGGGGAGGTCTGAGTTGCCCTGGTAAACCTTTGCTTGGGGCTGTGGGGGTATCTAGGGTGCCATTGGCCCGGTGCGTGGTGCAATGCCTTGGAGGGTGCCAGGGGATGAGGGTGCTGCCGGTTGCGTGGACTGGGACTGAGGTGCGTGTGGGCCAAGGCAGGGCGAGACAGACGGGAACGTAAGATGTTTGTAGGGTGCCTACATGTGCTGCCCCGACTGCAGTCAGCACACTTGATCCCTGCATGCAGAAATACTGACATTCACGCATAAATTTGAAAGAGAAAATGCTAAACAAGTGGTCATTCGTGTAGGTTCTGTTTCAATTCTGGTCTGGCTTTAAGCAAATGAAGCGGGAGGTTCAGAGGTTCAGGGAGGGCTGAGAGTGGCCACTCGGCATTTGTTGCCAGGAGGTAATAACACTTCTTCCCTGGCTAAAAATCCCTACAGCAGGCGGAGAGCCCAGAGTCGAACAAGCAAACTGCACAGTTTGCCTCTGATAGACACAGGCCGGGATGACACACACTGTTCCCAAAATAAACAGCAAGCTCCTCCGGGAGCACCCGCAATGCTTGTGTCGGTGCATAGTGAATTCACTGCAAGTGCCAGGGCAGGAACATGTAAAGTAAACATGAAGGAAAGCACAAGAAACAATCCAGGTCAACAAGGCGAGAGCAGTGTTGCAAAGCCTTTATGGTGACACTTTGCATTTATGTCGCATCTTCCAACTAAGCAGTTTGAAACGTCTGCTTAAGATACTTGACTCGGTGTCATTCTGATAACTCGTAATTGCTGCTTTCTAATAGTGTTTCACTATCAAAGAAATGAAGGACCATTAAAATATATGTATGCACTCAGTATGTACCTTCTTTAGCTATTTAGTCAAATCACAACTCCTGGAGTTATAAGAATACATGAAGCTTTCAAGCAATGCTGTTATTACTACAGAAACTTGTTATTAATACGTGAATTCCTTGCTAGAAAAAAAGCTTGCATATGGGACCTGAGTAAGAAATCTTCAAATTTATTGTGATGAACAATTTCACGATTTCTAAAGCAGACTTATTTGAAGTACTTTTGATTTTGGAGCACTGGGGATTAAAGTAACTATGTTGTTTTAGTAAAATCATTTTAAATGCCAAAATTAACTGCACAGCTTCATTCCCTTCCCAACCCTTGCTTCAAGTAAGTTCCCATTTTCCAACTCACTGGCTATGCTTTGGAAAGACAAGATAAAATGATGGACATAGGCCTCTGAACTAACCTTAGTGGGGAGGAAAATATAATTTACTTGCATTTAGCAGCAGCTGTTTAGACGGTGGGTATTAAAGTGATTGGCAAATATGGTAGCAATTTATCCCAAGTAGTAACTGCAAGCTGCTATTTTAGGTTCATAAAAATGTAGTTACAAAATACCGTAACATACAGAACGCAACTATTTTATGATCTCATAAAAATAGCACTGCAGTGTTTTGTCGTGTTCAGCAAGGAGCCGCGGCGAGCGCTCTGCCTGCTCGATCTGGGCGGAGGGACGGAGCCTCGGCCGTGCCTTTCCCGCAGAGGCAGGCGTCCTCTCGCATAGCACAGCCTTCAATTGGAGTTCATTACAAGTTGCATTCCCCTAATTGCAAGACAGGTTACCTTTCATGTCCTGCCAGAGGACAATCTGGAACAGCCCGTGCTTGGACGTCCAGTGTGCTCTGGAGGACGTTTGAAGTTACGTACCGCACTGGCATTCAAATGAGGTGGTTGGCTTCCCCAGAACCTAAGGAGACCTAAATTGGGACCAGCGATAGCTCTGGGCATATAACATAAAGGATGAATCTGGGCAAATTGCTGCCAAGGAACGTTTTCCTCATCTCTCTAAAGGCCAGAAGTTAAAAATACACCAAGGTTAGTGTAACCTTTTGAGGATGGGTAGTGTCAGCAGCATCAAGGGCCATGTTTGAAGAACTTGGGGCCCTCCTTAAAACTAACAAATACTTTTGCTTGAGCCTGACCTAGAATTTCAAAATACCTCCCCTCAGTGCTCTTAACAGGCAGCGCTTCCTCCCTAGTAAAAGTAGAGCTTGTATGTAGAGAAAGGGAAACTTTGTTGGAGGGAGAAGGGAACACAGCGTCAGCCTGGAACGCCACCAGCAATAGCAGCCTGCGTAAATGCATGATAATTAAAACAAGGCTGCCCTATCCCTGGTGATACTCTATTAACTTAGTACCTCCTCACTGAGGTTGTCCAATACACTTATGCCTTTCCTTCCCTCCCTATGCTCAACGATTTAGTGTCAGCGTTTACTGTAGTTACAAAGCAAAAGCTCATCCTTGCTAGAGCTACTAGGCTTGGGGCTTAATTGCATTTAAACCCAGTTTCTAGGTGGAGCAACCTAACTCTGGAAATCCATTGTATATTCTGGAAGCCTGTGCCTTAAGTAGCATCGATTGGGTTGGTTTGTGGGCTGCATTGGTAGGAAGCTGGAGATACTCTCTCACAGTTTTGGAACAGAAGACAGTTACAACGAGCAGCTGTTTCACTGGCTGTAGTTGGAAGCAATGCAGATCAAAATCATTATGTTTAGGTACAGTGTTATCTTTGTAGCTAGATCTCCCCCGGGTGCATTCCCCACAGTCCCTACTTCCCTGCTGGCTCCTGGGGATGCAAAACTTGGCCCAGAGAGAGTGAACCCATGATAAATGGAAAACACTTGGATTCAGCTCTATTGAGATCCTTTAGAGTTTTGGCCAGATCTGAAGCTGCTCATACCTTTGGGTAAACCAGTATTTTTTTTCCCATCATGGTCCTAGCATCATTTGCACACAACCCAACAGCTGCTGTGCACCCAGGAGAGTGTGTCCTCTAGGAAAAGGTATGTTTGCTGCCATCAGGATAGCTCTTAGAGCATCCTTTCCTCCTGCACCCTTGCCACTGAGCGTGGGCAAGTCCAGCAGGACAGAACGACGTTACCTCCAGAGGCATTTTATCCAAGTTTGTCAGGAGGGCATTTGGCCCAACATAAGGTTAAAATTTGCATTACTTCAGCCAGTGCTGAAATTGGGAGTTCAGGGTAACCTCAGTTTCAGGGACTGCAAACAGGAAGATGAAGCACTAAATATGTAGTTCAGGAAAATTTCTGAGTCTTTGTCTTGTCGTCTTCTAAGCTGTTGAACAAAAGCACAAATCATCTGCCATTTAAATGAGAAGCCTCCCCCCACTGGACAGCCCTAAAATAGAGATTGAGGCCAGTATTAATTTCAGTTACCACTTGCAGAGAAGTATTGTCCTTGCATATTTCGTAAATACAGATTGTATTAAAAATCTAAGAAATGAATACTGTCTCAGTTTATCAAAACAACTAAGAATGGGTCAGGTGGAGCAGTAGCTTCTTCAGCATAAAGCAGGATGGCCTCCTTCACAGCTGGCTTGTAATCATTTATCCAGTGAAAGCTGTCCCGCAGGCATGTGAATAAATTGTGCAATGTGTTTGGTTTCTAGACATCCTGATAACGAAAATCTAATTAGTGTGAAAGTGTAGTTTATTGGGTGAGGTGGTTTGACAAACCTCCCCTCTTACACCCAAACTGAAATCCAACACAGGCAAAAGTTGGGTTTTGATTGGAGGAAGATTTAATAGCCTTTTATATTTCTCTGTTTCTCTGCATGTTGTAGTTTCAGTCAAAATCAGGAGCAGAAGTGAAGATGAGATTAGATGAGATTCTTTCTCTGCAGCATTTCCCACTGGAGCAAGAAAATATATGGCCAGATATGCTGCAATAAGGCTGTTGCTTATGAGATTGCCAGTTCATTTCTGCAAAGTATCTGAACAGCAGCTGCAAATTACAGCTGTGGAGCCAGCTTTAAAATACTTTAAAATTCAAGTGTCTGGAACCAGGGTTTTGGGCTGAGTCCATCTTCTGGTCCTGTAGGAGTCTCCTGTGCCTTATGTTCTTCATAGTTTTGATCTAAGGATCAGGATAATAAGGATTCCCAAGCTATCAAGGACCAAAGATATGGCGCTGTCCTTTTTAATGAGTGATGGGGCTCAAATTAACATTCATAGTATGGAAAGGAAAGACTCTTGAAAGGATGCCTCGTTATTTCTGATGTCAAACTCTTTACAGGGAAATCAGAGATCAGAGCAGATTTGGGGGGAGTGGACGTGAATTTGGGTCTGGTGAGTGATAGTCTGTCCTTCATCACATGGGGCTGTGCATGGTGAGGTGATTAGCTGCAAGCGTACAGTGATCTGATCTTGGCTTTGATTACTTTGTTAATGAGCTTATGATAGGCGACGCTGTGTCTATTCCATGTGTCAACTTTGCTGTGTGTCATTTATCCCTAGAGATTTAAACCAGGCACAGACGCGTTTTAACGTTATTTTGGAAAGCAGCTGTGGAAACAGTTATTGCAACTGGTTTTCACTTTGAAATTTTGGGCTTAGTCAAAGCTCAGAGCCTCTTCTTCCTTGACAGCCTGCCAAAAGGGACATAGCATGATCCCTTGCAGGAACCTCACTGTTTTCCATTTGCAGCCATGTTTCAAGTTTTGCTGGACATGAACGCAGCATCTAATATCTATTCCACCCAAAGAAAAGGCATGACACGTTGTGCCTTGCTCTTGCAGACATCAATCATATCTACAGAACTTTGCTTATGTGAATATTTTACTGATTTCGGTGAGACTAATAGCACAGGCATGCTGTAGATGTGGTAGCGTTTAAAGGATTGGGACCTTAAATTGTATTTCTAAAATACCTTATTTCCCCTGAGATTTCTGAAGGTAAAGGATCAACTTTTCAAATGCTGCAAGCTACATGTAGATAGAGGCAGAAACCCTCATGTTCATGAAGGGGTGTAATTTATGCAGACAAAAGCAATTTAAACTAAAATTGATCCAGTAGTACAAAAAGTGATTGGGTCAGTAGTTTGGCAAATAAGAAGGATGAGTTCACTCCATGGGCATTTACAGTGGATAATAAATTAGATATGGTTGAAATATTCTGACCAACCCCTTCTTCAATCCCAACCAAAGTATTATGCAAAAATTCTTTATTTCAGAGTTTCATCAGAATGTAACTCCGGTTCAAATGATACACAAAAAAACTGAGTAGCTGGATAAGAAAAGATGCTGTAGTATGAGCTTATGGATACAATTCTGGCTGAAGTTCAAAAACTTTGGAAAATTGCAAATACTTTTTACATATACTCTACTGATCATGTAACACTCGTAAACAACAGACATAATTAGAAACATTTCAAGGCTTTGAAATTGCTTTGCTTCTGAAGGAAAATGAAACTGAAGCTCTCTGGATGTTCTGGTGCAATAGAGTCAGGATGCAGGCTGGGTGGTGAAGTGGGACCTCAAATTCGAGGGGTTTCGCAGCCCAAAGAGGACTGTATGATAGATGTAGTCTACTTTAGCCAAAACTTTCTGAACCTTTCAGTTTCATTTTGCGTCCAAAGAAAAACAATTTGCAAAACCTCAGGTTGTTTCATAAAAAGGAACTGTAGGTTTCTGATCAGCTATTTTTATTGTCCACAATATTAAGAAAAGCCGTAGATTGTGAAAATGTTGACAGATTGGAAACGTTTCCACACGCTTTAGTCTGGAATTCATACTGGAAATTGCTTAAATACCTATTACCTGTGACTGAGGATTCCTGGGGCATAAGTGGTGAATTGTAATACAAAACATAAAGCTAGGATTTCCCAAGTAATGAATTTGTATTAGTATAAACTGTTCTATGCTTGCTTGCAAACAGCCTCTGAGAAGATGTAAATCTTTTTATGAAATGGGCACTGTTTTTTTGAAGATATTTGAAGGAAAAGGAAACGAAACAACAAAAAAAAGTTCTCATATTAGTCAACGTTTTTCATAGAATATTTTTTGGTCCCTATTGAAAAACTAAAAAACGTATTGCTGGGTTTCCAGCATTTTGAATCACTTGAGCTGGGCTCACCTCTCCTC
This sequence comes from Struthio camelus, assembly GCF_040807025.1. Classification (NCBI taxonomy): domain Eukaryota; kingdom Metazoa; phylum Chordata; class Aves; order Struthioniformes; family Struthionidae; genus Struthio; species Struthio camelus. The sequence goes on from NC_090960.1 coordinate 11,626,966, forward strand.
CTGTGTCTGCATTTGTTGCTTCTATTCTTAGATGCTGCGAACTATAAAAGTTTAACTTTAAATCCCCTAAAAATTGGCTAATTCCATTTTCACAAAAGGCATTTTTCTTTTGATCTTTTGGTCCAAAACTCCAAGAAGTGAAATCAGAATTATTTCCATTTGATTCATATTTTTCTTTTATATCCATTTGCTAGCAGGTATTTCTTTCAGAGAAAAGTTCAGAGAATTCGGGGAGAAAAATCAGAATGAATTTTTTTTTTGCATTTTTCTTACAAAATAACTCCTGTTTTCCAACAATCTTATTAAAGCTCTTGTGGCATCCTCCTCAGAATAGGCAGGAGTAGACATGTGCTTTCAGAAGGTGAATGTTTACGACTGTTGCAGCCTGTAGGTAGGTAGTAAGTAATTCCCCTTTGTCCTCCTCTCGCAGAGTTGCAGCACTGAAGTTCTGGCTGCTTTGCTCCTAAGTGGTACAGCAAATGATGTATCACCCTCTTAACCCTTTTACCTACAGCTAACCTCAAACCTGTAGACTTTGAAGCCAACAAGGAATGTGATAACAAGTTATGATGGGAGTGTAATTAAAGATGTGTATCACAGCCATCAACTTAAAGGCAAGTTTGGACCATGTTGTCCATCAACCTCATTACGCTGTCAACCGAAACTATCTACTGGGATGTGGTCTCAGCTGATTAGTCTAACTTTAATCAGTAGAGTTGTGTCTCTCTTGTCCTGATCAGACACAGCAGGATATAGGTGTCCAGCCTGCCTCACAAGCTTTGAGGGCATTTTTGGCTTCTCAGCTCCCTATATCATACCACCATCTGCCATTGCTGTAGGATACCAGCCTCCATCACCCAGATGTTCAGCTGTTGAACAGTTTCTTTATCCCCGAAACGTCTAGTGTCACCCTGTTACACTCCTCCATACTCTCTGGCTATGATGCCTGGCAGAACTCAGTTGCTGAAAGGTCGGAATAGTGGTAAGAGGGCAGGAGCTGAAAACACTGTTAGCTACACAGTGCTGCAGTCCTTTGCAGATGCCTGCGCAAAGAGGGGCAGGAAGAGGGCAAAAAAAATACTGTTTCAGAACTTCCAGTTTGAAAGAGGAAGAGTGTGCAAGAGTATCTGCTCAAGTATTAGACACACACAGAGGTTGTGGGTAATAATTTCAGCAAAACTGTATTGCCTTAGGATCCTGAATCCCTGTGTGAAAAGAGACTTTAAGAGCTTTTTGGGCACCAGACAACTAAGAGTGGTTTAAGTTACTCCCTGTCTTCTGAAAACTGCCCTTAGTGGTAGTTAAAGCTAACCTGTTTTACTTTACCAGAAGCAAAGGTTGTGTCGGAAACCATATCTCAGCTAATAAATGTTCTGCTCTGTTGGTTTCCTTGGTTGATGGACCATAGTCAGTGCTCCAGGTGGTGTATCAGCACAGGATCCCTTTCTCCTAGACTCTGGCATGGTAAAAGCAAAGGAAAATAACACCCTTCACCCAGAAGAATTGTTCTGCTGTGGTGACTGCAGAGATTTGCAGGCGTAAGAGCCATGGGGTTGTATTAGCTCTCAGCTCAAGGTCTTTCAAATCTTTTGTAGTGTATAAATCTGGTTGTTTACACTGGCAGCCTGGCATGCCTGCGACAGACCCTGCTTCCGTGTATGTACTCTCAAAAGGCTACAAAAGACTGTCAATTAAATGCAGAGATGAAAAGAGCTCTGAAGTCAGGAGGTCGCAGGTTGGCCTTATGGTTTTGTATGTAAATGTCTCCCATGTTTAGCAAGCTATGTTCAGCCTACTTGAGCCGATTCCTCGCATCACGGCTCAACTTGTGAATTCTGTTACTAAAAACAAAATGGAACAACAGACACTTAGCAATAAGCGGACAGTGTAAATAGTTCCAATCTGATGTCTTAAGTAAATATAACTTTGCAAGTGTTTGTCATTCAAAACAACAGCCAGGACAGTTTGCTTCGCAGAACTGGGTTAGCTGTGATGCATTGATTGAGAACAGCTGTAAAAGGAGTGGATATAGTAGTCAGCTCCTAGAATAACATAGATTATATTGCTGTCCTGCCATAACATGGCTACTTAGTTGGGCAAGGAAAGTAGCATGAACAACTAGTAACGCTCTTCCTAGACAGGTGAGTTGTCTGAACTTAGATCTGTGTAACAGTGGCTACATAAGACCTTTAAAGCATCAGCACGGAGAAGAAATCTTACCAGACGTAGGTTTCTTTCCTATGAGTGGCTGTGCATTGTGAAACATCTTTCATTGTATTATATGACTTGTATAAACTTGGAACCTGACCTAGTGAAAGTACCAAGATCAAAGAGAAGGCTGACTCCAATTCCTTTCTTCCAGTTGTTCCTTTGGAGCAGACTATTAGCTGATGTTAAACTATCTGTGCATTTGTATTTGCTTAGAGCTGAATCATTAGTTCAGTAGTCAGAAGGGTTCGTTTCCTTGGAGCTTTCCATTTCTACTTTGTTAAATGTTCTTCACTGAATTTGAGAATTATTGAGAAAGACTGCCTTGGCAGCTCAGTCAGCAAGGAAGTAATCTGAAGACCATTCGGCTCATTGAAAGTATATCTTCCGTTAGGTTATGAGTTCTTGATGCTCTGGTTATTTCTGGATGAAGTGCCATCTCAGCAGTGGCAACAGCAGATCACTTTAGTCTTTCAGGAAGGTCCTTTTCTGTGCAGACTTTGTACAGCAGCTCTCTTGGCAGGGCAGCACGAGGCTCTTGTGTACTGCCGTCCTTTCTGTAAAGCTATGTGTCCCCATCTCAAAAGAAAATCACTGGAAAAAAAAAAATCATGGACTCCTCTGAGGTATTCAAAGAGGAAGTTAATGAGCATATACTATATAGAGGGATTTTTTTATATAGAAATCTGCCAACTAGGACATCAGAAAGTCACCCAAGGGGAGTTCTTAATCACTATATCATGGACTGAATAGAATGCAAGTTTGTAGTGGCGGCACATTTTTACAGCTGAAAAAACTCAATGAAAATCTTTTTGCATTTTGTTTGAATATTTTCCCCATATATTTTGTTTTAAAATTGTAATTAGACCTGCAGTGAGTGGGAAAATCAAATTATTACCAATATTTGAAGAAAAAGTATCTCTCTTTTTGGATTTAAGAATTTAAAAATTCAAATGCTAACCAAAATCTGAAAATCCTGGACTGCTCCTCCTTAAGACAGGTTGACTAGCCTCTGTCTCTCGGTGGCAGAGGGGCTTACTGTGCTACAAAAGTCGATACTCTAAAGCTGAAACCTCAGTGGTTCCATTCAGACATGTCCCATAGCTTATCTGTTGCATCAGACCATATTAAACTGTAGCTCTTGCAAGATTTCTTTCCTTCTCCTCTACTATTGCTTTTACTTTTGATTTAGCTAGAACAGTATTGGAATGGCCTTTATGTTATTTCTAGAAGTCAGCTTCCAACTTCTGATGGAACTGCGCAGTTCAAGAAATGCAAATGTTTAAACCCAGAAGACTGTAAAACCAAATACTGCTGAAAGTTTGCAAGCCTCAAAAAACATTTGATCTGGAAACAGTTTTGACAAAGATATAGTTGAATTGTTTTTTTCCTGGACAAAAAAAAACATTCCTGTGGTGTGGATTTCGTATGGAAAACAATGAATGCTGTACCTGAGGGTGCTGGTCCCAGAGCGATACTGGCTCTTGCAGGGTGCTTAGCTGCTTGTATCCAAGAATTGTTACTTCTCAGCTCTTTAGCCAGGTCATTTTTTTTAAATGAAGATTTGCTGATTAATGCAGATTAAAGTTAAGAACGTGTGCTGGATTTGGTGCAAATATCTCTGGCCAGAACAAAAGTAAAGATTTCAGTAAAGTTTAAATGCTTCACTAGGAAATAAAATATTCCAAATCTTCATTTCACAAAGGCTTGGAATCACTAAATAGGCTGTAGGTTTTTTTAAATAAAAATATTGAAAGTTGGGCAAAATGACCCCAAATCAAATGGTCAGGTTCAATCAGGTTTTCATTTCAGATCAGCTCAAATACAATTACTTGAGGAGGGGTTTAATACACTGAGACAAATGTGTTACTCTTGCAGCTCTCTTGTGTCACAGGATGGGATAAAGTAACCCATCTTACAGTTAAGCATTTGTAATTCACATTAACAAAGTCTGGAAGTTCTTTCGTCTGGCTATTCCTTTCATTTTTCAGCATCATGTTTCTTCATGCACATAAAGTCGCCAGCCTCAAAACTGCACTATTTATCTGGGGAATTCTCAGCTCTCAAGAGAAGTTGGCCAGATGGAGGCATTTTAGTGGGATACTGTAGTAAGCCTGGACTGTTTCTGTCCAGTGTATGCCAGCTCAGTGGCTAAACAGAGCTTAGGAATGCCCTCAAGTTAGCGTTATTCACAAGTGCTAAATTCACAAAGGAAAAAGAGAAATACATGACACATTGTAAGGTTAGACTGTTTTAATAATCTCTTTTGACACTCTGAATGAAATGTCCCAGAGTCTTTCACCTAGGGGTACCTTCTTGCTGAACAATTGGTTGAACTAGAACTTGGGTTTTTTAGCATCGTCTTGGTCAAAAAATTGCATGTGCTGGAATGTTTATCTGAGCCTCTTGATGATCTTTCCTAATGATTAATTAACTTCAAAAATGATTGCATTTTATTTCCTTTTTGAGATTTTCTGACTACTACTTCCTGGATCTTTGAGTGCTGTGACTTGTTGTCTTACAAGCCTGTTGGCGTCTAACATCTCTTGGCATCGGCAATAAGACTGCTATTAGGAAGACCAGGCAGATAGAGCATTTTAAGCAATCCATATTCTTGCCCAGTATTGCAATGGGATGCTTGAGCCTTTTGACTGACAGCTCTCAAGGCACAGACTCATCACTTGTTTGATGTACTTTCTGATGAATCCCAAATGGTGTTAGACAGGTCACCAGGGCTCACTGCTCTGGTTAGCCCCTAAGCTGAGCACGTGCTCCACAAATGGCTTCAGCACAGCTACGGAGGAAAATCATTATGGGGGCTGTAAACCAGAGCATTTCTCTTGAGCTCATCAGAAAGGCAGCGTGGCTCCGCTAGGGTCCAACGGATCAGGGGCCTTGGTCTGCCCCACACCAACTGCAAAATGAGGACAATGACACCGGCCCCCTTGCTTAGCTAGCACCACTGGCTGACATAGCCCAATTGCCGTGCTGCCCTTCTGGACGCTCCTGCTTTCACCTGGGTCTTGCTATGGGAGTTGGTCAACAAGGGTTTTCCCCACTAATATTGGAGACATCCTACTAATGAGTAATCAATCCAACGAGCTTGACTGATCAGTGGGTTGGGCCTTGCATGTTCCTTCTTGCCAGTGCCAGACCAAAAATCACAGAAATTTTACCTTCTTTATATGCTTTTGTAAAAGATATCCAGCATGAAGCCAGAGGTGGATAGCGCTGGCCTTTCTAAAGCCGTGCCCTACATCCACCACGTAATGCTGCCGAATGCCTGCAAAAAGCAGCAGCAGCCGCCGCCGAGGGGCTGCTCTTGGCGAGCGCTGTGTTTTCTGTAGCTAGCTGGGCAGAAATCCCTGATAGCTCTGTGGAATGACATTGCAGTTTGGAAAGTCACATCTGGAATTTTGTTACATACTAAATCAAGGCAGTGGCAGGTGTGTAAAGCTGAGATTTCAGAGCCATTAAGACCGCTAATATATGTGGCAGTTGTTTATTCAAAAGAGCAACTGCTGAAACTGGATTTGGAATGATTTGTTTTGTTTTTCTAAATCCTTTTCTCTGAATTCACATGATATTTGTGCAGCTAGGAGGAAATAACTGAGTAGCGTTTCTGGGGCTGATCTTCCCTGTGCAGAAAAATACCTCTCTGAACACTGAATGCCTTCGGGTTGCTTTCTGAGGCAGTGCTGAGTGCCTGTCGGGTCTGCTCCTCCGTGCTCGGTCAGCAAAGAGTCATTCTGCTCTACAAGTTTGACCCAGGAGGAGGGTGCAAAGGGGCTGGGACTGGGATATTTGGGGCAGAATTCTGGTAATCCATTCCCCTCAGCGAAAAATTACGTATTTGTTCTGTGAGCTAACCATACCTGGGCTAGACTTCAGCCACGCTCGCTGCCTCTGTTCCCTAACACTACCGTAGTTATTCTATATGCTTCTGTGATGACGAGCATTTTTGTGGTTGTTTTTTAAAAGCAGAGCTTACTAAGGTGAAGTCCTAAAGGCTGAACACCCTCCCTCTTCATCAGGCTGTTATTCCTCTTCAAGGACTGTCATTTGGGGTTGAGGGACGTTTTAGAGATTGTTCTAATGAGATTTCACATCTGAGGACTTGCTGCTTTGAAGGTGCTGGCTTTTCTGGCCATATCTTAGTGGCATTTACTGTTCTCCCTTATTCTTCCTTTAAGGGGAAGCTACTGAGGGTGCCTCAAACCAGCCACGTTTCCGCTTTCCATAGTGCGGAGACAAACCTTGTGTTTGTGTCAGCCACAGCGGAAAAAACAGGACAAGCTCTTGGGCTCACCAGTAGATTTGGCCATTTGTCCTTAGGGAGGTGGTGAGTGAATGTCCCTGAAGACAAGTACCTAGAAATTACAAGGCAAATTAGCAATAATTTTGTGGGTCCTAATTTTAGTTGCCTCTCTCCGTCACTCCAGCTTGTCCTTCCTTCCTTAGCTATAGCAGCAGGTCTTGTAAGATTACTTTGCTGTCCCTGTTCCTTCTACTTCCATTAACGTGGAAAATCCGCAGAGGATGAACTACTGTCAGGGTGAGCTTGGAGGATGAAGGCTAAGGAGGAAACTGTTTCAGCGAGTGGTAGTGATGACTTTTGCATCTTTTTGTCTAGATGATATTCTTGGAGCAGCCAGATGTTATCTTGACCAAGGCATTCATCTCAATAGATCTGTGCTAGAAGCCATCTGTACACATGTGATCATCCCTTACTAAGGATGTGTAGAACAGGAGGTGGGACAATGGGGATCCAGAGTGAGCTGGTTAGAAACATCTTTTTTGGAATAGTTTGCTCTTCAGTGTCATGTTCCTCTTAGATCGCAATTTACTCTATAGGTATTTACTAACTGAATGTCAAAATATTCAAGAAGAAAAGATCACTACCCCTATTTTAAATAGAAGTCATAAAAGTGAATTGAAGCCCAAATCCACATAAACCCGTTCCAGATACAGGAATACCCTAATTTTTGTATTAATAAAAGTTATTCCTGAGGCTATGCAGAAGCATATGATTATTTCTGGAAATAAAAGCTACTGAAGACTTAGTGCCAGGGTTGGCATCATTACAAATGCAGAAAGGAAACACAACCAGTAATTTGACAGTTTTCAGATGTACCACATGTGACCAGGGCTGTGTTAGAAAACACAATCCATCCCATGTAAATCATGAACCATTGAACAAAAGTCCTATTTGTAAATTTGAATATGGGCAGCCAGCTTTTGAAACGCTCTGATTTGAAAATAATTCTGTGATGCTTTGAGCAAGCAGAGAAACAGTGGGACTGGGCCAGCTTCTCTGGACCTTGCCAAGTTTCTCCCCAAACCCTCTCTGCCTGCATAAGCGAGGAGTGAAACTGGAGTAAGAACCCCGCAAGCTGGCATGATGCAAAAAAATGAAGCAAAGCCTCGCTCCAGAGAAATTTATTCCAAACAGTGTAATTTCCATCAGTCAAACTGACCATATACACTGTAATTATGCCTGTAACCAGTTTCTCAATCACTTTTGTTTATTATTAGTTTGTTAATGTTACATTAGTTATTCCTGCTGATTTGCCCCTTTTGAGAACACAGAAGAGAAGTGAGACCTCATAACTGAGTTGAATCTAAGTAAGTGGTTTATTATACTCATTTTGAAAACCTCATTACCAGTTAGGCCTCTTTATTTGCATGCAAACATCCCAGGGCAGGGGAAAAAAAAACCCAAGAAGGGCTTTAAGGCTTCAAGCCAGAGTACCAAATCCTCAGACAGCAGGGACATCTAAGGAAGCTGTATTTTTGTTAGGTGATCTGAGTAATAGTTCACTCAAGTAGCAAATCAGAACGTTAAATGAAATTTTGTTAAACACACCTATTTGTTAAAGCTCAGCTGTTTTATGGAAGCGAAACGGATAGGTTTCAATAAAATCCTCGTCAGGAACATTTTTGGAAAGACGGTCTTTAATAGTGTCGCAACCAGTGAGAGGCTCTGGGCCGTGCTCAGCTCGGATCTGTACGCTTGCTTTGTTGGACTTGGCCCTTCCTGGGCAGGAATGCTGTGCTGTAACTCAGGTAGGACCTGGGTGCTGAACCTGCACCATAACCGGAGATGGGGGCGAGTGCCTCTTTCGCATCCTCTACAAATTGAAAACCTTGGGTTTGATTTAAGCGCAGATGTTTTACCACCCGTCTGCCTTGGCAGGAATACCGGAAGGGTTTGATTATTTTTACTCCAAAGGGAAACAAAACCTAGTTTCTATTCTTTAAAAAGTTGTCACCCTCTGGGCAGGGTTAGTCACTGAAAGGGGGATTAGTAGGGGCAAGCCAGCAGAGAAAAGGAAAAGAGGCTAGCCCATGAACCCAAAACGCACCACTTTTTATCTGATAACGCATACTTTTAGCCAGTGGGTAATTAATCTGTGAAGCTCTATGCTGCAGTGTATCCAAAATGAACGTTCATTACAATCCAGAAAAAAGGTCCATTCATATTCACATGCACTTCATAAGAACACCTACCTTGTCATCATCACTGTTATCTCCTGTTTCTTTATTGTTGGCAGTATCATCTCAAGGCTCCTGAGTTTGGGACTTCATTCTGCAAGTGGCAATGTATATATATAGTGAAGGGATGACTCTGTTTCTAGAGACCTTACAGACTAAATTAATTAACTATAATGGCTATAATCCCTCGTGCTGCATAATGTAAATCAACTAACTGGGGTTGGGATGAATTTCAGCTGTGAGCAGGTTATTTCTGAAATGTTCCCTGTAGCTTGCAGGGCCTCCAGTGATGCTGCTGGAAGATGCTAGTTTTCTGCACGGTGCGTGGGTAGGGCTGAGTTTGAAATCTGGAGTACAGCAGGGGATTTGTCCTTCCAGTCATATTTCTGTTGTTAGTCTGTTTTTGACTTTATCTAGGACAAATTGGAGAGCTGTTTAATTTAGTAATTAAAAACAAATCTTGAAATATCTTAAAATTGAATTATCTTGAAATATCTCATCAAGTTATCACTTGATGGGGCTTTTTTTTTTTAACCAGTCTGCTAAAATAAATCATTGGATAAGTTGTCTGCTGTGAGTTTATTACTCTTCCTCTGGAGTATAGAGCTATGGTCAAAGACAGGGTGGTGATCTTATTTAGCCTGGTAATGCCTCTAATGCTATATAACAAAGCATGTATTCATTTCGTATTATAGCAATTCTCTTTATTGTCAAACTTTGATTTTGCCAGGATAAATATTTCTCTTACGGTAAAACTGCCAAGACCTGAAGGCATGCGAGCTTTTATGGTTTTGTGTATGCAATAAGCAGTGAAGTATGTCTATATAATACACACAGCTAATATTCTTCTACTGCGGTGAAAGCGGTATGAATGAGGCAGCCAGAATGCTGCTTCTCACCCTTTTCCAGTGCAAACCTTCCTCTCAGGTGGGTAAGAGTTTAGCTATTGTTATCCAGCCTTACAAGGCACAGAGAAACCATCACCAACAAGAATGCCCCACTAATCGTTTCAAGATAAAGCTGAGTGGAGTAACTGAGCTTTTCATCCAACATGAAAAGAACAGAAGCTAAATTTGAGACAAAAGCAAAAGTTTAACAAGTTACATTGATCAAAGAGTTTTCAAAGGAACATTCAATTATATCTGCAACACCTAAATGGAAGGGTTGTTCTTTTTATTTATTTATTTTGCGATAAAAAGGGTTATTAGGTCTCGTTATCTCTCTTCTCTTTAATGCATTCTGCTGAAACCCTCAGCAAAAAGCGTGCTTTGAGAACAGCAAAGTGACAAGTGAAAAAGAAAGATTAAAATTAGTTAAAGGATAAAGAAGAGCGTCCATTTTGCAGTCAAAATCTCCTTGTGTAATCACTGATGCATTCGAATGAAGAGAATGAATCTTGACTACGATGCAACTTTGCCTTGCTGCTCCAAGTGCCTGGCTGTGATCTTTCTGCAGACAACTGACATGGTTTCAGAGTTCTGAATTTGGAAACAAACCATGCAAATAGAGCTTACTGCTTTAGGATTCATCACATGCATCAGAGGAAAAATGAGAAGGCTGTGCATGCTGGAATGAAATTGGAAGGGGGAAACTGGGAATCATAGACTTGGGAAGCCGCGATTTTGCTCGTAAGGGAAGATGCTGTATCCAGATGCCACGTTATGGTTTAAGGTTACTGAGCATTTGTGGTGAGAAGGCTCTCAAGTTTTATAGCCCTTGGTCCTAGTCCTTTTCCTGCCTCCAAGCGTATCTTTTTCCCTTGGACTCATCTTATTAATCACATTTTTTTTCTCTTACAGCCTGATGGGCTGGGCTTTGGCCCAGTGAAATCAATGGACAAATTTTTGTTGATTTTGTTGATCTGTGGTTTAGGCCCCTGTTAGCTTTTATTAGTTGAGTTAGATGTCGTTTATGCTTGCACGTTTTGCTAGCATAAACGTGCAAGAAATTGCTTCCTTGATCTATGAATTTAAAATTTGTTCTGAAATTTGTCACGTTCCTTGGAAGGCTGAAAAAAAAAAATCTATTGTTTCAAAACAGATGCACCATGCTTTGCAGACCCAAGTCTCCTCCTACAGATGTACAGAGTTATGTCAGTATGGTGTAGGACAAGCATACGTAGCACCCACCGCGTTTTCATAGCTGTTTTCTACGAGCCTCATGGTTTTCTCTCCTGGAGGCTGAAATCCAGCATTGCAAATGGCACCACTTGGTGCTGCTCCTCTACTATTGTCCGTATGGCAGAAATGGTGTGAGACGTTAACGGAGCCCTCCGCTGTTGTGTAGGACATAAAATTCAAGCTGAAATGTCCTATAGGGCATAAATCCCCGTTCAGTCTTGTTTATGGTGCTAAATAGTATAGCAGATTCTTCTTGTAAGTGAGAATGAAGACTTTTAAATTTCGGTAGAAAGTCAAATGCCCTGGCCAGTTTTTGACTTGGGTATTTGTACTGTGCCTCCAGATCTTTGCTCCACATTTCTATTGCTTAATTCAGAAGGCAGCGTACCTGAGTGACCCTCAGGCTACCTTCTGGAGAGGATATGGTGAGGGTAAATGAGCTTCTCTCCTGTCCAGACCAGCACACATATGCTTTTTGACCCTTATAGCTGGTCTTACGCTCTGGAAGTTTTTGGTTCGGGTTGTGGCATGGCAACCGTCGCTGGATGCATCTTCCTCCTCCCACCCGGTGCAGCGTTAGCACGTGCCAAAGCGTTCGCCCAAAGACCCAGCGGCGTCGCAGGGAGGGGGCGAGTGCTCCCCGCGTGCTCAGCACTGTGTAAGCCTTCAGAGCAAAACCAAGCAGAGCTGTGTCTGTGCAAGGTGCTCTTCCGGCTGGAGTTTTGCAAATGAGACAAATGCCATCCCGGATGCAGCAGGCTACCATCCAGCTCTAACCACTTGCGTTGTTCGCTCAGCAAACTGGATGAAATGGCAAGTGGAAAAATCACCTTTTCAGATCATCCATGTTAACAGCAAGTGGTTTGTTGCAGTCAGCGTGAGCTGGTGAGAAAACGGTGTAGAGGAGATGGGAATAATGGTTATGTAACAGGGGGAAAGCGCTACTCTCTGCTGCAATAGCTACACCTGATTTAACTACTGAAAGAAGAAGGAAAAACCACCAAGACATTAAACCTCTTATCATCCTGATAGAGCAAAATTGGGGGGAAAAAAAAACCCCACACACATTATTTGGCAGCAAATGGGTTTATTAACTTCTAAAACGGTGTGTGTTTGAATGCGATAGGGAAAGTAGCATTCGTCAGAGTGTTCACTGGATCAAAAGACAAATTAATCCTTTGAAGAAACTCAGCTTTTAAAAATCTCCCATGTTAAACAAGCTATCGGGAGGCAGGCTGAGCTGCAGAAACGCAGCCTGGTTCTTTACGTCGCGGAAGGACCTGTGGCTGACATAGGTTCAGGTTTCTGTATGAGGGTTAGCAGGGTGAGCCTTACAAGGCTGCAATGCAGAAGCTAGTTTTAAACTATGTTTTCCCTTCCAGCTGCATCTTAATTCTTTCTCTGCCGAAGCGCACGTAGGAGTCGCGGAGCGCGGTCTCGCTGCACCTTCTGCGGTGGCGCGAGGGATTTCCGTGGGCTCCTTCCTCCTGGCAACGCGCGGTTGCAGCCTGGGTCCGCGCTCAGGAGGGCGCGATGTGAGGCTTTTCAAGGCTCTGCTTGTCCTCTGCCATCAGCAGCTGGTCGAAAATCACTGCAGATACTTTGGTGATTTTGTAAATATTCTTGTAAAAATTTCAGTGAGCCACGTGTTGAGAGCGGATCTCTATTTCCTCTGCTAATAATGCTCTGGGAGAGGAATATGATTTTCTGTCATGGAAACCGGTGTTCTGGTTTTCAGTTTTTTTAGCTAGGATGGCTCTGGTTTTCCAATCTACTGTTTCCTGTGAGATGCCTTCTCCACTCCAAAGCACTTGACTGAAAGGAAACCTTTGAGTCGCAGTGGCATCACACCCCATTTCACACTAAAAATGAAATACGTGAATGGTGTGTTTCCAGATGGGAAAGTAACATCACATATTGTATTGAACTGGAAAGATACAGAAATAGGAGACTTTGCCGCCTAGTTTCGCTTGCCTCCTGGAGAGGGGAGGGATACTTAAGGCATCTTTCTATGCGCCTATTGAATTCCTCAGATATCTCAACATCTGCACCGTTATCCAATACAGAACAATAGCAAACAATGCTAAAATCTTACCACCCCAAAACTGAACTCATGCTACCCACTTCTTTGCTGCCAGGTAAGCTAGGAAAATGGGTATGAGATACTGGGCTATCTCCACAGTGTATTCAATTCCCTGTCGTTCCTAGATGTTTTAGGTTTAGAGAGGCGGCATATGCCTGCCACAGACATGAGGTGAATTCAAATAGATTTGTGCTTGGTTCGGTAGTTCCCATGCCGATTCCCAAGGTCACGGCAAGTCGACCGTCGCATTACCGGGGAACGGCATTGATTAAATACTAGTTAAAAAGCTGATAAAAGGGAATGTTCATCCATGAACAATCTGAAGCGTTGACAGCGGTTTGTTGGTCTAAAATGTTTAGTACCACGGATCCGGTTTTCACCATCTCTGCTCAGCTGTGCTGTTCATCCAAACTGTTACTCACTGCAGGTTTTTCCTCTTTTCTGTGCCTCTTTTGCCTATTCTGTGGTTTGTTTAGAGATGGGTTTTAAGACATCTAAGGTGAGCACTTACTCTGTTATCATGATCCATATAG